>NC_089584.1:58612854-59253532 GCF_019320115.1 Miscanthus floridulus
TTAACGCCTAAAGGCACACACAATTGCCTGACTTCGCTAAACGCTTCTGAAGAATGTGTTCAGGAACCTACAGGCCATCAACAGAGTCTGGTAATGGCTGAGCTGAATGATTTACTGGGATAGCACCTTTGAGTTGGGACACATGAAAGATTGGATGCACAACTGAAGACACCAAAAGTTGTAGTTCGTAAGCGACTACGCCAATCTTTTCTATAATGAGATAGGGACCAAAGAACCAAAAAGATAATTTCTAGTTTGCATGGGCAGCAATAGATGTTTGAACATATGGTTGAAGCTAGACATACACCCAGGAGCCAACTAAAAATTAGTGCCCCGTGCGGTTCTTATCTGCCTGCATCTTCATGTAGTTCTTAGCATGAGCCAGATGTTGCTGAATCAAGGTTAGCATCACAACTCTCTGTTGGAACCATGTAATAGTAATCTACTGCCCTCCCTATAGCTACTGTAGGGGTAGGCGTCGAAAGGCTCTCCTATCGCACTGTAGCCATAGTAGGGACAGGCGCCAAAGTTAGCCCTGCTGTCATATCTAGTCACTATAACAGCATGGCATCCTGACATGTCTATGCACTAGGATTAGATGAGTAGAGTAGTATATATAGCTTCCCACTGCAACTTAGTAAAGAGATCGAGTTTAGTTTTGCCATCTCCTCTGTAGAGCTCCGACCAACGCTGGTGCTTGTGCTATGTGTGTGCGCTCTATTCTCCCTCCCTTCTTCTACCTCTAGCCATAGTGTGTGGTCAAAAACACCGAGGAGTGGTCGGCTCACCCATTCTAAAGATCTAGGAGCCAACAAGGGGTATCGGAGCTGTACAAGTGCCATTGCCGGACTAACCACTAGTGATGACGGGCGGTTTGGAGATGGGCGATAGTAGCAGTGCTGCTGTGGCTACCTAGCCATGACAAGAGGTCATCATTACACAGTGCTAGAGGTCAGCGGCACTAGTTGGCCGACGTTGACTCGTACCAACTATGGCGAGTGGGTGGTGACCATAAAAGTCAACCTCAGAGCCCGATGGCTCTGGAATGCTATTGACAAGGTCACCGACAATGAAGAAGATGACATATCAGCGTTGAAGGCTATCCTCGCTGATATGCTAGCAAAGTACAGGGAGCTATTGGGGGCAAAGAGCTCTGCTAAGGAGGCATGGGAGGCCATTGCGGCGATGTGCGTTGGTTCTGACCGCGCAAAGAGGGCAACGACCCAGCTATTGAAGTAGGAGTATGCCACCCTCAAGTTCAAGGATGGTGAATCAGTGGAGGACTTCTCCCTCCTCCTATAGTCGCTCATTAGCAAGATGAGAAGCCACGACGTCAGCATCGACGAAGAAGAGGCGTCTCCAAGTACCTCCACTCCGTGCTAATGAAGTACATCTAGATTGCTCTTTCTATAGAGATGATGCTAGACTTGTCCATCCTCACCATTAAGGATGTGATAGGTCGTCTGCAGGTGGTGGACGAGCGCGTAGAGTAGGCCATAGCAACAACAGATAGTGGCAAGCTGCTGCTGATAGAGGAGGAGTGGGCTACCCAGAGGAAGAAGTCCAAGGAAGCCTCCTCCAGCCACGGTGGCGATGGCAAGCGCCATGGCATGGCTTCTTTGAAGAAGAAGAAGAAGGTCCAACTCCTACTGACGCTGCAGGAAGACGGGGCATTAGGCAAAGGAGTTCCCAAATTGCAAGCATGAGAAGAAGGCTGAGGCTCATCTAGCGTAGGCTGATGATGATGAGGCCACTCTCCTAATGGCGATGTTTTGTGCACTGCACGACATTGAGGCTAAGGAGAAGGGAGAGGTGATGATGGTGAAAGGGCTTGAGAAGGCTCTGAAGGCTATCAACCTCAATGAACCATGCGCCCAAGTCCACCTCAGACGTATGGACAGCGGACAGGAGCAGCGGTGGTACCTAGACTCTGGCACTAGCAACCACATGATGGGATCCAAGGAAGCCTTCTCTAAGCTCAACGGCAATGTGATCGGCATAGTGAACTTCGGTGATGGCTCAAGGGTGGCAATCCAAGGGCACGGCACCATCATCTTCAGGTGCTAGAATAGTGAGCACCATGTGCTGATGGATGTGTACTACATCCCACAGCTATGTTCAAGCATCATCAGCATTGGCTAGCTAGATGAGCGTGACAGCAAGGTACTGATCAAGGACGACGTCCTCAGGATCTAGGACCAAGAGCAGTGGCTTCTTGCCAAGATGAAGAGGTCCTAGAATCGGCTATACATGCTCGACCTTAAGGTGGAGCAGCCCATCTGCTTAGCTACATGGCACATAGAGGAGCCATGGCTGTGGCATGCCTGGTATGGACATCTCAGCTTGGACGCTCTTGGTTGGCTAGAGAAGATGGTGATTAGGATGCCTCACATCGAGCATGTAGGTGAGCTGTGTGATAGCTGCCTAGCCGGGAAGCAAAGAAGGTTGTCATTCCTCAAGATGGCAAAGTACCATGCGATAGAGACCCTTGAGCTAGTCCATGGTGACCTCTATGGGCCAATCACACCGACGACGCCCGATGGGCGTAAGTACTTCATCTTGCTGGTAGATGACTATAGTTGGTACATGTGGCTACAGCTTCTGACCAACAAGACTGAGGTGGCAGAAGCGGTCAAGAAGTTCAAGGCACGAGCGGAGGCAGAGAGCGGCAAGAAGTTGTGCATGCTGAGGACTGATCACAGCGGTGAATTCATTTTAGTGGAGTTCACTATGTACTGCATTGATCAGGGTGTGGTGTGACACCACACCGTGCCATACACGCCACAATAGAATGGCATGGTAGAGCAGTGGAACTAGATGGTGGTCGGCATGGCTCGATCCATGATGAAGGCCAAGGGCATACAGGTAAGGTTCTGGGGTGAAGACATGACCATAGCGGTGTTCATCCTCAACCGCGTGTCCACCAAGGCCCTAAAGGGTAAGCCACTATTCCAAGTTTGGTATGGGCACAAGCTGAGTGTGTCCTTCCTCTAGACATTTAGCTACATCGGCCATGTTAGGAAGACGAAGCCGGTCCTCACCAAGCTAGAGGACAAGAGCACACCGATGGTGCTCCTAGGCTATGAGGAAGGTACCAAGGCATACCGGCTCTATGACCCAAGCGAAGGCAAGGTGGTTGTCTCACGTGATGTCATGTTTGATGAGAAGGTGGCCTAGGATTGGGATAATCCAAGCACGGGGGAAGCTGGCGGCTTCACTAGCACCTTCATCATCGAGCACTTGGTCATCCATGGTGGTGGAGATGCTAGAGAGGAGGTGCCGACCACTCCAGCAATGGAGCCGAACACTCCTAGGGTAGTGCCAAGCACTCTAGGAGGGGTGCTGAGCACTCTAGGAGTGGTGCCGACAACTCTAGGATGGGTGCCGAACGCTCCCATAGTGGAGCCGAGAGGCCTTGCAGTGGTATCAACCACTCCAAAACTGGTGCCAACCACTCCTACAGTGGTGCCAACCACTCTAGGAGTAGTGACAAGTAGTCCAGGAGTAGTGCCAAGCACTACAGACGGGGTGCTGAGCTTTCCAGGTGTTGTGCTGACCACTCCGACAGAACAAAGGACTCCATCGACGTCGATCGAGTTCGCCTCACCTCCAAGAGACATCATAGAGTTCATGGATTCTTTCCACAACAGTGAGGAGGTGTGGTTTCATAGGCTAGACGACATCATTGGTGGCACAGGGTCCTCAAGCCTAGCGAGTCGACTGCTCAATGACCTAGAGTTGCTTCTCATTAGTGCAGAAGAACCACCCATATTCACGCTGGCAGAGTGCAATGCGAATTGGCGATGAGCGATGCTAGAGGATATGAAGGCGATCAAGGAAAACAAGACTTCAGAGCTCATCGATCCACCTCCAGGATGTCGTCTGATTGGCCTAAAGTGGGTGTACAAGGTCAAGTGAGACGAGCATGACGCCATTGTCAAGCACAAGGCGTGCCTAGTCAGCCATGGCTTTGTCTAGCACGAGGTCATCGACTTCAAGGAAGTCTTTGTGCCAGTAGCGTGCATGGAGTCTATCCAACTGCTGCTAGCTTTGGCTGTAGCGAAGGACTAGCGCATCCATCATGTGGATGTAAAATCACCATCCTCAATGGTGAGCTAGCAGAGATGGATGTCGTCAGGCAACCTCCGGGTTTCACCATCAAGGGAGCAGATCATAGGGTGCTCCGACTGCACAAGGCACTCTACAGGCTGTGGCAGGCCCCATGAGCGTAGAATGCCAAGCTTGATGCCACGCTAGGGGAGCTTGGTTTCACGCGGTGCACAACTGAGCACACGCTCTACACACAGCAATGGGGGAAGGAGGAGCTCGTCGTCGGTGTGTATGTGGATGACTTGATCATCACCAGCGTGCATGCGGAGGACAACGATAGCTTCAAGCATGAGATGGTGGCTTGTTTTTGAATGAGCGATCTCGGTGCACTCTACTACTACCTAGGCATCGAGGTGAGATAGGGGAAGGAGACGCTCATGCTTGGTCAAAGCGCATATGCCTCGAAGCTGTTGGAGCAGAGCGGCATGGCTGAGTGCAAGCCATGCGTGACTTTGATGGAGGAGTGGCTGAAGCTGATGAAGGCGAGTACCGTGGTGAAGGTAGATGCAACACTCTACCGAAGCATCGGTGGTGGTCTACGCTACCTAGTCCACATGAGGCCAGACATTGCGTTTGCCATGTGCTACGCTAGCTGCTTCATGTAGGATCCCTAGGAGGATCACTGGGCTACAGTGAAGTGACTGTTGCGCTATGTCAAGGGGACGGTGGAACATGGGATCGTCTTCCCCAAGACCAGAGGAAGTAGGCTGTAGCTCATTATGTTCAGCGATGCAGACATGGTGAGGGACATCGATGGATGGTGGAGCACCTCTAGTGTGCTTGTCTTCCTTGGGTCAGCTCCAATCTCATGGCTATCGTGAAATAGAAGGTGGTGGTGCAGTCCACGTGCGAGGTAGAGTACGTGGTGGCGGCCACAGTGGCGTGCCAAGCTATGTGGCTGCCCTAGCTACCGAGCGAGCTGACCAGTGTGGAAGCTCACCCACCAGCACTGATGATGGACAACCAGCCTACCATCACCCTCACAAAGAATCTAGTTCTCCAAGACTGGAGCAAGCACATCGATGTTAACTTCCACTTCCTCAGGGACTGTGTCGATGGTGGGCAAATCATCATCGAGTTTGTCAAAATGGATGGCAACTCGTGAATGTCCTCACCAAGCCGCTCGGCCATCTTCGGTTCATGGAGTTGAAGAAGATTGAAAGCATCTAGGCCCCTAGTTAGGTTTTGGTGATTAATGACAATACTTGATTACAGTGACTAACGTGTGTTTTGCAGAGGCAATTAAGTTAGATCATGGTAATGGAGATCGATTGGGATATCATGATGGTCATGCCCCTATGATGGAAATCATTTCGATCTTCAAAGGATGAACGATAAGGTTAAGGATAAACTAGTTCTAAGTGTCGATTGGAGTTGGAGTGACACTTAGAGTAGTTTAGGACTTTGTTTTTCCTTTGGCCGTACTATTAAGGGGGGTACAAATGGGTAGCATGACCTAGGTGAGTCTAGTGGGTTAGGTGTGGTGCACACTTGCTAAAATTAGCACTAGGTAGCTCCAAAATAGTCCTTAGATCCAATGGGGCAAACTTCATTCATATATGATCGAAAGTTGGAAGTGAATGGAGGGTCAAATACTGACCGAACGCTGGCTTTGGTGTGACCGGACGCTAGCTTAGAGTTCGGTCAGTTCATTTGATCAAGGTGAAGTCATCTGGAAGTGACCGGACACTGAGAAGTGAAGTGACCGGATGCTGAGGTCCAGCATTCAGTCGACATCAGTAAGGTTCTAGTGAGGGAAAATTGCAACCGGACGCGTCCGGTCAGTGCTGATCGAACGCTGGCTAGCGTCCGGTAACACTATAAACACTGGAGTTCAGGGTGAACTAACCGGCGCGTTCGGTCAATATGACCGGAGCATCCGGTCACCCCGTAAAGGCACATAACGGTTCATTTTTTGGCCCATGTTATAAATACCACCTCCATTCATGTGTGGGGGTACTTTTGCTCATTCCAACAGCTGAGAAACACCTTAGAGAGTGACAAGAAGAGCAAGGTCCTAGTGAGGTGATTGAGATTTGAGAATCCCAAAGAAAGCCCTCATTAGTGAGATCAAGAGTAGCAAAGTGTGCATCCACCCTTCTCATTAGGCTTGTTGTGGTCAAGTGAGAGTTCATACTTGTTACTCTTGGTGATCGCCATCACCTAGACGGCTTAGTGGTGATTGGGAGTTTGGTGATCATCCGGTGGAGCTTGTGGGTGACCCAACTCAAGTTGTGAGCGGTTGTGGGTGATTCACTGTGACAGAGTGACAAAGAATCAACCCGTAGAGAGCACTTGATCCTTACGCGGATCAAGGGGGAGCTACACCCTTGTGCGGGTGCTCCAACGAGGACTAGTGGTGTCACAAAACCAACCAATTTATAAGAGTACAAGTACAATGGCAGCCCGCAAATGGTCGCACTATCATACTTGAACCCATATAAACCTGGTAGTCCGTCGAGTACCACGATGGATCTTGATAAACGATTTACAACAACCAGGATCGTACATGATTCAACATACATGTCACATATTACATAAAGTTCACAAATACATTTCCATCATCAGAGTATGAAACAAAGTTATTACAAACCAAGTTTAATGGATAAAAGTGGAAGAAAATTAAGTTTGAAAGTAAAGTTTCCAACATAGTTTAATACAGTGGTCGCCAACATACGATCACAGTCCACAAAAGCATGTAGAGGGATTAATAAAGAAGCTTGCCCAAGGCTTACTCCTCATCCACAGCGGGATAGAAGCAACTCTTGCAATAACCATGATACACAGTGCCATCTGCAACAATGGGAAATAAACTCTGAGTACGAGAAGGTACTCAGCTAGACTTACCCGTCATAAACTAGAAATAAAATGACTCCAAGGATCATGTAAGGCTGTATAAGTGGATGTAGCTTGACAACATTTTGCATAAAAAGCAATTAACTAAATTATACAATTATAATTCTGTTATCAAGTTAATTATGACTATCCATCTCTAAATTAGTAACTATCCTGTGCCAAACATGTGGTATATCATTTTAATAGCATACAATAGTAACCATAGTAGGTATTGTAATTCCATATTCATTCGAACCATCATGTTCCATAATACAGTTATTACGATGCTGGAGCTAGCCAAGTTTCTCACTATTTAGGAGAGATGGCGATTTCAATCGATTTCAACCAGCTAGGAATTTATTCATAACACAAACCGAGGTAGACTAGATCATTAGTCGCCTTAGGTCACCTTTGGTACAATCTTAGGTACACATTTCGCGGGTTCGTACCGCGCCGCACAATCAGGGACACCAAATGCCAGGATGTTCAGGCCTAGCCTGCCCTTGGGCTCAGTCTGGCTCCCTGCAAGGAGCACACAACAGAACGGGGCCTGGCCTGAGTTGAGCTACTCGGCTTTGCAGTCAGAACGAGTTATCCGGCCAGCTAAGTGATAGGCATGAGTTCAATCTTGTCAGAAGTTCCAACAATGGTACAGTCCTTGATTGGCACAGACAGAATCACATGAGTCAACCTACACATAGACTCTGCCCGGCCTTGATTTATATTACCCCATGGTTCTTTTCCACGATAGCAAATATAGCCAACCGTGCTTCGGTATCCACCTATATCTCGCAGGTGATGGTAAATCACCCAACTTCTACCGGTCTAAGCATGGCTAAGCATATATTCGATCCTGGACCTACATAGGGTTAAAGGTGTATATATCTGGACAAGGAATTTATATGCATCAAGTGGTTCCAAGCAACTCTTATAACCTAATGCATCAATCATAAGGACTTGAGTAATATTTTGTAAAATACTGGGAGACTTAGAATGCTTTGGGGCTTGCCTTTCAGAAAGGAAGTGGGGCGGTGATTAGGGCACTCCGGAAGCTCTTCTAGGTTCTGTTCATCTTCTTTAGGAGCTGTGGCTTGAGGAATCTCCTGCTGGTCCCCTTCCTCTCCTTCGTTGAACTCCAGCAACGTTATCTCCTCTGTCGATCCTAGATGCATGAGTATGGCATAAGATATTGCGAATGCATACATGCTAACAAGTATAATATGATGATACATGATGAATGCATTCTTGTATGTATTCTTAATATCATGGTGCTGAAGTAATAACAAGTGCATCTTGTTCTATTGAGTATGTGCATATCTCTTCTTGATTATTTAATTAACTACTTCAACAATGCATCTACTATATCACAAAATAGAAGCTACTCATTTTACTTATAACTGAAATTCTACTTATCTAAATGCTGTGATCTTGGACTTTCTGGAAAGCTTATAAAATTATCTACAACTTTCCTTTAATACTCTAACTGTTATTCAAGAGTTAAATTGGGCAAACAAATCATTCAATCAAATCTGTCCAGAAAGTAAACCTTTCGGACAGCAAATTTGTAACAGCTAGAACTCAAAAACCCTAAGTCCTATGGCTGTGAAAATTTAACACAAGGTAGATTAGTAGGTTATCTACAACTTTGTTATTAATAAGTTTTACAGTAGGGACCATTATCCATATGAAATTATCCACACAATCAAAACTATACATGCAGTCTTGTATTTGAATGATAAAGCGATAATTAGTTATATGTATACAACCAATGGCTTCTAAACTTTACCATTGACATCAACAGTTACT
Organism: Miscanthus floridulus; assembly: GCF_019320115.1. Lineage (NCBI taxonomy): Eukaryota > Viridiplantae > Streptophyta > Magnoliopsida > Poales > Poaceae > Miscanthus > Miscanthus floridulus. Next base: position 58,621,606 of record NC_089584.1, read on the forward strand.
ATGCATCATAAGAACCAAAGAAAGCATCATGCTTAATCACAATCTAATTATTTCAAAGCCTTTCTTATTTTAATTAAATAATTAGGGTAAATAATAAACATATACCAAATTTGCATCATAAATTCTCAAACATTTATGGTGCCTTACTAATGCTACCAATATACTACTGTAAAAGTTTCATGCCATTTTACCAAGTAAAACATCCTATGCAAAAATGACATGGCAGAAAGGCTTAAAATAGCATAAATAGAAAACCCTAGTGAAAAGTGTCAAGCAACAGATTTTATATTTTTCTTAGCATCCATATGGTACTAGGACAACATCCAATAAATTTCATGAATATTGGATTCATAAATAATTTATAATAATTCATACAAGGATCACTTAATTATAAAAGGAAAATCTATAACTACAAATCCATACATGCACTGACCCTCAAATTTTTACCAGAGCTCATACTTGTTAAGAACAGCTCACCACATAAATTTCATAATTTTTGGAGCAAAGGAACTCTAGATATAAAAGAAACAAGTTTGCATACATTTAAAAACACATTTCAAGTTTCATTTTAAATCTTCCAAAAATTCTACTACAAATGCTAGTATTATATTTTTCCTAAATACTACACTTCCTAAGGAACACTACAAAATTTGGTTCACAATTTTTTAATCTACACAGCTCAACTTATCTAATTTCAAAGATGCACATAAAACAGGAAATGGATGCACTAGCTTTCTACACTACAGTCACTGACGACCCGGACCCGCTAGTTAGTGGACCCCATCAGTCAGTGAGACAAAGCAGAGTAGGCGGCGCTACTCAACGCTGGTTGGCCACGGCTCGTCGTCGGTGAGCTTTCCAATGAGGCCAAGGGCACCAACATGATCTACTACTCAAACCGCATCGAATGGTCTAGGTGGTGGCCGTGTAGGTGTGGCAGAGCGGGCTCGTCGCTGGCCATGGCGGCACGGCGGCGCTGTTCTACGGTGTGAAGGCCGTCTTCGGCCACGGTGAAACTAGGTGAAGCACGCAATAGCATCACGATGACCTAGTGATGCTATTTCAACTACACAAGCCTAATGAAAAGCTCAGACGAAGCATGGCCACGACGCAGTGGCGCGGAGGTCAGAACGCGACAGCGCGGGTCGTCGTGTTCCATGTCGGTGAGACCACCAACAGAGGTAACATCTTAACACAAGCTAATACCTATCCTAACCATGCTCTAACGCCAATAATTAGAAGAAAGGCACATGCGAGCTGAGCAGTGGCAAGCTTACCATGGAGGCAGCCATGGCGGCCGAGGTTCCAGCGAGAGGGGAAAAAGGCAATATGCCCTCATCGAAGCGTAATTGATGCAGCCAACACGTCAAAGTGGTGGAGGTGGATGTGGCATAGCTATGGGCGAGATGGAGACAGTGGTGCTATGGTGCAGCGCACGCGAGGCGAGACGATGCTCAGCAACTACTATGGTGCTTCGACCGGCGAAGGAGGAGGCTAGAAAACTAAAATGGAGAGCGCGAAGCAGTGTGGGCAAGCGTTGGGGCTAATAAGTCGCGCTCGGGCCCGACACAGCCACGCTAGGTAGGACGCCGGCGATGCACAGCCATCCTCGCATCCACGCAACATGTGTGCTCTACAACGGTCGGCCACCGAAGGCGTGAATTCAGTTCATTCAGTCACGGCTATGCTAAGCCTGACAGCATGGTTTGCAGCAAAGAAATCTCCAAATCCATGGACTATTAGCTAAAATTTCCTAGACTAATGTTGAAGCCCAAAGTATCAGCTCCATTTCTTGTTTAGAACTCAAGCCCTGAATCTCAACCAATCTCAAGTTATGTCATCCCAAAGTTGGGCTGTCAGCACTGTCAAGGTTTAAAACTTAGAAAAAAAATTGCTAAGTACTGAAAACAAGGATTTGATGATTCTTGTGAGCCTAATTCAAGCATGTTAGGGGCTAAACCAGTCAATGACCCAAAAATAAAAGTTGTTCCTCTTGCCAAATACTACAACTTTACTTTAGTGACCACCTCCATGCAAGGTCTCTAGCACATAGTTCAAACTTGGTCAAACATGCTACATTCAAAAGATGGCTTATTCATGAACTATGACTTAGTGACTAAATTACCCCTAACCATGAATACTAAAGTTGTTCATAATGATCTTCTAAACATGTTTAAGCTAATTGTAAGGTCACACACTCATTTCATGCATTGGTTACACATAGGGCTATCCAGGTCAACACATAACATCACTTAAGTACTTGATCATGAAAGGTGACTTTCATGAACAATGTTCTGTTTGTTAACCTAAGTGTAGCTAATATGTTTTAGTGACTCACATAAACCAATTACATGTATTCACTCATGATCAGATGCATATATACAAAGAAACATAAAATAACAAGCAATGTTGCATATGTTTCAATCAAATGTTTCACTTGTAAAAGCTTAAATATGAATGCTTGATGCTCATGCTCATGCAATGCAAGTCAATTTATGCAAGGCTAACACCTAGGGTGTTACAGCCCCTCCCCCTTATAAAAATCTTGTCCCAAGATTTGCAAGACCTACCATTCTTGGAAAAAGGTGGGATAAACCTTTCGTAAATAATCCTCTCATTCCCATATAGCATCTTGTTCACTGTGATTGTTCCACACCACCTTATAGAACTTAATGATCTTACTCCGTGTTACTCTTTCCATCTCTTCTAACACTCGGATTGGTTTTTCTTCATAGGTCAAATCAAATTGAAGCTTCATGTTGGTGGGTGCAATAGCTTCTTCAGGTACACGAAGACATTTCTTCAACTGAGAAACATGGAAGACATCAAATATTGCACTCATCTCTGGTGGAAGTTGTAACTTATAAGTGACATTTCCTTTCCATTCCATAATCTGGTATGGTCCTACATATCTAGGCACAAGCTTCTTTTTCATTCCAAATCTCTTCACCCCTTTCATGGGTGATACTTTCAAGTATACATAGTGACCTACTTCAAAAGTTAGTGGTCTTCTTCTTTTATCAGCATAACTCTTTTGTCTCGATTGAGCTACCTTTATATGCTGTTGGATGATACACACTTGTTCTTCAGCTTCATTGACAAAGTCAATACCAAAGTATCTCCTCTCACCGGGCTCAATCCAATTCAACGGAGTTCTACATTTTCTGCCATACAAGGCTTCAAATGGAGCCATCTTGATGCTTGCTTGATAACTGTTGTTGTAGGAGAACTCAGCTAAAGGTAACCATTTCTCCCATGAACTCTTGGAAGATATAACACAAGCTCTTAGCAAATCTTCTAAGAGTTGGTTCACTCACTCTATTTGTCCGGAAGTCTATGGATGGTATGCGGAACTTCTAATTAGCTTAGTTCCCAAAGCCTGGTGCAAGTGTTCCTAGAAACAAGCTATAAACTATGGTCCTGGGTACTCCATGTAGTCTCACAATCTGAGAAATGTACAACTCAACGTACTTCCCCACGTGATATGTTGTGTGAACCGGTATAAAATGTGCTGACTTGGTGAGACGATCTACAATAACCCATATTGAATCGTGACCTTGCGGTGTCATTGGAAGGCCTGTGATAAAGTCCATACTGATTTCTTCCCATTTCCAACCTACAATAGGCAATGGCTGGAGTAATCTGGCAGATTTCATATGAACAGCTTTTACTCTGCTGCAGTTGTCGCACCTAGCGACATAGGCTGTGATCTCTTTCTTTATCTTAGTCCACCAGAAACAGGTTTTCAAATCTTGGTACATCTTGCTACTACCCGGATGGATAGATAATTTGGACGAATGAGCTTCATCTAAAATTTGATTTCTAAGCTCATGGTCTTTTGGTACCACAAGTCGATCCTCAAACCATAGTACACCCTTTTCGTCCAATCTGAAATGCTTGGTTTCTTGCTCTTGCATCTTTCTCTTGATGTGACTTATACCTATATCTGTCTGCTACAGTTCTATGATTTTGCTCTCAAGTGAACAACTGATAGTGATATTGTGTAGTATAGCAGGATGTAACAAATTGAATCCATCTTCCAACAGTGCTTCCATAGTGTTGCAATGAGCTTTCCGACTAAGTGCATCGGCTACTACATTGGCTTCCCTGGATGGTAATGCACTTCCAAATTGTAGTCCTTAGTCAGTTCTAGCCATCTTTGCTGTCTCATGTTTAGCTCTGGTTGGGTAAAGATATACTTGAGACTTTTGTGGTCAGTATATATATGACATACATTGCCCAACAAGTAATGTCTCCATATCTTTAATGCATGAACAACTACTGCAAGTTCTATATCATGTGTGGGGTAGTTGACTTCATGTTTTCTCAACTACCGAGAAGCATATGCAATAACTCTTCCTTTTTGCATAAGCACACACCCCAAACCTATACCTGATGCATCACAAAATACATCGAAATGCTTCTCAATGTCGGGTTATGCTAAGACAAGCGCTGTAGTTAATAGAGTTTTGAGGGTGTGAAAAGCTGCTTCACATTCTGGTGTCCATTTGTACTTCTCATCTTTCTAAAGTAGTCTGGTCATGGGCTTAGCTATCTTTGAGAAATCTGGAATGAAACAATGATAATATCCTGCTAACCCTAGAAAACTCTGAACTTCATGAACTGAAGTCGGGGCCTTCCAATCATGACCTCCTATACTTTGGATGGGTCTACAGAGATTCCATCTCTTGATAAGATATGACCTAAGAAAGGTACTTTGCTCAACCAAAATTCACACTTGCTAAATTTTGCATATAGCTTATGCTCCATCAATCTGGATAGAACAATCCTCAAATGTTCTATATGATCTACCTCATTCTCCAAATAAATCAATATATCATCGATAAACACGACCATGAACTTGTCAAGCTCTGGCATGAATACCGAATTCATCAGGTACATGAAGTAGGCAGGAGCATTTGTTAGTCTAAAAGATATAACCAAATACTCATATAAGCCATACCTAGTGGAGAAAGCAGTCTTAGGTATATCCTCTGGCCTGATCTTTATCTGATGATAGCCTGATCTCAAGTCAATCTTGGAGAATACCTTTGCCTTTGCCAACTGATCGAACAAGATGTCGATGTGAGGCAACGGGTATTTGTTTTTAATAGTCATAGCATTGAGTGGCATGTAATCCACACACATTCTCAAGGACATATCCTTCTTTTTCACAAACAATGCTAGACAGCCCCATGGAGATGAACTAGGTTGAATAAGACCCTTGTCCAACAGATCCTATAACTGAATCTTAAGTTCTGCTAACTCATTTGGTGGCATTCTATATGTCCTTCTTGAGATAGGTGCCGTACCTAGCACTAACTCAATCTTAAATTTCACATCCCTATCAGGTGGTAAACCTGGTAACTCTTCTAGAAATACATCCGAAAACTCATAAACCACAGGGATATCATAAAGGGTAGTGGTTTGGATCGCACAAGCTAAACATTGGAGTTCAAAATTTTGGGAGAGTGGTACTTAGAAAAGCATTCCCTCCCTTGGGTTCTCTCAACATAACAGTACGAGTGCTAGTGTCAATGAGAACACCATGATCCTTCATCCAATTCATGCCTAAGATTACACTTATTGATAACCCAGGCAATATTATCAAATTCATTGTGTACTCCCTCCCTTGTATAGAGATGAGCACATTTTTGACTACCTTATTTGTAGAAATAGTAGCCCCGCTGAACTTATATTATAACCACCCTTGCTTACTTCAATTATTTTCTGATCATGTCTAGATGCAAATGCTTGACTCATAAATGAATGAGAAGCTCCTGAATCAAATAAAACAATAGTGGGATGCTTGTTGACAAGAAACATACTAGCCGTGACAACTTCTCCTGCGGGCACTTCCTCAACAGTGGTATAGTGCACATATCCCGGACGTGCCCTTGAGTTTACCTGCCTCTGATTGTTTTGATTCTAGTTGCCATTCTTCTTTGGGTGGGGGCATTCTTTGGCCCAATGCCCCACTTGATTGCAGCTGAAACAGGGTTGATTACTCCGAGGTCCTATGGAGCTTCCCTGACCGCCATTTCCTTTGGGTAAGGCAACAGTGAATGGCTTATAGAATGCTTTCTGAGGCCTACCATTCTGAGCTTTTGGGGGTGGAGGCCTAAACTTGGGTGTAGGTGGATGGAACTATGGCCTAGCTGTTATAGGAGCTCTAGACTATGAAGATCCGGAGGCACCTGCCTCAAATGCCCTCTTGCGACCCTTAGCTGCCGCATGCATGTTATTATGGTTTTCCTAGGTCAAAGCATCACTAATAAACTCGTTGTAATTGGTGCACTTGGAATTGGCCATGGTCTTCATCATCTTCATGCCAAGACCCTGCTTGAAGCTCTCTATCTTCTTCTCCTCGGTATCCACAAAACCTAGAGCATACCTGGACAGGTTATTGAATGCGTGCATATATTCTGTGAGGGTCTTTGTCCCCTGTGTGAGCCTCATAAATGTAACACCTCGGGTGTTTAAATGTTAAAATCTGACATGTCATCATATGCATTGCAAAGCATTTGGCATTTGGTGAAAACATTGATGTGCATTTACTAAAACAAGTTTACATTTGTGTAATGAGTGTTGAATTGTATTGTTTGACTCAAGTTCAAAGTTTGACTGGGTTTTGAATTTTTCGAGAAAACCCCGCGTTTCAACATGTAAACCCTACCCTGAAAAATCCATTTCAAAATCTAAGCATATTTTGGGGTTGGGCCCAAAAGCAAAAGTGTAGAGCTTGGCAAGTTATACAAAGTTTGTTTTTGGAGTTTTTCAAGTTGTTTAGAAAATTTTTGAGTAAATCAAAAAGGCGTAATTCGGTAAATTTCCCTATTCAAATTCAAAAGTTCATTTCAAAATCTAGACCGAATTAGGAGATGGTTATAAAAGCAAAGTTGTAGAACTTTTGATTTTGAACAACTTTTGTTTTTGGAGATTTTTGAGTTATTTAGAAAATTTGAGAGTAATTTATGAAATTTGGCGAATGGCAAACTTGTAATTTTGTGAACAGTACTCACCGCTCAGGCTACACCGGCGGTGATCTTCGGCTTGCTTCCAGTCGCGCGTGTGGCCGTCTGGGCGTTGCGTTGGCGCGCTGAAGGCTACGTCGTGGCTTCCTTGCGCTTCCTTGGCTGCCCTATAAAGCTCTGGAGCTGCCGTCGTTCTTCTTTCTTCGCTCTCTGTTTTTCCCGTCGCCGCTGCTCCATCTCCGGCGAGCCCGTGCCGTCGTTGTCGTGCTCCACCGTCGCTGTTAAGCTAGTCCCAGCTCCGCCTGAACCTTGCGCGTCCATCTGACCCACCAATTTGGCTTGTCTTCACCGGGAACTCGAGTTTCATCGCCTTCTTCCTCGCGGCCGGTAACCTCACCGTCGCATGCGCATCTTCGTGGCCAGAGTCCGTCGGTGAGCCGTTGCCCTTGATTGGTGTCCCTTTAGCTTCGTCTCGATGCCATAGTGCTCATTTCACTATTGATTGGCCGTTTTATCCACTGCAGTCGCCGGCACACCGTCACCGACGATCCTTGCTCCACCGCCGTTGCTGTTCACGTCGACCCGTGTCTACGTTGCTTCTCCGGCCTTAATTCTTGCTTGAACGTGTTCGTGGTGAGCTACTGGACCTTCCCATGCCCTCTGTTTCCCCGTTTTCGGCTTCGTTTCGCCGGCGTAACGTCGCTGAGCCACCGCATCCGCCATGGCCGACGCCAAGCTCGTAACCCGTAGTAATTCGTCTAGCTAGTGCCTTCAGTCGATGCGCCATGATGATGTGGTCATTTTGGTACCTTGACCGTCGCCTTTGGGCTCACCGTCGGTGAGTTTGCGCCGGTCAGCGCCGTCGTCGTCGTAGTCAACACGCGGGAGGTAGATAATGACAGGTGGGGTCCGATGTCAGTGACTCAGCGTTCAAATGGATTTTTCTATTTTCAGATTTGAATGAATAGTGTCTGTTTTTGTTATTTTTGTGTAGATTTATTTAGAGCTCCAAAAATTATGAAAATTTTTGTGTGACTTCTCTGAGATGTATAGTATTTAAGAAAAATATGAAATAGTGTATTTCAATAAGTTTTAAATGTGATAAAAATTGCTCAATTTATTCATAAATGGATTTCTAGAATTTTTCTAGGCTTATTTATTTATCCAAAAATTATGAAATTTGTTTTGCCACTTAGTTAACATGTAATGAACATGTACTAAAATTTTGGGCTCAATTAGAATAAGTTGATTTATTTCATAATTTTGAATTAAATAATTAATTCATAAAAGCAAATAGTAACCTTTAGTGATTTAGGTTTTGTTTGGAATTTTGGATTGAGTGATGACCTTGGGTCATTTGTTGTTAATGATCCTTGGCAGTTGATGTATGTGTTTACGAAAAAGAATTAGTTTGTTTGACTTGCAACTGTACCGCGAAGGAAAGTTGTATTCAAATTATTAATTTTTCATCCCTCATCGAGCATCATGTTTTGAATTCCGCATCATGTTAAACATGGCATTGTTATTACGTGTAGTGAACGAAGGTGAAAACGTGGTAGTTAATCAAGCTGTTGAAGAGGTTAATCTGTCTGTTGAGGTCGGGTCGAATACTTGTGTAACGTCGCAGGAACCGGACTTTTCCGTCAACGAAGGCAAGCCCCGGATGCATACAACCCTACCTTGTGTTTTATAAATTAATTTCGCTTTTGCTTTCCGTTACTGCATTAAGTGATTAGGAGTTAAGTAAAAGCCTAATTGTTGCATTACCACCCTTATTATTCCATATTTACCATATTACCAATCTTAAACTCGTATATGTTTAGTTTTGCTTAGCTATGCGTAGAACGATGAAAGTCGGGTGACTACCTGCCACCTGCAAGTTTTAAATGGAACATTGATTAATTATGTTAGCATGTGATATGGGAATGTGGAGTAATAAATCTAGACCGGGCGGACTCGGTGTGTGTGAGCCACAAGGCGTGGAGGTCTTGTGAGCGGGTTCTTTCCACCTGTGTTGATTAAGGCACGTCCGTTGTTGAATTGCATGAGGTGAGAATTTGTAGTACTAACCATATACTCCGGTAAGCCTAAACTTGGCAATTCTATTACGAGAATGGCTACTCGCGCACTAGGAGTGGAGAGATGGCGGGAATAGCATGTACCCACGTGGCCATGGGCTGGAATGGTGGAGTACTGTATTCTCGGGTGGCGCGGACCCGTTCTTGTTTTAGAGGATCCGAGGGTAGGTTGGTATATGTAGGTCGGGGACCTGCATATGTCGTGTGGTCTAGAATCCCCAACTGGGTTTTAATCGGTTCGAATCATCGTTGCTCCTTGGTTATGGAGACTCAACTCACTGTTCATCATTGTAGAATTAATAACCAGAACTTGAATAAGGCTTGTGAAGATGTTGGATATGAAGTTTCATGATCTCAGTGCGGATCGTGTCAGCTTTGTATATAATTCTCGAGAAGTTTTCTATATAAAGAATGTTGTTAAAAGAGCTTTTACGCAAAAGAACTTTGATCATTGTTAAAGCTATACCTTGAATCCCTGAGCCTGCATTACTGAGTTTATCAGTTAAGATTTCAGATAAGTCTTGTTGAGTACCTTTGCACTCAGGGTTCGTTGACCCCTTGTTGCAAGTGAGCCTCATGAGCAGATCTGTTTTGGATCGTGCTGCAGGACTATCGTTCGTTCTGACGATGAGAATTAAATGTGTGATCCTTGGGTAGGATGTTTATTTTGTGTGTTAAGTATATGTTAATCATGCCACTCTACTACTACTATGGTTTGTAATAATTATGGAATTTAGTTTGTAAGGTTTGAAACAACTGGTTTGTAAACTATATTATCATAAGACTTCCGCTGTTGTTACTCTGGTTTTGATATTTGAATAAATGTTGTAATACTGCAATGACCCTGTAACGTGATCCTACTCGGAAATCGTGGATGATTCGGGGTTCCCCGAGGACACCCGATAGTCTTTTTAAGTTATTGGAAACATATGCATAAATGTCAAAGGTCGTCGGACAGTGACAGGTGCATGTGGGCCCTATAACTTAGGAGGTTCTGCCACAGAATGGTATCAGAGCAATCGTTACAAGGTTTTGTTGTATTGTTTTACAAAAACTTCAAAATGATTTGGATGACTAAATTTAACTTGTTAATTTGGTCCAAATTGCTTCTGACTTATCTTAATTCTTTCTCACCATTCCCTATTTGATTAAAATGTTTTGTGTGGTGGAGTAGTAATTATACTATGCCCTATATAAAAATAAATGTTGTTTATATGCATTATAAACTTTGATGTTTTTGTTCGTAAGAACGATTCATGCATCATGAATAATTCACTCGTTACTTCCTTCACCTCTTAGTCTGGAGTTAAGTAGTGAGTCTGGTTTGAGGAATGTAATCCATCTTAGCTACTCTTTGGATTTTGATCAAATGGTCTTACTTGGATTAAATTGGTTTCCTACAGTATGGCTCGTGCCAAGATGACGCCCCGTAAGTCCACTAGACCCAAAGGAGTTCCTCGTCACCAACTTGCCCCTAGAAATGATGGTGCTAGCAGTAGCAATACTAGGCCTGATCCCCAGGCAGAGGTACAGAGGATTTCCGCAGAGTTAGCACAATCTACTAGAGATAGGGCTTTGGATGTTATACAAATAGGTGAATTACAGGGTCAATTGAGGCAGCTCACCACCGCGCATAGGAACTGCGAAAGTATGTTAGTTCGTACGGTGGAAGGAAGAAATGAAGCTTGGCATAGGGAAGATGTAGCTAGAGCTAGAACTCATGAGCTAGAATTCTATGTAGAAGATTTAGAAGAACATAATACATATCTACATGAGGAAGTTCATAGGCTTAGCAATCTACTGAATCCAAATCATGAGCCTCAAGCTGATGCGATGGACCCCGGTGTCATCCTTGCCGATGATGATGAATCGGGAGAGGAAGAAGAAGAAGAAGATCCTGAAGAATTAGTAATGATCGATGAAAGTGATGATGAAGGCGGTAATAATTCCGGAATGGATACCGAGCCTGAAGTTTGAAGAAATTGAGGAAAGGAGGAGAGTTGTATAATAGTAGCTCTAGTTAAGTTATGTAGTTTTGTTTTCGTACCCGTAGGTTTGTTTGTACATTAGTAAGCTCCATGTAATGTGTCTAGAGTAAGCTTTGGTACAATTCAATAAAGACATGTGAATAAAGTTTGGTTTGTTATGAGCTGATGCGTCGTACACGGGGTTCGTTTATTCTAGGAACTTCACAAGATGAGGACGGTATTCCTGATCCGCCACCAATTCCAACCAATTTAGCTGATGCTATAACTGCACTTGTCAATGTGACGGCTGAAAATTCTCGTTTGCTTCATGAGATGGCTCAGAGTAATCAGAATCAGATGTACGGAAACCGTGGACGCCACCATAACCGACAGGAGGCTACATATGTTGATTTCACAGACACAAGACCCCCAGTGTTTACCAAGGCAGATGAACCATTGGAGGCTGATGACTGGCTTCGAACCATGGAGCAGAAATTTGACCTTATCCCATGCACAGAGTATCAGAAACCTACGTTTGCCGCCCAACAACTTAGAGGAGCAGCAAGTGCTTGGTGGGCAAACTTAGTGGCTATGCAACCAGCTGGCATTCCAATAACTTGGGCTGAGTTCCGTATGGCCTTCAGAGCCCATTATATCCCTGAAGGAGTAATGGCTATGAAGCTAGATGAATTCCTTGCTTTGAAACAAGGAGATCAAAGCGTGATGCAGTATGTGGGAAGATTTAATCATCTGTCCCAATATGCATCCAAACATGTCAATACCGATGCCAAGAAGAAGAGGTGGTTTATGAGAGGCCTGAATACCAAGTTGCAGACTATGATGACCACTTGCACCAATGTCACTTACCATGAGGCAGTAAATATTGCAATTGCTTCAGAATCAAAGTATCGGCAGCACAAGGAGCTCAAAAAGAAAAAGAGTGTGCCATCTGGATCTTTTGGGGGAAATCCAAAGACGCAAAGGGTGATTTATCATCCAGTACATCATAATCGTCCTCCTTATCGTCCGCCGCAGTTCCAAGCCGGGCAATAGTCAAATGTCCGTCCTACTATAACCTATTCGAGTTCACAGTCAACCAATGCTCCTGGTGGCAATGCTCCAACATCCCAGGGTCACAACTATCCATGCTATAATTGTGGAAGGACTGGTCATTTCTCTAGGGAATGTCCATATCCTAGGCAGGCTAATCAAAATTATCAGAAGGCTCCTGCCAATCAACAACAGGGTCAGGCACCAAACAAGAACCCCAATCAGAATGCTCAGAAGGGCAAAGATGAGAGGAAGACAGGACGGGTGTTCTATATTCAAGCTGGAGAAATTCCGGAAGGGGAGCCAGTGATGATGGGTATGTTTCCTGTTGCCAATCACCCTGCAGTTATACTTTTTGATTCTGGCGCATCGCATTCATTCATCAATAGAACATTTGTCATGAAGCATGAAATTTCGATTGGGGCAACAAAGGAAAGTTTCTTTATACAGTCGCCCGGGGGACGTCTGTGTACTAAGGAGATGGCATACCAGGTGCCCGTAAACCTGGGTGGGCATATTTTTCCCACTACCATGATTATCCTTAAGGATCAGGATATAGATGTAATCTTGGGAATGAATTGGATGTATCAGCATAAGGCTGTTATAGATGCTTTGAATAGGACCTTAAGAGTGAGTTTGCCTGATAGTAATTCTCAACTTCTTATCCAACTTCCAACCCTAAGAAGATTAGTGAGTAAGATTTGTGCAACTGTTGTCAAAGAGATTAGAGATATTCCGGTAGTGTGTGGATTTTTGGATGTGTTTCCTGAAGATTTACCCGGTCTACCACCTGATAGGGATGTACAGTTCAATATAGAGTTACAACCTGGAACAGCTCCGATTTCTTGGAGAGCTTATAGGATGCCACCTAAGGAATTGGCCGAGTTGAAAACTCAGTTACAAGAATTGATTGAGAAAGGGTTTATCCAACCTAGTTCTTCACCTTGGGGATGTCCGGCAATTTTTGTGAAAAAGAAAGATGAGACCCTGAGGTTATGTGTTGACTATCGTCCATTGAATGAAGTGACCATCAAGAATAAGTATCCATTACCTCGGATAGATCTGCTTTTTGATCAACTGGCCAGAGCCAAAGTTTTCTCCAAGATAGATTTGAGATCAAGATATCACCAAATCAAGATAAAGCCTGAGGATATTCCCAAAACGGCATTTACCACAAGATATGGGTTATATGAATACTTGGTAATGTCTTTTGGTTTGACAAATGCTCCAGCTCATTTCATGTATCTTATGAACTCAGTATTCATGCCGGAGCTAGACAAGTTTGTAGTGGTGTTTATTGATGACATTTTAGTATATTCCAAGAATAAGAAAGAACATGCAGAACATCTCAGAATTGTTCTGACCCGCTTGAGAGAACATCAACTATATGCCAAGTTCAGCAAGTGTGATTTTTGGCTTAAGGAAGTGCAATTTCTTGGACATGTCTTGTCAGCCGAAGGAGTTGCAGTTGATCCAAGCAAAGTGAAGGATGTGCTTGATTGGAAACCGCCAACCACAGTTCATCAAGTTCGGAGTTTTCTAGGTTTGGCGGGATATTACCGTCGGTTTATTCCAGATTTCTCAAAGATATCAAAGTCCATAACTGAATTGTTGAAGAACCAAGTTAAGTTTGTCTGGTCATCAGATTGTGAAGAGGCTTTCCAGACTTTGAAGAGACTGTTGACTACTACGCCAGTGTTAGCCCAACCTGACATCGAGAAGCCATTTGATGTTTATTGTGATGCTTCAGGTATTGGTATTGGATGTGTGTTGATGCAAGAAGGCCGAGTCATTGCCTATGCATCCAGGCAACTTAAGCAACATGAAGAACATTATCCGACTCATGACTTGGAGTTAGCAGCTGTGGTTCATGCTCTAAAGATTTGGCGGCATTACCTGCTTGGTAATACGTGTCATATGTATACAGACCACAAAAGCTTAAAGTATATCTTTACTCAGTCAGAGTTGAACATGTGACAAAGAAGATGGTTAGAACTGATTAAGGATTATGATTTGGAAGTACATTATCACCCTGGTAAAGCAAATGTGGTTGCAGATGCTCTTAGTCGCAAAAGTTATTGCAATTGTTTGACAGTGAGAACAATGGGTTTGAATTTATGTCAAGAAATGGAAAAGTTGAATGTAGAAGTAATTCAACAAGGAAGTTTGACCAACATAATTGTTGAAGCCACTATTCGAGGTCAAGTTATTGCTGCTCAGAGGGAAAACAAGGGTATAGCCCATATCAAGGAAAGAGTCAAGAAGGGAAAAGCGGAGTGCTTTAGTATTGACAATGAAGATGTGTTGTGGTTCAAGGATCGCCTGGTGGTACCAAAAGTTCCTGAGTTGCGGCAGTCAATTCTAGATGAGGCACATGCTACTAGGTTATCTATCCATCCGAGAAGTAACAAGATGTACCATGATTGGAAGCAAAGATTCTGGTGGACTAAAATGAAAATAGAGATTGCTAGATACATAGCAAAGTGTGATACTTGTCAAAAGGTGAAAGCTATACATTTGAGGTCTGCTGGTGAATTACAACCATTACCTATTCCATCTTGGAAGTGGGAGGACATAAGCATGGACTTTATTGTTGGTCTACCCAAGACGTCAAAGGGATTTGACTCAGTATGGGTTATTGTAGATCGACTCACTAAGTCAGCGCATTTTCTTCCAGTCAAGACAATATATCCTATGATCCAATATGCCAAAATGTACTTAGCAAGAATCATGAGTCTCCATGGAATACCCAAGACTATTGTGTCAGATAGGGGTACACAGTTTGTTTCCAACTTTTGGAAACAATTGCATTCTTCATTGGGTACTAAACTTCTATATAGTACAGCTTATCATCCGCAGACTGATGGACAGACTGAAAGAGTTAATCAAGTGCTTGAAGATATGTTAAGGTGTTGTGTCCTTAACTATTCCAATAAGTGGGATGAATACTTACCTTTGGCTGAGTTCTCATACAACAATAGTTATCAAGAAAGCATTAGAATGGCTCCATTTGAAGCACTCTATGGTCGTAGATGCAGAACATCATTGAGTTGGTCTGAGCCTGGAGAAAGAAGATTCTTTGGAGTTGATCTTGTGAAAGAAATAGAAGACAAGGTTAGGCAAATACAGAGTAATTTGAAGATAGCTCAGTCTCGCCAAAAGAGTTATGCGGATAGACGACGGAGACCATTGGTATTTAACAAAGGAGATTTTGTATATCTGAAAGTATCACCAATGAAGGGAGTTAACCGTTTTGGTGTTAAAGGAAAGTTGGCACCCCGATATATTGGACCATATCAAATTTTAGAGAGGTATGGAAAAGTAGCATATCGTTTGAAATTACCTGAACATCTTGCAGCTGTGCATGATGTGTTCCATGTTTCTCAATTGAAGAAGTGTCTCCGAGTGCCTGAACAAAATGTTGAAGTTGAAGGAGTGGAACTAGAACCGGATTTAACTTATTCCGAATATCCTATCCGAGTGTTAGATCAGAAAGATCATGTTACTCGAAGACGGACAATCAAGTTCTATAAAATACAATGGAATCAACATTCAGAAGAGGAAGCTACTTGGAAATCAGAAGATTACTTGTTAGAAAAGTTTCCTGAATTTTTAGCGTCAATATAGAATCGAGTAATGTTAGTTGAGCTCGGTAGTACATGTTGTGTTTTGTAAAAGTAACCTTAGCTGTTTTATGGACAGAGTTTGTATGTGTTCTTGTGACACATTTCCTTTTCCATTACTTACCCTATGGCTTTGAATCTCGGGGCGAGATTTCTTTTAGGGGGAAGGATTGTAACACCTCGGGTGTTTAAATGTTAAAATCTGACATGTCATCATATGCATTGCAAAGCATTTGGCATTTGGTGAAAACGTTGATGTGCATTTACTAAAACAAGTTTACATTTGTGTAATGAGTGTTGAATTGTATTGTTTGACTCAAGTTCAAAGTTTGACTGGGTTTTGAATTTTTCGAGAAAACCCCGCGTTTCAACATGTAAACCCTACCCTGAAAAATCCATTTCAAAATCTAAGCATATTTTGTGGTTGGGCCCAAAAGCAAAAGTGTAGAGCTTGGCAAGTTATACAAAGTTTGTTTTTGGAGTTTTTCAAGTTGTTTAGAAAATTTTTGAGTAAATCAAAAAGGCGTAATTCGGTAAATTTCCCTATTCAAATTCAAAAGTTCATTTCAAAATCTAGACCGAATTAGGAGATGGTTATAAAAGCAAAGTTGTAGAACTTTTGATTTTGAACAACTTTTGTTTTTGGAGATTTTTGAGTTGTTTAAAAAATTTGAGAGTAATTTATGAAATTTGGCGAATGGCAAACTTGTAATTTCTGTGAACAGTACTCACCGCTCAGGCTACACCGGCGGCGATCTTCGGCTTGCTTCCAGTCGCGCGCGTGGCCGTCTGGGCGTCGCATTGGCGCGCTGAAGGCTGCGTCGTGGCTTCCTTGCGCTTCCTTGGCTGCCCTATAAAGCTCTGGAGCCGCCGTCGTTCTTCTTTCTTCGCTCTCTGTTTTTCCCGTCGCCGCTGCTCCATCTCCGGCGAGCCCGTGCCGTCGTTGTCGTGCTCCACCGTCGCTGTTAAGCTAGTCCCAGCTCTGCCTGAACCTTGCATGTCCATCTGACCCACCAATTTGGCTTGTCTTCACCGGGAACTCGAGTTTCATCGCCTTCTTCCTCGCGGCCGGTAACCTCACCGTCGCATGCGCATCTTCGTGGCCAGAGTCCATCGGTGAGCCGTAGCCCTTGATTGGTGTCCCTTTAGCTTCGTCTCGATGCCGTAGTGCTCATTTCACTATTGATTGGCCGTTTTATCCACTGCAGTCGTCGACACACCGTCACCGACGATCCTTGCTCCGCCGCCGTTGCTGTTCACGTCGACCCGTGTCTACGTTGCTTCTCCGGCCTTAATTCTTGCTTGAACGTGTTCGTGGTGAGCTACTGGACCTTCCCATGCCCTCTGTTTCCCCGTTTTCAGCTTCGTTTCGCCGGCGTAACGTCGCCGAGCCACCGCATCCGCCACGGCCGACGCCAAGCTCGTAACTCGTAGTAATTCGTCTAGCTAGTGCCTTCAGTCGATGCGCCGTGATGATGTGGTCATTTTGGTACCTTGACCGTCGCCTTTGGGCTCACCGTCGGTGAGTTTGCGCCGGTCAGCGCCATCATCGTCGTAGTCAACACGCGGGAGGTAGATGATGACAGGTGGGGTCCGATGTCAGTGACTCAGCGTTCAAATGGATTTTTCTATTTTCAGATTTGAATGAATAGTGTCTGTTTTTGTTATTTTTGTGTAGATTTATTTAGAGCTCCAAAAATTATGAAAATTTTTGTGTGACTTCTCTGAGATGTATAGTATTTAAGAAAAATATGAAATATTGTTTTTCAGTAAGTTTTAAATGTGATAAAAATTGCTCAATTTATTCATAAATGGATTTCTAGGATTTTTCTAGGCTTATTTATTTATCCAAAAATTATGAAATTTGTTTTGCCACTTAGTTAACATGTAATGAACATGTACTAAAATTTTGGGCTCAATTAGAATAAGTTGATTTATTTCATAATTTTGAATTAAATAATTAATTCATAAAAGCAAATAGTAACCTTTAGTGATTTAGGTTTTGTTTGGAATTTTGGATTGAGTGATGACCTTGGGTCATTTGTTGTTAATGATCCTTGGCAGTTGATGTATGTGTTTACGAAAAAGAATTAGTTTGTTTGACTTGCAACTGTACCGCGAAGGAAAGTTGTATTCAAATTATTAATTTTTCATCCCTCATCGAGCATCATGTTTCGAATTCCGCATCATGTTAAACATGGCATTGTTATTACGTGTAGTGAACGAAGGTGAAAACGTGGTAGTAAATCAAGCTGTTGAAGAGGTTAATCCGTCTGTTGAGGTCGGGTCGAATACTTGTGTAACATCACAGGAACCGGACTTTTCCGTCAACGAAGGCAAGCCCCGGATGCATACAACCCTACCTTGTGTTTTATAAATTAATTTCGCTTTTGCTTTCCATTACTGCATTAAGTGATTAGGAGTTAAGTAAAAGCCTAATTATTGCATTACCACCCTTGTTATTCCATATTTACCATATTACCAATCTTAAACTCGTATATGTTTAGTTTTGCTTAGCTATGCGTAGAACGATGAAAGTTGGGTGACTACCTGCCACCTGCAAGTTTTAAATGGAACATTGATTAATTATGTTAGCATGTGATATGGGAATGTGGAGTAATAAATCTAGACCGGGCGGACTCGGTGTGTGTGAGCCACAAGGCATGGAGGTCTTGTGAGCGGGTTCTTTCTGCATGTGTTGATTAAGGCACGTCCGTTGTTGAATTGCATGAGGTGAGAATTTGTAGTACTAACCACATACTCCGGTAAGCCTGAACTTGGCAATTCTATTACGAGAATGGCTACTCGCGCACTGGGAGTGGAGAGATGGCAGGAATAGCGTGTACCCACGTGGCCATGGGCTGGAATGGAGTACTGTATTCTCGGGTGGCGCGGACCCGTTCTTGTTTTAGAGGATCCGAGGGTAGGTTGGTATATGTAGGTCGGGGACCTGCATATGTCATGTGGTCTAGAATCCCCAGCTGGGTTTTAATCGGTTCGAATCGTCGTTGCTCCTCGGTTATGGAGACTCAACTCACTGTTCATCATCGTAGAATTAATAACCAGAACTTGAATAAGGCTTGTGAAGATGTTGGATATGAAGTTTCATGATCTCAGTGCGGATCGTGTCAGCTTTGTATATAATTCTCGAGAAGTTTTCTATATAAAGAATGTTGTTAAAAGAGCTTTTACGCAAAAGAACTTTGATCATTGTTAAAGCTATACCTTGAATCCCTGAGCCTGCATTACTGAGTTTATCAGTTAAGATTTCGGATAAGTCTTGTTGAGTACCTTTGTACTCAGGGTTCGTTGACCCCTTGTTGCAGGTGAGCCTCATGAGCAGATCTGTTTTGGATCGTGCTGCATGACTATCGTTCGTTCTGACGATGAGAATTAAATGTGTGATCCTTGGGCAGGATGTTTATTTTGTGTGTTAAGTATATGTTAATCATGCCACTCTACTACTACTATGGTTTGTAATAATTATGGAATTTAGTTTGTAAGGTTTGAAACAACTGGTTTGTAAACTATGTTATCATAAGACTTCCGCTGTTGTTACTCTGGTTTTGATATTTGAATAAATGTTGTAATACTGCAATGACCCTGTAACGTGATCCTGCTCGGAAATCGTGGATGATTCGGGGTTCCCCGAGGACACCCGATAGTCTTTTTAAGTTATTGGAAACATATGCATAAATGTCAAAGGTCGTCGGACAGTGACAGGTGCATGTGGGCCCTATAACTTAGGAGGTTCTGCCACAATAAATTCAGCCGCCTTCATGCGCATTAGGCCTAGGGGAATATGATGTCCCCGAAAAGCCAACTTAAACTGCTCCCATGTTACTCATGCATTAGCAGGTAGAGAGGACAAGAAATGTGTCCACCAAATCCCTGCTAGTCCCTACAACTGATGGGACGCATACTCAGCCTTTAGATGCTCGGTGACTCTTAGTAGACAAAACTTCTACTCAATGGTGTTGAGCCACTCGTCCGCCTATAGTGGTTCCTCTACCACCTTGAAGATAGGAGGCTTTGTATCTAGAAATTCCTTGAAGGTACTATGCTGATTTGGCTCGGGCCCTTGTTGCTGTGGATGGCCACGAGCGGTGTTCTGCGCGATGAGGCATAGAGCTTCCTCCATTGTCCTTTGTCTTCCCAAGAATTGGGCAAAGAAGTCCTGAGCAGATGGTGGTGGCGGTGGTGGTAAGTCATCACCATTGCCATCATTGCTGCTACTAGCTCCTGCATAGGTGCGAGTCATCTACGAAGTTGCAACAATAAGTGATTATTGGTTGATGTCAAAAGATTACAGATGAATTTATAATCATGCCAAACTAAAATTACTAGAGACAATCTCAAATTCATACAATAAAAATAGAGGCATAATAATTCATTCTCGCAACATGACACCCCCAATTTTATCACTTATCGGGCTCAACATGTTAATATTCAAATCATGATCTTTGATAAATCAACTGGCATTTGCATTAGCGTTTAACCAAACATGCGATAGTCATGCAAATAACAATATTACATGATAGTCCAATCACCAACACCAAATTCAAACTATAGGTCCATTATATAACCAATGTTGATACATTAAGCACTTCTACCAAGTACTACACTATCTAATCCTCATCATGATCACTATCGAGGTCAGAGATAGGATCATCTCCTTCCTCGGGCCCCACTTCTTCCTCTTCCTCATCCTCATCTTCCTCCATATTTGGACCATCTTCTGCCCCATCAAGGATTGGGTTCAGCTGGTTGTTCAAATAGTGCACTTCATGCTGAAGGTTCATCACTTGAAGTTGAGCCTATGCAAGCTGCTGACGTAAGCCCCTTTCGGCATGGTCCTGGGCGTTACTCATGTCACGGTGCCTATCCCTTTCTATCCTTTCTGCAGTGGCATGGTTTGCTACTGCATCTTGTTGGCGTCTAGCTGTGGACACCTCAGCACGGGCGGCCTCCAACTGCTCCCATAGTCTTGCAAGTAATGCTTGATCATTAGCTCTTGCTTCTTGGGCTGCTGCTCTCTATTGATCCACTTGCTCCATTTGGGCATGGAGAGTGCCCAAAGCTGCATAAGCTTGGTCAGATTCCTATCGGGCTTTACTTGCAGCTTTCTTTTACTTATGCACACACTTCTTGAGCTTGCATTGTGCGGCTTCAGCTCTCATGAGCTTGTCCATGCAAGTGGTGTATGATTCCTGCCAGAAATCCCTGGTGTCCTAGCGTGCACAAAACATCTTCATCACCGCAAACATGGCACTCATAGCGGGGTTAGAGCTGTTTGCCCGCTCATCCCAATCTCAGATCAATGCATTTTGGTTGCGTTGTTCCCATATTATGGTGGACGGATCCACCCAAGGAAACATACTCGTTGCATTGCCGGCAAGTGCATCCCCATGCTGCTGGCAGATTTGACTCAAAACCTCAAAGGCCACTACTTGGGCAGCCTCCCAAGGAGTTTTCCCTTCTGATTCTGCCTTTCACTCCTGCCAGAAGGGTGCTTGGGTGTGGGCTAGTATAGCTAGCCGCACCTCATACCATGGCTGTCCCTCCAAGTACTCTTCATTCCAATGAAAAAGGGGTAGTTCATGGTACCCCGCAAAGTGCAAAACTCTCCATAGTAGTGTAGGCATTCTAAAAACCATCAGGAAATTCTCACATCCAGCTGGTGCTGCCATCTGTACCATCAACATGTACAATTTTGTGTGAGATAAGGCCATAATGGATAAGAGTTACATAACTGAGTAAGAAATTTATAAGGAGAGGAACAATGTAATTATTTGAATGATAATTATCATGATGCATGCCCATTCCGTACGTCCTCACAAACTTTGGAAAAATTATTTCTAACGGTAGACACGGTGGCATACATACGTTCTCTCATATATAGCGTAACTAGTCGAGCTACATGTTTCGTTGTTAGTGTACCTGCATAAAAGTTTCATTCCAGCCCAAACCCATAATTAAATATGTAGAATGTAAATCTAAATACTTCCATATATGTATACCCATACATATACTTCTGTATCAAAGCTACCCGATAATAGTTTATACCCACAATTAAATACGCACCACATACACATGCAAGCATGCATACATAGTCGTACCAAAGCTAACTCTCCCCGACCGCATGCTCACATCTTGTGGTCATGCCACTCATCAACTTACCTTGGCGTAGAGGCATCTGATCCATACATTACCATTCAAATGAATGCATCCATACAATAGCACATCGTATGGATGATGAAAGTAAAAAACCCCATGTTAGTACTTAAATAGCCACCTAATAGTCCTTAATTTGGGCATAAGGAAAGTGATCACTGGCACACTTTAGATTTCAAATACCTATTTATATAGCTATCAGTTGCTAGAAAAGGTTTTGGGAAAACAAAAACTTTTGTTTTAAATACACATGTGACAATTAATGTTGAATCTTGCTTCGATACCAGCTGTCGCAGAACCGACCAATTTATAAGAGTACAAGTATAATGGCAACCCGCAAGCGGTCGCACTGTCATACTTGAACCCATATAAACCCGGTAGTCCGTCGAGTACCACGACGGGTCTCGATAAATGATTTACAACAACCAAGATCATACATGATTCAACATACATGTCACATATTACATAAAGTTCACAGATATATTTCCATCATCAGAGTATGAAACAAAGTTATTACAAACCAAGTTTAATGGATAAAAGCGGAAGCAAATTAAGTTTGAAAGTAAAGTTTCCAACATAGTTTAATACAGTGCCAACATACGATCACAGTCCACAAAAGCATGTAAAGGGACTAATAAAGAAGCATGCCCAAGGCTTACTCCTCATCCACAGTGGGATAGAAGCAACTCTTACAATAACCATGATACACAGTGCCATCTGCAACAATGGGAAATAAACCCTGAGTACGAGAAGGTACTCAACTATACTTACCCGTCATAAACTAGAAATAAAATGACTCCAAGGATCATGTAAGGTTGTATAAGTGGATGTCGCTTGACAACATTTTGCATAAAAAGCAATTAACTAAATTATACAATTATAATTCTGTTATCAAGTTAATTATGACTATCCATCTCTAAATTAGCAACTATCCTATGCCAAACATGTGGTATATCATTTTAATAGCATACAATAGTAACCATAGCAGGTATTGTAATTCCATATTCATTCAAACCATCATGTTCCATAATACAGTTACTACGATGCTGGAGCTAGCCAAGTTTCTCACTATCTGGGAGAGACAACGATTTGAATCGATTTCAACCAGCTGGGGATTTATTCCTAACACCAACCCAGGCAGACTAGATTATTAGTCACCTTAGGTCACCTTTGGTACAATCTTAGTTACACATTTTGTGGGTTCGTACCGTGCCGCACAATCGGGGACACCAAATGCTAGGATGTTCAGGCCTAGCCTGCCCTTGGGCTCAGTCTGGCTCCCTGCAAGGAGCACACAACAGAACGGGGCCTGACTTGAGTTGAGCTACTCGGCTTTGTGGTCGGAACGAGTTATATGGCCAGCTAAGTGATAGGCATGAGTTCAATCTTATCAGAAGTTCCAACAATGGTACGGTCCTTGATCGGCACAGACGGAATCACATGAGTCAACCTACACATAGACTCCGCCCAGCCTCGATTTATATTACCCCATGGTTCTTTTCCACGATAGCAAATATAGCCAACCGTGCTTTGGTATCCACCTATATCCGACTTCTACCGGTCTAAGCATGGCTAAGCATATATTCGATCTTGGACCTACATAGGGTTAAAGGTGTATATATTAGGACAAGGAATTTATATCCATCAAGTGGTTCCAAGCAACTCTTATAACCTAATGCATCAATCATAAGCTCTTCTGGGTTCTGCTCCTCTTCTTCGGGAGCTATGGCTTGAGGAATCTCCTGCTGGTTCCCTTCCTCTCCTTCGTTGAACTCTAGCAATTTTATCTCCTCTGTCGATCCTAGATGCATGAGTATGGCATAAGATATTGCGAATGCATACATGCTGGAAAGTATAATATGATGATACATGATGAATGCATTCTTGTACGTATTCTTAATATCATGGAGCTGAAGTAATAACAAGTGCATCATGTTCTACTGAGTATGTGCATATCTCTTCTTGATTATTTAATTAACTACTTCAACAATGCATCTACTATATCACAAAACAGCAGCTACTCATTTTACTCATAACTGAAGTTCTACTTATCCAAATACTATGATATTGGACTTCCTGAAAAGCTTATAAAATTATCTACAACTTTCCTTTAATACTCTCACTGTGATTCAAGAGTTAAATTGGGCAAACAAATCATTCAATCAAATCTATCCAGAAAGTAAACATTTCGGACAGCAAATTTGTAACAGCTAGAACTCAAAAACCCTAAGTCTTGTGGCTGTGAAAATTTAACACAAGGTAGATTAGTAGGTTATCTACAACTTTGTTATTAACAAGTTTTACAGTAGGGACCATTATCCATATGAAATTATCCACACAATCAAAACTATACATGCAGTCTTGTATTTGAATGATAAAGCGATAATTAGTTATTTGTATACAACCAATGGCTTCTCAACTTTACCATTGACATAAACAGTTACTATGCATCATAAGAACCAAAGAAAACATCATGCTTAATCACAATCTAATTATTTCAATGCCTTTCTTATTTTAATTAAATAATCAGGGTAAATAATAAACATATACCAAATTTGCATCATAAATTCTCAAACATTTACAGTGCCTTACTAATGCTACCAATAGACTACTGTAAACGTTTCATGCTATTTTACCAAGTAAAACATCCTATGCAAAAATAACAAGGCAGAAAGGCTTAAAATAACATAAATAGAAAACCCTTGTGAAAAGTGTCAAGCAATAGATTTTATATTTTTCATAGCATCCATATGGTACTAGGACAATATCCAACAAATTTCATGAATATTGGATTCATAAATAATTTATAAAAATTAATACAAGGATCACTTAATTATAAAAGGAAAATCTATAACTACAAATCCATACATGCACTAACCCTCAAATTTTTACCAGAGCTTATACTTGTCAAGAATAGCTCACCACATAAATTTAATAATTTTTGGAGCAAAGGAACTCAAGATATAAAATAAACAAGTTTGCATACATTTAAAAACACATTTCAAGTTTCATTTTAAATCTTCCAAAAATTCTACTACAAATGCTAGTATTATATTTTTTCCTAAATACTACACTTCCTAAGGAACACTACAAAATTTGGTTCACAATTTTTTAATCTACACAGCTCAACTTATCTAATTTCAAAGATGCACATAAAATAGGAAATGAATGCACTAGCTTTCTACACTACAGTCACTGACGACCCGGACCCGCTAGTCAGTGGACCCCATCAGTCAGCGAGACAAAACAGAGCAGGCGGCGCTGCTCAACGCTGGTTGGCCACGGCTCATCGCCGGTGAGCTTTCCGGCGAGGCCAAGGGCACCAACATGATCTACTACTCAAACCGTGTCAGATGGTCTAGGTGGTGGCCATGCAGGTGTGGCGGAGCAGGCTCATCGCCGGCCATGGTGGCACGTTAGCGCTGCTCTACGGTGTGCCGACCGTCTCTAGCCACGGCGAAACCAGGCAAAGCGCACAACGGCATCACGGTGACCTAGTGACGCTATTTCAACTACACAAGCCTAACGAAAAGCTCCGACGAAGCATGGCCATGGCACGGTGGCGCGGAGGTCAGAACACGACGGTGTGGGTCATCATGTTCCGTGCCGGTGAGACCACCAACGGAGGCAATGTCTTAACACAAGCTAATACATATCCTATCCAAGCTCTAACGCCAACAATCAGAAGAAAGGTGCATGCGAGCCAAGCGGTGGCAAGCTTGCCGTGGAGGCGGCCATGGCGGCCGAGGTTCCAGCGAGAGGGAAAAAAGGCAATACGCCCTCACCGAAGCGTAATTGATGCAGCCAACACATCGAAGTGGTGGAGGTGGATGTGGCGTAGCTATGGGCGAGATGGAGATGGTGGTAGTGTGGTGTAGTGCACACAAGGCAACGGCGGAGGCAAGGCGGTGCTCGGTGGCTGCTGTGGTGCTTCGGCCGGTGAAGGAGGAGGCCAGAAAACTGAAATGGAGAGCACGAGGTAGTGAGGGCGAGTGTTGGGGCTGATAAGGCATGCTCGGGGCCAACACATCCATGCTGGGCAGGACACCGGCGATGCACGGCCATCCTCACATCCACACGGCGCGCATGCTCTGCGACAGTCGGCTACCGAAGGCGTGAATTTAGTTCATTCAGTCACCGCGATGCTAAGCCTGACAACGTGGTTTGCTGCGAAGAAATCTCCAAATCCATGGACTATTAGCTAAAATTTCCTAAACCAATGTTGAAGCCCAAAGTACCAGCTCCAATTCTTGTTTAGAACTCAAGCCCTGAATCTCAACCAATCTCAAGTTATGTCATCCCAAAGTCAGGCTATCAACACTGTTAGGGTATAAAACTTAGAAAAAATTGCTAAGTACTGAAAACAAGGATTTGATGATTATTGTGAGCCTAATTCAAGCATGTTAGGAGCTAAACCAGTTAATAACCCAAAAACAAAAGTTGTTCCTCTTACCAAATACTACAACTTTCCTTTAGTGACCACCTCCATGCAAGGTCTCTAGCACATAGTTCAAACTTGGTCAAACATGCTACATTCAAAAGATGACTTATTCATGAACTATGACTTAGTGACTAAATTACCCCTAACCATGAATACTAAAGTTGTTCATAATGATCTTCTAAACATGTTTAAGCTAATTGTAAGGTCACACACTCATTTCATGTATTGGTTACACATAGGGTTATCCAGGTCAACACATATAACATCACTTAAGTACTTGATCATGAAAGGTGACTTTCATGAACAATGTTCTGTTTATTAACCTAAGTGTAGCTAATATGTTTTAGTGACTCACATAAACCAATTACATGTATTCACTCATGATCATATGCATATATACAAAGAAACATAAAATAACAAGCAATGTTGCATGTTTCAATCAAATGTTTCACTTGTAAAAGCTTAAATATGAATGCTTGATGCTCATGCTCATGCAATGCAAGTCAATTTATGCAAGGCTAACACCTAGGGTGTTACAAGTGGGGAGTGGTGACTCTCTGATACCTCGGCAAAACATCATCGTGTTCCTTCTCCTCTCTTTACTTGAGCATTTACTTTGAGCAATTCAATACTTGTCATTTACATTCCTAGAATTGCCATGCTAGAGTAGGATTGGAACTTAGGGTGCTAAACTTTTATGCGTTAGATCAATAGAAACACTTTCTAGGCACAAGGGGTTAATTGGGCAAACCATAGGATTTGATTATTGCAAAGAAATTTGTAATTAGCCCAATTCACCTCCCCCCTCTTGGGCATCTTGATCCTTTCAATTGGTATCAGAGCCTCATGCTCACGTATTTAGGCCTAACCGCCTAGAGCAAGATGTCTCACAGGGATGGACCTTCTCCTATTTTTGAGGGAGATAATTTTCCTTATTGGAAAATTCACATGGAGGCTATCTAGAAGCTCTAGATGTTGGTATTCTTAGAGCCACCTCACAAGGCTTCCCAAAACCTTGGGATGCTACTCACCTACAAGGCGATGAGGTGAATTACGAGAAGTGGAATGCAAATGCTCGAAACACCATCTTTAGAGGCCTTTACACAAATATGTTCAATCGGGTGAGGAACCACAAAGACGCCCATGCACTATGGTCAGATGTTTGTGTGCTCCATGAGGGAACTAAGAGTGAGCGTGAGGAACGCTATCATCTTGTCATGAAAAAGCTCAACTCTTTTGAAATGCTTCCTAAAGAATGTGCTAATGAGATGTATTCACATTTGAATGTTCTTGTAGAGGAAGTCAATGGGCTTGGACTCACTCAAATGCAACCATCTAATGTTGTAAGAAAGATCTTGAGTGTCCTCCGCATTGATAAATATGGGCATATTGTGATCGTGCTTCATCAAGGTGATCTTTCCACCGCTACACCAACACAAATCTTGGAAAAGATCAATGCTCATGAGATGTACATGCACATCACGCCACAAGATGGCTCATCCTCTACCAAGAAGAAAGATAAGACTTAGCATTCAAAGCTAGCCAAGAGAAGGGTAAAGCAAGACTTGAGTATGAGAGCTCAAGTGATGATGAAGTTGATGATGAAAGTCTTGCTCTCATGGTGAAAAAGACCGCCAAGATGCTGAAGAAGCTCAACAAGAGTGGCATCAAGTTTGATGGCAAGAAGAAGAAGTTCTTCACTAGCTCTAGAAGGAAGCCAATCTCCGAGATGGATTGCTTCAATTGTGGAGAACTTGGTCATCTAGCACACCAATGCACTAAGCCCAAGAAAAACAAGTTCAAGAACAAATACAAGGGCAAGAAAGATGACTCAAGTAATGAATAAGAAGAAGAGAAGAAGAAGAACAAGCCATACAAGAAGAGAGATGGCAAGAAGAAGGATTTCCACAAGAAGAAGAGTGGAAAGGCATACATTGTCACTAATTGCCTCATGGACATTGATTCATCTAGTGCCTCATCCGATGATGATAGTGACAATGAGAAGGTGGCCGCAATTGTTATTGACTCTTCATCATCTTCATCGCCACTACCGCCATCATCCTCTACACACCTATGCCTTATGGCCAAGGGTGACCGCAAGGTATCTAATAATGATGATAGTAGTGATGATGAGCATGCTAGTGATGATGATAGCGATAGTGATGATGATGAATATGAATCACCTTCTTATGATGATCTTGCTAGATTGCTAAAACAATACACTAAGATCATTATAAAAACTAGAGCTAAAAATGAAAAGCTAGAAGCTAAAAATGATTCTCTTTTAGCCAAATGTGATATAGTGGAAAAGGCTAATGTTGAGCTTAAAGAAGCAAATGATGCTATATCATCTAAACTCAAGGAGCTCAAATCTTCTAAGAAAGAGCTTAAAGAAAAACATGATAAACTTGAGAGGACACATAATGAGCTCATCACTAGCCACAACAAGCTAAGAGAAGAATATACTACTCTTAAGGTTAATCATGATAATCTTATTATTGCTCAAGAATTCTTATCCAATGAGCCACATGATGCTACTAACGATGTTGTTAAGATTGATATAGCTACATCATGTGATGACTTGATTATTGAGAGCATTGAGCAAAGTTCTAGTAGCAAGGGCAAGCAAGTGGTTGAAGCCGATGATTATGATGAGTTTGTCAAGCTCAAGAATGACAATGAAAAGCTCAAGAAAGATCTTGAAGAACTCAAAACCACCAAGTCTATTGTGCTAGAAACTATTGTTCATGATGATGGTTTGATCCTTGAGAATGAGAAGCTCAAAGGTGAGAACAAGAAGCTCAAGGAAGAGAAAAACAATGATGCTCTCAAGGAAGAAAATAAGAAGCTCAAGTTGGAGATAGAGCATCTTAAGATTGGATTGAGCAAGTTCACTAGAGGCAAGCATCTTCAAAGTGAGCTACTAATGAACACCATCATGAAGATGGATAGAAGTGGCATTTGATACTTGGCAAACCAAGAAAATAAGGCTCAAGCTCAACAACAACATAAGTCCAAGCCAAAGCCAAAGAGATGTTTTGAGTGTGGACAAGAAGGCCACTTTGCTCACGAGTGCCAAACTCCACCACCACAACCCTTGCCCAAGCATGCTAGACCTTTTGCCTTCAATGCTCACTACATGCTTAGAAAGGATTCTAGTGGAAAGATGAAAGTGATGTTCTTAGGACCTCCCAACAAGAATAGGCCTAAGAAAATTTGGGTTGCTAAGTCACTTGTTGAGAAGGTGAAGGGCCCTCAACAAGTTTGAGTTCCTAAAGCTTGATCTCTTGTGTGTAGGTGAACAACAAGACCGGTGGAAGTCATTGGGTTATTGATAGTGGTTGCACACAACATATGACCGGTGATCCTCGTATGTTCACCTCGCTAGATGAAGAAGTAGATGGACAAGAAAGAATCACATTTGGAGATAACTCAAAGGGCAAGGTCAAAGGATTGGGCAAAGTGGCTATATCAAATGATCATTCCATCTCCAATGTGCTATATGTTGCTTCATTGAGTTTCAACTTGCTATTCGTTGGACAATTGTGTGATCTTGGCTTCCAATGCTTGTTTACCGAGAAGGAGGTTGTTGTATCCAAGAAGGATGATGATCATGTGATATTCAAAGGATTTAGATACAACAACCTATATCTAGTGAACTTCACCTCCAAAGATGCAAACTTGAAGACATGCCTATTCACCAAAACAACACTTGGGTGGCTATGGCATAGAAGACTTGCTCATGTTGGGATGAGCTCACTCAAGAAGCTAATGAAGAATGATTTGGTGAGAGGGTTGAAGGATGTGAAGTTTGAGAAGGACAAGCTTTGTAGTGCATGTCAAGCTGGCAAGCAAGTTGCAAATACCCATCTAACAAAAGCTTTCATGTCAACCGCAAGAGTGCTAGAACTCCTTCATATGGACTTACTTGGGCCAACAACATACAAGAGTTTGGGAAGAAATCTTTATTGTCTTGTGATTATTGATGACTATTCAAGGTATAAATGGGTATTCTTCCTTCATGACAAATCTGAAGTTGCATCTTGTTTCAAGAAGTTTGCCAAGAGAGCACAAAATGAATTTGAAGTGAAGCTTAAGAAGATAAGAAGTGACAATAGGAAGGAATTTGACAACACAAACATAGAAGCCTATTGTGATGAAGTTGGGATCAAGCATGAGGTCTCTGCAACATATACTCAACAAAATGGTGTAGTTGAGAGGAAGAACCAGACATTGATCACCCTTGCAAGAACAATGCTTGACGAGTACAACACCCCTGAAGCTCTATGGGCGGAAGCTATCAACACTGCATGCTATGCATCAAACCGCCTATTCCTTCAAAAGTTCCTTAGCAAGACACCTTATGAGTTGCTCAATGGGAAGAAGCCGAACGTCTCCTTCTTTAGGGTGTTTGGTTGCAAATGCTACATCTACAAGAAACGGCAACACCTAGGGAAGTTTCAAAGATGTTGTAATATTGGTTTTCTTATTAGTTACTCATCAAAGTCCAAAGCATATAGAGTATTTAATCATGCCACCAGCTTGGTTGAAGAAACAAATGATGTGGAGTTTGATGAATCTAATGGCTCCCAAGGAGCACATGAGAATCCTAATGATGTAGGTGATGAACCATTGAGGGAGGCTATGAAGAACATTCCGGTTGGAGACATCAAGCCTAAAGATAATGAAGATGATGTACAAGTGATTGATCCACCTTCTTCATCAAGTATGCCACAAGATGGTGATAAAGATGGGAGAGTAGAAAATGAAGACACTCATGTCTCCCATGATCAAATGGTGGTACAAGCACAAGATGTTGATGCTCCACAACCTCCTCCTCAAGTGGTCAATAGAAGAAATACACCTCTACTATAAGATCATCCATAAGATCTCATCATAGGGAGTCCATCAAAGGGTGTAATGACTCGCTCATAAAAACTTGCTTCATTTATTGCTCATCACTCTTTTGTCTCTTGCTTTGAGCCTACTAAGGTAGAAGAAGCTCTTCAAAATCTAGATTGGATAAATGCAATGCATGAAGAGTTGAACAACTTCACCCGCAATGAAGTTTGGACTCTTAAAGAGCGGCCAAAAGGTGCAAGAGTCATTGAAACAAAGTGGGTGTTCCGAAACAAGCAAGATGATCAAGGCGTTGTTGTGAGGAACAAGGCAAGACTAGTTGCAAAGGGGTTCTCTCAAGTTGAAGGATTGGATTTTGGAGAGACCTTTGCACCGGTTGCAAGATTAGAAGCCATCTGTATCCTCCTTGCATATGCATCACACCATGAAATGAAACTTTATCAAATGGATGTGAAAAGTGCATTTTTAAATGGCTTTATTAATGAACTAGTCTATGTTGATCAACCTCCCGGGTTTGAAGACCCTAGATATCCTAATCATGTGTATAGGTTGTCCAAGGCATTATATGGGCTTAAGCAAGCCCCAAGAGCTTGGTATGAGCGCCTTCGGGACTTCCTCATTGAGAAGGATTTCACCATTGGGAAGGTCGACACTACACTATTCACCAAGAAGCTTGATGGGCATATCTTCATTTGTCAAGTGTATGTTGATGATATCATCTTTGGATCATCAAATGAAGAATCTTGCAAAGAGTTTGATGAATTGATGTCGAAGGAGTTCGAGATGTCAATGATTGGGGAGCTTACATTATTTCTTGGTTTTCAAGTCAAGCAAATGAAAGAAGGGATTTTCATCTCTCAAGAAACATATACAAATGATCTTCTCAAGAGATTCAAGATGGATGAATGTAAGCCAATTAAGACACCAATGCCAACTAATGGACATCTCGACCTAGATGAGGGAGGTAACACGATTGATCAAACTCTCTATCGCTCTATGATTGGTAGCTTGTTATATTTGACCGCATCTAGGCCTGACATCATGTTTAGTGTATGTATGTGTGCTAGATTTTAAGCTAATCCTAAGGAATCTCATTTAATTGCCGTAAAAAGAATCCTTAGGTATCTTAAGCACACACCAAGCATTGGCCTTTGGTATCCCAAAGGAGCTATATTTGAGTTAGTTGGCTATTCCGATTCGGATTATGCCGGTTGCAAAGTTGATAGAAAAAGCACATCCGAAGGGTGCCATTTGCTTGGTAGATCACATATGTCTTGGTCATCCAAGAAGCAAAATAATGTGGCTTTGTCCACTGCCGAAGCGGAATACATTGCCGTGGGTGCTTGTTGTGCACAAATACTTTACATGAAACAAACTTTGCTAGACTATGGTGTAGTTCTAGATAAAGTACCTCTTTTCTGTGATAATGAAAGTGCGGTAAAACTTGCAAATAATCTGGTTCAACACTCTCGCACCAAGCACATAGATATCCGCTATCACTTTCTTAAGAACCTCTTTTGTGTGACAATGAAAGTGCGGTAAAACTTGCAAATAATCCGGTTCAACACTCTCGCACCAAGCACATAGATATCCGCCATCACTTTCTTAGAGATCATGTTGCTAAAAATGATATATCACTAGAAGGTGTAAGGACCAAGGATCAATTAGCAGATATCTTCACTAAACCGCTAGATGAAGCAACATTTTGTAGATTGTGAAATGAGCTCAATGTGCTTGATTTTAGTAACTTCACTAAAAAATGAGCTCATATTGTCCCATGCATTGCATTGTAATATACAACATGTTTAATGTTTTGTAATGCATATAGGGCTTGTCTAACATGGTTAAGATAACCGCCGAAAAGCGTGTGAAGAAGCTTAACCTTGGATCAAACTTGACAAGCAACTAGATTTACTTACAAGTATTGCATTGCATATGCATGAATGTTGTTTTGTCATCTGTCTTCAAATTGCCCTCTTATTGTCTATTTTCTTAAAAAGAATTATAGACTAAGGAAAAATATTTTTGAAAATTTTGAGGGTTTAAGAGAGGTCACTCACATCAGTCCTAATTAGTGTTTATTTGGATTTTATTCAAGTTGGGACTTGATTGGGAACAGGCAGCACGAAGGACTTTGAAGATTTGCTAGAAAAAGAGTGACCGGAAGCTGCACCGGACTCTAGAGTCCAGCGTCTGGTCAGTTCACAGGAGGTGAACTTGCTACGAAGGAGTGACCAGACTCTGTGCTTTAGCGTCCGGTCAATTGGAGGATCAGCGTTCGGTCGAGCATGAAGACATTCAAGTCAAGGTGACCGAACTCTGGCTACGTCCGGTCGGTGTCCACCGGATGCGTCCGGTCACGATTCTAGGAGTTTTGGACCTCTCTGGAATCAACCGGACGCTGGGTGGCAGTGTCCGGTCACTGCCACCGGAGTGTTCAGTCAATAGGTTTCGTACAGCATACGAACTCTTTTCCTCTTTCCTTATCCAACTTCCATGGGGGACCCATTATAATCACAGCGCCGCCTCGGCCAACTCTACATACGTGCTGTCATCGCTGTGATCTAGCCCTAGCCACCATCATAGTCACATCCGCACCATGCTCCTCTACGCCGCTACTACATAGCCACGCCAGCATCACCGCCGCTGCTCCATGCGTTGCCCGCTACTCCACGTGCCGCCCTCTGCTCCGTGCGCCGCCTGCAACACCCTACACCATCATGCCCTAGGGTTTGCCTCTGCTCCAAAAGCCGTATTGCTCACTACCCATGCCGCAAAGCTTCTAGTGCCGCTGTACATTGCCTAACCCTAACCCTAGCCTTGCATTTTGGTGGTTCCCCATGTGCTGTTTCTCTTCTCCTTGGATCGACGGTTCATTAGGTAGCAAGCCTTCGATTCAATTTCGTACCAAATTGCTTGCTCTATTAGGGTTTTGCATCTCTAGATTTAGTGTTATTATTTATAAACCCAATCTATTCTATCGTGCAGCGAGTCGATGCTGTTGAGGTCTCAGTGGTAGTTGTTAGTCAACTCGGGGCCAAGCTCGTGAGTATGGATTGAGGCCAAGCCTCAGAAGTGATAGTTGGCAGTTGTTTCTTGTCAGCGGCAATTGTTCCTTTTAGATCCAACCAATGGTTCATGTCAAGAATGTTGGAGATGGTCTGGGTGATGAGGATCCGAGGCATCCGCCTTGCTTGCCTACAGATCCAAAAGGCAAGACGACGAAGAAGACTGCAACAAAGAAGCACAAGTACCCAGATGTAGAGACAGCTAGAGCAACCACAGTTGTAGAGGCTACAGAGCGTGCCGAGAGAGGAGGTGCTCGTAGTGGAGTTCGGATCGCAGATCAGCTTTCACCAGAAGCGAGGGCTACACTTGAGCGGGTTGAGCGCCTTCATGGTGGTCCAGCTAGGACCCTCATGATTGGAGGTCGGTGTGTTGCCATCAATGAGGATCAGCCTTAGGGGGAGTCATAGCAGCAGGCACCGTTAATAGAGTAGGCTCAAGAGGGATAGTAGGCCAAGGAGACAGAGCAAGCACCTCAGCCATAGCTTCACCGCTCTAGTCATATCCATGCTCCAGTCACGCCGAGGGCAGATACATAGTGGAGGGGTTCTCATCCACCATCCAGACCATAGGGTCCACCTCCTATGACACACTTGGACTTGAGGGCCGCCACAACCAAGAAGGTGTAGTAGCTCAGGTTTGTGGAGTTTGAGCAGTGGTTCCCGCCGAGGAGGGATGATAGAGCATCAGAGGACTTCTACACACCACTCTAGGAGGATTTCTACAATGCATATCTCAAGAGTGGAGCTATATTTAGACTTCAGAGGGTGTGCAACATTGAGTCTATAGTTGCAGCAGCTCGAGAGCACATTCGCCCCTACCTTACATATCTGCTAGGGCTAATAGACTTGATTGGACGGACAGGATTATATATTCCATCTTGGGTCTGTTAGTTCTATGCTACACTATGGATTGACCCACAGCACAGATACATTCACTTTGCATTTAGAGGAAGAGATTATAGGCTAACGAGCACTAGGGTTAGGGAGATACTCAAGCTTCAGGAGCAGTCTATCAGGTTACATGATGTTTGCTATGGATAGACAGCACCTCCTAGACGCCCTCATGGCGGTATGGTGCCTCCCATAGATTTGGTTCGCCACTGCTTCAAGGAGCCTTTTGGTGAGGGGTCGAGCAGGACTCCTAGTGATCTCACTCCTATAGCTAGAGTGCTAGATGCCATTATGAGGAGGACCTTGATTCCAAGGATGGGGTATCATGAGGGCTTGACTCGCTTGCAGCTATGACTTCTTAACTCCCTAATCTAGTAGACCATATTTGACATTTGGGATCTCCTTCTATCAGAGATGCAGGATACTATTGTTGAGGGGTTCAGAGGTCATCGACAGCTGCCCTATGCCCATTAGATCACATTTCTTATTCATAGGGCAATTACAGTGAGGCCGCTTGAGATGCTAACTGAGTATAGTGGTGCTACTATAGAGTTCCCTACATATAACTTGACTCAGATGATCCGCCATAGTACACCATAGGCACCTAGTTAGCCACGACGTCATCCAGATGTACCAGAGACTATAGCCTAGTAGATGCTATTATCAGGGGTATTGCAGCTACTGAGGAGGAGCAGCTTGCTCAGCAGGAGGGGATAGTCGAGAGCAACCCCAGTGACAGCTCAGACGAGGACTACCAGGACATTCCTCAGATGCCTGCACATCGACATGATCATGAGGCTGGCAGCTCGAGTTTAGCTCCACCTGCACCGCAAATAGACCTCACTCTTCATGCTATACTTGAGCGGATGAGGTAGGATTAGGCATGCCAGGCTTAGGAGACCACTGCCACTTTTGCATAGTTCCAGACTCGGCAGGACAAGTTCTAGTGCCAGCAATAGGCCATCCAGCAGCAGCAGCAGCAGGCCATATAGCAGCAGCAGGCCATGCATCAACAGTAGCTTCTCATGTAGCAGCAGCTTCTCGGATTCATGCAGCATGTAGTGATAGTGATTGGGGCTCCACCGCCACAGCCTTCGCCCTAGCTTGGTCAGCCTGCCACCACTTCAATGACTCCAGCATTACAGCTTAGTGGGCTTTAGAGTCAGGGACAGCCACCAGCATAGTTTGCTTCACCTACAATGTAGGCGTCCTAGTATTTTGCTTCGCTAGTGATAGCCCCATAGTTCACACCTCTTTAGACAGGCTTCACACCGGCTAAGACATCCTCGCTGCTAGTGCTAGAGACTATAGTGTCCAAGAGCCTTGGTGCATCCTTCAGTGAGTTGATAGGGTAGCCTACTCCATATCTACATGTCCTAGGTCCTTCTATAGTTGCACCTATTACCAGGACTATAGAGATGCTCCCTTCCTCAATGGCATCATCAGAACCAACTGCTTTAGTCATACCAGCACAGCCTACAGCAGCTCTAGTTCCTGATCCAACCTAGACTGCTTTAGCATCGCTTCTAGCTATAGAGGGTCAGATTGCTCAAAGCTCAGGGTTAGATGATGACGGCGCCCAGTTTTAGCTTGCTCCTTGTACCTTAGTGCCCGGCTTGTCCGCTGTAGCTCTACCGACCAACCCTTAGGTTTTGGTGTTTAACGCCAAAGGGGGAGAGGGTTCGAGTATGATAGTCTTAGGGGAGCGACTATTTAGGGGGAGCTTAGCTTACTTAGTAGCTTATTATCTAGTACATTTGAAGTTTTATGCATTTGGATTTTTATGTGTGATACACTTTTATGCATTCGTCATGTGTTTACTTCTATGCATTAAACTATATCTATGTGATAGTGATATCTATGTGATCGTGATATGTGCATCGTGTGTTTACTTCTATGCATTAAACTATATCTATGTGATAGTGATATCTACATGATCGTCATATGTGACATGTGTGCTCTCTACTTTGAATCATTTATACATCATATCACTTATGCTATGCTCTTTTGCTTTGCTTCCGCATTTTACTCCGATGCAAATGAGCTTTATACTTGTACTCATGCTTATTTCATATCTTTTGAGTACATGTTGGCTTGGGTCATATAAGCTTGCCTAACACTTTTGTTCTTATTGCAAAAAGCTTATATGAACCAAGCATGTTAAAAACCTCATCTCTTTCACATACTCGAGGTGGTATTGTCATCAATCACCAAAAAAGGGGAGATTGAAAGCATCTAGGCCCCTAGTTGGGTTTCGGTGATTAATGACAATACGTGATTACTGTGACTAACATGTGTTTTGTAGAGGCAATTAAGTTAGGTCATGGTAATGGAGATCGATTGGGCTATCATGATGGTCATGCCCCTATGATGGAAATCATTTTGGTTTTCAAAGGATGGACGACAAGGTTAAGGATGGACTAGTTCTAAGTGTCGATTGGAGTTGGAGTGACACTTAGAGTAGTTTAGGACTTTGTTTTTCCTTTGGCCGTACTATTAAGGGGGGTACGGATGGGTAACTTGACCTAGGTGAGTCTAGTGGGTTAGGTGTGGTGCACACTTGCTAAAACTAGCGCTAGGTAGCTCCAAAATAGTCCTTAGATCTAATGGAGCAAACTTCATTCACATATGATCGAAAGTTGGAAGTGAATGGAGGGTCAAATATTGTTTGGACGCTGGCTCAGAGTCCGATTAGTTCATTTGATCAAGGTGAAGTCGTCTGGAAGTGACCAGATGCTGAGAAGTGAAGTGACCGGACACTGAGGTCTAGCATCTTGTCAACATCAGTAAGGTTCCAGTGAGGGAAAATTGTGACCGAACATGTCCAGTCAGTGCTGACTGGACGCTGGTTAGCGTTTGGTCACACTGTAAACACTGGAGTTCAGGGTGAACTGACCAGCATGTCCGGTCAACATGACTAGAGCGTCTGGTCACCCCACAAAGGCACATAATGGT
Organism: Miscanthus floridulus; assembly: GCF_019320115.1. Taxonomy (NCBI): domain Eukaryota; kingdom Viridiplantae; phylum Streptophyta; class Magnoliopsida; order Poales; family Poaceae; genus Miscanthus; species Miscanthus floridulus. The sequence goes on from NC_089584.1 coordinate 58,659,687, forward strand.
TCATTTTTTAGCCCATGTTATAAATACCACCTCCATTCGTGTGTGGGGGTACTTTTGCTCATTCCAACAGCTGAGAAACACCTTAGAGAGTGCCAAGGAGAGCAAGGTCCTAGTGAGGTGATTGAGATTTGAGAATCCCAAAGAGAGCCCTCATTAGTGAGATCAAGAGTAGCAAAGTGTGCATCCACCCTTCTCATTAGGCTTGTCGTGGTCAAGTAAGAGTTCGTGCTTGTTACTCTTGGTGATCGCCATCACCTAGATGGCTTGGTGGTGATTAGGAGTTTGGTGATCATCTGGCAGAGCTTGTGGGTGACCCAACTCAAGTTGTGAGCAGTTGTGGGTGATTCACCGTGACGTTGTGTCAAAGAATCAACCCGTAGAAAGCACTTGATCCTTGCGCGGATCAAGGGGGAGCTACACCCTTGTGCGAGTGCTCCAACAAGGACTAGTGGGGAGTGGCGACTCTCCGATACCTCAGCAAAATATCACTGCGTTCCTTCTCTTCTCTTTACTTTAAGCATTTACTTTGAGCAATTCAATACTTGTCATTTAGATTCCTAGAATTGCCATGCTAGAGTAGGATTGGAACTTAGGGTGCTAAACTTTTGTGCGTTAGATCAATAGAAAGACTTTCTAGGCACAAGGGATTAATTGGGCTAACCATAGGATTTGATTATTGCAAAGAAATATGTAATTAGCCCAATTCACCCCCCCCCCTCTTGGGCATCTTGATCCTTTCAAAGATGATCGGCATGGTGGAGGTTCTAGGGTTAGCAGTAGGATTAAGGAAAGAATTATAATAGTAATCCATTGCCCTCCCTGTAGCTGTTGTAGGGGTAGGCACCGAAAGGCTCTCCTACCACACTATAGCCACAGTATGGGCAGGCGCCAAAGTAAGCCCTGCTATCACATCTAGTCACTGTAATAGCATGGTAGTCTGATATGTCTATGCACTAGGATTAGATGGTTAGAGTTGTATATATAGCTTTCCACTGCAACTCACTAAAGAGAGCAAGTTCAGTTTTGCCATCTTCTCTATAGAGCTCCGGCCAACGCTGGTGCTTGTGCTGTGTGTGTGTGTGTGCACTCTATTCTCCCTCCCTTCTTCTACCTCTAGCCATAGTGTGTGTTTACACCAAAATTTGGAAGAAGAGTCATAGGGACTCGAAAGCTCCTAAGATCATGTCAGCAGGGAATCAATTGCATGCGGATTGAGATCAGCTGATTTGAATGCAGCACTGGAATTGGCTTTCTTTAGGCAGTGCTGGCAAATAATGGCAGGCTACAATCAGCGCCATGACGAAACATGATGGACTCTACAAAAGGGGAAAGATTAGAGTCCAAGTTATCTTAAATTAGGAATGTTTTCTCTAGGGTCAAAAATTGTGATGAGTCGTGCTTAGACAGGAGTCATGCATAGACCCCGGATATAAATATCGAACCCCGGCTATTGTAAAAGAACAATCAATCCAATATATAACTCATTTACTTTTTCAGCTCTGGCCACCCCTTAGGAGTAGGAGTAGAGTAGATCATGGTGAGTTCTTCAGCAAGTATGACTGCATCAATCCGATCGATCTCCACTGCTTGTTGTAAGTACCGTCATGGCTTATACCTCTGTCCGTACGGCTGCATCGATCCGATCGACCTCCACTGCGACTCTAGTATAAGTTAGTTATCGATTCTTGCCTAGTTCAAGTATGGCTGCATCGATCCGGTTGACCCCCACTACATGAACTAGATCAAGGTCAAGTTATCGGCTCTACCTTAGGATGGCAGTCTTTGGTAGATTCATTAAGTTACCGATATTGCTTATTGCTTTCATTATTCATCTAAATTACAGCAATATCACTCTACCTGATTGGGATTGATCTAGATCAGCCTTATATCATGTTTAGCCCATCGTTTGTTAATCTAAAACTGATCTAATCTATACATTAAATGATGAGTTACGTTTTATCGGTTGTTTTACATCAATCTTGATCATGCATAGCGTGCGGTTAAAGCATGCTACATCTTGAGTAGATTTATTGGCTAGCGAAAACCGTTCCATGGCCCGTTATCACGGCCTATGTGATTCTGCCTCACACCACACTATTAGCACCATTAAGCGAGGATCGTTATTCGGTAGATCTATTCCTGATAAGGCATGACTTTAACTGTGCGCTATGCTTGAATCGGTTGTTTTAGCCGATATCAAGTGCTTTCACGAGCAGTTCGCATCATGAGACTGTTAAAGTAAACATAGGTTGAAAGATGTGTTAGCCCCATGATCTTTTTATTGTATTACGGCCTGCATGATTCTACCTCATGCCCCACTGATATTAGTAATGAGTTAGGGTTGTTGAGTCTATTATTATTTCTACGGCATGCATGATTCTACCTCATGCCCCACTAGTCATAACGATAGATGAGATCTAACATGTTCATTAGATTTATCTTTATTAAACGGATAAATGGTGTTGAATTGTTTCTTTATATAAAAAGGGGTTCAGTTGCTTGTAATCATTGGCTCAGCAAAAACCAATCATTGTTGACATCTTATTACCATTGATTAATATCTGCTCAAATAACAACATTTATCTTGAATGATAACTGATTCTTCTTATACAATCCAATGAGCTTTAACTAATTTATTCTCATGAATATGCTGGAATCAACTGTTTAGTCGATCTCCTTTCATATCGGCTCTTAGAGCCACACATTCGGGACTATCTGGCAACACCAGCAAGTTCTGTCCTCAATTACTGATTAGTTTTCTCTCCTTGTCAATTACGGGGTCAAATTAACTAGCACGTCTTAGGAGGAGTGCGCAGGATTGACCACCCCTGCGCTGAAGCTAGGTGGATCTATAGCTCCATCGAGTAGACCCTTTTGGCTTGCTACGTGTGTCCTCAGCACAGGACGAAAATTCTATGTCGACACACATTTCTGGCAAGCCCGGTGGGACCCCACAATCGTCATGGCAGTTCACAACAACAACGACATTGTAACACCCTAGGTGTTTGGCTTCCACATTGCACTTGCATTTCATGAACATGAGCATCATTCACCCATTCATGAGCTTATATTGCATGAAACATGTTTTGAAACATTGCAACATATTGTTATATTCCATGTGTGTTTGTTTATTGAAATGAATAGTGTGCAACACTCAAGTGCAACATGTGCAACTCACTTTAGTGAAACATGGTTAGTTAGTACTATACAACAAAATCATGAAACATGTGAAACATGACTTTGAAACAAAGGTAACATTTCACTTATTTTTCCTTGTTTCAATACATGTGATGCTTGATTTTGTGTGGTCATTTTGGTGTGGCTAATTATCCTCTTAAACAGCTTATCTACACTTACAATGTCATTAGGAACAATGTTCATGTTGACCATGTTGCCTAATTATGATTTCAAGTAATGGTTTGACTTGTATTGACCCCAGAACTCTTTTGTTTGACTGTTTAAAAAGTATAACTTAGAGTGTTTGCATGTCTGAGCAACCTAAAGTAAAGTTGTAGCAAATTTTATAAGGAACAAAAGTTATTTTATGACCATCTCATGAAAATGTGCACAACATGCTCAAAAAGGTCCCACAAGTCAGAATTGAGGTTTGATTCAACACTTAGAAATTTTCTAAGTGTGAAAACTGAGTTTTAGTTTCATGAACTCAACTTTGGCATGATTTTACTCTGTATCTATTGAGAATTAGTCCTTGGTCCTTTAATAGAAGTTGAAGATGGGAGTAAGGGCTACAACTTTCATGCAGACTGTATTCACTAATGAGCAAGAGATTAGGAGATATAACGCTATCAAGTATTGCTGTCAGACTCGGATTTGAACCCTGAATCGGCGTCTACAGTGCCGACCAGCAACAGAGCATGAACGTCGCATGGCTCTATGCGCCGTGGGCCATCTGACCACGCAGGCCACGATGGGCCTGAGCATGGCAATTGAAGCCCCTACACATGACTGAGAGCCCCACCTGCGCCCATTTCTGTTTTGCTTCTCCTTCGCCTCCTCCGCTCGCTCGCAGCACCGAAGCAGCAGTGTAGCCCTCCACCGTCGCCACAGCCAGCGCAAGCTCATGCCTCTTTGCCCCTTTGCCACCGCTGAAGCTCCACCGTAGTCCCCTTTTGCTCATCCACCTCGCCGTTGAGCCGTAGAACCAAGGTAGTGGCCACATTTGTCACTTCCGCCGCCACCGCCATGAGCACAATCTCGCCGGAGTTTGAAGCCGCCGTGGTCGGGATAGCTAGGGTCCCTCTCATCCTCCTTTTCCTTCCTAGCTAGCTCCATTGTGATCTCGTGAAGCTCGTACCAAGCTTAGAAGAGACAATGGAGGCTCACCGTCACTAGCACACTGCCACTAGAGCTCCGCCGAGCCACCGTGCGCCATGGCCGCCTTACCTAGAGTCCGTTAGAGCTTAGGTTGTGTAGGTCAATCAATGCGGGAGATCATGGCAAACACGGAGGTACCCTCCTTGTCGCCGGAGACACCGCCATCGACGAGCTACGCCGTTTCTACGCCATTGCAAACGTCGTCCCCTATTTTGTGTCGATGACAGGCGGGGCCTACTGACATGCGGGTCCCTGCTGTCAGTCACTATGCTATAGAAAGCTAGTTCATTTGTTCTAATTTTGATTGTATTTTGTAAAATCTAGATCTAGAGTTTTGTAGATCCAAATTGGGTGGTTCCAATTTTGTTAGGATCATAGTGAAGTGTAGTATTTAGGAAAAATATAACATGAACACTTGTAGTGGAAGTTTTGGATGAATTAATTTGAAACTTGAAATGTGTTTTTAAATGCATGCAAACTTGTTTAAATTATATCTTGAGTTCCTGTGCTCCAAAAATTATGAAATTTTGTTGGTGAGCTATTCTTGATGACTAGAAGCTCTGGTAAAAATTTGAGAGTCATTGCATGTATGGTTTTTGAGTTATAGATTTTCCTATTATCATTGAATGATCCTTGTGTGAATGTTTGTAATTTATCTATGAATCCAATGACCATGAAATTTTGTGGTGAATGCCCTAGTACCTTAAGGATGCTAGGAAAAATATAAAATCTATTGCTTGACACTTTTCACTAGGGTTTCCTAATTATGTCATTTTAAGCCTTTATGCCTTGTCATTTTTGTATAGGATGTTATACTTGCTCAAATGATGTGAAATTTTTATAGTAGTATACTTGGATCATGTGGTACCTATTGTAATTTTTGTAGATTAAATGGTGTAGTTTTCATATATGTTTACCACTTCCCCTAACTAATTAAATAAATTAAGAAAGGCATTAAAAGAAATGAATTGGTGGTGAACACTTTACTTTTTGGTGTTCTTGTGACATGTGTGATAAGTGAGTAGAGTTGGTTTTGTCCAATTATTTGTTTGCAACATAAGTTAATAAATATTTCCTGGCATTATGTCTTTCTGGACAGTTCTCAGGACTTTACAAAGTTTCCCATGATATTTTGGTTTGCTGGGAATGTGGTGAATACAAAAGTTGTAGATAACTTATGTATCTAGCTCCTGTCAAAATTTTGTGGAATTTGGCCTAGTAGTTTAGGAGTTATAGTCGTTCAAATTTGGATCACAGAGTTGCTTGTTCTCTATCTTGTTTGGACCTGATCATGTAATTCTGTAAATTTGACCTGGTAAAGATTGGAATCATGCCTTGAGGTCTAAAAATGAATTGTAGGTAATTTCATAATCTTTCCAAATTGTCTTGTTGCATGACATTTGGAATTGTAGATCTTCAGTTATGGTCAGTTTACCATACCACTATATAGTCTCTGTTTCGCTGAAATATGAATGTTTGTGTGCATGCTTTGTTGCAATATTCTTGTCGATTGTTAGGTGATAGCCTAACTTGAGAACATGCTTAGGTGCAGGTGCTAGGTCCTTAACTAAAGATGAGCAATTGTACATTAGATTGTATAAACTTGGTAAGTCAAAGTGATTTGAATAGAGCCTAAGTCGGAAAATGCGGACTGCAGTAAGCATGTGCATTCCTCGAGCATCCCTAACTTTGTTCATGTGCATCCATGATATTTATCTTGCGCATTCATGCAATAGGTGTGCCAGAGGGAGTGACGCTACTGGAGTTCGAGGGAGCGAGCCAGGAGGAGGAGCCCGAGGTGCCGGAAATCGATGAAGCAGCCGCCGAGGAGGAGTTGCCCGAGTGCCCTGACCACTGTCCTTCCTCTTTCCTGAAAGGCAAGCCCCGGAGCATATTAAGTCTCCCATATTTTTACAAATACCTTGAGTATCTTTTATTCGTTGATGATGCATTAAGTATAGGAATTGGTAGGAACCAATTGTTGCATTATATATCCATCCTTGTCTAGATATCGCACTGGAATCCTATTTAAGTTTAGGAACGGGTTAAATGCTTAGCCATGCTTAGTGCGGTAGAAGTCAGGTGATTTCCTATCACCTGCGAGCTTTAGGATAAGGTGGATCACGGTTGGCTATATTTGCTATCGTGGAAAAGAACCATGTTAATAATGAATTAAGACTGGGCAAAGTCTTGTGCAGGGTTTGACATAGTGACTCCGTCTGTGTCGTTTAAGGACCGATACGATGTATGTCCTCATGTCATGTTGAACGTAGCCTAACACTTAGCTGGCCGGATAAGACGTTTTGACCGTGAAGCCTAGTAGCTTGACTTAGGCCAGGAACGCGAGCAGTGGCGTGCATTCTAGAGGTAGTAGGGATGTGCGGAGAGCCATTGGCATAAGTCCAAGGTAGGTTAGAGTCCTGAGCAACCTTGGTAGAGTGGTTTTCTGAGAATGCCGATCAGTTCGGACTCGTGACTCCTGAATTGTGCCAAAGGTGACTTGTTTGCGACCCTGACGGGGGAAGCAGGGTTTGTGTTTAGGAATACCCCTCTAGCTGGATAGGAATCGATTCGAATCGCCGTCTCTCCTGGATAGTGAGAAGTTGACTGAGGAGCGGCAACGTAGATTCAATTAATTTAATGATATGGTTAAATGGATGATGATGATAATGTTGCTACAATTTATACCTGCTATGGTTATTAATGTTTGCATCTTAATCAAATGATTGCTTAGTAGAGGTGCTAATATAGATGATAGGTTAATGGCTAAAAGTCACTGCTAGCTCAGGTTAAGAGTTGCTCATTATTACTTATGCTTTTCCGCTAAAAGAAAGTGTCAGCCAGATCCACTAAATTAAGCTATGCACGATCCTTGGTGTCATTTGTTTTGGTTTCCGATGGGTAAGTCTAGCTGAGTACATTCTCATACTCAGGGTTTATTCCCTCTTGTTGCAGATGACCTTCTATATCAGGGCTTCTGTAAGTATTGTCTCCACCCGGCGGGTGACGAAGACTAGATCATGGGCATGATCTCTATTTCTCTTATTCGAATGCTTTTGCGGGTTGTGATTAGCAAACCAGTATTTGTATTTGAACTCGGGTGTGTAAGTTAAACTATTTGCTTCCGCATACTTTACAACACTTGTTTTGTAATAACGATAACTCTGAGGTGATGTAATCTATTTGCAAACCATCTGTGAAATGTTGTAATGTATGATATGTTATGTTGAATTACCGTGATCTTGGTTGTATGCAAGTTGGTTTGAAATCCATCGAGGTTTCAGTTGACTACCGGGTTTATGTGGGCTCAAGTGCGAGAATTTGATCGTTTCGGTGATTGTTTTTGTACTTGTGCTCTTATAAATTGGTCGGTTCTATGACAGACATCCTTATGTTGCATTATGAAGATCTACCTGATGGGGATAAGGGAATCATCAGCAAAGCTACAGAGGAGTTTCAGAATAAATGTTTGTTGTCCTACACCAAAACATGTGACAACACAATTGTTTAGAAATTTCCACTACCAAGAGTTCTATTACACGGGCAGATAGATACAATTGAAGATGAAGACATGCGTTTCTTTAAGGAAGTTGTAGATAGATCTGTTCGTGATGCCATATCAAGCCATAACGAAGCTTTTGTGGACATATTCCACAACGCCATGAGAGAGGCGATTCATGGATTTCCAGTTGGTTAAGACGGACCGGCTTATTACAACATTCCAAATCCATCGACCCAAGGGACTAATCAAGTTGGTATCAACCATCAAGAAGTAGCACCAGCTAGTAATGGTGATGTCCAGACAGTTCAGGGTTCATCTAAATAGGCTCAAGGAACTACTACAAATCAGATACAGTACAATCCTGGACCGTCAGTACAACATGTGCAATAGCCAGCGAGGCAAAGTTAGAACCAAGTGATCAATTTTGGCACATCAGGCCACATATCATCGTTGGCTCAAAAAATAGCATCATCAATTCAAAGGATCCGTAGAGATATAGATCCTTATGTCTACAATTAAAGACTTCAAGCAGCAAGCCAGCAAAGGGCCTAGCAGATTGAAATTCCACAAGGGTATCACTATGGCACGGATTATAACACCCTTCATATGATACCAAATCTAGGATACCAAGGCACACGGGATTTCAATCCACAGATGGGTCAGCATGTGCAAAGAAATCCAAATCCGCAAGCTGATGAATTACTGCTGAGGGTGACCGAGATGATGAAGAATCAGTTCGGTCTGAAGCCAAAAGGGCTAACCTTTTCATACAAACGCCCATATCTAGAATGGTATGATTTGGTCACTCTTCCCACAAATTATAGGCTCCCAGAGTTTGCTAAGTTTACTGGCCAAGATAGTACAAGCACGATAGAACATGTCAGTCGGTATCTTACACAATTGGGCAAAGCATCAATTGAGGATGCCCATCGAGTTCATTGCTTCACCTTGTCCTTGTTAGGGCCATCCTTCACTTCATTTTCATTATTGCCAGTCAATTCCATTGCCAATTGGGCTGACCTGAAGAAGAAATTTCATACATATTTTTACAATAGGACTGGAGAAAAGAAGATTACTGATCTGACAACTATAAGATAGAAGACTAATGAATCAGGCACTAAATTTCTTCAGAGGTTCCGAGAAACCAGGAACTTATGCTTCTCCTTAAACTTGGCTGATGATCAACTAGTTGCTTTAGTTGTTCAAGGAATGTTGCCGATGTGGAAAGAAAAGCTGCTGGGACAAGAATTTGACAACTTAGGTCAATTGGCTCAATGAGTAGCAGCGCTCAATAGCCAATTCCATAGTATGCGTAGAGATACCAAGTTCTAGAAGAGTACCACAGTAGCCAAAGCTTATGATCCATACTCAGTCGATGATGGCTATGAAGACGAAGAAGAAGAGGTTGCTATGGCTGAATGGAATTGGGGCAAGAAGACAGTGATGGTGCCAAATCCTTGGGGAAGAGGAGTTGAGGAGAGCTATGACTTTGATGTCACCAAATTAGACAAGCTCTTCGATTTCTTACTTGAGAAAGGGCAGATCAAGTTGCCCGAAGGTCATGTCATGTTGCCCCTGATCAATTAAAGAATAAGAAGTTCTGTAAATTCCATAATGCTACTTCTCATTCCACCAACGAATGCAGAATTTTTCGGCAACATATACAAAGGGCTATTTAGTAGGGGAGGCTCAAATTTAGTATGCCTCGTGATGGGTATAGGCCCGATCTTCCGAGAGGTAGCCGGTAAGTTCGATTTTGTGGAGATCTCGACGTTGGCGATCCGGCTTTAAATCAGACGCAATTTGAACCCTGCAACCATTACACCACTGCTCCATTGGTTATCAACCAAGCACAACTTGATTGACCTCGCTAAGAAGGCTTTTCCTGCAAGCGAATCGAAGAGCACAAGCAAGAAGGTAAAACACGCAATCTGAAATTGCAAATATGAATGACGCGAATATCAATAGAGGATTCAAGAACTCAATTCCAAAGGACTAATCGACACAGTGGAGGAGATCAAGAATGGGGGCCCTAGATCACTGTAAAAGGATTTGTCACCACAGTTACAATGAACGATTCAGTTTCTCGATGGAAAACTAAACTCTAAACAAAAACCCAATTGTGTAGCAGCGGCGGTGGCTGTGTTTATAGTCTAAGACTCGACCTAGGGTTGGGGACAGCTAGGGGTTGGGCGCCCACAACTTGGGCTTAAGGCCCAACACAATACATGGCCAAGTTGGCCCAAATAGGTGATGCAGCACCTTGCCATGGTCACATAGAATGATCCATGGACCTTATGGAGCTGGGACCAGATCTAAAACGACGGCGTCGTCGTCCCCTTTCCAATGCATCCAAGAACGGCCCGTTTCGATGTCGTATGAGAAAGTTATGACCGAAACAGTGATGACGTGTCTGCTGAATCCGAGGGTGACGTGGCAGCTGAGTTGGGAACGAATTGCAACTTGGGGAAGACCATGGCGTCGGTGTGTCCAGCGTGGCGATGTCCTCATCATCCTCCCCTTCTCGAATTGGAGTTGTCCTCAACTCCATCTTGGCGATGTCCTCATCATCCCCTCCTTCTAGAATTGGAGTCGTCCTCGACTCCATCCCATCATCAACGAACTCCTACAAAAGGTTAGTGACAGCAGGCAATGCACCAGACATAAAAGGTTGACAAAACATAGTATAACATGGTGCATCAGGATTATCACATAACTCAGCGTTAGCAGAAGTTGTAGCAAGAAAAGCACCTCCTTTTAACTTAATCCCATTATGTTTAGCAATGTCTGTTGGAGGTTTATTTTTGATCTCATTAGCATGTTTAATAATATTTGTAGGAGACAAAGGCAGCAATGTAATTTTCTTGTCCTTATGTATGATAGTGTATGTATTAGTTCGACCATGGTGTAAAGCATCATTATCAAATTCCCATGGGCGACCTAACAAAATGGAGCAAGCTTGCATAGGGACAACATCAAAATCAGCAGTATCATGATAAGAGCCTGTGAAAAAGCTAATGCGTGCTGATTTAGTTACCTTAGTCTTACCACTATTATTGAACCATTGAAGTTTATATGGATACGAATGTTGTCGTGTGGTCAAGCCAAGCTTGTCAACCAAATCTGAACTCACCAAGTTGTTGCAACTCCCGCTATCAATGATAGTGAGAACACGACAACCCTGCACAATGAGATACATGTGGAACAAATTGTGGCGTTGGATCTTCATCTCTTCTTCATGTCCCACATGTGTACTCAACACACGCTGCACAAGAAGGCTAGGGTAGTCCGTGGCAGCAGCCACAGAGTCAATGGTGATGGCCTCCTTGTCTTGATCGCCCTCGGTGGGATCTGCATCAATGTTAGCAGCAAGGGCTAAATCATCTTCAACATCACTAGCACTTACATATCCATCCTCGGTAGCAATGAAAGCGCGACGACTGGGGCATTCCTTCATGACATGTCCCATGCCTTTGCATCGGTGGCAAATGATTTTAGAGCTAGACGAGGAGGAGCTAGTAGAAGCACCCGGAGTGCCACCTTTCTTCAGCTGTGAAAACTACACATTAGACAATTTACTTACCCCGGAAGAAAATGGAGGTGTAGATGGCTGTGGTGCAACAGGAAGCTTGGGCGTCTCTGGCTCGGAATGCTGCTGAAAATTCCTCCTATTGTTAGACCTGAAAGGCTGGTGTTGTTTGCGTCCCTGTACTTCTCGTTCTGCCATAATAGCAAGATGATACAATTGGGAAAAATTGCGCCATTCTTTGTAATCAAGTATGTTCTGTATATCATGGTTTAAACCACCAAAAAATCTAGCACTAGCATCATGATCATCTTCATTTATACCACAACGTGCTAAACCAATAAGCAATTCTTGATAGTATGCTTCCACTCCTTTATCACCTTGTTTTAAAGTTTGTAGTTTCAAACGTAAATCACGTTGGTAATAAGGAGGAACAAAATGAGATGTCATACGTTGCTTTAAAACATTCCAAGTTTGTGGCACAGCAGCAGCATTATTGGTATTGCAAAGATCACTCCACCAGAACAAAGCAAAATTAGTAAACTCACTAGTAGCAAGTCTAACTCTATGCCCAGCAGGAACATTATGAGAATCAAATTTTTGTTGAACAGCAAGCTCCCAATCTAAATATGCCTCTAGATCAATATTACCAGCAAAAGGAGGTAGACTAAATTTAATTTTAGCAAAAGGATCATTATTACCATGATTATTACCTGCCATACCACGACGATTGAAGTTGAGGCGGCGACGGGCACCACCATCAGCATACGCATCTTCATCACCAAAAGCATCCGCATCTTCATCATCAGCACGATAAGGCGAAGGGCGTTGCTCAAGCTATTCAATGTGGGTGACCAGATTGTTCACGTTGCGCGTCAGCTCAGTCATAAGATTGCGTTGTTCAATCATGAACGTTGCAAGCTCACCCTTGGACACGCACTCATTGAAGTCCGTCGGAGTTCCTGCCATGGTTAGAAGATAGAAAAAGACAACACCAAAGTATTATCCCTATCAACTAAAAGGAAACAAGTGGTGGTGATGGCGGTGAAAGTGGAATGCAAAATCACAAGCGGCTTACCACCGTCTTGCCTGTATTCTTACCAATGCCAAACAGGAGCAAAACCAAAGTGGCGAAGTAATCTGTTGTTAAGCATGGGTAACAGTTGCAAGATGAACCTGTGCTGACAGAAGAATATGTGGAGCTATGGGTAGGCACACAATATGACAGCAAGGATTAGTAATTAACGAGTGCAGAGTAACGATTGTTCAATCCGTATCCAAAGTACAAATCACAGGTGCTGGCTAAGATGTGTCGAGACGTAGCGCAACATGGTGAAAACAAAGGACGATCGAAAGAACTCACAGCACAAGCAAATAGCCCGGATTTCTCCTTTTTCCTGAATTTTTTCCTGAATTTTTCCAAAAGGCACTAGTAGGAAACAGTTTTTTTTTCTTACTATTTTTTTATACTTTTCTCTGAACAAGGATCACAAAAGATGCAACCACAAAAATTAGCACCTACAACTGAGGTGGGATGTGATCTACATAAATTCAGCACGTTCTCTGAAAAACGTGCAAAAACTTTGTCAATTTTTTTTCTATATTTTCCCGAATTTTTTTGGCAATTCTGAGGAAACCAAACAGGGCGTAGCTGAGTTTGGGTCGGCTCCAAATGGTGTCAAGAAGCTGCTGAAAAAATTTCAGATTTTTCTGATAAACGAGCAAAAAGTTATGCCTGTTTTACCGAAGGTATCTCAAGGTATGTTTTCCGGAAGGCACAACACGGCAGCGGCAGTTAGGGCAAAGCGTCCCTAAACTCTAACACCGATCACAGGATCGTCACTGTGACTAACAGCAGTAGGTATTCGCCTGATGATGTAAGGAGGGCTGCGATGCAGGCAAAATAAGAGCGGCTGGCAACCTATCTAGGGTTTGCACGGCGGCGAGAAGTTACACAAGGCGGCTAGCGGGGCAAGTCGAGTAATGTGGTGGCTTCGACTTGTTGTTTGGAAACGATGGATGGGATAGCGGCAGAAAACAAAAATCACAGCAATGGGCGATTGAACTACGACCACGAACACAATCCTAAACCAGCAACAAGACTCGACCACAGACACAAACTCAACAACACGAATCTGAAATGAAATTGCAAAGGCACAAAGGGCGATAGGACAGCGGAAATTGAAATATTTTTGGGCTTTTTGTGGACTCTAGGTAATGAACAAATATGAATCTAAGGCAAACGAGATTATACCTCGCGGTAAACCTGAAAGCTCTTATACCAATTGATGGGTACAGGCCCGATCTTCCGAGAGGTAGCCGGTAAGTTCGATTTTGTGATCTCGACGTTGGCGATCCGGCTTCAAATCAGACGCGATTCGAACCCTGCAACCGTTACACCACTGCTCTATTGGTTATCAACCAAGCACAACTTAATTGATCTCGCCAAGAAGGCTTTTCCTACAAGCGAATCGAAGAGCACAAGCAAGAAGGTAAAACACGCAATCTAAAATTGCAAATATGAATGACGCGAATATCAATAGAGGATTCAAGAACTCAGTTCCAAAGGACTAATCGACACAGTGGAGGAGATCAAGAACGGGGGCCCTGGATCACTGTAAAAGGATTTGTCACCACAGTTACAATGAACGATTCAGTTTCTCGATGGAAAACTAAACTCTAAACAAAAACCCAATTGTGTAGCAGTGGCGGCGGCTATGTTTATAGTCTAAGACTTGACCTAGGGTTGGGGACGGCCAGGGGTTGGGCGCCCACAACTTGGGCTTAAGGCCCGACACGATACATGGCCAAGTTGGCCCAAATAGGTGATGCAGCACCTTGCCATGGTCACACAGAATGACCCACGGACCTTTTGGAGCTGGGACCAGATCCAAAACGACGGCGCCGTCGTCCCCTTTCCAACGCATCCAAGAACGGCCCGTTTCGATGTCGTATGAGAAAGTTATGACCGAAACAGTGACGACGTGTCTGCTGAATCCGAGGGTGACGTGGCAGCTGAGTTGGGAACGAATTGCAACTTGGGGAAGACCATGGCGTCGGTGTGTCCAGCGTGGCGATGTCCTCATCATCTCAGACGATGAAAGTTGATGATAATCCTTTCCTAGGAGATCAAAACATGGTTCATACTGGGCTATTCAAAGGAAAAACTAAGGTACTAACATCAACCAAATCAAAAGAAGCTGGAACAGTCGATCCCAAGATGCAAATATCGGCTGATGAGTATAGAGAGATTAGGAGACGTCATGCTGAGCAAAAGAGCCGATATGAACAGGGAGAGACGTCAAAAGCACTACCGCTTAGGAGGCAATGCATTAGGGACTTGAAGACAGTGGGAAAGTCGACCAAGATGGCTGCAATATTGTTAGGCAGATCAACTGATGCATGATCACTATCCTAAATTTCCACTACAAGCAACTTGTAGGATCTCTGGTTAGCCTAGAGGGGAGGTGAATAGGCCTGTTAAAACAAAACTTAACCAAATGTCAAATTCCACCCACGGCAATGCCGCTCTGAGCCCACGGCACTGCCACCCTACGGCACTGCTAGGTCAGAACAGCGGCACTGCCGCACCTACAGACAACTTTGAGGCACAATTCAAAATCAGTGTATGGAAACCTAGATCAAAGAAAATACTAAGGTTCCTGCAGGTATGTAGTCTAAAGATCGACAGCTAGAAGTAGTAGCACAAGTGTATATAAGTAGATCGACCTCAAACCCTAGAAATCACCTCAACAATAATATGAATCACAAGAATGTAGAGCAAACACACGGTGACACAATGATTTATTCCGTGGTTCAGCTTGCCACCAAGGCTTGCCTAAGTCCACATTGTTAAGGCTAGCTACTAAGGCTTAGGGCTTTGCAACCCTTCCTCATTCTCAAGCCAAGAGAGTTAACTCTTGAGATGAGGGGTGAGTTTACTAGCTTCAAGAGTAGGTTACAAACCTCCTAGGGCTACCACACAAGTTGGCAAGCTCCACGGGCGATGGTCTAGCCAGTTAGGAGCAAGCTCCAAGAGTAACAAACACAAACCATTGGCTAAAATGTGAACCAAGTACTCTTAGGATTTGAGAATTAATGGATTTGCTCTCTAATCAAGTTTTTGGAGCCTTTTCTCTCAAGGATTGATAGGGAAATCACAAAGGAATGCTTGGGAGCTCAAGGTCACTAATGGAGAAGAGAGAGAATGAGCTAAGAGAAATTCTGCTCGAACTCAACGATCAGAAGAAGAAGAAGACCGTTGCGAGGGAAGACAAGAGGTATAAATACCTCCCAGGTCCCAATGGTCACATAAGTTGCGGCAGTGTTGCAGCTTATCTATGGCAGTGCCACGATGCAGCATAACCGTGCTTCAGGTGCGGCACTACCACACCAAGCCAGATAGCAAGGAATAGAAAGTGGTTGAGTTGGCTATCTTAGCTGAGTAACTAAGGATGTATGTGTATAAGATTGAGCACTTGGTTGCACACTTTAGCAAGTTTATTATGTCCCCCTTTATAGTACGGTATTCCTATACTCAAATTTGAAATATAAAAGAATTTAAACCTCCTTTGAGTTTGAAGCTGACAACATTTGTGATTGGGGGCTCCTTCATTTCATATAACATCCTCAATCGTAAATTCCCTGCTTATCGTCTCGATAAATCTCATTAGTCCTCTAATTGTGTGGTCATTATCACCAAAACCCATAATTAGGGCTTGATTGCACTTTCAATCTCCCCCTTGTTGGTGATTGATGACAACCCAATTAGTGCTTACAAAAAAATTGAAATATAATTGAGATTTTTCGAGCCATTGGTGTAGGGCCTCCCTCTAAATGTGTGAATAGAGAATTAAATTCTCAACTTGGCATAAGAGGCCAAATTTTGCATCTTTAGTAAATGTGATGGGTCTCCCCCTACATCCATGCTCCTATGGGGTGATGCACACTTTGTTTAAGTATATAATTGTGATACAAATGACAGTTTATGCACAAAAGAGTTTGCTATGACAACTGGGTGCGGCACTACCGCACTTACTGCAACAGCACAGATCAACAGAAGCACTACACAGCAGACTATATATATATATAAAAGAGCATCCTAGCACAAATATGTGATAAGCTATAGCACAAAAATGATACATGTCCACATCCGATACATATAGAGTATATAAGTAGCATTATTACACAAATAGAGTTTTGACGGCTCTCAAACTTGCAACCTAACAAAGACTACTCTCCACAGATATGACATGAAGCTCCCACTGCAGACCATGGCATCCAAAAGGAAGGTGACCCCTCTAATTTTATCTCCCTTTGGCATAAAGCATCAAAAAGAAAAGAAAATAAGAGAAATCAACTCACTCACTCCTCATCATCATGTTGGATGTTCTCCCAATTGATGTCATCACGTCCACGAGCAACCTCACCACCATTGCCATCCTCGTCATCATCAGAGTCGATCCCCGCTCATCCTTGGCGATGAGTAGTGGAAGTGAAGCAGGTGGAGCGTTTGGTGTCATGACACTGAACCATCACAATCATCGTGTCACCCCATACGTCCAAGTCTTCATCATCATCCTGCTACTCCTGCTGCTGCTCCTCATCATCATCCTCTGTATTGGTGTCAGAGAGGCTAGGAAGGTCATCAAACCTTGGTGGTGACTAGGCTGGAGGAAGGGGTGGTAGCCCTGCATGCTCTCTAGCCTCCCGGTTGGCCTCTCGATTCTCCAATCAGTCCTCATAGGCAGTCCTCGCTGCAAAGGTGCAAGTAGTAAAAATGGCCTTGATCCATTTTCTAAACTTCTTCATCTTTTTGCCTTTGCTAGACCTAGAGCGGGAGGACTCAGGCATATCCTCAACTAAAGGTGAGCGTCTCATGGCCCTGCTAGCTCTTGCAGATTGAGTCTTCTCAATCTTGTAGATGGTGTGGAGACCGTCTTTGTCAAACCGGTGATTGGTGACCCTCTCAATCACAAACATGAGATAAGGGACATAGGGCAGTCCCTTTCTCCCATCCTCTGTGGCAATCCTCAGCTCACACCACATGAATCGAGGTACATTGAACCTGTCACCTCTAGGAGCAAACCGAGCAATCACATTTCTCGCATAGCCATTAACATCTGAAGCTGCTCTATCCTTAGGATTGATAGTGTGCCTGATCAAATTGTTTTGGATGTCATAGTAGCTTTGCAAGCCACTAACTTTGCCATCTACACCTCTCCTATCAATCCACATGTAGGCAATGTCTCTAATCTCGGCCCTAGGCTCATCATGAATGTAAGTGAAGCCCCTCTCCTCCTTATTGAGACCTAGGATCCTGCTAAAGGTCACAAAGCCGACACGATAGCATCGTCCCTCAGTCATCCAATGTATCTCATCTGCCGCTAGGTCACAATAGCAGGTGGCATAAAACTGGACTAACACCTCCTCATTCCAATTGTATCTGAAACTCATGAGATCAGAGAGCCCAAAGTTCTCACAAGCCTTGATCAGTTTGTTCAATTTAGGCTCATTCTTCTCCTTCATCTCCTCCTAGTCAACATACTACATCTTGATAATCTTGGACTTCTTGGAGTTGAAGATCACTGAGGCATAGAAATTGGAATGAAACTCATTTCAAAACCTATAGTTGACCCCCAGGTCCTTGGGCTGCTCATATGGATTATCATCTCGAGCCTCTTCTACCATCTTCTATTTTCATGCATAATTGATCATGGGATGAGCACGGGTATCAACAGGGCGCCTCATGAGCACCTCCTTAGGATACTCAGTGATGTAGGCTCCATCAAACTCTTCTAAGTGAGGAGGAGTAGATGTGCAAGCACCAAGGGAAATGGTGCGTCGGCCCTCTCCAAGTCCTCCTCCTCCTGGATCAACTGCTCTCTCTCCTCCCCTTGTCTCTAACATCTCCTCTCACCACTGCACTGTTGCTACATGCTATTGTCCTGCCATGACCACAACAAGGGGATTGCTTGTCATGAGGTTATGTCATCTTCCTCTTCCTCCTCTGGTCATCGTCTCCTCTGGAGGTAATCTATGCAAAGACATAGAGCTAGATGAGAAACTATACACATGGAGAGTAGAAGAACGTTTGTGAAGTAGTTAAATAAGTAAGAGGATTTAAATCATCAACTTGGAGATCTCCTCGGACAGTACTATTCTAGGTGGTGCGGCACTTCCGCATCCAGGAGCAGCACTACCGCCCTGGGTGATCATTCTAAGCTGATGTTTTACTTCTTTCTTATCTAGACTTCTCAAATGTCCTCCTAAACAACTATACAATCTTAGAATGTGTCAAACTGTTTATGTCAACAATTCATTTAGGTTTGATTACAAGAATGCCTAGTAGACATGAATTTTAACTTTGAGACCTGATTGAAATAGAAGAGGTGAGTCAGCCATCAAACTAGAGCAACAGAAACTACAAGACATGGCACATAGGTGCGGCACTGCCGGACACAGGACATGGCACTACTGCTATAGTTATTTGGCTCCAAAGTTGAATCACGATTTCTACATCAATCAATCCCCAAAATCCCATCCAAACTACTAGCCACCTCCCAATCAATCAACTAAAATAACTAGAATCGTTACATTGCATAGATCAGGAAGAATTTAGGGTTTTCACCTTGGTTCTCGCAGATTGATGAGGAAAGGGATGAAACAGCTTGGCCCAAAAGCTTCAGCAACTACTGGCGATGCTGGAAAAGGCCGGCAACCGGCGTAGAACCACCGAGGCATAACACAGAAGCCATGATGATGGCACAGTGACTCGGACGTGCACGGGAGAGAGAGAGAGACGGTGCGTCGAAGCGAGAATGGGGAGAGAGGAGAGTTACGGTGGGCCAGAAGGAAAGAAGTAAAGAGGTTTGGGCCCCATGGTAACTATTGTTGTGGGCCGAATTCAACAGATAATTCAAAGTGTGGCACTACCGCATGCCACATGCGACACAGCCGTAGTGTGGCATTGCCGGAAGGTAGACACGGCATAGCAGCACTCCCCAGAACAGCTGGAATTATATACTAGCCAAATAGCTCTACACATATAGGATATTGACACATATCTCAAGCATATTATGATCAGTAAAAGATAATCACTACAAGCAATGATCATAAAACACTTGTTGCCTTTGATAAAACATTTTGAAGCACCATATTTAAACTTTTGCAAACTTTTTACCTATTCATGCTAGTTGATCAAACAAAGGTGTGCTATAATTCAAACCATGTTACGAGAATCAAGTATATTTAGCTCACTACGCAAAGCACAAAACCTTGACTCATCGAGAGGCTTAGTGAAGATATTGGCTAGTTGCTTTTTGGTGCTCACATGACGAATTTTGATATCTCCTTTGGTTTCGTGGTCTCTCAAGAAATGATATCGGATGTCTATGTGCTTAGTTCTTGAGTGGCTTATAGGATTGTTTGCAAGTTTTATGGCACTTTCATTATCACACAATAAGGGGATTTTGGTAAAGCGACATCCAAAATCTTGAAGGGTTTGCCTCATCCAAAGTAGTTGAGCACAACATGCACCGGCTGCAACATACTCGGTCTCAGTGGTGGAAAGGGCTACACAATTTTGCTTCTTAGAGCTCCAAGACACTAGGGACCATCTAAGGAATTGACATATCCTCAAAGTACTTTTTCGATCTACTTTGCAACCGTCATAATCGAAATTTGAATACCCAAGTAGATCAAACTTTTAGCCCTTAGGATACCATAAGCCAATGTTAGGAGTGTGTACTAAATATCTCAAGATTCTCTTAACGGCCACCAAGTGGCACTCTTTTGGGTTAGCTTGAAATCTAGCAACATGCACACACTAAGCATAATATTGGGCCTAGATGTGCACAAATAAAGTAGAGAGCCGATCATGGAGCGATATACCTTGATGTCCACGGCTTTCCCTTCTTCATTGAGATCAAGTTGTCCATTGGTTGGCATGGGAGTTTTGATAGGCTTGGCATTCTCCATGTCAAACTTCTTGAGCATATCATGGGTGTACTTTGTTTGGCTAATCAAAGTTCCATCCTTCACTTGCTTGATTTGAAATCCAAGGAAGAACTTCAACTCACCCATCATGGACATCTCAAATCTCTTGGTCATGATCCTGCTAAACTCCTTACAAAAAGAGTGATTAGTACTACCAAATATTATGTCACCGACATATATTTGGCACACAAATATATCTTTGCCAACTTTGTGAGTGAAAAGGGTAGGATTGGCTTTGCCTATTTCAAAGCCTTGTTTAAGTAAGAATTCCTTAAGGCATTCATTCCATGCTCTTGGTGCTTTCTTAAGACCATAGAGCACCTTTTGGAGTTTCTAGACATGGTTGGGGAACTTGGGATCTTCAAAACCCGGTGGTTGCTCAACATAGACAAGTTCTTGAATAGGGCCGTTGAGGAAAGCACTCTTCACATCCATTTGATATAGCTTGAAATTATGATGTGCAGCATAGGCTAGAAGTATTCAGATTGCTTCAAGCCTTACCACCGGTGCATATGTTTCTTCAAAGTCCAAGCCCTCTACTTGAGTGAAGCCTTGAGCAACCAATCTTGCCTTGTTCTTTGTCACCATGCCATTCTCATCTTGCTTGTTGCGGAAGACCCATTTGGTGCCAATGACATTGGTATTGGGTCTTTATACTAAGGTCCACACTTGATTTCTTTCAAAATTGTTGAGCTCTTCTTGCATGGCCATGATCCAATCTAGGTCTTCAAGTGCTTGTTATACCTTAAGAGGCTCCAAAGAGGAAACAAACAAGTAAAATTGACAAAAGTTTGCTAAATATGAATGAGTTGTTACCCCCTTTTGAAGACTCCCAAGGATATTGTCAACGGGATGATCCCGTTGTATTGTTTGCCTTAGCCTTGGGTGATCAATGGCCTCTTGTTCCACTTCTGGATCTTCATCTTCTTCTTGCTCAAAAGTTGGTTGTAGGTTCTATCCACGAGCTAGAGTTGAATCAGCTGCTACTGACTAGGTAGGTGCGGCACTGCCGCGTGTAGGTTTTGCAATAAGGGTCTACTATAGCTCAGTGTCAGGTACGTCGGTAGAAATTGGTGCAGCAGCAGCTTGAGGAACCTCCACTTCAATGGCTTGATCTTCTTATGGTCTAATATCACCAATAGCCAATTGCTTGATTGTTTCACATGGTGGATCCTCCTTTCCTACAACACTTGAATCAACTTGCTCTACTTAAGAGCCATTAGATTCATCAAATGTCACATCTACCATAATCTCAACTCTCCCAGAGGTTTTGTTGAAAACACGGTAGGCATGCTCATTTGATCCGTAACCAAGAAAAAAACCTTCATCAACCTTAGGTGCAAACTTAGAGGTTTTGGGTTTCTTGTTAAGTATGAAACACTTGCACCCAAACACTCTAAAGTAAGACACCTTTGACTTGTTACCGGTTAGAAGCTCATATGAAGTTTTTTTCAACTTCTTGTGTAGGTAGAGGCGATTGATGGTCTAGCAAGCGGTCTAGACGGTGTCACACCAAAAGAGGTCCGGCGTCTTGTACTCATCTAGCATTGTCCTTGCCATGTCAATGAGTGTTCAGTTCTTCCTCTCTACTACACCATTTTGTTGAGGGGTGTATGGATTTGAGAACTCATGCTTGATGCCCTCTTCATCAAGAAACTCCTCAATAAGAGTATTCTTGAATTGGGTCCCATTATCACTTCTCACTTTCTTGAATGGGAGACTGGACTCCTTTTGTGGTCTTCTAACAAATATCTTCACCTTCTCTTGAACTTGGCACTTGTCATACAAAAAGAATACCCAAGTGAAACACAAATAATCATCAACAATAACAAGACCACATTTGTTACCCCCAAGACTTAGGTAGCCGACCGGTCCAAAGAGATCCATGTGAATTAGCTCCAATGGTTGTTTGGTGGTCATGATGCTCTTTGGTGGGTGGGGTACGCCTACATGCTTTCTAGCTTGACAAGTGCTATGAATTCTATCTTTCTCAAAGTGAACATTTGTTAGTCCCAGGATGTGTTCATCTTTTAGAAGTTTGGCCAAGTTCCTCATCCCAACATGGGCTAGTTGGCGATGCCAAAGCCAACCCATGCTAGATTTTTGCCACGAAACAAGTCTCAAGCTTAGCTTTACTTTTATTGAAATCAACTAGGTAAAGCTTATTCTTTAAGACCCGTAAAGACAATAGAAGAATCCTCCCTTCTAAAGACTTCCACACCCTTATCCGTAAAGAGACAATTGTAGCCCATTTCACACAATTGAGAAATGGACAACAAATTATAACTCAACGAATCAACATGTAAAACATTTGTAATTGAATGCTTAAGGGTTATAGCAACTTTACTAAGACCAATCACATCCCCCTTTGAATTGTCTTCAAAGATAATATTTTTAATTGAGTGCGTCATCAGGGAATATGATGCGAACATACTTCTTTCTTTGGTCATATAATTTGTACATCCTCTATCAAGCACCCAACTTGATCCACCGGAGGAGTATGCTTGCAAAACAAATTTAGTTCATTGATTTAGGTCCCTAATTTGACTTAGGGCCTTGCATGTTAGTCATAAGAAAGTTAGGAACCCAAATGGAAGTATTCCTATATATGTTGGTTTCTTTTCCAACATATTTTGCCACCACTTGACCACTTCTATTGTTCTTCAATACAAAGCATGAATCAAGCTTTGTCGAGGTGCATGGGCCTTTGGTTGATAAGCATACTTGCTCTTAGTGCCCCATATTGATTCCTTTGGATTCTGGGAAACCTGTTTCTACTAGAACACCATCTTCATGGGCTTAGTCTGATCAGGAACACAATTGGTAGCCCTCCCATTTTTGCGGGGCGTGGCACTATCGTCCTTCACTGTGGCACTATCGCTCGGGGACATGGCACGCCACGGTCTGTGCAGGCTGCTCTACACCAATTCTACCCTTCCCCTCAAACTACACACACTCATAGCCATTCACTATCTTTCTTCCATTTGTCTTTGCTCCTGTTGTGTGTCCTAGCCCATGCTTGATTGAGGGATACCTTCCTTTCTTGTATCGTGGCCCTTTTGGTTCATCCTTCTTCTTGTCATTAGTTTGGACCTTGCCATCTATGCACCCCTTTCCAATGATCTCATTGAGCCTAGCAATCTCCTTTCTCATAGCCTCCATATTTGCAAGGTTAGTGGAATAGGCATTCAAATCAAGATTATAACATTTTCCACAACCTTGGTTAGTAGAGGGAGTAGAGGTTTCCTTTGCCTTAGAGGGATGTGAGTTGCTATCCCAAAGAATGCCATATTGCAGCTCAAGTTCTTTGTACTTTTCATCTAAGTCGCAATACTTTTTTCTTGGAAGCATTATTATGCTTTCTTTCTGATAGCATGGTCCTCTTGCTCTTTGGCCAAAACCTTGCGCAAGGATTCCACCTCACTTCTCTCTAATGTAAGAGCTTCCTTGCTAGCAATGTACAGATCCTCTTATTGGATAAGAGTTTCCTCTCTAGATTCTAGCTCAGCTTGGACACTCTCTAAATCCTTCATTAACTTAATGATGAACAATTTGGTCTTTTCATTCAATTTTTTAGTTATTTGGTCAATTTCTTCATCACTAGAGCTATCACTAATATTACTACTAGAGATATCACTAGGAGGTGGAGGAGATTTGGCTTTTGATTTTACCTTCTCACCCTTTGTCATGAGGTAAATGTGAGGGGAGTAGTAGTCATCATTGGACATATTATCGAAGAGCCTTGGTGCAGAGGATGTCTTGTGGATAGCTGTGGTTGCAATCTTCTCATCCTCTTCACTTGAGCTCTCTCTAGTTGAGTCCCATTTCATGCCCAATGTGAGCTTCTCACATGTACTTCTTGCTCTTTCTACGGTCGGTCTTGTCTTCTTTCTTGTCCTTCTTGTACTTGTTGACCTTGATCTCATATGGACACTTGTCAATGAAGTGTTCGGTGCTACCACAATTGTAGCATGTCCTCTTCTTGTTTGGAAACTTTCTCTTCACTATCTTGTAGCCTAATTACATCATTTGGTGTGAAGTACCCAAACCTCTTATTGTCTCAAATTAGAGTAACCAAGGTCTCATTTCTTGGTGAATAGGCCTCCAACATAATCTTCACAACCTTGTGATCATCTAGCTCATCACCACCATAGCCTCTAATCTTTCCAACAATCACCATCAACCTATCAAACATCTCTTGTGGCCCTTCTCCTTCCAAGATCATGAACTGGTTAAGCTTGGCCATCAACAACTCAATTCTAGCCTTCCTTACTTTGTCAACCCCTTGATGTGCAAGGTGCAAGGTGTCCCATATTTGCTTGGCAACATCAACACCCATCACCCTATTGTACTCATCACCATCTAAAGCACTAAACAACACACTTGTGGCTTGACCATTGAGATGAA
This sequence comes from Miscanthus floridulus, assembly GCF_019320115.1. Taxonomy (NCBI): domain Eukaryota; kingdom Viridiplantae; phylum Streptophyta; class Magnoliopsida; order Poales; family Poaceae; genus Miscanthus; species Miscanthus floridulus. The sequence goes on from NC_089584.1 coordinate 58,684,454, forward strand.
TAATTCTCATTTCATCTAGAGTTGGATTCTTGGGATCAACTGATGGATCAAATCCATTACAAACAACCTCCCAAATGCTAGGGTGAAGACCTATAAGATAGGGTTGCATCAAGTGCTTCCACTTGGCAAAGTTAGTCCCATCAAAATGAGGTAACTTGCCCATGGGCACATTGATGAAAGACCTCCGATCATGGTTAGTCATAGACATAGAAGAATAGTTAAAGGATATGGCGGCATATTTGTTGTTGGAGTTAGCTTTGTCCTTTCCATTCTTCTCCTTCTTGCCCCCTTGGTCATTTGGTAGGACTCATCATCATCTCCATCTTCGTAACTACTTGATATGTCACTTGATGATGCATTGGTTGCCTTCTCTTTTTCTTCCTTCTTCTTCCTAGCTTCTCTTCTTTTTCTTCTTGCTTCTCTCTTGAGCTTTCTTTCTTCTTTTCTTGGCTTCTTGTTTTCAAGCCTTTTGCTGCTCCTTCTTCTCTCTTGCTTCTCTTTTTGCTTTTCTTGCTGCCTTTCTTTTCTTTCTTTCCTCTTCATTTAGAGCTTTCTCGACATCGGTAGCCTCTAGCTGTGGGAGCATGGAGTTGCTTGCTGTAGATGCACTGAGCTCACTGCTGTCGGTGTTGTGTAAGCTCACATCCTCTGGATCAATGTCTATAGACTTCATGCCACTAGATCCTCCTCTAGGCACCATGCCTCACGCGGTGAAGCGTACATGAGGTAACCTGTTATGATACCACTTTTAGGATCTCTAGTTAGCCTAGAGGAGGGTGAATAGGCCTATTAAAACAAAACTTAACCAAATGTCAAATTCCACCCGTGACACTACTGCTCTGAGCCTACGGCACTGCTGGGTTAGAACAGTGGTACTACTACACCTACAGAAAACTTCAAGGCATAATTCAAAATCTATGTATGGAAACTTAGATTGGAAAAAATACTGAGGTTCCAGCAGGTATGTAGTCCACAGATCGACAGATAGAAGTAATAGCATAAGTGTTTACAAGTAGATCGACCTCAAACCCTAGAAATCACCTCAACAACAATATGAATCACAAGAATGTAGAGCTAGCACATGGTGACACAATGATTTATCCCATGGTTCAACTCGCCACCAAGGCTTGCCTAAGTCCATGTTGTTGAGGTTAGCCACTGAGGCTTAGGGCTTTGCAACCCTTCCTTATTCTCAAGTCAAGAGTGTTAACTTTTGAGATAAGGGGTGAATTTACTAGCTTTAAGAGATGGTTATCAACCTCCCGGGGCTGCCACACAAGTTGGCAAGCTCCACGGGCAACGCTCTAGCCAGCTAGGAGCAACCTCCAAGAGTAACAAACACAAACCACCGGCTAAAACATGAATCAAGTACTCTTAGGATTTGAGAATCTCTCTAATCAAGTTTTGGAACCTTTTCTCTAAAGGATTGATGGGGAAATCACAAAGAAATGCTTGGGAGCTCAAGGTCACCAATGGAGAAGAGAGAGAATGAGCTAAGAGCTGTTTTGTTCGAACTCAATGGTCAGAGGAAGAAGAACTATGTTGTGGGGGAAGAGAAGAGGTATAAATGCCTCCCAGGTCCCAATGGTCAGATAAGTTGTGGTAGTGCCACGACTTATCTACGGCAGTGCCGTGATGGGCAGTGCCGTGCTTCAGGTGTGGCACTGTCGCACCAAGCCAGGCAGTAAGGAATAGAAAGAGGTTGAGCTAGCTATCTTGGCTAAGCAACTGAGGATGTATGTGTATAAGATTGAGCACTTGGTTGCACACTTTAGCAAGTTTATTATGTCCTCCTTTATAGTACGGCATTCATATACTCAAATTTGAAATATAAAAGAATTTAAACCTACATTGAGTTTGAAGCCGTCAACATTTGTGATTGGGGGCTCCTCCATTTCTTATAACATCCTCAATCGTAAATTCCCTGCTTGTCGTCTCGATAAATCTCATTAGCCCTCTAATTGTGTGGTCATTATCACTAACACCCACAATTAGAGCTTGATTACACTTTCACAACTGAATCACAATGTCAGTTTCTAAAGCTGTCGTCAGACCCTGCAAACACCATGGTTTCGCCTTTGTATGGTATAGACACAACCACTTGGATCTCCAATGTACTTCCATGGGGCTGTATAATTCCAACCAGTCGATACCCAAAATGAGATCATAGGACTCCAGTGGCAATATGCGCAGGCCGTGCTGAAACTGGCACTCACCTAGAGCAAAAGTGCAACCTAGAAGAGCAGAAGTGCAGTACAATAGCTGACCGTTTGCCACTTTAACTGAGGCCTCCAAAGGTGTCCATTGCAGCTGAGGTTACTGAGCAGCCACTGTTGCAGCGATAAAGGAAGCTGAGCTACCTGAATCCACCAACACTGTGACAGCCAGACCATGCACTGGCCCCTAAAACTGAATTGTTCGACGTCCTTGGGACCTGCGGTGAGCATCATGTGATAGAGCCAAAAATAGTTGTTCTGGTGCTTCCACTAGAGACTCCAGTTCTTCCTCTTGAGATTTAGTCATAGAATCCAACTGAAAGAGATCCAAACTTCCTGCATAGCATGTAAGGGAATTGTTGGAGCACACTTGTGGCTACAAAACCATTTCTCTGCACAGAAGTCACACAGTCCACGTGCTCGGCGATATGAACGCAATGAGGAAATCTTGTCCTCAGTTGCTTGAACAGGGGCCTTGACCAATGGCTTCTCACTAGGTATGTTGGGAGGGTGGTGAGGCCATGGCAGAGGTTGTGCTAGCTGTGGTGCTGGTTTGAAACTTGATCCACGGCTAGCAGCATGGAATTCTTGCTTCAGGTCGGAGTCGGCCATCTCCTCCTGCAACAAAGCAAGCGTATACGTAGTATCCAGATTGGAAGGATGCTGTAAAGCAACTATCATGCGAATGTCATGCCTAAGGCCATCCATGAATCTGGTGGTATAGTAATGGAGATCAGGGTCTGGCTGGTAGACTTTGAGCTGGTCGAATAGTGTGGAAAAACGCTCGACATACTCTGTGACTGTGGAAGTTTGGTGAATATGAAACATTTTGCGCAACAATTTGTCACGTTGATCGCACCCGAAATGATTGTGAAGGAGTTTGTAGAAGTCGGGCCATGGAATATGAGCGGGCTGAAGGATAGCCTCAATCCAACGAGCAGCAGCTCCCTGAAAGTGCATACGCGACACTTTGACCCATCGGCGAGGAGGAACATCATACATGTCAAAATAATCCTCGGCTTGGGAGATCTGACGAGGACATGGCACCTTCGGATATGAACAATGATTGTAAGGTGCGCTCGTTCCTACATTTGCATAGTGACTTTGGTTATAATTCACTTAGTTCCACATGTACATGTCACTATTTGATTGTAGGTTTAAATGTGTTTCATAATGGAAGTTCATCAAAGTTGAACTTTTGGTTCGTCGGCAGCCCGACAGTGCCTCATTGGGAAGGCCATACCTCATCCATCCGGAGTGCGATCAAGGTCAATGAGCACTTGATGGAAAGCTTGTTTGATAAGCTTTCAAATAGATCTAGTTCCATCTCAATATCACATCAGCAAGGCCTCCAAATCATCAATATATTCTGTCGCTATTTCTGGCAGGAGCTACACTGTCGTTATGGTCTTGTTAGACATCCTTGGGACCCAGGCCCAAGTTGGAGCATGCCCCAAGAAGATGGAGAACGCCTAAGAGATGGCCTTGGATGTCCTCCTCCTTGGCCACCACCTTAGGAGGCCAGCAAGGACGTCCAAGCCAAGCCAGAGGCCCAGTCCAATCCGAGTTCGAGTCTGCCTCGGTCATCAGGACCAGTCTGCAATAAAATAGACGCCTAGGACGCATCCGAACTCCGTTTTTGATGATCCACATATGGATGGAAAGATAATTTCATAAGGAAACCAATGGAAATGGTCCCACATCAAAATTCCATCAGACTCAATGGGAATCGTCGAAACAAGTTGATGTCCAGAATCTATCACGGCGCTGCGTCGTCGTCTTTTGGGCCGTTGGGCCTTGTAACGTGTTGGGACACCTTTAGGACATGAAGAGGGATCCTTGGATATCCCTTAGGCTATATAATCAATAGCCACCACCAACTTTAGGTTTTGGGTTTTGTTTTAGATCAATCTGTCATTGAACAGTCGCCGTTATCGGTTTACAAGACCCCAACTTCAAGTGCTTAATCATTCATCTGCAATTGTCACTTTAATTGAGTTGCTTTTTATCTTGTTCTTGCTTGTGTTCTTCGATTCGCAGCAGGGATTAGCCTTCTTGGTGAGGTCAACCGGATTGTGACACGGTTGATAACCAGAGGAGACGTGGTGCTAAGGTTGCAGGGTTTGGGTCTTTGTGATCTGAAGCCGGATCAGTGTGTCGCTCTCTGAACAAATCGTTGTTTATCTTGAACCTGACGGAAGATCGGGACCCTCGTTCCCATTAAATGGTAATCAGAGCTTCAGGTATACCGTCAAGTTTGCATCTTACCCTTAGTTCGAGTGTTTTTGCTTTTATCCCATAGTCCAATGCCATATTTGTTTCCTATCCTATAACCATCCGCGCCATAGCCTTTGCATGATTTAGTTTCAGAGTCCGCTTTGTTGAGTTTGTGTCCTAGGTCAAAGTCTTGTTGCTGGTTTAGATTGTGTTCTTTTCTAGTTTGTGTTGATCCCTCCACCCGCCGCTATTCCGTATCACCATCGGTTTGCATCTTGTGTCCACTAAAACCCTGATTCGAGCAGCTTCCTTAAAACAGTCATAACTTTTGCATCCGAACTCGAAATGGGGAAAATTTTATATCTACGGAGAACGCCAGAAAATTTTAGATCTATTTCATCCCAGCCTTCCTGGGTTCGAAAAAATTAGATTTGCGAAATTCGATTAGGAAAATTAAGTTTTTGGGGCCCATAAGTTTTGGTATGCTTTTTAGAGCACAGTTCTAATTTTCTATAGGCCACATCTTTTATTCAATTGAGCTCAAATTTTTTGTAGTTTATTCTTGTGTGCTCCTTACTGAGAAAAAAATATCAAAAGAGTAAAAGCAAGAAAAAAAGATTGGACAAAAAAATAAAAGAAAAAAATAGTAAAATAGAATAGAAGATATCGAAAAGGAGCACATAAGGAACACTCAATAGCTCTTTTGTTTGTGATACCTTTTACCTTATTCATATCCGTTGCTACCTTTAATACTTGTTTCCTTTCATCCTTGTTTCCTCTCTTGTTTATCACAACTGGTGATAGGAACACGTATAGGCCAGCAACTAGGACAAGTGCTCTGGACATTTATTCAATATTGCTATCTGTCACTGACTTGTGTGCCACATATATCTATTTGTTTTTTTTCATGCCTCCCAAGCTCCACATATATACTTCAGATCAGTACAGAAAAAAGGTCCTTGCAATCTTGGTACCACTGCCTCACAGGTATCACAAACCAGCCGCCGGTTGTACCGCCCACTGCTTGCATTGGTAAGAACTTTGTAAGAGCTTGGTAAGACGCTTCCACTTGCTGTCAAAAGTGATACCACTGCAACCACGTAGTCATTTGATAGGGTTAATATTTTTGTATTGTCTTTTGCTGTCTTCTAACAATGACAGGTTGTTTGTATCCACCGACTTATGATGGTATAGGTGCTGATGAGTACATGGAGTGGGAAATTGCCATCGATAACATATTTGCTACTCGCTTTATGTGTCCAAGGAGGAAGGTAAAAAATGTAGCTAGTGTTTTGCGATATTCTGTTTTATCTTGGTGGGAGTCTTTAGATCCTTCTGATAAACCTCAAACTTGGAATGATATGAAACTTCTTATGCGAGAAACCTTTGTTAATCCACCTCCTGTTTTGACTTTGTATGCTGAGGTGTACCATTTAGAGGAAGAGTCTGTTGTTATTCCTCTTGCTATGACTAACCTTCTGCAGAATAATGTACATAAGCGAGAGGATGACGTGGAAGAAAATGAGGAGCTCACAACCTCATATGCAAATTCATAACCATCACTTCACCATGCACCTATTACTCCTGCTAAGAACATAGGTAATGCCCATGGTCCTACACTCACGGAAGGTGAAAATTGTCTTAATGTACTAAATTTTTCCACAAACCATGCTGTCATAGAGCAATTGTTAGTGGAACCCTCTCTTGATTTATCTTTGTCCCATGATAATTTGCTTGATGTTCCTTGTGACAAAGATGAATTGGTTGAAGATGCTTTAGTTTTACATGTTTTGGAACCAATTACTTATGCTGAACATAAAAAATTGCTTCCCATTGCTACCAAAAAAGATGAAAAGAAATTATTGTATTCTTCAAATACTTTGGGTTATATTGAGTTTGATACTTTATATGCTCTTAGTAGTTTAGAAGAGAAACTTAAATGTGTTGAATTGTCATGGTTGTCTACTTGTACATATCATTTTATTGGCAAATATAATTGTAAAGGAGAGTATATGGTGCATCGTGTCTATATTTGTTCAACTCTGAAATCTCCTTTCATTGTGCAAAAATATGATCAACTAGAGGGCGCCAATAATGATAATGTTGTCATGTCGAAATCCCCAAGTTTTGTAATGAGGTAACAGGTTAAATTTCAAGAAGGGGAGCAATGTTGGCTACTACCGACAACTTGTCCACCAGCTAAGCTCAAACCGAGGACGGTTTGTTGTCAAGAAGGGGAGGATGATGAGGACATGGCACCTTCGGACACGAACAATGATTATAAGGTGTGCTCGTTCCTACATTTGCATAGTGGCTTTGGTTATAATTCACTTGGTTCCACATGTACATGTCACTATTTGATTGTAGGTTCAAATGTGTTTCATAATGGAAGTTCATCAAAGTTGAACTTTCGGTTTGTCGGCAGCCCGACAGTGCCTCATTGGGAAGGCCATAACTCATCCATCCGGAGTGCGATCGAGGTCAATGAGCACTTGATGGAAAGCTTGTTTGATAAGCTTTCAAATAGATCTGGTTCCATCTCAATATCATGTCAACAAGGCCTCCAAATCAACAATATATTCTGTCACTATTTCTGGCGGGAGCTACACTGTCATCATGGGCTTGTTAGACATCCTTGGGACACAGGCCCAAGTTGGAGCACGCCCCAAGAAGATGGAGAATGCCTAAGAGATGGCCTTGGACGTCCTCCTCCTTGGCCACCACCTTAGGAGGCTAGCAAGGACGTCCAAGCTAAGCCAGAGGCTCAGTCCAATCCGAGTTCGAGTCTGCCTCGATCGTCAGGACCAGTCTGCAATAAAAAGGACGCCCAGGACGCATCTGAACTCCGTTTTTGATGATCCACATATGGATGGAAAGATAATTTCATAAGGAAACCAATGGAAGTGGTCCCACATCAAAATTTCATCAGAATCAATGGGAATCGTTGAAACAAGTTGATGTCCAGAATCTGTCATGGCGCTGCGTCGTCGTCTTTTGGGCCGTTGGGCCTTGTAACGTGTTGGGACACCTTTAGGACATGAAGAGCCATCCTTGGATGTCCCTTAGGCTATATAATCAGTAGCCACCACCTACTTTAGGTTTTGGGTTTTGTTTTAGATCAATCTGTCATTGAACAGTCGCCGTTATCGGTTTGCAAGACCCCAACTTCGAGTGCTTAATCATTCATCTGCAATTGTCACTTTAATTGAGTTGCTTTTTATCTTGTTCTTGCTTGTGTTCTTCTATTCATAGCAGGGATTAGCCTTCTTGGCGAGGTCAACCGGATTGTTACACGGTTGATAACCAGAGGAGACGTGGTGCTAAGGTTGCAGGGTTTGGGTCTTTGTGATCTGAAGTCGGATCGATGTGTCGCTCTCCGAACAAATCGTTGTTTATCTTGAACCTGGCGGAAGATCGGGACCCTCATCTCCATTAAGATCCACAACAAAGTTGTCTCACCCTCATAGAAAGGGAAATTAAGTTTGGGTAAGCAACCATTATCCTAGGAATTGGGGTCAGGTGGTTGGCTATGATTTTGGATTTCATAAATAGCACCATGAAATTGAGAAGTACCATCATGAATAACAATATGCTTACCATTGGCCAGGGAATGGTATTGAGGAGAATTCTCCCCAATTCCATCCATCCGTGGAGTCAATTCGACATGGTGCTCGTTGGGCCGAGCAGCTATGATGCCGATAGATGGGCGCACGGTAGTCTGCTCTGATGGAGGCGGTGCTGAAGAGATCACTCCTATCGAGGCAGAAGCCGGGTCGAGGAATGAGTGATCCTAGTATTTGGTGAGCTTGTCCAACTTGAGCTTGAGGTTGTCCACGGCGCCCTCGAACTCATGATGCCATGTCTCCAATGATCCAACCGCCTTGGTGATGGCGCCGACATGGTCGTGATGGTGTCGTTCCACATCAGAGATGAGCGTGGACTGACGAACCTTGGAGTCGGTGATGCAATGTTCCCAATTCAGAAGAGTCGGCGAGGCGCTTGCTAATGGAGGCATCAAACTCGGAGATGTGCGTGGTGATGGAGTCATCCACCTCAGTGAACCAAAGCTCGAGCTTGCAGCTGCTGTCATCGAACCATGAATCGAGCTTACGGTCCGACTCGGTGAACCTCTCCTCGATCTAGGTCTTCTGCTGGACGAAAAGCCGATTCAGCTCGTCGAGAAGCAACTTTGAATCAGGGTTCATGGCTCCCTGACTATGAGCAAAGTGGGTGAAGTGGGGGAGTGGCAGTGGTGGCGGCGGCGGCAGTGGCGGAGATGGGTGATCTAGCGTCGGAAAACAATTCGGACCTCGAGCGGACCTGGGGAATTACGAGAAATCCAAATCGATGTAGTTCAATTTGGATTTCAGCGACCCGAGGAAGTTGCTAGAGATCGACAAATTGGGAAGAAATGGAATAGCGTGGGTAGAATCGAAAGGATATCTGATACCACATGTAAGCACAGATAGGAATAAAGCTATAGATAAAAGAAGCAAGACTAGATAAATAGTTTGGATGAATCTCAGTAGAACAGTGGAGTGCTTAGGAGTTTAGAATACAAGTCTATTCTTTCTTAATTCTCTCCCTCTCCCCAAGTCACAATACATAAGCTACTCCGATACGTCTCCTATGGCCTGGCGTGATCACTCCCACTCTGGGCCTTGGGCTCGTATGTTGGACCAACATTAGAGATACACGATTAAGAGCAACCTAGTACAACCAAGGCTTAATGCAGAAGTCTAGCCAAATGAGGGCAATGGAGAAATAGCAAGATAATGATCAACCAAAACATGGCGTATGTCCAACAGATCTAGAAACAAGAGAGTGAGAACTCAATCATCATGAACCCTAAAACCAAAACTAACCAGAGGTGGGCTTGAACTTCTTCGATGAAAACCAGATCCTATCTTCTTTTCAGATTTCACAATCACCTCTTACTGGCGACCTAGTTCTACTAGCAATGGTTGGATCTCATAGCACTGCTTCCAACTGCTTCTTCCCCAAATCGATTGCTTCCTGAGCTACTCCAACCTACGCACTGACGGAGAGGATTGATTCTACGAGCTCTGCTTTAGATTTGAGGGGATGGGGATGAAGGAGGGGAGCAATGGCATCTTATAGTGGGTGGACGGTGGTGGTGGTGTAGCGCACCAGGGAAGTGGAGGTGGCATGGAAGGGAAGCACAGGCGGGTCACTAGGTGGGGAGAGCATCGACCATGGTGTGCTCCCTGCGCGAGCTTGAGTGGAGAGAGAAAAGAAGGAGGGGAGGGGATTCCCTGTTATAACACAAGGATATTTTTCCAAAGGAAAATATTTTGTTGCAAGAGCGATACGGTGGTGTAACTTGGCAAAGGTGCTAGTCAACAACCTCGATACCACGGTGTGTTGAGCAGCATCACCCTATGGCAGTTGTTCCATAGGGGCCCTTGGTTTTGTCATGGCACCATAAGCATTTAACCAGGCAACTTTACCAACTTACACAATGAAAGCAGTGGGGTCATATACCATAGAAACAGAGGAGTATTGCAAGTGATGATTTAGACAACAAGGGTTCCTTTCACAACAAGGGGCAAGGAATTCAAATTCCGCAATGAATTAAATTTGAGATTCAATTGTTCTATTGGGATATCCACAATTAATTGATTCAGTGTCCCACGTTATCCAATCATGGGTGGTCTGCTGGTATCTGAATGGTGGCTTCTCTTGTGACCCATGTCATGTCGCCTTGAAAATCCTAAGCAAGTCTAACAACACCTAAGGGTAGATCAACGTAATAACACAACAAAATAAGTGGAATACACGTCCCAAATGCCCTTACACTAGTACAACATATAGACACTCCCGACGCATCGCTTGCCTCCTACAACCAGATGATCATAACAACTGCGAGCGAAATACGATAGGAGAATTACACACTGGAGGATAGTGGCAAAAGGCACCACTAACTATGGGTACACCTCCCTTAGGACAACTAATCTACTTCATCGGACCATCCCCAGGCTTGGTGGTTCTTCTACTGCCCGTCTATGGATTTGTCTCCTCTCTTGATAGTGGTTGAGTGAGGGGAAGCAAGGGCTCTCCTTCTGACACCTCTGAGGGTGGGGGTGCTAGCGGTAGTGCAACACCGGTTTCCTTTTCGGTGGGTGGATAGGGATTCCCTCCAAGACCAAGGGTCCCTGCCTTTTCGTGGCATCCATCCTACGCTTGTCTCTTGTGACAAGATAGGCATCCTCCAGCTACTGGGTGTGCCAATCTTTGACCTCCTTTAAAGCTTCCACCAAGGTAGTCTCATGACTTTCTATGGCTGCCACATTGGTATGTGCTTCAGCGAGCTACACTTGAAGCATCCTGGAGAAGATCTCGGCTTCCTCAGCTCGGCAGAGGCAATTCCTTAGCTTTGAGGCCCATCGGTCATACTGCTCATCTAGAGCAACCAAGTACATGGTCAAGTGCACCACGGTTGGGTTGTCTTCTTGTGTGTCCTGCCCTTGCAAAGCCTCCATGTGAGCCCTCCATACCCGTTGATTTTTTTTCCAAAGGTGGAAAGAACCTCATGGGAGTATGAGCAATGGGCCCTTCATAGATCTAGCAAAGATGCCGCAAGGCTTTGTGGGGCCACAACTTGGTAGGTGTCAATGAAGCGAAACCCAATTGCGGTCACATTCCAAGCTTCAGTGATGTCAGGAACTCTTCATACTTCCCAATGTAGATGGTGACCTCACATTGCTCAGTGTTATGTTTCTCATACTCACGGCCCTCATACTCAAGGCGATCCTTGACTCCAAGTTTTTGCAGGGTGGCATACAGGGTTTTGGGGAAACCCTCAGTGTTCAGGCAGTAGCTGCTAACCTAGGAACCTGCCATCCCTGGTGGTTGGTTGCAAGGGAGGATTGAGCGAGAAGCTTGCTCAAGAGAAAGGGCTAGATGAGCTAGAATGCACCGAGTGGTGGTACCAAGTGGCTAGGCTTCGCCTTTTGTAATAGCAGAGCGGTCATTGGTGCTGGTGCAGTCCACCCTCGAGTCTTGCACAGGGACCAATAAAGAAAAGCAATAGGATTTTTACGCGTATGAGATGAGTGATGTCTGAGGCCATAAAGGACTAGTATGGTTGTAGGGCAAAGGTTCGACAAGAGCCCAAAAAGGAGTATGGAAAAGCATGAGTCATGGTAGGCATGAACCAGGGGCGAACACGAAGCACGAAGCCATAGTATAGCAGTAACTCACGAACAAGGACTGGTCAGTTTGCGCACTTCACGAAACACGTGACACCTACGGATGACGCACCTATAAGCAATACTGACTCAATGACGGAGGCAGTACCAACACGATAGACTTAAAGTTGTATATTACGTGAGAGTTAGTCTACTGGGAAAGGACCTAGTTAAACCTATTCTAAATACTTAACCATAGTAATAGGGCTACTTATATACTTCGTAATCAAACGCCCTAACTTTTTACAAAAATAGGTTATCATATTTTAATTTAGAAAAGGGTTTTGAAGCTTTATTTCCTCATTTACGCTATAATACCACCTATGGCAGAACCGCATAATCTAATATCCTCCTAAGAGTACTTGTCTTCTATTAGACACTAAGTACCCAAGAGAGTGCACTAAATCATACCATTCCATCGAGCACACCCCAAGGGAGAACTCAAAAATCCACATTTTTCCCTCAAGATCATAAATGAGTGGATAAAGCTTACAACTTTCTTAACCATTTCTTACGTCACTTTATTACAATATCAAAGTACTTAAACAAGTTGAATGCAACAGCGGGATTAAAACAATTTACATGTAAACGAGTTTATACATTTTAGGTTCACAAGTTTTATCTTGCAGCGGAAAATAAACATATGATCAGAGTTACAGCGGAAACAAAGATTAATTTAATGACATGGTGAAGCATTAACATAGTGGTCATTTATATACAAGATATGCTAGCAGATTTTACATCTTTTCTTATAAAACATTTAGTGAGGGTTATAAATAAACACTACGATCGCAACATGAAAGGAATCCTCTCTGAGCCCACCAGGAGGTTTCCACACACAAGAGTCAGCTCTAGCATCCACCTATCACCTGCAACAAGGAGAATAAAAACCTAAGTACTCGATTGTACTCAGCAAGACTTACCCAATAGGAGGAAAGTAAAAGACTCCAAGGATATGCAAGGCTTATTTGGCTTGCTGGTTTATTACATTTGCAAGGAGTATTACTAATAATACATCCTTATGTTCCAAGTTTTTAGCAGTTATTTTTAGTTAATTAGCTAATCATTCTAGGTAAGTGCCTATGCTACTTTCAAGCATGTGGTAAGCAATCAAAACCATTTTACCATATTTGATATTCTAGTTCATACTATGGTGGTAGACCATAGCCAAGTCGGTATCGTCTTAGAAAAATAGCGATTCGTGAATTAATGTATCCCAGCTGAGTACCCCAAAACACATGCCCTGCTTGTACCCTAGGCACAAATGGAACCAACTCGTCTCACTCCTATCAAGGGGTCTAGGTCCCCATCCAAACTTGGACTCCAAACCTCCAACACTAGAGACCCGGTCTCAGTATGGTGCTTAGACCTCCAACTAGTACCCAACCATAAAGTCAGTCTAGAAAGAGCCAAAACCCATGACAAGAGAGTAACAAGTCTTCCCACTCTCATAAGCAAGTATGTGCTTAGGATAATAAGTCTGTGACCTGACTACCATCCACAGCAATGGATGATCCTCAATCGACATAGGTAGGACAAATGCAATAAGAGTCTCGCTCGATTGCCTATCCAAGTCTAAATCCAAAGTATGGTCCCACTCGGTCTCCAATTATCATCCATATATATTTCATGTGATAGTAACATGATAATAGTAACAATAATATCTTTTCCTATCTCTCGTGAGTAACAGGACATCACTAGACTTAACTCCTTTAAACTTAATGCACAAGCATAAAATAAAAGTGCAGAATAATAGGGGTTATGCACCGGGGCTTGCCTGAGCAAGATATAGTTGAAGGTTAGCATTCCATCGTGGTAACACAATCATCAAGGCACCATCTTATCTCCTACTCCGGCCGATTCCACGATCCATCGCTGTCCCTATGATGATACACGTAGATGCAACGCAGAGACGTAATTAATTTATGGCAGCCGCAACTCGAAGAATACGGCTACGCCTCGCAAGCTAACAAGCTAGCTCTAATGTCTAACGTACTAGTTCACGTATCCACGTTGTCGAGTAAGGCATCATTTCCTAGAAAAATATTTTAAGTCTACCATACCGAGGTGTTTTGGCATTTTTTGATTTAATATATTTATATATACTTACACTAGGGCTCATTAACTATCTTAGCAAACTAATTGATACGAAGCTACAAAAATTATGGTGAGCACCTAATAATGTTAGGAACTTTCTATGAAGATTTCAGCACCAACACTATCACCAAATTCATCACAATAATTCCTATAAGTTTATGTTTTAACAATATTAACTACTTCAAATTAATTAGATTACTCTTGAAAATTCTATGAAACAATATGAACAAAATATACTAGCAGATAGATCATGATTTTAGGAAATGAACAAAATTAGTTTCACAATTTTTTGGTTAACTATACCAATTTATCTCAAATTTACAAGCTAGTCTTAGAAACTAAATTAGAAACACCTTAGAAAAAGAAGATAAAAACAAAAACAAAAAAGGGCCGGTGGCCATCCTTCGGCCCAGCAGCTCGGCTTAGCCAAACATAGGATGCGGACGCGCACAGCAGGCCGGCCCAGCAATGGCCTAAGGCGGGGAGCTCGCGCACACCCGCTCTTTTGCAAAAGAGGGCTCGGGCTTTTAGACTTTTAAGGGGAACAGCGAAGCACTATTACCATAGACTTACGTTTTGCATTGAGCACCCTAGAATGTGTCATCTTTGCAACAGGGCCATCCCCGGTGTCCCCACGTGCAACGACATGACAACCAACGGCAACCCGCGGTTTCACCGAGCAACAGGGGACCTGTTTTGACCAACTAAAGGGCCGACCACCATCAATAGTTCAGACGGCGATGATGGGTCATAGTGAGATACAGGGAGGTGCCCTAGGATACGCTGTAGCGATAGGCAGCGGTTCACGGCGATGGCGCAGCTGTTCTGACGAGCCTACACACTCTCGGAAGGGTAGAGGTGGTGGAGAAGCATTAGTAGCTCACCGTGGTGCATGCTCCAATGACGGTTGAAGTAGGGAAGGGTCGTGATGGTCTGGCCACGTGTGCCCAAGCACGACGGCGATGTCTCGCGGCGGACCTAGCGTGTCACCGCAGCTCTAACGGAGGCCCTGGCCAGAATGACACGACCACTAGCTAGAGGAGGTCAAGACGAGTTCACGGATATGAGCAATCGAACTGCTACTAGCCCTACGGTCTTACCCTCAACTTCTCGGCACGATAGCATTTTGACCAGTGACGAGCAAAATGATAAATTGGCGGTCGGTAGCGCTTGGCCAGGCATGGGGAAGATAGGGCGCCTAGTTGTCTTCTTATGCCACTTACTGGTGCAAGGAATTGAACTCTAAAACCCTGAGCTAGACGAATTGGAGGGTGGAAAGGCGGAGCTCTAGGCATGGAGAGAGCACACGAGCGAGGGTGAGCGGATTAAGATGGGCGGCTCCATTGGATGGCGGTAGCACAAACACGTGTGCACAGGTGACAGTTCATGGGGCTTGGCGCGATGCACTTGAATGGAGCGGCAAGACCCGAGCGGGGCTCACCAACATCGACTAGTGGGGGCAACGCAAGGCAGCGGAGCATCCCATTGCCACTGTAACCGGGGCCAATGACTAGACATGGCGGCAATGGCATACGCCAAGGGCCCGACGCGGTAGGTGAATCACAATGGTGGGGCGGGCGCCACGTTGGCTGAGCAAAGACCACCGTAGCCATGGCTCACCCTGCGAGCGGCACCATGGCCAGCCGCCTGAGTGTGACGTCCATGCAGCAGCGGGAGACAGGCCGCACAGCCGAGGCCGGCCAATGATAGGCCATAGACGCTACGCGGCATCACCCGGGTGCGTGAGTTGGCCAGCGGTAGAGCCCATCCACAGACTGAGCCGGGTGCCAGCAGCGCCCACACGCGCGGTGACCATGAACCCAGACCGAGAGATGGCAACTGGTGACGTGCATGCATTTTAAAGCAGAGCAAAAGCTGTCAACGATCGTGATTGAGGTTCAACTAATTCCCCTAACCTAAAGCCAGCGATACCATCCATCAAGCGAAGTGATTGCCATGAGCAGGGAGCAACCAGAGAGAGGGATAAAAGAGTGCCAACATGGGCTCGCCATGCTGAATGTCGGTTCACGAATGGAGCGCCAACAACATGGTTTCAACACGTTTTAACGAAGTTTGGGCAATTTTTAAGAGGGTATCATGACACCCAACACCACTACCACCTATACCATGGTCTAGAACTCACTTAGAGGCAACAACAGTACAAGAACATGAAACTAGGGTTTAAACAATTTAGTCCGAATTTGAATGTCAAAACGGCATTGTCTACTATCTTTTTTCCGGCTTAGAAAAGGGCAAGGGTTCAGTTAAAACTAACAACCTTTAGCACTTTTGTCACAATTTTTAAAATGTCTAAACCCTATTAATTTCAACCAACAAGTATTCCGCACAATAGTCCATACTTCGTGCTAACCCATAGGGGCAAAATATCTAAGCACTATTTAACTATTTTGCTCAATATAATTAGCCAAAAATGGCATTTTAAACATAAGTCCAAATTCCTGCAAATTCAACAGAACCACTGATTTTTAGTTTCAGGTTCGGTTTTTGAGCTCTCAAGAACACTAGTTAACAGCATTTGTTTTCAAAATTTAAAGTTGCATTTTCAACTACACCACTTGCTCCTCAACTCTACTTAAATACTACACAGAAGTTATATTTTATTTTTGTTTATATAAATTATTTTTTATACCAAACAATTAAAACGATTTATCCCATTTTTCTAGTTAGGATTTTCATTAGCACATTTTACGCACTAAGTAGGTTAACTTGGATATTTATTTGAGTCCACAAAAGTGAGTCACAAAGGATTCGCCTATCATTTCATATGCGTTATAAATTTTTTAAACCGGAAAACTTGTTTGGCTAATCTCTTTCTTGGGCCTCAACCTCGGTGCTAAGTAAGTTCGTAACACCAGAGGTGTTACAGTTCGTCGACAACCTAGCCATCTCCTAACTTCGACGTCTGATCTACAAGCCTACGACTGGCAGCTGTAGAAAAGGGTTGTACTTCTAGAAAGAGGGCGTCGAGTAGAACACCGGCATATATTTATACTTAGGGTTTGGAAAAGTTTCAAAATTTCTTAATTTCTAGATTTATTTCATGTTTAAAAATAATTCTAGGAAATTCCTTAAATCATATTTAAGCCACGAAAAATCATAGAAAGTAAAGAAAATTTCCTAAGGTAGATATGAACATGATAGGCCAAAAGAAAGAGTTTGGAACTCATGAAAAGATTATTGAGATGACCAAGGTAAAAGATTATGGTCAAGGAAAAAGGAATTAAATTCCAGAAAAGGTTGAAAAATTCCTGAAGAGAAAGAAACGTCGTTCTACGTATTTTGAAACCATTTGCACCCATAAACACCAAATGCAACCGGCATGAATGCAACACCCATTCAGATTAAATTATAAAAGTCATTTAAAATTCACATTTTGCACTGTTTAAATTACTAAAAGGCTAATTAAGTCTTGGAAATTCTAGAAAAAACTATAAACTCATAATTTTTCTTTCGTGTAAAACTATTCACAACCCAAAATAGAAATTTTGGGGCGTGACAAAGTGCTAGTTGTCCATGGTCCATCCTCTGTTCCTCGGTCCAAACCTTCGCATCCGTTCTTCAATGCTCTCATCCCATCACGCATGGGCTCCTGTTCGACCTTATCTATTGTCGTCGACCGTCTTACGCTCAACACCCATCACAGGTTGACAAGAGACATGTTACACACACTCACTCATTCCTGAATTAGTCTCATGCACACTTAATGAAAACTCTGATCACCTCATTGATAATCACTCATCGCTCAAACATGGGCACATAGGGCACATGATGACACTACATAATTTCCCTGAAAAACAGGAACAGTAAGCTTTTCAAAATTTTGAGAAGGCGATATATTTTATTGGCATCTGCACACCAATTGAGTTGTAGCTATCCTTCGAGTAATTACAACTTTGGTACTCAAGCGTTAAATTATATAATTGGTTACCTTATATCTATCTAGTAACCTTATAATTAGTTTCAAAACTCTGTTAATATATAATGGTAGAACTCTGCATCAACCATAAATTCCATGTCATAAAGCAATGAATTTATATAAGATCCCACTTGCACATATACAAATGCATACACAGATCAGTTCACGTTAGTTCCTCTAAAGGAGGCAAAATAAGTGTGTAACCTACTGCAAGCAGCCACCACCAGCGTCATCAACTCACTTAGTCACTTTTTCTAAGTTGTACAAAGAAAGGATGTTCCAGCACTCATAGATGTCAGTGGACTCAGAACCACTCTCCACGGAGAGACGTGGTTCGGCACCTTAGGGTGCTGCATGGGTCCCCTTTTAGTGTAAGTGCCAAGCCATCCATAAAAAACGCAGTTGATGACAGTACAACAGAGAAGACGACAGAAACACAAGATTTTTTTTGTTTTTTTTTCTTTGAAAGGAGCCACTTTACCCGGCCTTCTTTGGAGGCCATTAAAGGAGCCAGGGATCAATCCCTGGTCGGCCGGCCAACTCCCACCCTTAGGGCTAAACCGCCTGCTCTATGACCAGTCTCTAAGAAACATAAGATTTCAAGTGTAGTGCTAATCATCTGCTTTACTCCTGCTATATGACTCAGAAGGAATAATGTTAAAAGTATAAATACGTGTAGTTAGAGATAAAGATATAATTAATCCAGAGATATAATAGGTCTAGACTTAGCTAGTAGAACTTGTATTATACTCCACGTCGATTTATAAAGTGTTTGGTTTGGCGAATCAACCCATTTTAAGTGAGGTGCATCATGAGTTCATTAGTTAAATTTAGTTGAATAATTTCATTTCTCATACAAGTATTATACTAGTATTAATTATTAGCTTTTAAGAAAATGATGGTACTGATGGATAAACTCATTTCAATTCACAATCATATCCAAAGAAAAAAAAAACAATAAGTGAACTGATGGGACTATCTCATTCAACAAACCAAACAGCATCCCTTTAAATGCATGCTTGGTCATTTACCAAAGTCCTAAGACATGTATCAATTATGCCACCTACATGACGAACATATAAGACATCCTAAGGACTTATTAAGCCTTTTTCCATTTTTCCACAATGACAGTGTCGAGAAAGCTCAGTACTGACTTAAAGTTTTAAAGCTAGACGGCTAGTCTATTCATTCATTCATTCATTCAAATACAAAATATCAGGCAAAGATGAAAAGCCGCGATTTTACCCTCTCTCAACAGTGGGGCTGATGCTTTTCCAATAGCGATGCTAGACTGTGTCGGCGAACGGAATCAGGGATGTCCCAAAGTGCTGCATCAAAGTTGCTCATAGGATAGTGTTACACGCACATCTCTCACTATGGATGGTTACAATCGAAGCCGTACACAGTATTGGTCTGAATAATTGATGCAGAATGCTTTCTCATCCATTCTTTGTGAAGATGCCGATGAACGAGGGTGTCATAGCATATAGCATCAGGTCAACTCATCAGGAAACTGACTGAACGTACTTAGCCAACAACCGATTGTTTTAGCCTCTCCCAACAACTAGATTTTTGTATGTACACTTACGGTGTCTTATAGTTATATTTACACCGCCTTATTACTATAATTACACTGATTTCTTCAGTGTAATTTATTGGATAGAGTGATGTAATTTGAGAATAATTATAGATCTCGGATAAATATAATCTAAATTTACAAATTATTTTTATGAATTACATATATCAAAGAAATACATGATAAATATGTCAAATTCTTCACAAATTTCAAAAAAAAAACATGCTTGCTCGGTGCACTGCAGGATAAAACCGATGCGCTGCTCGATCGTAACGGCGCTCTGCGAGTCCGCGTTGCAGCCGCCCGGAAGCTTCTTCGTTCGTCTAGGTCCAGCATCATCATCGTCCATCAGAGCATCAATCGTGAAAACTATCCGGTGACTAAAGTTGAGAGATGTCATATTGATGTTATAAAGGGTGTCACTTCGAGTGTTTGATAGTAATAAAAAAATAAATTATATAAGTTCTCAGTAATTTCGCGAGATGAATTTATTAAGCCTAATTAATCTGTTATTAGCATATGTTTGCTGTAGTACAACGTTGTCAAATCATGGGCTAATTAGGTTTAAAAAAATCGTCTCGTAAATTAGTCTCAACCTATGTATTTAATTTCATAATTAGTCTACGTTTAATACTCTATTTATGTGTCAAATATTCAATATGACAGGGCTAAATTTTTGCACGAGGAAAACAAACACAGCCTAAAAGAGAAATCGGACTTGTGCTGACACCAGGCACGTACGTACGTCGTTCCGGCGATTGCGCCCGTCGAGTCTGCATCCAAGGGCCCAAAACAACCGGCTGATGGTTAGCATCTCTGATTTAATATCTTCTTCTTTCTTTCTTGAGATGAGAAAAACAGAGGAAAAAGTACCTTTCTAGTCGATCGGTGCACATGCATACCGCCAGTGCGTTTAATTTGGATGGATATTTTCATGACTGAAATATCGTGTAATGCATTTGTTGTCCAGGTTAGCCTAGCAATTGATCTAGAGCATGAATATTCCAATGTGTCGAATTGAATTTAGGACTTGGGTAATAAAAAAAAAAGAGTAGAACTCTGCATTGTTTTGGATCTTTGTATACTTACTCACTCCGTGGAAATATAAGATATCCAAACAATTTTATGTCCAAATAAGAAGTTTGACAAAAGGCTAACCTGCCTCTTACTAATTAGTTAGTTTAGTTGTTAACTTGCTTAATTTCATAATAATGTATAGTTTAAAAAGGCAAGCCTGCATACTTATTTCGGTTACTAATTATATGAGTTATCTTGGGCAAGATAATGTTTAAAAGACATTTATCGATGCATACATGACTGGGCTTTAAAGAGGCAGACACGTATGTATAGGGTTGACCGATGCAAAATAGTTTATAATCTGGAACAAATTTTAGGCCTTCAAAGTATATCCGTCTATGTATTGGTCCAGGTCAGCTTAACTAGCAAGTTTCGTTAAGGTTAGTCTCAATAGAAGTTTCATGAGAATTTCATAGTATTAAATGAGCTGACATGGTATGAAATAGATAAAAAAAGAGATGCTAAAAGTTGCATGGGATGAAACGCATCTACACTATTTTCAACACACTGAGGCCCCGTTTGGCAGGGCTTCACTTCACTAGTGAAGCCATTTTCTTTTTTTTGCTTTAGCTCCACGAACAGTTCCACCGGTGGAGCTGAAGCGGTTTTGGTAAACCGTTTGGCAAAATGGGCTTCCCTGTGAGAGTATGTTTTTAGAGGCCTAGAGGAGGAGCTGGGAGAAGCCACTTTTTTTGGCTCCATCCCACCCCAAATCACTGTGAGAGCATGTTTTTAGGGGCTTCACAAGTGAAGCTATTTTACTTTACCCCGTTTGGTAAAAAACAGCTCCAAACGGCTCCTGAAGCCGGTAGAGAAGCCCTGCCAAATAGGACCTGAGTCTCGAAAACTGGAAGATGAAACCCCACTAAGACTGGCCTAAGGAAGAAGGGTATGAAATCTACATACACAGAGGCATTCAAGAGTAACATACATGACACAAACAAGGAAAACTACTAACATACAGGGACAAGTGGATTCTTAAAAGGGTTTTTTTTTATGGGTATCATTACAGTTTTTCAACTTCTAAGATGTGTCACTACAATTCATCTATTCGAAACCGTTTCAGTATAATTCTTTCGCTGCCAGAAATATGCCACTTTGTACGCTTCCCGAGTCCTTGGGCGCACCTATAGTTAATTGTATTCTCGTATTGCCCTAAATACCCCTCTACCTTCCTCATATCCATGTGACTGATGTGTGGAACCCAATTATTGTAACACCATCGATGTTACACCATAAATCGTTTACTAAAGCACTGCATGAGCATCGTGTTTATGTGTTAATGCATGTAATATAGAGTGTAGATCAATTTCCGTAACTTAAAACGAACAACGGAAATGCCTAACGAAAGGTTGTTCACGACTTATAAAATTATTAAGTAAGGATGTTCACGAATTTTTATTGAACGAAAACACTATAGAACATATATACGGAACTTTAATAAAGTTAGAAGTATAAAATTTGTAGATGACGATGAAATACCTACGGTCGAATAATGAATTCATTAGCTAACTGGTCTAATAGATTGGAAATTGAATTTGACGCGAATCCGATCGAGACTTAGTCAAATTCCTAAGGTTGAAAAATGGTTTGACAAAGCTATGTTTGGCAAATTTTGTAGAGTAATTGGGTTAAGGGGTGGTGTGGTATTAGTGCTTGTTTTAGTAGCCTAACATGCCCTCTTAAGTACAGCATAGGTGGTTTGGCGATTGAATCAACGATTTGGATTTTTAGGATACTTTAAAAAGCATGCATGGCACGTTCTAGGTCAGGTTCCTCGCGGTCACCGCGCTCCTGTGTCGGTGGCGGCGCGCCGGCAGTGCGCGCGTGTCGGGCCGCGCTCGGCTGGTCACTATGGTCGGCAGCCCGGGCATGCTGCTGCTCCTCCTCACCACCGGGATGCGCGCTGCCGCTGGCGCCGCTGTTGATGCCTCTGGGGCCACCCGCGTCGCCCTATGCTCGGCTCTGCTCCGCCAGACGCCGTCGTCATTTTTGCTTGCATGTTGTGGTATCGCTTGGCCGTAGCCTCGGTCGCCAACATGCGTATGTTCCCTCTACGTCGTGTCGTCATGTCGGTCGCATGGCGCGCGTAGGCTCACGGCACCCCCATGTGCCTCTGCTCCGCCTGGAATCCGCGTTCCATTGAGGCGGCATAGCACGCTCCCTCTGCTCGTCATGCCACTGCCTCTTCCGCCCTTGCTCTGCCCGCGCGTGCAGCCGTCCCTAGTGGCGCCTTGTCCTCTTCTTTTAAGTGGCAAACGCCACGCCACGCTCCCCAACCGCTGCGTTGAATGGCGTCGCGCTGATGCCACCGAGCCGCGCCAAGGCCAGCTCGCAGTGCCTGGTCCAAATCAATGTAATTGCGCATGCCAGATGCTTGAAAGGGAGCCTAGCTACGCGCCAAGTCCGCTCACTGCCGCAGCCGTACGATGTCGAGCTCCAATTTGGAGTTTTCTCCACCATCGGCCACCTTAAGGCCAAACGGCGACGCCCACCCAATTTGTCTCGCATCGTCTACCTCCATCCAATTCACCGTGACCATAACTAGCTCGGGAGGTTAGCTCACGATTGGAACCGGCCCGGCGAGCTTTCAACCACCAGTGAGGTACTGCGAGGCGTTTTCCTCACGGCGGTCCGCCTTGGCCGTCAAAGCGGGTACTCAGCTAGGACATCGTTCTTTGCTTCTTGTCTCAATCGAGCGGTGCTGTGGCATCGCCTTGACTGAGTTGTCTCTCCTATGAAACAGTTTCACCGAGGGAGTAGCGAGTCGCCGAGAACGCCATCGCCGCGCTTGCCATGAACCAAAGCAACCCCGCGCACGTGGCCAACCACCTTACCGAGCCTCACGACCTCGTCTAGGCCGTCTGACACGTCTCTAGTGAGGTCCTCTTGCTCCTAGGGTAGATGGTTGAATCGGTTAAGGCCTAGGCTCGCCGGAGCGCGTGGCCGCCACCGGCGAATTTCGGTGTAGATGTCGTTTCCATGGCCGGCTCATTTGGGAATAGAAAGGGTACATCTATGACCTCTAGCATGTTAGCAGTACCCTAAGTATGGAGGCTAGATAATGATGGTAGCGCTGGGCTAGATGTTTCGTCAGCGTCAGTGGCACCACGGCCAAACCCAGCCGTGGCACATGGCCACGCCTCTGTGCGGCACCAATCTTGGTGTTTTATACCTCTATCGACTGCGCTTTTGATGTAGAGTGTCACGGTGGTGATGGTTGATGCTGAGGAGGTCCGTGCTCGCCGATGCTTGGCCAGAGATGCCATGACCTCTAATAAGATCCGGCCAGGGACCTTGAAACAGAAATTCAAAGTGAGGCAGAGGGTTAAGTGACAGCACCTGAGAGAAAGAGAGGAATAGGGAAAGGACTGTGGGTTAGTTTGCTAGAAATCCGGGGGCTCTTTTGCATAAGCGCTGGCGTGTGCGCGGGCTGCCCTGCGTGGGCCGCTGTCGCACGTGGGCCGAGCCCATGTTGGGCCAAGCCGGACTTCTTCGTCTTCTTCTTTTATAAATGAATTAGTTAATGCTTTTCTAATTTAAATTATGAACTGATCTTTGATAATTAATATAAAATTATGTAAGTGTCCTAAAATTGTGAAGTAAATTTTGTTAGATTCCTAAATTCGTTATCTATCTTTTAGTGTATTTAGTTCATATAGTTCTATGGTATCCTTAGAATTACTTTATTTGTTTTAAAATGCTTGTTGTTATTATGATTATTTAGAGAATGAATTTTCGTGATGAAATGGTAGAAGTGCTAGCTCTGAAAATTTTACAGTAGACTCATAACATTATTAGGTACTCACTATAATTTTTGTAGCCTTAGAATAGGTTGATAATTATGGTAGCTAGTACTCCTTGTTTTATCATGTATGTATTAAATTGGTATTAAGAATAAGGATCCTTTAGTTGCTAAGATAATACATGCAATGTTTCATACCTGTTTAGTGGTAATAATAGGTAACTTAGCATCTTAGTCGGTAGAGCTAGCTTAGTAGCTTGATAGATGTATTCTTATTTTAAGAGTTGTTGTTGCCGTATTA
Organism: Miscanthus floridulus; assembly: GCF_019320115.1. Lineage (NCBI taxonomy): Eukaryota > Viridiplantae > Streptophyta > Magnoliopsida > Poales > Poaceae > Miscanthus > Miscanthus floridulus. The sequence goes on from NC_089584.1 coordinate 58,708,831, forward strand.
CTAAGTGTTGCATCATCATTTTGTGCATGTAGATAACGAGTTGGTAGAGTTCGTTACTGCAGGCGAGCAAGAGTACGAGAAAATCATCGAGGAGTACGAGTAGGAGATTCTCGTACAGGAGGGAGCCCCGGAGCCATCAGTTGCTGACTTTGTTGACACCCCGCCTGCCCAAGGCAAGCCCCGGTGCATAACCCTTATTTTGAATAATCACTAGATATATATAGATGTGATATGCATTTACATTATAGGCATTTTATGAAAACTACATGCATAGATATACCTACCTATGAGTCCTACTAGCATAGGTCGAGTAGCTGCTACGCTTAGGATTTTCGGTAGCGTGAGTAACCTGTTGTTACTCACAATAGGTGATTATTATGATCACTCATAAAAAATGATGGAAGGAAAACGGAGACCAGGCAAGGATATGGTTTGGGTATTGATGGGTGTAAGAGATTGTGTCCTGTGGCCAATGGGGCATAGTTTGGTTACATTGTTTCCCTGTGTGTGTCGGTTAAGGACCGGCCGTTGCATTGGGTTCTAGGCAAGTCACAGACTTATTATTCCGAACACATACTTGTGTATGGGCATAGGGAGGCTTGTTGCTCTCTTGTCATGGGTTCTGGCTCTTTCCGGTTCGACTGATTGGAGGCGGGGATGGTGAAGGTCTAAGTACCGCACTGAGTCCGGGACTCAGGAGCGAGGGCTTGGAGTCCAAGTTTGGATAGGGACCTGGACCCTGTGATAGGAGACTGGTGGGTTGGTCCTACTTGTGCCTACGGTACAAGCGGGGCGTATGTTTTAGGGTACCTAGCTAGGCACATTGATTCACGAATCGCCGGGTGATCCGATACGGCTTGTCTACAGTCTAGCACTATAGTAAGAACTGGAAGATGAAAGGTGGTAAAATGAAACTGTTTGGTCAATTCTTGCTTGAAAGTAGAGCAGTTGCTTACATAGAATGGTTAGATAATGAACTAATCATGTCTGCTAATAATAAACATACATAAAGATTCACTATTAGTATTGCTTTCCGCAAAAAGGAAACCCAGCAAACCATAAAGCTTATCATATTCCTTAGAGTCAGGAAATTATTCCCACTTGTTGGATAAGTCTTGCGAGTACATTGTGTACTCAGTGTTTATTTACCCCTGTTGCAGGGCAGCTTGAGGAGTAGCCGTTGTGTGAAGGATTCTTCTGGTGGACACAGACGGAATCCTTGTATATTAATGATAGATGTTTACTTTCATTTCGCTGTTAATTTCTGCACTCTGAACTTGGTACTGTAATAATGTATTTCTAAAAATTATGGTTGTATGAAATGAACTAAGTATTGTAAACTCGTTCTCATTATTGGATCCTGGAGGAAAATGTGGATTATTCGAGTTCTCCCTTAGGGCGTCCTCGACAGAATCCGCCCGATGTAGCTTGCTTTCGTGGTGCTTAGTGTCTGGTGGTAAGCGAGCGCCTCCGAATGTGTGCTATTTCGGGCGGTTCTGCCACAACCATCATCTTCTTCAGGCCTCCAATGAGATGCCCTCACATTTACCACTTGCCAACAACATTGCCGAAGTTGCCACCGCCGTCGCTCTAATGGAAACCACTGTGCTGGCACCGGCGCGTCCAAGCACTCACTAAGACCGGCGTGTCCCGCCTCTCGGTGCAGGACATCTAGCCGCCTGAGAACCTCCCTTCTCTGTCGTCCTTCCTCGTCGTCGCCGCTGCACTCTCCATGCCAGTCGTCGACCTCTCATCCCCCACCGTGGCCATCATCGTCTACGCTGCATGCAAGGGCTAGGACGCCTTCCACAAAGTCGGCAATGTGTGCCATGGGAGCTCCTCGATGTGGTGGGCATCCCGCAGCAAGGCGTGAGGCTAGGAGGCGAAGAAGCAGCGGCAGCACGGGGTAGGCGGTGGCAGGAATCGTCGGGTCACACGGCGTTGGCGCAAGCTTGCGGCTGAGGGACTTTAGCGGGACCGGTGTGGGCATGAGCAAGAGCACTGTCGAGCTCCGCGCAGGCATAGGACTAGCTGTGGCTTTGGCATGGAGGCCACATGAGTCCGGTTACGGAACCAGCAAAGGAAGAGAGGAGGAAGAAGATGACAGTGGAGCCCACATGTCAGTGATTCAGTGATGTGGGAGAAAGAGAGGGACAGGGGTATTTTAGGCAAGATGAAACAATAATGCTTCCTGTAGGGCATCCGTCCGTCTGGATGACTTGACTCGCTGGCCACGTGCCTTGCCTGTCCGGATTCGCCCCGCCCGCTGCGGCCGCCTCCATGCTGCCGCCCGCCACGGCCGCCTCCACCACGCCACTCACCCAAATTCGCCCAATCAGTAAGAAGATGTTGCACTAAAAGTGCACGTTGCAAGCATGTGTTTCATATGCTTTAGAGATATGTTGTAAGTGTTTATATAGATGTTGCAAAAGTAGCTCTGGATGTTGTATATGTTGCAATGGCTATATATGTATGTTACAAGTGTCTGTTTGAAATGTTTCATCTATTTCAGACAAATATTGTAAGTGTTTTATCTGGATGTTGCATATGTTGTAGATGCAAGTGTATATTCTAAATGTTTCAGTTGTTTTAGACGTATGTTGCAAGTGTTTCATGTTTTAAGTGTATTCTCTTGAATGAGACAGCTGGAGTCACGTGGCGCGCATCTGTAGGCGGGGCGCGTGTGGATTCCTGCGTGCATGCACGAAACAGAGCAGACGCATGCTTCCCATGTGCGCGTGGGAAACAGAGCGAGCGTGGGCGGTCCCCGAGTGCGCGCTCGGAACAGAGCAGGGGCGAGCGTCCGGATGCAAAGTGTCTGTCCATGCGCTAGCTCTACCGAATATGAAAATATATTGATCTGTAGGTGGATCCAAGGTCTAGAAAAATATATAAAGTGACATATTTCAGGCAACGAAAGAATTAGAATAGCACGGTTCTGAATAGATGAACGGTAGTGACGTATCCTAAAAGTTGGAAAATTATAGTGGCACCCATAAAAAAAACTTCTTAAAATAGCCTCCGGCGATAGTGAGCCACGGCAGTACACTGTACACCACTAGACCCGCTCCTCCTCTACTGTCCGTACCTACCATAATCATGCGGCACTAAACCCTTCTTATATTAATGATATATGTGACCACCTGGAGAAAACAGCTGTGTTCTAACGGTCTGTTCTTATAATAGTATTTTTCTCTCACATTAAACCAATCAACAGTAATAATCCACGATCATATATGATCGTTTCAGCCCCGACCGAACATACCGTAAGTTGCTGTACCAGCCAAACATTCATTTCTCGTGGTCATTTTTTAAAGTGATGGCTAGTGGATGTTCCTGTGCAGATTGTACTTTTTCAAAAATTAAAGTAGACGCCTTATAGTTATTTAACTGGAATAAATTCTGAGCCTCACAATGTGCTGCTTTTACTGGAACACTGTTTTTGCGTCAGAATCGACTGAATATCGAATCTATTGTTCGCGTCAGTCATCAAACCGCAGGCAACCTGTATATATCAAGTTTGATGTTAATCTTGTTAGAGGGTCGCTTCGTACCTATCAAGTTTGATGTATGCTGACGCAAAAGGAGGCTCCACTATACTGCATGCAAGAACCCACCATCTTTGATGGGCCTGTTCGCTTGTTGGTTTCAACCAGCCAACCAACAATATTTTTCTCTTACAACAAACCAGTATCAGTCAGCCCAAAACAGCCCAGAAACCAACCAGCGAACATGCCCTGCTCGATTATATAAAAAAGCATGCATGTCCAGGAGTCCCAACAGACGACCGCTGTAGGCCTGTAGAAATGGGTAACAGAGCAGCTTTCGTGGTTGCATTTCTCCTCAGGGCTTTATATGGAGGCATGCAGATAGTAACCAAGGCTGCTTTCGATGAAGGCATGAGCACGTCGGTCTTTGTTTTCTACAGGCATCTAACTGGAATTCTCTTCTTGGTGCCCATTGCTTTTGTGCTTGAAAGGTAATCAATCAATTCGAATCATGCTTGTTACTACATAGCTAGCTAGCTGCTTGCATGACACCATGGGAGAAGAATGAACTGAGGCTTCTTTTTTTTTTTCAGGAAAACTGCTCCGCCACTGTCATTCAAAGTCTCTCTGAAATTGTTTTTTCATGCACTCTACGGGTAGGGGAAAATGGGATTCATTCTTATTTATTTGATTTCATCGGCTTATGACCTGAGATTTATTTGGAACACCAGCGGTTCTCAACCTTTTTATACGTACGCTGCTTTCAATCAATAAAGCAATAGTAGTTTTGTCTCTTCATGTTTAATCACACAGGTTTCGTAATCTTAAGTTTTAGAAGCTCCTGTCAGCCACCTATGCTATGACTTCATTTGAGTGCACATCTTTCCTGTCAGTCATGTGTCCATTTCTCTTCTCTTCTGGGTTGAAGTGCAGGATTTGATAATTCCTCCCTTAATTTTCTTAGCCACCAATGCGGTGGATTCTACTTAAATATTTATATACTTAATTAACAACCAACAAAAAGATAACATTAATATGTCCTGATGAACAGATTCGGCTTATGCATGCTCTGTTTGATTTATGTTTCTCAACTTATAGTTATACATATGTGATATGTGCAGAACTTATCAAAAGTTTGCTATTTGAGCTCAATGGATTGTTCTGTTAGTAAATGGTAGTACTATTTAGTGAGTTTTTCTCGTTCAGTTGGTGTCCTTTGTTACACTTACATACAGCACAGTCATTAATAATTGCATCCTTTTTTTAAATAGGAAGGATTTTATTAATTTCACAACTATTACATCGAGTTGATACAATAAAAGCGAATTCACTTCTGCCTTGTGCCTAAACACAAAGCTGCATATATGTTTTCTTATTTTAGGATTGCTGGAGCAATAAACATATATGGCCTTGGTCTCAGTTATTCTTCAGCAACATCATCATCTGCAATATTTAACCTCCTGCCAGCTGTGGCTTTCTTTCTGGCTGTTGTCCTGGGGTGAGCATCTTCATTTTCGTACTTCCATTATTTCCTTGTAATAAGATTGGAATTCTGGATCCATAATATCAGGTTTCGAGGATTCTAATTTTGGACAAAACAAGGCAGAGCGCAAGCTGTACCTTGCCTCCTATAGTTTGCCTTGTGCATAATGCCATAATCTCCTCCTATAAGATCCGGCTTATATGACATCAATCAGAGTAATTTTGAATCCAGAAAGATGAATCTTGATTCTTAGATTACCACTGCCTCAGGACTTCTGTTGGCACATGCCAAGATTTTGTTGGAGTTTTACTTCAATTCCTTTTGTCAGTAGCTGCCATAGGACCCACACCAGCCCTGCAGCCCCAGCACATACTGTTCCTACCAAAGTAACATGCAAAGCGGCAAGACAAAGGGACTTGAATCTCTCTAACAAAAAAAAATTAATGTATGTTAGATATAATTAATTTATTTTCAGAGAAATGTGTAATATGCAAAATACATAAAAGCGACGGTCACACAAATGCATGGATGATGATTACGTCTTGAGAAGAGTGCTGAAACTGTCATATCTTGAGTCAATTTTTTGTGAATGATCTGGAAAAGTTTTGAGTTCAGCATGATCTGTGTTTCCGACCTGACAAATTTTAACAGTTGTAATATTCATAATTTTACATTTGGTAGGATGGAGACTTTGAACTTGAGGAGATTCCATGGGATTGCAAAAGCTTCAGGCGTATTGTTTAGCATTGCTGGCGTGATTGTACTTGCATTTTACCAAGGACCAGCATTCAGATCATTCATCCACCATAACCCTTTTCATCACACAAGTAACTCCCATGCTGGGGTTACTGCTCATCCTAAAAGGGTTTGGATGTTTGGAATTTTCTTGACGACTTTATCAACTACATCATGGGCTCTTTGGACAGTTCTTCAGGTAAGAATGTGTCTCGGAGCTTCATTTATTTATACGTTCAGTGATCATAGCAGATGCAGATCAAATGACAGTCTTTGCTTGCTCATGATATTTACCTACACAGTAATTGTTTCTCAGGGACCTATGCTGGAAGCATATCCATCTAAGTTGCTCAACACAACCCTCCAGATGATCTTTGCAACAATTCAGTGTTTCTTCATCGCCCTAGCGGCCGAGAGGGATTTTTCAAAATGGAAGCTAGCGCTGGACATACGTCTTTTTGCTGTGTTGTACTCTGTAAGTTCAATATCTCCTCATCAGATTGTGTTACAAGTATATGTTTTTATTTTTTTGGTAGCAACAGACGAATAGCTAGTTCTGAACTTGTCATATTTCCAAGGTGTTGCATGAAGATGCGAAAATTAGTAATACATAGCATAGCACATTAAACTAAGAAAGTTTTAAGACGAAGTTTTATCCCTGTTTACCCAAATGGGACAAAGGTAATGGTACGTAGTAATATGCCAAACTGTATTTCCATGCTCAGCTCATCTGAAACTGAGGTTCGCCACTTCTCCTAAGCTCATGCAATGTTTGGACTTTGGAGTGTGAGGATTTCACATGAGACCTTGTTTGGATGCACTGTATCCACATCAATTCATTGTGTTGGAGTGGATACAGATACGGTGCATCCAAACAAGGCCAAACAGTTCTATCCACACAGATCTGAAAAGAATACTAGCTTTGCCCATCCAGAATTTTGTACTGCACGCAGGGCAAACCACCGGTCAGGACAAACCACACGAAACGATAGGTCCAGATAAGAATTGAAGTCATAGTATTAGCTTTATTCCTTTATAAGTGTTCATTCAAGCACATTCCATCACAGTAATATTAGTATGTTTTCTTCATGTTGTTACATTCTGCACTTGTATTACTGCGTTTCTCTAGCCATCAATCTCATTTCCAGACACATCCCAAATGACCTGTGGTAAGTAAGCACGACCAATGTGAATGTGATGCTAGCATGTCTCAAACTTCTGAACACATGATACAGGGAATTCTTGTCTCAGGAGTTGCGTATTATATGCAAGTATGGGTCATTGAAAAGAGCGGGCCTGTTTTCTTGGCCATGACAATGCCAATAACCTTGCTTGTCACAATTGTTCTGTCTTTGTTTCTCGGAGAAGCGGTTACCCTGGGAAGGTGTGTGTGTCTTCTGCTTACTAGCAGTTCCTTAATACCCTCAATTCTCTTTAAACAATGGTAATGATTTACAATTTGCATTGTAACCCGGAACTCATGTCCCCTGCAGTATCTTAGGTGGAGTAATCATGGTTGGTGGTCTGTACAGTGTCCTTTGGGCCAAGAGGTCTGAGCAAGTGGATGCCAGCAAGCAACAAATGGCGCCTACTCCAGCAGAGACAACACAAGTTTAGGTTCAACTTAGCTTATTATGGCTGCACACCCGTGCTCAATGGTAGTTTCAGGCTGGTTTGTATTTTGTAGTTACTGAAATTGAGAGAACGGTAAAGTTATGTAGTCTTCTTCCAATATATGGCATCAATTCTTTAAGCTTGGAATGCTCAGACTTAGTTCTCAGGTTTTGTGCACTATTCATTTATTTTGGCAAATGTAAATACAGTAACATAAGTGAGATCAAGCAAGGAAATGAAAACTGCTGAGACGAGGTGATATATCCCGTAGTGTCAGTTTACCAAAACATAACCCTTAGTCCATGTTAGAGCCTCTTATGAAAAAATAGCATTCGTCACTGAATGTCACTGCCCTTTGTTTATGATGATTTATACTTGTTATACACCCTACAAAACGTCATCAAACATGATGCTGTAATGACAATTTTGTCCACCTTTGCGACTTGGCTCCCTGCCATTCGGCAAGGTCGAGAAATCCATCCTTCCTATCCTTCAGTTTGACTCGGATGAGAAGAGCATGGGAAGCTTACGCCCTTCTCAAGATGTTTTCATGGCTGGTCCCATCCTCTCGGCACTAGAATTGTCAACATTGCGACCCCGAGCAGCATGTAGCTTGTCTTCAAGACGAGCAGGCACGTCTTTGGTCCGTTTGGCAAGGCTCCTGCTCCGACTTCTCGTGGCTCTTTGAAAGGAGCCTTCCCAAACGGCCGGAGCTACTCCATATCTGATAATCACTGCTGGGTCGAAAGCCCCCATCACTACCAGGATCCATGCCGGCAGAGGTTAATAGGCAGTAATGGATCCGGTGGGTGACCCGGCAGTGATAAAGTCACAACATTATCGGTTCATAGTAGAAACCGACAGTGATACTCATGACTATCACTGCCGGACTAGATCATCAACCTAGCGATATAATGATTGCCATGCCAATCCTCGACCCGACGTGTATAGCAGCGGCGAGGATTAGAGCTTGATAAAGGATGAGCTGAACACAACACAAACACACACGAGAACACTTGTAACACGGATGGTTTTGGTGTTGCTTGAAAGCGTAGCTTTTCTGAACTTCTATTGCCTCTTTTATTCTGAAAATACAAAGAGCAGAAATACTAAGTGGACAGCCGCACATCGCGCCGCGGATGCATCCATCCCCACGTCCATGATGCCGCTAGTTCACTAGTAATTCCAGGGTTGTGTGCGAGCTAATCTCGCCATGCCCTCCTACGCGCATGGCCTCCACAGGTTGGAGCTCATGCGCATGCAAAACTGAAAGAATAGATAAACATGCAACTACTAACTAACACATGCGCAAGGATTACTAACAAATTCTCCTCCTAAACCTTACGCACGCTCTGTACATCAATGACCCCAAGCTTAGAACGAAGTTCACAGAGACGCTCACGTCCCAAGGCCTTTGTCAAAATGTCAGCCAGCTGATCAGCAGTCCCAATGGACTCAACTCTAACCCTGTTCTCCTCAATACATTCATGGATATAGTGGTATCTAATGTCAGTGTGCTTGCTACGATCATGAAAAATAGAATCCTTACTCAGTTGGATGGTTGACTGGCTGTCAATCTTCAGGTTGATGACGTCGGACCTCTTACCTTTGAGCTCTCCAAGAAGTTGCACCAACCAAATCCCTTGACAGGCTGCAGTTGTTGCTACAATATACTCAGCTTCGCATGAAGATAGTGCCACCACCCCGCTAGGTGATTATGTCGTTGCTGCCGAGGAAGAAAAGGACGCCAGAGGTGCTCTTCCTTGTATCAATGTCTCCAGCAAGATTATTATCATTGTAACCTTCCAGTTGTGCCTCCTTCCTAGAGTGGCCTATCACTGCCGTGTGGGTGACACGACAGTGATAAAGTCACAACACTATCAGTTCATAGCATATATCGGTAGGTGATTGATGGTTTCGTCTTCCTGATCACACAACAAACATCTTTTTCGCGCCAGGGAATATAGCACGTTTTACGTTAATAGGACTAAATTAATTATACGGCGCAGCTATGAGAGAACCCTAATAACACATATTATAAACCACCAAGCTAGTGGTGAATGACCTAGAATAAATATAGAAATAGAAAAAGAAGGAAGAAAGAGCGAGTATCCTCAACACCCAAGACCTACAATTAAGACCGCAACAAAAATAACCAAAGAAGAGGTCGCCTACAAGATAGACAAAGCCATGCAACGATGGCAAAGCATCCGCCAGCGAAGACCAAGCGACCACGGCGACCATGCGTCCACCAAGAAGTGATCGAGCTCGCACGCTCTCAGCAGCAAAGCATCTACTAGAGAGGGAACCGAAGAGCCAACAGCGGCAAAGCATCCGCCAAGGATTTTGCCGACAGCCAAGCATCCACCGGGGAAGAAGCAAAGATGCCCCCTACGACAAAGTATCTACAGAGGAGAGTGGCCATGACACTCTCGGCAGCAAAGCATCTGCCAGAGAGGAGACCAACGACAATGGCGGCAAAGCATCTGCCAGAGAACGATAGCGGCAAAACATTCGCTACGAAAGCTAGATGACGACGGCAAGGTCAAGAGCTGCAAGACAGACCAAAGCGAGTACAATCAACACACACAAGCAAGTAAGGAACTCCACTAGGAGTCGATGGCATAGCAGAAACCAAGGATGACAGCAACCACACGGGGGACAAGTGACGAGCCATACGTCATTCTTCAGTGATGCCTTCAGGAAGGAGGTGACGCCCAAGGGTACCACACTAGACGCCACCACCGCTAGCCTTAGAGGCATCTAAGGTGAGGTTTACGCCCAGAATCCTGTGATGTCGGCGCAGAAGCATGGGGTCCAACAACAACGCCTCCAAGGAGGTAAAGCGGTGCTCGTCCGCGTGGCCAAAACCAAGCTGAGCTTTCGCCTAGAACCCGTGCAACCACCACCACATGATCATGAGATCCGCGAGCACCGCACCCTGACCACCAATGCACCATCCAGCCATGTCAAGCGAGCTGTAGGTCGGCCTACAACTAGATCTGGCCGATTGAAGCCAGTTGTAGCTAGTCGGGGGCAGCCACAGCTAGTCAGGCCCAACACCACATGCATCCAAGCACCGGCCAGCCAGAACCGCCCGCTGATCGCCGGTGGCCCAGGCCTAGGCCATCGCCGATCATCGGTTGCCGCCCAACTATGGTGGCTAGCAGCTAGCCAGCCGCAGGCGCCCCGACCCGCTAGATCTGATCACTGCTGTGGTGGCTTGGCCAAGCCCCAGCTAGCCACAGGCAACGGGTAGCATAGGCTGCCACCAATGGGATTGTAGACCGGCACGGCCATGACCTGCCGCTGTAGAGTAGCGGATCCAGCTGTCACAACATAGGCGCACTACCCTAGTCCCGCCTCCGGCCACCCGGACGATGACACCGAGCGTCATCGAGGAGGGGGGCACGGTTGGCCTGGGCGCCACCAGACGACAGATCCGGGCCGGTTGGCCGCTTGTCGCCGCCATTCCAAAGCTGAAGGTGAAGGGGATGGAGGAGGGTGGACGAGGAGCAAGGGGGAGGTGCAGACGATGGGTGCCATTTTAGGGTACCACCGCCTGAAAGCTCTAGTTTGGTTTTGGTAAATTGATAAAACCCTAAGTGCTAACCTAGTTTATCAAAGTGATCATGAGATATATAGCACTATTCCAAGTGATGGAGCAATGGTGAAGATCATGATGATGGTGTGGTGACCATGATGATCAAGTGCTTGGACTTGGAAAAGAAGAAAGTGAAAAATAAAAAGCTCAAGGCCAAGGTGAAACTTAATAGGAGCTTTTTAGTTTGGTGATCGAGACACTTAGCGAGTGTGATCACATTTAGGATAGATGGTTGTACTATTAAGAGGGGAGCTCTTATTAGACAACTCGATCATCTAGTGCCACTAGGTGTTGAAATATTTGCATTGCATTTGAGGCCCAGTGCACATTTGGTGCGAAGTGATTAACCTATGAAAAATATTTGTGAAAATGCTAACACACTTGCACGTGATGGCAAAACACTTGGAGTGTTAGCACATTTGCAAAGGTGGTGAAAAAAGTGAAGAAAAGGAGGCGTAGTCGGGCTTGTGTTGCTGCCTCGAGGGCACCACCACCTTGTGATGGTGCACCGCCACCCCTATGGCGGTGACCGGTAGAGGAGGCCTAGAGGGAGGTGTTCTGGGGGGCACTGCCACCCCTTGTCCAGTGGCACCACCACCCCTAGGGCAGTGCCCACCTGGACGTGGATGAGAAGGGCTGGAGCTAGGGCTGGCACCGCTAGTGACGGTGTACACCACCCCAGGTGTGACGGTGCACCGCCGGGTGCACCGCCGGGGGCACTGCCACTGACGGTGTACACCGCCTCATGCGCGACGGTGCACCACCGGTGTGTGTCCGGTGCCACCGCTATTTTTCACTTGAGAGCAAAGAAAGATGTGCTGGGCACCGCCGCGGTCACCGTCGCAGGGAGGGCGGTGCACCGCCATTTTTATCCAGAGAAGGGGGTTTCTTGGGCAATCGCTAGGTGGTCACCGCCACCCTAGGGGCGGTGCCACCACCGCCTATCCAATGCCCCAATGGCTAGTTAGATGAGCATTGGAGGGGCAACGCCACCCCATGTCCGGTGCTGCACCGACATATCCGGTGACCCCGCAAAAGCTGACTCAAAGGGGTAACGGCTCTATTTGCTTGTGAGCTTATAAATAGAGCTAGTGGCCGGCCTTGGCCCTTCTCTTGGCACTTCTAACAACTGCATACACCCTTTGAGAGCTGAGCACACCACTCCACTCACTTGCACACTTGATTTCATCATCTTGAGTGAGATTGGAGAGCCTCTAGTGCATTGCTTAGTGTTCTAGCATCTTGTGGCACTAGTTGGGCGATCTAGGCTGGTGAAGTTCTTGTTACTCTTGGTGTTTACCGACACCTAGACGGCTCGGTGATTGGTGTATCATTGAGCGACTATTGGTGATTGTTGCTGGCTCTGATCGTCGATATTGTGAGGGGTTCTTGTGCCTTCCCCGTGGGAGATCACGAAAGGCAACTCTAGTGGATTGCGCGTGGCTTGTATGATCCTCATCTTGTGTTAGTTGTGCAGCACCCTATTGAGGGTTTGGTGTGTGATGCCAATTAGCGCGTGAACTTCTAAGTGTGTGAATCACCACAACGATGACTAGTATAACACCCCCGGTGTTACGATCTCATTTAGCACCGCAATTTAGGCCTAAGAAAAAATTTTGAATCGAGTTTTTCTCGGGTTTTAATTTAAAACGTACTTAAGGCGATAATCAAATCCTGTGTGACGTAGTTTCGCGGACTCAAATAAACGTCTAGATTAAATTCCAGTCGTAAAAAAATACTTAGGATGTCGAACAATAATCCTTGCAAATAAATAGCGAACGGTTCGTTCTAGTAGATTAAGTAGGAAAAACAACTTTTATAAATAAAATAAAATCCATTAATAAATAGAACGATATACATATATATAGCGTTTGAATCAAATTTAAATTTGAGCCTTGGTAAAATTTTCCTGCGCCTAGATGTTACAATTTGTGTAAATTAGCAAACTGTTATATATATATATATATATATATATATATATATATATATATATATATATATATATATGTACGAATGATGACACTATAGCAAAGTGCTGAAACGAGCTCCATTGTTGATTGGACGTTCTGTTGCCTGGTCTGCTCGTTACTGTTCATGTCCAGCGCCCCTGCTGCCTGCCTTGTCTTTATATCTGCGCTGCACTGAGTGGAGGTCTTGTCTTGCGATGTCCCTTCTCTCTTGCGTCCTTTTCTCTGTGAGTCTGGGCAACCATGTTGCTTTCATGACTTTTACTCCAGTCACGGACCAGACCAACGGTGAAAATTTTTCACTACCTATAAATCATGTATATGTATTCTACCGCTCGCTTTTTGCCAATAATAATGTTTACCTCAGCCTGCCATGCCCATGCCCATTGCCAACCAACCATGTACGTACACAGGTACTAGTATAGAGGAGAAATAGATGGCGTGAATGCTGCATCTGCTGCTTTTTACTCGGCACTGCTCTGTTACACCTCTGCTCCTCGTGCTCAACCCAGTGCATTTAACCAGGAGCGAGCCCCTCAGCTTCTCTCATAACCCGATTTCCTTTTCTGTCCACCACCACCGATGGCCGCCGCTCTCCGCTGTGTATTGCCGTTCTTGCTGCTAGGGCTGACAGCGCCACCAGCGGCTACCTCGGCCTCTTCAACTCCTCGGACTCCACCATAGCCAAGAACAGGTCCGCGTCCACCGCCATCATCGCTATCGAGTTCGTCACCATGGCAAACCCGGAGTTCACCGACTCCAGCGACAACCTCACATCGGCATGGATCGACTACCGCAGCGCGGATCGCCGCCTGGAGGTGTTCATGTGCTATGCCACAAACGCCAAGCCGTAGCGGCCGGTCCTCTCCGTCGCCGTTTTCTTCCCGGAGCTGCTCAAGGACCCGAGGAAGTTCAGCTACAAGGAGCTGAGCGCCGCCACCAGAGGGTTCCGCACGAGCAGAGTCCTCGGCAAGGGCGCGTTCAGGACTGTGTACAAGGCCGCCATGCAAGGCCCTGTCGCCACCACCTACGCCGTTAAGCGGCCGATGAAGGCGCACTAGAGCCGGGGCGAGTTCGTCACCGAGCTGTCCGTCATCGCCTTGGCCTGCTCCCAGCGTCCCTTGCTCGGTACTTCCGTAGCTACCGTGCCCAGTCCACGCCGTCGCCGTGGTCCGCTGCCGCCATGGCATCCCAGCTCCAGTCCGCCCACGCCGATCGTCGTGCTGCGCCAACTGCGGGTGCTCTGTGGCCGATCGTCGCTGGACCGCTGCCCTACCGAGCGCCTCCTCTCTGCCATCGTCTGCTTCCGCCAGGCTGCTGCACCTTGCCACAGCACGTGTAGTGCCATGTCCACTGACACCCGCGCGCACGGTCAGGTTTGGTGTTGCCCCTGTGCCGTGCTCTTCTTTGTGAAGGTAGAAGAGGGTGAGAAATCCAAGCAAAAACTTTGTACAGGGTTCTTTACGCAAATATGTGACCCATTTAAATAGTGTCCAGGATTTCGAGTTGAATAGAGGTAACAGTAGGGTCATTTTTGCAAAAACGCCAGCACACCCTGGGCTTCCCAGTTGGGCTGGCTGGTTGGGCCGCCGGCCTCCTTTGTGGGCCGTCTGGCCGGCCTGCTCTTGCGTCGCTGGGCCACACACATGTTGTTCTCCGTGCTTGGGCCACCACCTACGTTGGGCCGGCTTGCCGTTGGCTGCTGGGCCGCTCGCACCCATCCCCGTGTTGCGCTGCGTCGCCGTTGTTGGGCCGCTGCCCCGCTCCAGGTCGCTTGGGCCGCTGGCCGTGCGCGCGCCTGTGGGCCGCACATTCGCCTGGGCTGCTGGGCCAGTTTAGTGCCGTCGGCCCCTTTTCTTTTTGAGGTAAATTCTAAATTAGCTTATAAAGTAAACTTATAAAATTCGTAGAAAGTCATAGAAAAATTATAAAAATGTCAAACAAGTTTTGTTAGTCTCCTAAAATTATGCTCTACCTGTTAGTATATTTTGTTCACATAGTTTGGTAATATTTTGGAGAGCTATATAATTAATCTAAGATACTTAATATTATAAAAATATAAACTTGTAGAAACTTTCATGATAAATTGGTAATAGTATTGGATCTAAAATCTTTACAGTAGGTTCCTAGCAATATTAGCTGTTCACCGTAATTTTTGTAGCTCTAGAATAATTAGTTGCTAGATAAATAATGATGTCCTATTGCGAATAAAGAAATACCGTTGGTGTATATAACTAAAAGAATTGTTGAGAAATAATGTCTTATGCGACAACATGGATATGTAGCCTAAGTATGGTCGTTGTTAGAACTAGCTCATTAACTTGAGAGGCGTAAGTCGTATTTTATGAGTCACGATTATAGTTGATTAATTACATCTTTGCATTGCATCGCATGCCTATCATATAGGTACGATGATGGATCAACGGATCGATCGAAGGATGATTGGAAATCCAAAGATGGTATAATGGTATTCTCTCCAGAAGATGATGCAATGGGCTTTCTATTCAGTTGATGGTGGATTATCCGAAGATGCAGATACTAACTTTTAATATATATCTTACCCAGGCAAGCTCCGGTGCATAACCCCTACTTTTATGCAGTTTAAATTATATTTGTGCATTAAGTTTTAAGGAGTTGAATGAAACCCACTTGCATATATATCTTTATCCTATGAGTCTTACTAGTATGATAGGATCGTGTAGATTGCTATGCTACAGGACTCCGGTAGAAGTCGAGTGATTGCCCATCACTCGCGAGATATAGGAAATATATTATTAGATTATTATCACTTGGAAAACATAAAAATGGTGGAAAGGAAAAGTGGTGATCGGGCAGGGATATGGTTTGGGTATTGGTGGGTGTAAGAGGTTGTGTCGCCGTGGACACGAGGCATAGCTTGGTTACACTGTTTTCCCTGTCTGGTCGGTTAAGGACCGATCGTTGCATAAGGCATCTAGGCAAGTCATTGACTTATTATCCTGAGCACATACTTGGGTATGGGCGCTTGGAAGACTTATTGCTATCTTGTCGTGGATTCGGCTCTTTCTAGACCGACTGTCAGGGTTTTATTTTGGTGGAGGAGGTCCTTGCACCGCACTGAGTCCGGAACTCAGGGGCGGGGGCTTGGAGTCCTAGTTTGGACGGGGACCTGGACACCCAGGACAGAAGAGTGATGGGTTGCTCCTGCTTGTGCCTTGTGTACAAGCGGGGCGTGTATTTTCGGGGTACCCAGCTAGGGGCATTGATTTGCGAATCGCCGGACGATCCGGTACGGCTTGTCTCATGTTTAGCATCATAGTAAGAATTGAAAGATGAAAGATGGAAGATGGAAAAAGGAAATCTGATTGCTTACCACCTACTTGAAAGTAGCACAGGTGCTTACATAGAATGGTTAGTTAATGAACAAATGCGACTACTAATAAAAATCGAATATAAGGACGCACGCTTAGTAATGCTTCCTGCAAATGCAATAAACCCACAAGCCAGATAGCCTTGCATATCCTTGGAGTCTTTTCTTTCCTCCTGTCGGGTAAGTCTTACTGAGTACAATTGAGTACTCAGGGTTTTATTCCCCCTGTTGCAGGTGACAAGTGGATGCTTGAGCTGACCTTTGTGTGTGGATACCTCCTGGTGGGCTCAGCGAGGATTCCTTTACGCTATGATCGTAGTTGTTATTTATAACTCTCACCAAATGCTTTTATAAAGGAAAGTTTCATAATCTGTTGTCGTTGTTTATATATCAAAACATCATCATGCCATGAATAGATAATTATTTCCGCTGTAATTCTGATCACATATTTATATTCCATTGTTCCATTAAGTTGATCATAACTCTGATAATAAGATTTCATTCCGCTATTATTAATAAATATTATGCTCTGATGTTGTATTAAAAGTGATGTAAGAGATGGTTCAGAATGATGTAAGCTTTATTCTCTCATTTGTGGTCCTGATGGCAAAAATGTGGATTTTCAGGTTCTCCCCTGGGTGTGCTCGATGGAACCGAGTAATTTAGTGTTCTCCTTTGGGTGCTTAGTGTCTAATAGAAGACAAGCACTCCTAGGAGGCATTAGAATAGGTGGTTCTGCCACAGGTGGTATCAAAGCGCAAATGAGGAAATAAGGCTTCGAAAACTTTTCTAAACTAAAATTTGACAACCCATTTTTGCAAAAAGTTAGGACAATTGCATGTGAAGTTATATAAATAACCCTATTACTATAGTTATGTATCCAGGATAGATGGCACTTTGCTAACATAGATAGGCTTAATCAATTTTTCTGCAGGTACACTAACTCGAGCATAGTCCGATAGTATCGACTAGCTACAGGGAGAGAATGATGTGCCAAAAATCTGAGAACGATTGCCCTATATGCTGGCAACAGTGAGAGGACATATAGGACGTGCATTCATGCATATCCTGTTTGTGCATTGTAGTGACGTATTGCTGGTAGATACGCTATCCTTAGGTGTCACGCGTGTCGTATTGTGCACGACTGACTCATTCTTGTTTCAGAGTTAGGTCTGCACGGTGGCTTCGTGCTCCACGTTCACCCATGGTTCACGCCGGTCATGACCCACGTCTCTCCGTACCTCTTTTTGGTGCTCTTGTCGGACCCTCACCCTGCAGTTGTACTAGCCAGTAATGGCATCGCACGTCGCTCGCCTCGAACGCGTGGAATTTGGTCGATTCGTCATAGTAATCCCTCACGGGAACCCTAGTGAACCACGCCAGGACCACTGAACGCTCTGCCTTTATATGTAGAGTCTGGCTTAGCCATTGGTACCACCACTCGGCACACTTTAGCTCGCTTAGCTTTTCCTTTGAGTCTGCTTTTCGCTTAGCCTTCCTTGCAACCACCGCCAGAGATGGCAGGAGCCTGGGTTAGTACTTACTGCCTAAACGTTGAGGGTTTTCCTAGAATCCTGCATGCCACCCTGTAAAAGCTCGGAATCGAAGATCATCCTGAGTATGAGGGCCATGAGTATGAGGAGCATGGCACCGAGCGGTGTGAGGTTACCGTCTATATCAGGAAGAGTGAAGAGTTCCCTGACCTCACAGAAGCCTGGAGTGTGACCGCAATCGGCTTTCGCTTTGTCGACACCTACCAGGTTGTGGCCCACAAAGCCTTGTGGTATCTCTGCCAGATCTATGAGGAGCCCATTGCCCGTACCCCCATGCGGTTCTTTCCTCCTTTGGACAAGAATCGGTGGGCATGGAGGGCTCGCATGGAGGCTTTGCAAGGGTGGGATGCGCAAGAGGATAGTCCCACTGTGGTGCACTTGACCACATACCTGCTCGCTCTAGATGAGCAGTATGACCGACAAGCCTTGGAACTGAGGAGCTGCCTCCATCGAGCCGAAGAAGCCAAGATCTTCAACCGAATGCTCTAGGTGCAGCTCGCCGAAGCGCATGCTAGCGCTGTAGCTGCTGAGAGCCGGGAGACTGCCATGTTGGAAGCCCTGAAGGAGGCTGAAGATCGGCATGTCCATCAGCTATGGGTGGCCTATCTGGTCACTAGGGCTGAGCGGAGGACACTGGCTGCCAAAAGGTAGGATGCCCCAATCTTGGAAGGGATCCCTATCCACCCGCCAAAGAGAAGAAGAACCGGTGATGCAGCACCGCCAGCACCTCCACCCTCAGAAGTGTCAGAAGTCGAGCTCTTGATTCCTCTCACTCAGCCATTGCCACGAGAAGATGTAGATTAGTTGCCTTGGGATGCTATACCCGTAGTAGTAGTGTTTTTCGTCGCTGTCCTTCATATTGTACTCTTGCCATTGTTGTTCATCCGTAGTTGTTGA
This sequence comes from Miscanthus floridulus, assembly GCF_019320115.1. Taxonomy (NCBI): domain Eukaryota; kingdom Viridiplantae; phylum Streptophyta; class Magnoliopsida; order Poales; family Poaceae; genus Miscanthus; species Miscanthus floridulus. Next base: position 58,727,521 of record NC_089584.1, read on the forward strand.
GATCGTCCACCAGTAGGGAAGGTGAATGCTATATCGTGCATGGGAGCCTAAATGCAGGTATGATGTACCCATATAAGACCGTTGGAACATGTATTTTATTTAGTTCACTATGTTTATTGCGTTCATCTATCCTCAGTTCGTTAGACATGCTTAAAGTTTTCCAGGGTGATATTAAGCTGTTTACAAGAGAAGTTGACATTCAGATGCCAGCAGATCAGCAGTGATTGGATAATATTGGACACTGTATCGACTAATTGTGGATGTCCTAGTAGAACACTTGAATCTCTTTAAAACAAATCCGCCGTTGGATTTGAATTCCTTGTCCCTTGTTGTGAAGGGAACCTTTGTTGTTTACATTTTTTCCTTGCAATACTCCCCTTATCATGTGGTCTATGACCCCACCGCCTTTATGGCGTGTAAATTGGTAATAGTTTCCTGGTTAGAAGCTTGTGGTGCCACGACGAAACTGAGGGCTCCCTGTGGAACAGCTGCCACATGGTGACACTGCTCAGCACACGCTGGTATCGAGGTTGTTGACCAAGTACCTTTACCAAGTTACACCACCATACCACTTTTGCTATAAATTTTCTCCTTGGAAATAATCGGGTGTTCAAACGGGAAATCCACAACAGGTTGATGCAGAAGTGTTCTCTCTAGTAACCAAGAGGAGATGGTTTTGGAGGAAGAAAGTATGACATGGTCTCAGTCTACATGAAAGACGGATCGGGTTAAGTAAAGGAAAGAAAAAGGAAGAGTAGTAGGGAAGGTTAGCCGTGGGTAGTCGTAAAAAGTCTGAGTGGACGTCATGTCATAAGCCCAATGTTTAGTTGACCGCACTACGCATGCTGGGTCACTTCGCTATGTGCCCTGCGAACGCTGTCTGTATCGGGCGTGTAGCACCCTGTTTTTGCGTGGCCGCGGCATCGCGCTGCACTCGCTATCCTTGAGCACTGTGCACTTTTCCTTTTTTTGGCGTCCGGTCGGCTCTCGGCTCCCATGCCTTCGTCCTCGTACCGGGCCCCCTTCCCCTCCCTCCTTTCTTCTTTGGTGAACATGGTCGCCCACACGCCTGCCTCGTCGAGCGGACCCCTTTCCCCTCTTCTCTCCTTTATTTTCCATCCGCTCGCCTATGTAGGGAGCGCACCAGGGCCGTGTTTATCCCCACAGCATGAACCATCTATGTATCCCATCCATGCCGCCTCCGCTTCCAGTGTGTTGCGCCCCACCTTCGTTCGCCTCTATAAAATACCCTTGGTCCTTGTTCTTCTTCTTCTTCCCCATCCACTTCAATCCGAGCATAGCTACGAGATCCAGTCGCCATTGTGAAACTAGGTTCGTTAGTCTGAGGATGGTGTAATCTGAGGAGAAGAAAGGATCCGGATCATCGAAGAAGTTCAAGTTCCTATTTTGGGTAGTCAATCTTAGGGTTCACGATGTTTTACTTCTCAGTCGACTGTTTCTAGATCTGTTGGTGCTACGCCATGTTTTGGATAATCATCTTCTTGTTGTTTCTCCATTGTCCTCGTCTATCTCGACTTCTGGAATAGGTCTCGGTTGTACTAGGTTGCTCTTAACCATGTATCCCGAGATCCCCGCGTGGTTCAGTATTCGAAGTCGTGTAATCTTTCGTGTAATCCCTGGTCTATGAAATGTAATCGTGTTTCCCCTCTTCTGGTTCTTGCTTCGAATCTTGGGTCGAGATTCTTTTTAAGGGGGGTTGATTGTAACACCCCCGATGTTACGATCTCGTTTAGCACCGCAATTTAGGCCTAAGAAAAATTTTCGAATCAAGTTTTTCTCGGGTTTTAATTTAAAACGTACTTGAGGCGATAATAGAATCCTGTGTGACGTAGTTTCGCGGACTCAAATAAACGTCCAGGTTAAATTCCAGTGCATAAAAAAATACTTAGGAATGTCGAACAATAATCCTAGCAAAAAAAATAGCGAACGGTTCGTTCTAGTAGATTAAGCAGGAAAAACAACTTTTATAAATAAAATAAAATCCATTAATAAATAGAACGATATACATATATATAGCGTTTAAATCAAATTTAAATTTGAGCCTTGCTGAAATTTTCCTGTGCCTAGACGTTACAATTTGTGTAAATTAATAAACCATTATATATATATATATATATATATATATATATATATATATATATATATATATATATATATAACTATGACTCTATAGCAAAGTGCTGAAACGAGCTCCATTGTTGATTGGACGTTTTGTTGCCTGCTCTGCTCATTACTGTTCATGTCCAGCGCCCCTACTGCCTGCCTTGGCTTTATATCTGCGCTGCACTGAGTGGAGGTCTTCTCTCGCGCTGTCCCTTCTCTCTTGCGTCCTTTTCACTGTGAGTCTGGGTAGCCGTGTTGCTTTCGTGACTTTTACTCCAGTCACGGACCAGACCAACGGTGAAAAATTTTCACTACCTATAAATCCTATATATGTATTCTACCACTCGCTTTTTGTCAATAATAATGTTTACCTCGGCCTGCCGTGCCCATGCCGATTGCCAACCAATCATGTACGTACACAGGTACTAGTACAGAGGAGAAATGGATGGCGTGAATGCTGCAGCTGCTGCTTTTTACTCGGCACTGCTCTGTTCCACCTCTGCTCCTCGAGTTCAACCCAGTGCATTTAACCAGGAGCGAGCCCCTCAGCTTCTCTCATAACCCGATTTCCTTTTCTGTCCAACACCACCGATGGCCGCCGCTCTCTGCCATGTATTGCCGTTCTTGCTGCTAGCACTGACGGCGCCACCAGCGGCTACCTCGGCCTCTTCAACTCCTCGGACTCCACCATAGCCAAGAACAGGTCCACGTCCACCGCCATTGTCGCCGTCAAGTTCGTCACCATGGCAAACCCGGAGTTCGCCGACTCCAGCGACAACCTCACATCGGCGTGGATCGACTACCGCAGCGCGGACCGCCGCCTGGAGGTGTTCCTGTGCTACACCGCGAACGCCAAGCCGTAGCGGCCGGTCCTCTCCGTCGCTGTTTTCTTCCCGGAGCTGCTCAAGGACTCGAGGAAGTTCAGCTACAAGGAGCTGAGCGCCGCCACCAGAGGGTTCCGCACAAGCAGAGTCCTCGGCAAGGGCGCGTTCGGGATTGTGTACAAGGCCGCCATGCCAGGCCCTGCCGCCACCACCTACGCCGTTAAGCGATCGACGAAGGCGCACCAGAGCTAGGGCGAGTTCGTCGACGAGCTGTCCGTCATCGCCTTGGCCTGCTCCCTGTGTCCCTTGCTCAGTACTTCCGTAGCTACCGCACCCAGTCCGCGCCGTCACCGTGGTCCGCTGCCGCCATGGCGTCCCAGCTCCAGTCTGCCCGCGCCGGTCATTGTGCCGCGCCAACTACAGGTGCTTCGTGGTCGACCGTCGCTGGACCGCTACCCTGCCGAGCGCCTCCTCCCTACCGTCGTCTGCTTCCGCGAGGCTGCTGCACCCTGCCCCGGCACGTGCAGCGCCATGTCCACCGATGCCTGCGCGCACGGTCAGGTCTGGTGTTGCCCCTGTGCCGTGCTCTGCTTTGTGAAGGTAGAAGAGGGTGAGAAATCGAAGCAAAAACTTTGTACTGGGTTCTTTACGCAAATATGTGACCCGTTTAAATAGTGTCCGGGATCTCGAGTTGAATAGAGGTAATAGTAGGGTCATTTTTGCAAAAACGCCAGCACACCCTGGGCTTGCCAGTTGGGCTGGCTGGTTGGGCCGCCGACCTCCTTTGTGGGCCGTCTGGCCGGTGCTGTTCTCTGCGCTTGGGCCACCACCTGCGCTGGGCCGGCCTGCCGTTGGCTGCTGGGCCGCTCGCGCCTGTCCCCGTGTTGGGCTGCATCGCCGTTGCTAGGCCGCTGCCCCGCTCCCGGTCGCTTGGGCCACTGGCCGCGCGTGCGCCTGGGAGCCGCGCATTCGCCTGGGCTGCTGGGCTAGTTTAGTGTCGTCGGCCCCTTTTCTTTTTGAGGTAAATTCTAAATTAGCTTATAAAGTAAACTTATAAAATTCATAGAAAGTCGTAGAAAAATCATAAAAATGTCAAACTAGTTTTGTTAGTCTCCTAAAATTATGCTCTACCTATTAGTATATTTTGTTCACATAGTTTGGTAATATTTTTGGAAGCTATATAATTAATCTAAGATACTTAATATTATAAAAATATAAACTTGTAGGAACTTCCATGATAAATTGGTAATACTATTGGATCTGAAATCTTTAAAGTAGGTTCCTAGCAATATTAGCTGCTCACCGTAATTTTTGTAGCTCTAGAATAATTAGTTGCTAGATAAATAATGATGTCCTTTTACGAATAAAGAAACACCGTTGGTTTATATAACTAAAAGAATTGTTGAGAAATAATGTCTTATGCGACAACATGGATATGTAGCCTAAGTACGGTCGTCGTTAGAACTAGCTCGTTAACTTGAGAGGCGTAAGTCGTATTTTACGAGTCACGATTGATGTTGATTAATTACATCTTTACATTGCATCGCATGCATATTATATAGGTACGATGATAGATCAACAGATCGATCGAAGGATAATTGGGAATCCGAAGATGGTGTAATGGTATTCTCTCCAGGAGATGATGCAATGGGCTTTCTATTCAGTTGATGGTGGATTATCTGAAGATGCAGATACTAACTTTTAATATATATCTTACCCAGGCAAGCCCTGGTGCATAACCCCTACTTTGCTGCAGTTTAAATTATATTTGTGCATTAAGTTTTAAGGAGTTGAATGAAACCACTTGCATATATATCTTTATCCTATTAGTCTTACTAGTATGACAGGATCGTGTAGATTGCTATGCTACAGGACTCCGGTAGAAGTCGAGTGATTGCCCGTCACTCGCAAGATATAGAAAATATATTATTGGATTTTGCAACGCTAAGCAGAAAAGCGTTGTCCAAAGCTTTACCCACGCAAGCGCCTGCAACGCCTCCCAACGGAAAAAAAAGTGTTGTTATTTCTGATATTGCAACTATTTTGGGCCTATTGCAACACTTTTGGAGCATTGAAACAGTGTCAAAATTTAGAAGTGCGCTTTGCGTAGTGTTGTTGTAGAAATTTTTATAGGTTATTCAACCCTCCTCTAGCCATTAGGATCTTTCACTGCCACTGCACGCCAGAGAGCGGCGACGGCGGCCGGAGGAGAGGCCGGGAGGGTGTAGAGCTTGGGCGACGGCGCGGTCGCCCCCAAGTCGCCCGTTGGGGGCGCTCCTGGCGTGGGCTGTGGTTGTCTCGTTCTCTTTGTTCCCGATCACACAACAAAACATTTCTGTTTAAAATTTGGCCTAGAAAATCCAGGATCCGGCTCTCTCGGACAATTTTGGCTATCACTTTGAACCTAATACAAGACTTCTAAACATGACCTAAGAGACCCTTCCTATTAGGCTGTCACATTCTTTTTGGACAAAAACAGTTCAGGATCTGTAGTGTTCAAGATATAGAGGAACTGTAGTGTTCAAGATATAGAGGAACTGTGGTACAGTTCAGGATCTTCATCATGTTCGTTAGGAAACTGGATCTACTTCGTGTTACTACAACAAAAATGCAAGCAGACGATCAATCCAGTTGCGTACAGCATCCCAAAAATCTCAGGCATGACAGGAAGCATAGACTAATGGTACGAATAGCTATCGATTGTCTCTTGGGTATATCATCCAAGACCAAGTAAACATCTACTCACTTTATTCCAAATTATAAGTTGTTTTAGGCTTTTCTAGATACATAGCTTTTTCTATGCAAAATGTTTTATAATTTGGAACCGGAGTGAGTAGTTACTAACATATTTTTGTAAGTTTGTACAAAAACTATTTGTCAATCACTTACTTATCTCTTCCAGGTCTTTTGTATGAATAAGGGTCCTCTCAACTTTACTCAGTATCTAAACTGAAATGTTGAATTGAAGTTGAATGCAATTCCCTGTCGTGAAATAATCGGGTTTGACTTTTGGATTCATGAACGATTCAAACATACACATTAGACTTGGTATTCATATATGTAGATATGCCGGCAGCAGCCGGCCATGGTGCAGGACATTTTCTAGATGCACAAGTGCATAACAACGTCGCGTAGTTGAAGGATGAACTAGGCGGCAAAGTTGAATAAGTCTGCAAGGATTTAGAGCCAAATGGCGCAAGATAACAAGTTCAACGTTACATGGTGGACCATTATCGAATACAACACAAGTGTCGGCTGCTTGTCCTGTTGTCCGTGCCTGGACAGGAAAATCATTCTGCGTAGCTTTGAAATAGAAACAGACAACTGGTGTGACCGGCCGGCCTGCATCCTTTGATGATATTGCGCTTATACAAGTTTTAATACACACTTCAGGGTCAAGACAGGTGAAATTTATAGATGCACAAAGCAAGAAAGTGGTCAAGATACATAGGAACTGTAGCAGACTTCACATTCTCGTCTTGTTCGTTACAGGAACCTGAAAGCCTTCGTGTTGCTAGTTGCTACACCAAACGGACGATTAATCCAATCTGTGCAGCATCCAAAAAAAATCACATTCTCATCTTGTTCGTTACAGGAACCTAAAAGACTTCATGTTGCTAGTTGCTACACCAAATGGACGATCAATCCGATCTATACAACATCCCAAAAAAAAAATTACCAGACTTCACATTCTCGTCTTGTTCGTTACAGGAACCTGAAAGACTTCGTGTTACAAGTTGCTACACCAAACGGACGATCAATCCAATATGTACAGCATCCCAATGAAATTCACATTCTCGTTGCTAGTTGCTACACCAAAAGGACGATCAATCCAATCTGTACAGCATCCCAAAAAAAATCGCATTCTCGTCTTGTTTGTTACAGGAACCTGAAAGACTTGGTGCTGATAGTTGCAACCCCAAACGGACGATCAATCCGATCAGTACAGCATTCTCATTGCTAGTTGCTACACCAAACGGATGATCAGTCCAATCTTTACAGCACCCCAAAAAATTCACATTGTCTTGTTCGTTACAGGAACCTGAAAGACTTCATGTTGCTAGTTGCTACACCAAACGGACGATCAATCCAATCAGCATCCAAAAAAAAATACCAGGCGTAACAGTTTTTTTTTCAAGTATAGCCTACCTCTATGACCACCTTCAAATAACTGAACCAATAGATTTTGAAATTCACAAAGTCTCGCTGTCGACGGGGAGATCGTCTACCAATGAAAACACAGCGCCATTAAAACCTAGAAAAAATCATGGAAAATGCGAGCACCCGTGACAAAGAAAGGACTTAACCTGGGTGGGCAAGTTCGCGGACAATCTTCATTTCTACTGCTTCTAAATGCAATCTCAACTTTCGTACTGACATGTGTGGTGGTCTGGTGGACATCAACAAGTGAAGTTGGTAGTCTTGCATTCAACAGTACCACTTTACAATAATTCATCATTAGGATCATTGATGATTTCCCTCTAGTTTTCAGCCTGCCAACAGACTGTTGTAGCTAAATCTAGAAAGAACTACATATATGTATGTACGTGTAGTTGCGAGTACTATGGATGTGAATGTCCTTGAGGACAGACGGAGAGCCACATACAAAAAGGCAACCCTTCAAAAGTTCATAATGAATCAATAAATACACAAACTGCAGTGCAAGAACCATTCTCCTTCAAATAAAAGTAAAAGGAGTGCGCTTTGCTTCTAAACGCCAAAGTATGCTGTTTGATTCATCTACCATAGGAAACACCACTAAATACTTCGCCATCACCTCCAAGTGATGCTTCCCGCTCAATAGAGGTGAGATGGATTTGACACAGAGTTGGCATGATGTCCCTCATCTCAGACCGGTTCAATGGATGCTCACTTAGGCACCACATTGAAACATTTGCCATCTATAGAACAGAGAAAGGCAAGATTCAGTTATCTGAGATCTTTAAGTGAACAGTACTATGCATTTTCACTAACCTTGCACACTTCTTCTATGGGATAGCTATCCTTCAAGTTAGGATCTATAACTGTTTCCAATGAGCTCTCTAGATCTTCTGATTTGAAGACTTTCCTCATCTGTTCACAGAGATGTATTTCTTGATTTCATTTTATTATAATACAACCTTGCTGAAAGTTAGCATGCAAACCACAAAAAATAACCACACCAGACATTCTAAGTGCTCGCAAGGACTCTTACAATTGAGATTATTGACTTCATCTTGTTGACTTCTTTGTTATCCCGGATAAGTGCACGGAGTCCAGTAATGAGCTCTGCAAGAACTACTCCAAATGCATACACATCAGACTTGGTAGTCATGTGAAGTTCAAGAACTGACCTGCAGTATTAAATTCATACAGTGAGTACTACATATGAAAATGTACCAGCTGGTTGGACTGAAAATCATATTCAAATGAAAACTAACTCAGGCGGAAGGTATCCTGGCGTTCCAACTAAACGAGTTGCCATACATTCTTCTTCATCACTACGCTCAACAAGTTTCACTAGTCCGAAATCTGCAACCTGTTCAACAGAGAATACTCAGATGCTCATGTCTGAGCAGATACAGAAATTTGGTCGTTTAAAAGAGACTTACTTTAGCTCTTAATCCATTGTCGAGCAGAATATTGCTTGTTTTGATGTCACGATGCACATAACAGGCCTTAGTATGATCATGAATGTACTCAATACCACGTGCTGCATCCAATGCTATCTGTGTTCTATTAGTGTATATCAAAACTCAACACCATGTACAGCCTCATGTAATACAGGAAATTTCTGCTTCCAGAAACTTCCTATAAGAATGAATAATGTTATACCTGTTTCTTTTAAATGTATTTGTAGAAAATAATAAATAAATAATCTTAAAAATTATGAAGACAGCATACTTACTATCATGAAGACATATTAATTTTTAAAATATATTAGTTACAATTTTTACTGGAGGGGGCACTGATTAAACTTAACCTACACGGTTGTTTCTCCATCGCATACCTTTCAGCAACGGATCATGTAGATGCTCACTAAGTGATCCATTCTGGACATATTCATACACAAGGTACAGGTGATCATCCCCAGCAGCATAACCAATCAACTCAACCTATTTGTAATTGAACGCATTAGGAAAGTCTGTGTTCACAAGCAAAGAACCAATACAAAGATATCCACTTCCTATTGGATTTTAGGAATTAAGTACATACCACGTTAATGTGATGTACTTTGCACAGAGCTTTCAACTCAGCAAAGAATTCCTTCGATTTGCTTGCTTTCATCTTCTTAATTGCAATTTCCTATGAGGAAAGTAACACATAAGGATCTTTTCATGATTCTACATGAGACAATACAGAGATATCTTACATGTGCTCCTATGAAACCAAGGTAAACACTGCCATATCCTCCCTCGCCGATCTTTCTTTTCTCATCGAAATTAGCTGTAGCATCTCCAACTACTTTCAAACTAAAAATGACAGGCCTCTCTGTTTGGAATGGGTCAATATCTGCAACCATTCAATTCAGAGTAATAAGATAAGATACGTTATGTTTAGCTAAAAATTTAGAAGCAGAAGCATGTATCACAGGAGAAGACCATTAATTCTCATGGATGGAAAGAAACGGCTCTCCAGAGCAGCGATGCTGGTGTTTCTGGGAGCTCTCTCCATTTTTATTTCGGGTGCTTCAACATTTTGCTGAGAAGACCTTCTCAGGCGAAGAATGACAGTGAAGACGCAGAAGAACAATATTGCAGCTGATATGGATGCTGCTATTATGATTGTCATACTACGAACCCCTAAAAAGGATCAAACAAACAACAGACAGAAAAAAAAGATCAGCTTAATGGGAGCAGAAAATGGCATGTATGGTTTAATTGAATACCACTGAAGAGCACAAGAAACAAAAATTCAATTTCAAACACATTTGGATTGCAAGAAGCATCTGCATCTTGTGTGTTACTAGACATTAAACATCAATCATACAAATATCTTGTAGCACAAGCTTTGTGCATAAATTTTAAGTAATTTAGAATAATGTAAATATGAAAATGTTTAGTTGTGACTTACTTTTCTTAGAAGAACCAGCAACTCCCATTGGAATAAACAAGGCGAAGAATGACAGTGAAGATGCAGAAGAACAATATTGCAGCTGATATGGATGCTGCTATTATGATTGTCATACTACGAACCCCTAAAAAGGATAAAAAAAACAACAGACAGAAAAAAAAAAGATCAGCTTAATGGGAGCAGAAAATGGCATGTGTGGTTTAATTGAATACCACTGAAGAGCACAAGAAACAAAAATTCAATTTCAAACACATTTGGATTGCAAGAAGCATCTGCATCTTGTGTGTTACTAGACATTAAACATCAATCACACAAATATCTTGTAGCACAAGCTTTGTGCATAAATTTTAAGTAATTTAGAATAATGTAAATATGAAAATATTTAGTTGTGACTTACTTTTCTTAGAAGAACCAGCAACTCCCATTGGAATAAACAAGATCCATCCTGGTTTAATGAAATCAGGATTTGTCACACTTGGATTCAAGTTTAAGATATCTTGTGGACTTGAATGGAACAAGCTTGCAATAGTAATCAGGGTATCTTCCTCCTGCACTGAATAAGACAATACTCCCTCTGATGCTGTTGAGGAACACCCGCATGGGAGGTGAACCGTAATTGTATTCCCAGGTGTCAATTGCAAACCATCACCAACATTCATTGCAAGCCCGCTGAAGGTATTACTCTTAACTTCGTCAGGTGTGTCATCCGACTCCACTTTATATTGAGTGTCATGAAAAAAAGCAGTCGTGGTGTTGCTGATAGCCTGACACTTGCATGCCACGCCCATCAACAGGTCCTCTGAACCAGAGAGCCGCTTGATAGTCTTGATGAGAGATGCATTACCGTTGAATACGGAGACAATCTCTGACAGGTTACGCCCTTGAGGAGTGACGTAAAGGAATGAGCCGCATAAAGGGTTGATGGACACAGCATTGCAGTGCAAGGGTTGCCATTCCGCAGTTGATGCTATGCTGCTTCTTGGATGATCAATGAAAGAGGCGCTTGTATAGTGGTGTTGCAGAAACCGGTGAGGAAGAACAGGAAACCATGTTTAGCCATTGGTGAGCAAGCAGAGAGGCAAATGAAGTTTGGTTACAGAGGAGGTTTATTTCATAGTACAAACCTTGGATTCTAGTGCTTGTACAGCACCTTGGGTGCCTGAGATGTTAATTGCCTGGCATGGCCAGCTATTGCACGCCTGCCACTGTTGTTTCTTGTTAAATCCGCTTCTCTGAAGCTCTGCACTGGTTGGAGCATAGGAAAATGACATCATAGAGTATCAAAGCTTATTACATCGTCCACCAACTCATGTCCAAAACTGAACAAATTGGCCAGCTAGCTGCAGGCCTCATGGTTTGATGGAGTCAAGCATGTCTTTGGCTTCCAACATTTGGCAGTTCTTGCAAGGTTCAGTGTTGGGGCGCGATGGCTGGGTCTCGAAGGTTCCCCATCTAACGTTTGTGCGATCAGCTTCATGATTTCAGGACACAGGCGGAGGCAGGCTTTGCGCCAAGAAGATGGGGCTGGAATTAAGCCTGCGGAGGGTCCGGAGGCCACCGGCGGAGGCACTCGCGGAAGACGTACGGAGCTAAGCCTTCGGGTGGGGCCCCGAAGGGCGGCGGAGGCTGGAAGAAGCGCGGCGCAAGACAGGAGCGGATAGGGCAAAGGATAAGGCTGTTGCGCGACCGGTGGCGCAGAGGGGCTAGCGCGCGTCGCTCCTCGCGAGTTTGTTGGCTGCAGCTTTCCCACAGGCCACAGTCACAGCCGCTGCTCCTACCGTATCTACGTGAGAGGAATCACCCAATACAGTTGTAGCAACTGTAAAAAAAGTAGTACCGAACAGGAATATGACTTATTCGGCCTGATCGTTGATTGGTTTCCGGACTAATTTGGACTAGTTAATGCTAGTTTATTGTGAGAGAAAAACATTGTTGGCTGGCTGGTTTGGGCTGGCTGAAACCAACAAGCGAACAGGCTGAATATCTCTTTGCACGTTTTTCAAAAAGCAAAATAATTTTTTGAATTGTTATAATATCTGGATGTTGTATCCATTTTTAATTCAGTTTGTACCGGTATGTTCTACGTGACAAGATGAACAAAGCTAGACCCCACTTGCCTATGTTTCGAGGAATTTTATATAACATCAATTTATGTATAAATATGTGCTATAGTTGTACAACTTGAGCGGCAAGTTATTAAAATAAGCATAAAATAAGCTGTCAAGGGCAAATTATTATACACACCCAATCTGCAACCCCTAATTCTAATACATTCTGCAACCTCTAATCTTAATACTTGTTGCGTCCCCTAATCCCAACCCAATCTACCTTGTATGTGCATGTGTTTTTCTTTTTGGCAACTTTATATGTGCAATAAATATCCTTTTGTGACAACTTATCCATTGTAGATGAGACAACTAATATGCAGGATTTAGAAAGGTATCCGAACCTAAGGGTGACTGAAAACTGAAAATAAAAAAACACTGAAAAAACAAGACTAAAAACTAAAAAGAAAAGAAATAACATTCAAACATAAAAAGGTTGACTGAAAACTGAAAGTAAAAAATATTTAAAAACTTGATTGAAAACTGACACTAAAAACACTAAAAAATTAACTAAAAACTAAAAATAAAAAATGAAACTAAAATTGATAAAAAGAAAATAAAACTAAAATTGGTAAGTATATATTAAAAACTAAAGAAAAAACAAAAAAGAAAGAAAAAAGAAATAAATAAATAATAAAAACTAAAAGAACAAAACTGGGCCAGGCCGCGGCAGGGTCGCTCGCTCCCCACAAGCGCAACCCTGCACACAGTAACATTTGCGTAGGGCAAAGACCTCTGACCAAATGAGGAAGCCGCCCCATGGCTTACCAAAGGCTCATGAAGTACGATTGCATCCCAAGTCGGCTCGACAAAGGCCCATAAGAGGAAGGCGGAAACCAGAAGACAAAGACAAGAGAGCCCATGAGGGGGAATTAGGGGAAAGGATCCCAAAGGAATATACTATGGTTGGGCAAGTGCAAAAGTGTAATCAGTGGATATGGTGTATAATGGCCTATAAAAATGGAACTCAACCCCAAGGGAAAGAGGAGGGTTTTTGCTCGAAACCCTAGAAACACTATTGCCTCGGTTATTGTGCAAATTCATTAACAGGGCCTTCGAGCATCACCGTCGGCCCTGTTCGCTTGAACTTATCAGCCGGCTTTAATACCAGCCGAACAGGCCCAAAGGCTCCTCTACCCGGTCAGGATCCCATAACCCAACATTCAGAGTTCATTATACTTGTAAATCAGAAAAACATAAAGCACCAAAAAGGATAGCATGATCTAGGGTATTTGCTAAGGGAGATTGTCAATGCGGGACCCACGGGATACACCGCAAGGAAAAGAGGAGATCTAGTTTGATTAGGATTCCTCCCATGTAATCCTAGTAGTAATATTACCCTGTAATCCTACTAGGACTCTACATTGTAAACCGACTAGGACTCTGGCCTCCTGACTATATAAAGGAGGGCAGGGCTCCTTAGATCGGGAGAATAGAACAGAGAACACAACGCAACACAACACTTTACAATCAATCCAACGCAAAGGCTAACACCGACTGGACGTAGGGCTATTACTCGATCACGGTCGAGGGCTCAAACCAGGATAAATCGACTGTCTCTTGCGTTTACCGTCGAGTTCTGCATACACTGAAACTCGAACATACTGCCCCGGGTATCCCCGTGGCAGGCTATCAGTGGTGAAACATCAATAGCTGGCGCGCCAGGTAGGGGCTTTCGGCGAATTTGCATCCGAGAGCTCGACGGACCTCGACAACATGATCTTCTCGACGGGATCAACCTTCATCTTCGGTTCATGGATCTGCGAGGCAGGCGATGATGGCAAGCTCCAAAGTCGTCTCCTTGAAGATTTGGATAACCTTGAAGACCTTTCTATTTTGACGACTATGACAGATCAACTCGTCGAAAGATTCACGTAGCTCGTGATGTTCGATCCAACTCAGATTTCGCGACTTTGCACATCCGACTCAAATGCAGGCTCCACATCCGAGATGGAGTCTTTACCGAGTTCTTTCGAGAAACCAAGTTCTTTTTCGACGGGGCTCTAGAGCGCGGCCTCAGCCTATCAAGAAAACAACTCGGAATACACTCAGAGTCCTTTCAAGAAGTCGGGTCCTCTCCTAATTGGACTCAACAACATAAAAGATCTTACCAAGACTTGCTCCAAGAAGTCGCCGGTCTAGTGCGAAGGCTATGGCTTACCGGAGCACAGGAAGGCCTCATACTAACCATGACATCTCAAGATTGCCTCGTCCACTGGCCGAGTCCTACTCCTAGAAGCAACAACACCTGATTAGTTGATGAGACAGCCGTTCTACCCTACCAAAAAGGCAGCATGCTCTACGACACCGATGCCTCCATAGAAGACATCAACAACTCATGCAAGGCAGACATAGAAGCAGTACATGCCTGAGAAGTTTTTATGGTTCGACAATCACCGCTGATACCGCCACAAGCACCAGATGTCAGATCCTCAAATGAGTTAGAATCCAACATATCTCCCAACGCCCTGGAATACGATGGCGAGTCTGAGGGCCAGAAACAAGCCAGAGAAAGAAGAAATAAACTAAAAGAATGTCATAGACGTCGCGCTAGACAGCACAAAGAAGCCTGGATCAAGTATGAGACAGAATTAGCCAAGTATGGCAAGAAGAAATACGATCAAGAAGCCAGAGAAAGACGAGCAGCCAGGGCACGCAATGCTCCATATGATAAGATCCGAGAAGTGTTAGAAGAACTTGAAGCCATTTCACATCCCAATGAAGAACAAGAGCGACTCCGAGAACTTTTACGAACAACATCCTTAAAAGCACATGACGGAACGACCCGCTCTAGAATACCCACTGTTTCATCCAGGCAAGAAGTACAAAGTCAAAGGAGGTCTTCTTTTGAAAGACTGGGGCCAAACAGAAGCCATGACCGAGGAAGCAGAAAAAACCATACTCAGAGTAACCAAGTTGAGCATACCGGCCGAGAGCAAAAGAGCTAAAAAATGCTTGAGTCCGCCGATGAGGGTAGCTAATAAGCTAACACCCGATCCAAAAAGCAAAATGGCTAAAATCATACCTGAGCATACCGGCTGAGAGCAAAAGAGCTGAAAAGATGTTTGAGCCCGCCGATGAGGGTAGCTAATAAGCTAACACCCGATCCAAAAAGCAAAATGGCCGAAATCATGCCTGAGCATACCGGCTGAGAGCAAAAGAGCTGAAAAGATGCTTGAGCCCGCCGATGAGGGTAGCTAATAAGCTAACACCTGATCCAAAAAGCAAAATGGCTGAAATCATGCCTGAGCATACCGGCTGAGAGCAAAAGAGCTGAAAAGATGCTTGAGCCTATGGATGAGAGTAGCTAATAAGCTAACACCCGATCCAAAAAGCAAAATGGCTGAAATCATGCCTGAGCATACCGGCTAAGAGCAAAAGAGCTAAAAAGATGCTTGAGCCCGCCGATGAGGGTAGCTAATAAGCTGACACCCGATCCAGAAAGCAAAATGGTTGAAATCATGCCTGAGCATACCGGCTGAGAGCAAAAGAGCTAAAAAGATGTTTGAGCCCACCGATGAGGGTAGCTAATAAGCTGACACGTGATCCAAAAAGCAAAATGGCTGAAATCATGCCTGAGCATACCGGCTGAGAGCAAAAGAGCTGAAAAGGTGCTTGAGCCCGCCGATGAGGGTAGCTAATAAGCTGACACCCGATCCAAAAAGCAAAATGGCTGAAATTACGCCTGAGCATACAGGCTGAGAGCAAAAGAGCTGAAAAGATGCTTGAGCCCGCCAATGAGGGTAGCTGATAAGCTAACACCCGAACCAATCCTAAGATGTTCCTACTCGACAAATCAAGAAAGTTTGTCAAGACAACGATCTAAAAAACTGAGTTGTTTACACGGCTCATATGGAAGCCAAACAAGTACTCAACAAATCAAGAAAGTTTGTCAAGGCAAAGATCTACAAAAACCGAGTTGTTTACACAGCTCATATGAAAGCCAGATAAGTACTCGACAAATCAAGAAAGTTTGTCAAGACAAGGATATACAAATACCGAGTTGTTCACACAGCGCAGTCAAAAGCATGACAAACACTTGACTAAATCAAAGACATCCAGGCAAAGAAGACATCAACAAAAAAATAAAGGATCTTCATTTAAAAAGAAGTATAATATCCTTATTACAGAAGCTAGAGTACTAAAGTCAAAATACATCAAGCATCACCATCAGGAGAAGAAATATCAATATCAAGATTATCTACAATCCTACTAGCCAAATCTTCGACCTCAGGCTCCATCTTTTCAACAGCATCAAGGTATTCTTGACTCTCGGCTTCCTCTGCAATCTTGGGCAGAGGCATCTCTAGGGCAAGAACCCTAGCTATTGTAAAAGAACAATCAATCCAATATACAAGTCATTTACTTTTTCGGCTCCGGCCACCTCTGTCGGTGCGAGACCCACAGGATACCCCGCAAGGAAGGGAGAAGATCTAGTCTAACTAGGATTCCTCCCCTGTAATCTTAGTAGCAGTATTCTATAATCCTACTAGAAACTCTCATTGTAAATCAACTAGGATTCTAACCTCCTAACTATATAAAGGAGGGCAGGGATCCTAGGGACAGGCGACTTTTGACAACACAACACTTGACAATCAATCCAATGCAAAGGCTAACGCCGACTGGACGTAGGGCTATTACTCGATCAAAGATTGAGGGTCCGAATCAGGATAAATCGACTATCTCTTGTGTTAACCGTCGAGTTTCGCATACGCTGAAGCCCAAACATACTACCTTGGGAACCCCCGTGGCAGGCTATCAGTGGTCAAACATCGACAGCTAGCACACCAGGTAGGGGACCTCGGTAAATTTGCACCTGAGAGCTCGACGGACCTCATCAACATGATCTTCTCGATGGGATCAACCATCATCTTTGGTTCATGAATCTACAAGGCAGGCGACGATGGCAAGCTCCAAGGCCGTCTCCTCAAAGATTCGGATCATCATCAAGACCTTTCCATTTTGGTGACAATGATAGATCAACTTGCTAGAAGATTCGCACAGCTCGCGACGTCCGATCCAACTCAGATTTCGTGGCTTCATGCATCCGATTCAAACTCAGACTCCGCTTCTGAGATGGAGTCCTATCCGAGTTCTTTTGGAAAACCGAGTTCTTTTCCAATAAGGCTCCAGAATGCGACATCGACCTATTAAGAATACAACTCGGAGCAGACTCAGAGCACTCTAAAGAAGACGGGTCCTTTTCCGTTTGGTCTCAGCAACATGGCAATGTCTTATCGGGCACAGCTCGAAAGATCTCTTAATCCAGTGCTTGGAATACCGCTGACAGGAGCTTAGAAAGGTCTCGTACTAACCTTAACATCTCAAGACTACATCATCCACTAGCCAGGTTCTGTTCCTGAGGATAGCAGTACCCAGCTAGTTGACACAACAACGACAACAGCTCTACCCTACCAAGAAGGAGACTCGATCTATGACCCTAAAGCCTCTACTGAAGTTATCAACAACTCTGACAGTACGGAAACCAACGCTGATAATAGAACAACTCATGCTCGAGAAGTATTCATGATTCGTCATCCTCGATCACCATTGGTCCCCCCTAAAGCGCCCGATGTCAGGTCTTCAGATGAATCTGAATCCAACATATCACCATTTACCCAGGGGCATGATGGTGAGACTGAGAGTCAAAGGCAAGCCAGAGAGAGAAAGAACAAATTAAAACAAGGACGTCAACACCGTGCTAAGCAGCGCAAGGAAGTTTGGATCAAATATGAGTCAGACCTAGCTGAGTACAATAGAAGAAAATCAGAGCGAGAGGTCAAAGAAGGACGAGCAATGAATACACCCTACGATAAGATCCGAGAAGCACTAGAAGAACTCAGGGCGATTTCACATCCTAGTGAAAAACAAGAACAGCTCCGGGACTTCCTTCGATCAATAGTCCTAAGGACGCACGATGGAAGGGCCCACTCAAGACTACCTGACAAGTCAACATCTCATGAGCAGGAAGATCAAAATCAAAGGAAGTCTGCTTTTGAGAGACTTGGACCAAGTGGAAGTCACAACAGAGAAAGTAGAAGAAATCATAGTCAAAACAACCGAGTCAAACAACAAAGAAAGGCCAGAAGCAAAGCACCTACTCGGACAGCCACACAAAACTACTCTCACCAAGACAACAGTTGGCAAGAAGGGGGCACTGAATTAGAATACACAGAAGCCAGAACGCACGATAGATTCCCCTGTTTTGCAAACAGACTTGCTTCAATATGATTGCCTCACAAGTTCAAGCCATCCAACCACTCCAAGTATGATGGCAAGACCGAACCAAGGCAGTGGCTTAGGATTTACTTGCAATTGATTGAATTGGCCAGAGGAGACGATGACATCAAGGCCTTGTTCTTTCCCATGGCCCTAGAAACTATGCCCCTTCAGCGGTTTGACAAATTGAATTCAGGATCAATCAGAAATTAGGAAGACTTGCAAAGATCTTTTTGTGAAAATTTCATGGGTATCATTACACACCCAATCACCCACGCAGAGTTAAAAGGACTCAAGTAGAAAGGAGGCGAAAGCCTCAGAAATTACTATCGATGATTTGGCAAACTACGAGCTCAAGTACATGACATCACCCAACGAGAAGTAATCGAAGCTTTCTCTCATGGAATCATGGCTAGGTGGCAATTTCAAGACTTCTGCAAAGAAAACCCAAGAAACAATGAAGAATTTAGACGAATAGTGGAAAAGATGATTACCATCGAGGAAAAGACACGAGAAAGATTCCTAGATAGAAACAACCGAGACAACCTAGACAAGCAAAATCTTTGAAACAACAGACATCAAGAAAGAAAACATGGGCGCCTACTGTGCTAAAATATGAAAGCTTGAAAAACATTTAAAAGGATTAGAAATTCTACACGTCCTATGCAATTCTAATATTGCAGTAGACGTCCTCGCCAAGCTTGGATCAGATAGGGCGAAGGTCCCACCTGGTGTATTCATAGAGGGGTTATCAGCTCCCTCTATCAAACAACCCGGTGAGATAACCCCTGAAATCTCAGCTAATGGTACCTAGATTTTGGTAATCACCACTTCATGGACCCAGGTTTTTATTGATTACATCAAAGACAATAAGTTGCCAGCAAAAAAAGAGGAAGCTACCCGAGTTGTTCGTAGAAGCAAGAATTACGTCCTAGTAGGAGACAAGCTCTATAGAAGAGCCGCATCATCAGGAGTACTCCTAAAATGCGTCTCATTTGAAGAGGGCAAAGAGATCCTAGATGAAATACACTCAGGTTGCTGTGGAAATCACGCCACTTCAAGAACACTAGTCGGCAAAGCATTCCACACCGGTTTCTACTGGCCAACCGCTTTGAAAGACGCAAAAGAACTTGTCAGAAGATGCAAAGGTTGTCAAATGTTCGCAAGACAAGCTCATGTGTCAGCTCACAACCTCATCTGCATCCCACCCGCTTGGCCTTTCTCCTACTAGGGGCTGGATCAAGTAGGACCTCTCAAGAAAGCAAAAGGCGGTTTCGAGTACATCTTCGTAGCAATTGATAAGTTCACCAAGTGGATTGAATACAAACCACTCGCAAAATACAGCACAGCCAAAGCAGTCGAGTTCATCCAAGACATTATGCATCGCTTTGGCATGCCCAATCGAATCATCATAGATTTGGGTTCTCCCTTCATAGTCGTAGAATTCCAAAGTTAGGCACAGGACTACGGCTTCAGAATAAATTACGCATCAGTCGCACATCTAGAGGCCAACGGACAGGTGGAAAGGGCTAATGGACTCATACTTGCCAGATTAAAACCAAGATTATATGAAGAACTAGTGGACTATGGATCAAAATGGATTGAAGAATTACCCAAGGTCGTATGGGGGCTACGGACTCAAATAAGTAGAGCCACTGGATACTCACCTTTCTTCCTGGTTTACGGATCAGAAGCCATACTACCTGCCGACTTGATCTGGACGTCACCAAGGATAGAACAATATGACGAAGGAGAAGCAGAACACACCCAAAGATTAGAACTCGATAGTACAGAAGAAGTCAGAGTAAACTCTACCCTTCAATCAGCAAGATACCTCCAAGGATTAAGACGCCACTACAACAAGAATACCTAGCATCGATCACTATAAGTCAGCGACCTAGTACTAAGAAGAATATAAAAAACTGATGGATGCCATAAACTACTCAGTTCATGGGAAGGTCCTTTTATCGTCATGAAAGTCACCGGACCAGGCACATACAAGTTGATAACCGAAGATGGAAAAGAAGTCAACAATACATGGCACATCAGCCAGCTAAGAAGATTCTACGCATGAAAACAACTCAAGGGAAAATATATATACAAGCCACAAGAGATCAATGTTCATGATCAATAAAGATGGTGCTCATCGACAACATATGTACTATTATGACTTACCAATGTTCATGATCAATAAAGATGGTTCTTTCTAGACAACATATGTCTTATTATGGCTTTCCCAGAGTTGTTTCCAATGAGCCAAACCAAAAAGCAAAAAGGCTAAAAAGACGCCTGAGCATACTGGCCGAGAGCAAAAGAGCTAAAAACATGCTTGAGCCCGCCGATGAGGGTAGCTAATACGCTAACACCCGAACCAAAAAGCAAAATGGCTGAAAAGATGCCTGAGCATACCGGCCGAGAGCAAAAGAGCTAAAAATATGCTTGAGCCCACCAATGAGGGTAGCTAATAAGCTAACACCCGAACCAAGAAGCAAAATGGCTGAAAAGACACCTGAGCATACCGGCCGAGAGCAAAAGAGCTAAAAACATGCTTGAGCCCGCCGATGAGGGTAGCTAATAAGCTAACATCCGAACCAAAAAGCAAAATGGCTAAAAATACGCCTGAGCATACCGACCAAGAGCAAAAGAGCCAAAAAGATGCTTGAGCCCGCCGATGAGGGTAGCTAATAAGCTAACACCCGAACCAAAAAGTAAAATGACTGAAACTAAGCCTGAGCATAAATCAGAGCAATTTCAAGACAAGACCCTCTAGCTCCTTGTTCCAAATAGCAAGAGGCTCGAGGGCTACACTCAGAAGATCCCAAGAAGCGCTACATGGTTTTGCTCAAGAAAGCACTCAGACAACGCTTGTTCCTGCTCAACAAGACTTGAAGGAGCAAGACGAGGTTTCCAGAACTCAACCATGAAGTGCTCGGGGGCTTGTCGATCCTAGGATGTTTTTGCAACCATAGATAGGACCAGATGCTGACCACACTCCGAATTAAGCCGAAAAGAAGAAGCTAGAGATGTCCTAAGTCTTTTCAGTACTAACAAGAACAAAAAGTTTGTCGAGACAATGATCTATACCGAGTTGTTTACAAGTCATAGACGAAAGCCAGACAAACACTCGACAAATCAAGGAAGTCTGCCAAAACATCAATCTACATATACTGAGTTGTTTACAAGGCATAAACTAAAGCCAGAGAAGCACTCGACATATCAAGAAAGTTTGTCAAGACAATGATTTACCTAAGCCAGGTTGTTTACGAGACAAAGAAATACAGACAAAGAAGACATCAACAAAAAATAAAGAATCTCCATTCAGTCTTCAAGTATAGTGTTTTATTACAGAAGCTAGAATACAAAGGTCGACTACATCAAGCATTGTCATCAGGAGAAGAAACATCAATGTTAAGATTATCTACAATCTTCCTGGCTAAATCATCGACCTCGGGCTCCAACTTCTCAACAGCATCCAGATACTCTTGGCTCTTGGCTTCATCAGCAACCTTGGACAAAGGAAAGTCTGGAGAAAGAACCCAGACCTGGGCAAGAACATTCCTGGTACAAAGATGGGCACACCTCTTCACAAACTCCTAGAAATGGGTCGGCACTTGGGGAATGAACTGAGCCCAAGAATGACCATCATCTGCTGGAGTCCGAAGAAGGTCGACTACTGACCAAAAAGACTTCCACAAAGCTTTCCAGTTCTCAGTAACCGTTGCCAACTTGCCAGTCAAGTACTCAATGGTCTTTTGGGCCTACACAAGATCTCTGTCAGCTCCACGCCTAATCAACTTAGCAAGCGTGAGTTCTTCTTTACCTTGAGTAATTACCTCCTCAGCCTTATTGTGGCTAGTATGAACGAGTGTCTTCATCTCCTCGATACCCTCCGAGAGCTTCTGCTTTTCAACTCAGAGAGCTAGACCAATCAACAAAAGACAAGTTAGTAGAAAGGCAAATTTGAGTACAAAGGGAAGCGAAAAAGAACTCGCGATACCATGGCACTCTTTCTTCATGGCCTTCACATTTTTCAAGGCCTCCTGAGCAGCTACATCCCTCTGCTTTTCTACCTCAACTACTCAGGCATGGAGAACCTTCTCCTCCTTCTAATGTGTCTGACGCTCGGTCTCCAACTCGACCCAATAGAGGTCAAGCTCTGCCTTTAGGGTACTCACCTCAGAAGACAACTTTTTCTCAGTTTTAGACAAGAAAAAGAAGCTGGTATGATCATGAGAAAAGGACTGAGCAAAAAGAGAGAAAAACAAGACATAAGGACAGAAGAAAAATGAACATCCAAAGAAAGAACGGTAGAAAAACTTACCTAGAGCTTTTCCCCAAAAGAAGTCGCAAGGGTCGACAAGCTTCCCCAGGTGGCGGTTAGCTCTGATAATCGATGAGTGGCATCAAATTGCTGCACCACATCATTAGCCAAAAGCGGACCACCAGAAGCAAGAAGAGGAGAGGGAGAAGCCGGTTGATGCAAAGAAGGCATGACCAGGGCAATCTCCTAGGAAGCCATGGCTAATCCCTCAGATGAACCCATCGCCATGGCCACGGTCAACTCAGGAGTCGGCAAATCAGCAGTTGCGTACTCTGTCCCCCTCGCAGTCACCTCGACGACCGTGCATTCCGAGTCCTGAGACTCAGTACATAAGGGCGCACTAGAGGTCTGACAAGAAGTCGACTGGAGGCTTAGGGAAGACAAAGGCCTGAAAGTTGACAAGGAAACTCGCCAATAAGAATAAGAAAAAAGGAGAACAGAATCAAAGAAATAAAACCAGAATTCACTCACTCAGCTATCTTCTTCTTCATAAAACCAAAAGAATCCCTCGCAGGGGGAACCACAGTAGCAAAAACATTGCCACCATCCTACGACGGGAGTAGCGTGGCCGGTATTGGAGCCCCAGAAGAACTCAAACCCAATGACCGCTTACTACAAGGGAACAAGACCAAAGTCAAAACAAAAAGAAGGGTTCAACAATAGGAAAACGAGAAAAGAACTCACCAATGAGTAATAAGGGCGGCATCATCATCCTCCTCTTCTTCACTCTCGACCAAGGCCACCATAGCACCAGCTGAAAAAGGACAAAAGTACTCGGTCAAAAATAAAAAACAAACAACAAAAGGGCAGAGCGTATCAATATGCTCACCTAAGAGCATGCTAGCTACAACTAGAGTACCTGGACAAGTACTCGACTGGCGAGACTTCTTGGCAGCAGATGGAGCAGAAGAACTATCTGCTCGCCCCCTCTTTCTGAAAGTACGAGGAGCTCGAGGAACTGGACGAGGAACATACTCTTCATATACATCAGAAAATGTGGAAGAAACACCAGGAAGCACCATGGTAGTCTGAAACTTACTGGTCAAGGACACCCCAGCAAGACTACCCCTAGCCTCCACATTTGCAGGGGGGTTATTAAGGGGAATTGAATCAGCGAAATTACGCCCCAATTCCTATAAAAAAGTAAAACAACAAGACAAGGAAGATTAAGCAAAAAGTGGATACGACAAAAGACATTCAAAAGTACCCACATAAGAAAAGAACAACTCACAGCAGGGGGCGGGTTGTTAGCACTGTACTCAAGGACAGCAAGTGGGATGACGCTTACTCCTTTCAGCATCTTCTAAAGACACTCAAGCACCTCCTCATCAGTCATCTCAAGGGTAGGGACCATATGAGAAGGGTCCTTCGCCCCAGAGTACTTAAAACCATAATGTTCTCGCTCCTTCAAAGGTTGAACTCGGCGGCGAAGAAAACTAGAAATAATCCTAAAGCTGGTCAAGCCTTTCTGTTTCAGAATGCAAATCCTCTCAAGAAAAGGCTTGATCGTCTGGAGCTCAGCCGCTGTCACAGGATTCTTTTCCCATCAGTCATTAACCAAGGGACTAGATCCAGAATGAACAGAAAGAGGGGGAATCAAGTTGGCAGCATAAAACCAGTCAGCACGCCAATCCCTCACAAAATCAACCAGGTCATAGTCAAAGAATTTGCTCTTAAAACCCTAGCGAAACTGGATCCCGCAGCCACCAAGAACATTGGTGTCATCGCGGTGGGGTTGTGGCTTCTGGTGAAAGAAGTAACGAAAGAGAGAAAGAAAAGGAGGAATTCCAAAAAAGGTTTCACAAAGATGAACGAAAACAGAAAGATGAAGGACAGCATTAGGAGCAAGGTGGTTCAGGCTAATCCCAAAATAGTTAAGAAATCGGTGAAGAAAGGCAGAAGCAGGAAGGTAGAGACCAGCATGGATAAAGGAGACGAAAAGAATAATCTCACCAGGGCCTAGAGCAGGGACCCGATGCTCACCTAGAGCTTTCCAATCAGCAATATCCTTGCTCTAAATCAGACCATCACTAACGAGCTCGCGAAGCTGATCTTAAGTTGTTGGAGCCGGCCAGATCTTCTGAGCAGCCCTCATCGCCATGAATTCTTGATTTTCAATAATAGAGAGTGATGCTTCCTCATCGACAAAGGTCACCTGGGACTTACTCGCTGACTTCTTCCTACCCATATACTAGCAAAGGCAATGGGGCACTAAAAATAGAGAAGGCTTGGACGGCAGCGCTCAGATGACGGTGGCAATGGCGACGATAGAGTTTTGAAGGTTAGGGTTTCAACGCAAAGGCAAGGTACCAAAGAAAAGGAGGAGAAAGGCCTTTAAATAGATTTTACACCGGTAAAACCGTGGCCTGCCAAGCCCGTTTTAACATGGCATGAGGACGCAACGGTCCATTTACCGACACAGCTAAAATGACGGACGGCTCAAATCCACACAACGGTACAGTTCAATGGGCAGATTTTAGACTTATCCATCCAGCACCACGGCGGAGTTATCATATTACTACAAAAAGAACTCATCAACAATAAAGCAAAGAAGGGTTACCTCACAAGGAGCGCAACAACCCGGTCCTTACAGAAAGAACTCAGAAATCTCATCAACAACTAGGACATCAGGAGAATAAAGAATGACAACTCAGAAGACAAGATTCTTTCCATTATAAATGGTTTCAAAAAATAGAAGATTACACATCTTACAAGACCCAACGAACTCGGTACCATGACAAGCAAAGTAGCAAAGACGAACCTGAACATGGCTAGGCTCTAGAAACGACTACGTGCTCTAAATTGCTACTCAATAGAACAAACTACCCTTGGCTACACTGTTTTCTTCAAAGGACGGACGTAGTGCATCCAAGGCAGAAATCAGCAGCACGGCGAAAAGACAGAATTCAATGAAAAAGGACTCAGGCATGAAGGAACAGTACTCAAGGACAAGCATATTCGAAAGGATATACCAACACTGTACAACTCATGAACAAACAGCATTTACACTCAACCACCACCATATAACTACACCTGGCAACAACAGACTACCAGAGAATATGCCAAGACCCCGCATCCGAGTTCTTTCTGAACAAAAGAACCCGGATATATGCTTGGCGGCTGCAACAGGAGAGGTTTTTAGTTCTTTTGAACAACTCAGATTCAAGACCCTCCAACTTTTTGTTCTAAATAGCAAGAGGCTCGGGGGCTACACTCAGTGAGTGCACTTTTTCCTTCAAAAAAGTGCATGTCACCAAGAGGACTACTTCAAGACAACAATTTTTCAAACGACATAAGATTCAAGACCCTCCAACTTTTTGTTCCAAATAGCAAAAGGCTCGGGGGCTACACTTAGTTAGTGCACTTTTTCCTTCAAAAAAGCGCACATCACTCAGAAGACTTCTTCAAGATAGATGACTTCAAGGACACATGACAAAAAGAACCCGGACATAACTATATCCGAGCTCTTTTCGACAAAGAACCTAGGTATATGCTCAGGAGCCCTTCGATGAAGAATCAGGGTGATTTCAAGAAAAGACCCTCCAGCTCCTTGTGCCAAACAGCAAGAGGCTCGGGGCTACACCCAAATGGGAGCACTTTTTTCTTCAAAAAGGTACATCGGCATCAGGTACGTCGGCGGAAATTGGTGCAGCAGCAGCTTGAGGAACCTCCACTTCAATGGCTTGATCTTCATATGGTCTAATATCACCAATAGCCAATTGCTTGATTGTTTCACATGTTGGATCCTCCTTTCCTACAACACTTGAATCAACTTGCTCTACTTAAGAGCCATTAGATTCATCAAATGTCACATCTACCATAATCTCAACTCTCCTGGAGGTTTTGTTGAAAATGTGGTAGGCATGCTCATTTGATCCATAACCAAGAAGAAAACCTTCATCAACCTTAGGTGCAAACTTAGAGGTTTTGGGATTCTTGTTAAGTATGAAACACTTGCACCCAAATACTCTAAAGTTAGACACCTTTGACTTTTTACTGGTTAGAAGCTCATATGAAGTTTTTTTCAACTTCTTGTGTAGGTAGAGGCGATTGATGGTCTGGCAAGCGGTCTTGACGGTGTTGCACCAAAAGAGGTTCGGCATCTTGTACTCATCTAGCATTGTCCTTGCCAAGTCAATGAGTGTTCGGTTCTTCCTCTCCACTACACCATTTTGTTGAGGAGTGTATGGATTTAAGAACTCATGCTTGATGCCCTCTTCATCAAGAAACTCCTCAACAAGAGTATTCTTGAATTGGGTCCCATTATCACTTCTCACTTTCTTGAATGGGAGACCGAACTCCTTTTGTGCTCCTCTAACAAATATCTTCACCTTCTCTTGAACTTGGCACTTGTCATACAAAAAGAATACCCAAGTGAAACACGAATAATCATCAAGAATAACAAGACTATATTTGTTACCCCCGAGACTTAGGTAGCTGTCCAAAGAGATCCATGTGAATTAGCTCCAATGGTTGTTTGGTGGTCATGATGCTCTTTGGTGGGTGGGGTATGCCTACTTGCTTTCTAGCTTGACAAGTGCTATGAATTCTATCTTTCTCAAAGTGAACATTTGTTAGTCCCAGGATGTGTTCATCTTTTAGAAGTTTGGCCAAGTTCCTCATCCCACCATGGGCTAGTCGGCGATGCCAAAGCCAACCCATGCTAGATTTTTGCCACTAAACAAGTCTCAAGCTTAGCTTTACTTTTATGGAAATCAACTAGGTAAAGCTTATTCTTTAATCGACCCGTAAAGACAATAGAAGAATCCTCCCTTCTAAAGACTTCCACACCCTTATCCATAAAGAGACAATTGTAGCCCATTTCACATAATTGAGAAACGGACAACAAATTATAACTCAATGAATCAACATATAAAACATTTGTAATTGAATGCTTAAGGGTTATAGCAACTTTACCAAGACCAATCACATCCCCCTTTGAATTGTCTTCAAAGACAATATTTTTAATTGAGTGTGTCATTGGGGAATATGATGAGAACATACTCCTTTCTCTGGTCATATGATTTGTACATCTGCTATCAAGCACCCAACTTGATCCACTAGAGGAGTATGCCTGCAAAACAAATTTAGTTCCTTGATTTAGGTCCCTGATTTGACTTAGGGCCTTGCATGTTAGTCATAAGAAAGTTAGGAACCCAAATGGAAGTATTCCTATATATGTTGGTTTCTTTTCCAACATATTTTGCCACCACTTGACCACTTCTATTGTTCTTCAATACAAAGCATGAGTCAAGCTTTGTCGAGGTGCATGGGCCTTTGGTTGATAAGCAAACTTGCTCTTAGTGCCCCATATTGATTCCTTTGGCTTCTGGAAACCTGTTTCTACTAGAACACCATCTTCATGGGCTTAGTCTGATCAGGAACACAATTGGTAGCCCTCCCATTTTGTGGGGCGTGGCACTGCCGTCCTTCACTGCGGCACTGCCGCTCGGGGACACGGCATGCCATGGTCTATGCAGGCTGCTCTACACCAATTCTGCCCTTCCTCTCAAACTGCACACACTCATAGCTATTCGCTATCTTTCTTCCATTTATCTTTGCTCCTATTGTGTGTCCTAGCCCATGCTTGATAGAGGGATACCTTCCTTTCTTGTATTGTGGCCCTTTTGGTTCATCCTTCTTCTTGTCATTAGTTTGGACCTTGCCATCTATGCACCCCTTTCCAATGATCTCATTGAGCCTAGAAATCTCCTTTCTCATAGCCTCCATATTTGCAAGGTTAGTGGAATAGGCATTCAAATCAAGATTATAACATTTTCCACAACCTTGGTTAGTAGAGGGAGTAGAGGTTTCCTTTGCCTTAGAGGGATGTGAGTTGCCATCCCAAAGAATGACATATTGCAGCTCAAGTTCTTTGTACTTTTCATCTAAGTCACAATATTTTTTTCTTGAGAGCATTATTATGCTTTCTTTGTGATAGCATGGTCCTCTCGCTCTTTGGCCAAGACCTTGTGCAAAGATTCCACCTCACTTCTCTCTAATGTAAGAGCTTCCTTGCTAGCAATGTACATATCCTCTTATTGGATAAGAGTTTCCTCTCTAGATTCTAGCTCGGCTTGGACACTCTCTAAATCCTTCATTAACTTAGTGATGAACAATTTGGTCTTTCCATCCAAATTTTTAGTTATTTGGTCAATTTCTTCATCACTAGAGCTATCACTAATATCACTACTAGAGATATCACTAGTAGGTGGAGGAGATTTGGCTTTTGATTTTACCTTCTCACCCTTTGCCATGAGGTAAATATGAGTGGAGTAGTAGTCGTCATCGGACATACTGTCTAAGAGCCTTGGTGTAGAGGATGTCTTGTGGATAGCTGTGGTTGCAATCTTCTCATCCTCTTCACTTGAGCTCTCTCTAGTTGAGTCCCATTCATGCCCAATGTGAGCTTCTCACATGTACTTCTTGCTCTTTCCACGGTCGGTCTTGTCTTCTTTCTTGTCCTTCTTGTACTTGTTGTCCTTGATCTCATATGGACACTTGTCAATGAAGTGCTCGATGCTACCACAATTGTAGTATGTCCTCTTCTTGTTTGGAAACTTTCTCTTCACTACCTTGTAGCCTAATTACATCATTTGGTGTGAAGTACTCAAACATCTTATTGTCTCCAATTAGAGTAACCAAGGTCTCATTTCTTGGTGAATAGGCCTCCAACATAATCTTCACTACCTTGTGATCATCTAGCTCATCACCACCATAGCCTCTAATCTTTCCAACAATCACCATCAACCTATCAAACATCTCTTGTGGCCCTTCTCCTTCCAAGATCATGAACCGGCTAAGCTTGGCCATCAATAACTCAATTCTAGCCTTCCTCACTTTGTCACCCCCTTCATGTGCAAGGTGCAAGGTGTCCCATATTTGTTTGGCAACATCAACACACATCACCCTATTGTACTCATCATCATCCAAAGCACTAAACAACACACTTGTGGCTTGACCATTGAGATGAATAATTCTCATTTCATCTAGAGTTGGATTCTTGGGATCAACCGGTGGATCAAATCCATTGCAAACAACCTCCCAAATGCTGGGGTGAAGACCTATAAGATAGGGTCTCATCAAGTGCTTCCACTTGGTGAAGTTAGTCCCATCAAAATGAGGTAACTTGCCCATGGGCACATTGATGAAAGATCTCTGATCATGGTTAGTCATAGGCATAGAAGAATAGTTAAAGGATACGACGGCATATTTGTTGTTGGAGTCAGCTTTGTCCTTTCCATTCTTCTCCTTCTTGCCCCCCTTGGTCACTTGGTAGAACTCATCATCATCTCCATCTTCGTAACTACTTTATATGTCACTTGATGATGCATTGGTTGCCATCTCTTTTTCTTCCTTCTTCTTCCTAGCTTCTCTTCTTTTTTCTTCTTCCTTCTCTCTTGAGCTTTCTTTCTTCTTTTCTTGGCTTCTTGTCTTCAAGCCTTTTGCTACTCATTCTTCTCTCTTGCTTCTCTTTTTGCTTTTCTTGCTGCCTTTCATTTCTTTCTTTCCTCTTCATTTAGAGCTTTCTCGGCATCGGTAGCCTCTAGCTATGGGAGCGTGGAGTTGCTTGCTGTAGATGCACTGAGCTCACTGCTGTCGATGTTGTGTAAGCTCACATCCTCTGGATTGATGTCTACGGGCTTCACGCCACTGGATCCTCCTCCAGGCTCCATACCTCACGCGGTGAAGCGTACACGAGGTAACCTGTTCTGATACCACTTTTAGGATCTCTAGTTAGCCTAGAGGGAGGTGAATAGGCCTGTTAAAACAAAACTTAACCAAATGTTAAATTCCATGCATGACATTACTGCTCTGAGCCTGCGGCACTACTGGGTCAGAACAGCGGCACTACTGCACCTATAGAAAACTTCGAGGCATAATTCAAAATCTATGTATGAAAACTTAGATCAGAAAAAATATTGAGGTTCCTACAGGTATGTAGTCCACAGATCGACAGACAGAAGTAGTAGCATAAGTGTTTACAAGTAGATCGACCTCAAACCCTAAAAATCACCTCAACAACAATATGAATCACAAGAATGTAGAGCTAGCACACGGTGACACAATGATTTATCCCATAGTTCAACTCGCCACCAAGGCTTGCCTAAGTCCATGTTGTTGAGGTTAGCCACTGAGGCTTAGGGCTTTGCAACCCTTCCTCATTCTCAAGTCAAGAGAGTTAACTTTTGAGATAAAGGGTGAATTTACTAACTTTAAGAGATGGTTACAAACCTTCCGGGGCTACCACACAAGTTGGCAAGCTCCACGGGCAACACTCTAGCCAGCTAGGAGCAACCTCTAAGAGTAACAAACACAAACCACCAGCTAAAACGTGAATCAAGTACTCTTAGGATTTGAGAATCAATGGATTTGCTCTCTAATCAAGTTTTGGAACCTTTTCTCTAAAGGATTGATGGGGAAATCACAAAGGAATGCTTGGGAGCTCAAGGTCACCAATGGAGAAGAGAGAGAATGAGCTAAGAGCTATTTTGGTCGAATTCAACGGTCAGAGGAAGAATAACACCGTTGTGGGGGAAGAGAATAGGTATAAATACCTCCCAGGTCCCAATGATCAGATAAGTTGTGGCAGTGCCACGACTTATCTGCGGCAGTGCCGTGATGGGCATAGCCGTGCTTCAGGTGTGGCACTGTCACACCAAGCCAAGCAGTAAGGAATAGAAAGAGGTTGAGCTAGCTATCTTGGTTGATGTATGTGTATAAGATTGAGCACTTGGTTGCACAATTTAGCAAGTTTATTATGTCCTCCTTTATAGTACGGCATTCATATACTCAAATTTGAAATATAAAAGAATTTAAACATCCACTGAGTTTGAAGCCGTCAACATTTGTGATTGGGGGCTCCTCCATTTCTTATAACATCCTCAATCGTAAATTCCCTGCTTGTCATCTCGATAAATCTCATTAGCCCTCTAATTATGTGGTCATTATCACTAAAACTCACAATTAGGGCTTGATTGCACTTTCACAACTGAATCACAATGTCAGTTTCTGAAGCTGCCGTCAGACCCTGCAAACACCATGGTTTCTCCTTTGTAAGGTATAGACACAACCACTTGGATCTCCAATGTACTTCCATGGGGCTGTATAATTCCAACCAATCGATACC
This sequence comes from Miscanthus floridulus, assembly GCF_019320115.1. NCBI lineage: Eukaryota > Viridiplantae > Streptophyta > Magnoliopsida > Poales > Poaceae > Miscanthus > Miscanthus floridulus. The sequence goes on from NC_089584.1 coordinate 58,759,297, forward strand.
CAAAATGAGATCATAGGACTCCAGTGGCAATATGCGCAGGCCGTGCTGAAACTGGCACTCACCTAGAGCAAAAGTGCAACCTAGAAGAGCAGAAGTGCAGTACAATATCTGACCGTTTGCCACTTTAACTGAGGCCTCCAAAGGTGTCCGTTGCAGCTGAGGTAACTGAGCAGCCACTGTTGCAGCGATAAAGGAAGCTGAGCTACCCGAATCCACCAACACTGTGACAGCCAGACCGTGCACTGACCCCTAAAACGGAATTGATCGATGTCCTTGGGACCCGCGGTGAGCATCATGTGATAGAGCCAAAAATAGTTGTTCTGGTGCTTCCACTGGAGACTCCAGTTCTTCCTCTTAAGATTCAGTCACAGAATCCAACTAAAAGAGATCCCAAACTTCCTGCATAGCATGTAAGGGAATTGTTGGAGCACACTTGTGGCCGCAAAACCATTTCTCTGCACAGAAGTCACACAGTCCACGTGCTCGGCGATATGAACGTAATGAGGAAATCTTGTCCTCAGTTGCTTGAACAGGGGCCTTTACCAATGGCTTCTCACTAGGTATGTTGGGAGGGTGGTGAGGCCGTGGCAGAGGTTGTGCTGGCTATGGCGCCGGTTTGAAACTTGATCCACGGCTAGCAGCGTGGAATTCTTGCTTCAGGTCAGAGTCGGCCATCTCCTCCTGCAACAAAGCAAGCGTATACATAGTATCCAGATTGGAAGGATGCTGTAAAGCAACTATCATGCGAATGTCATGCCTAAGGCCATCCACGAATCTGGTGGTATAGTAATGGAGATCAGGGTCTGGCTGGTAGACTTTGAGCTGGTCGAATAGTGTGGAAAAACGCTCAACATAGTCTGTGACTGTGGAAGTTTGGTGAATATGAAACATTTTGCGCAACAATTTGTCACGTTGATCGCACCCGAAATGATTGTGAAGGAGTTTGTAGAAGTCGGGCCATGGAATATGAGCGGGCTGAAGGATAGCCTCAATCCAACGAGCAGCAGCTCCCTGAAAGTGCATACGCGACACTTTGACCCATCGGCGAGGAGGAACATCATACATGTCAAAATAATCCTCGGCTTGGGAGATCCACAACCAAGTTGTCTCACCCTCATAGAAAGGGAAATTAAGTTTGGGTAAGCAACCATTATCCTAGGAATTGGGGTCAGGTGGTTGGCTATGATTTTGGATTTCATAAATAGCACCATGAAATTGAGAAGTACCATCAAGAATAACAATCTGCTTACCATTGGCCGGGGAATGGTATTGAGGAGAATTCTCCCCAATTCCATCCGTCCGTGGAGTCAATTCGATGTGGTGCCTATTGGGCCGAACAGCCGTGATGCCGACAGATGGGCGCGTGGCAGTCTGCTCCGACAGAGGTGGTGCTGAAGAGATCACTCCTGTCGAGGCGGAAGTCGGGTCGAGGAACGAGCGATCCTAGTATTTGGTGAGCTTGTCCAACTTGAGGTTGAGGTTGTCCACGGCGCCCTTGGACTCTTGACGCCATGTCTCCAATGATCCAACTGCCTTGGTGATGGCACCAACACGGTCGTGATGGTGCTGTTCCACGTCAGAGATGAGCGTGGACTGACGAACCTCGGAGTCGGTGATGCAATGTTCCAAATTCAGAAGAGTCGGTGAGGCGCTTGCTGATGGAGGCATCGAACTTGGAGATGCGCGTGGTGATGGAGTCGTCCACCTCAGCAAACCAGAGCTTGAGCTTGCGGCTGCTGTCGTCAAACCGCGAATTGAGCTTACGGTCTGACTCGGTGAACCTCTCCTCGATCTAGGTCTTCTGCTGGACGAAAAGCCAATTCATCTCATCGAGAAGCAACTTTGAATCAGGGTTCATGGCTCCCTGACTGTGAGCAAAGCGGGTGAAGTGGGGGAGTGGTAGTGGTGGCGGCGGCGGCAGTGGCAGAGATGGGTGATCTAGCGCCGAAAAACAATTCAGACCTCGAGCGGACCTGGGGAATTACGAGAAATCCAAATCGATGTAGTTCGATTTGGATTTCAGTGACCCAAGGAAGTTGCCAGAGATCGACAAATTGGGAAGAAATGGAATAGCGTGGGTAGAATCGGAAGGATATCTGATACCAGATGTAAGCACAGATAGGAATAAAGCTATAGATCAAAGAAGCAAGAGCAGATAAATAGTTCGGATGAATCTCAGTAGAACAGAGGAGTGCTTAGGAGTTTAGAATACAAGTTTGTTCTTTCTTAATTCTCTCCCTCTCCCCAAGTCACAATACATAAGCTACTCTGATACGTCTCCTTCTATGGCCTGGCGTGATCACTCCCACTCTAGGCCTTGGGCTCGTATGTTGGGTCGGCGTTAGAGATATACGATTAAGAGCAACCTAGTACAACTAAGGCTTAATGCAGAAGTCTCGCCAGACGAGGGCAATGGAGAAACAACGAGATAATGATCAACCAAAACATGATGTATGTCCAATAGATCCAGAAACAAGAGAGTGAGAACTCGATCATCATGAACCCTAAAACCAAAACTAACCAGAGGTGGGCTTGAACTTCTTCGATGAAAACCAGATCCTATCTTCTTTTTAGATTTCACAATCACCTCTTACTGGCGACCTAGTTCTACCAGCAATGGCTGGATCTCATAGCTCTACCTCCAACTGCTTCTTCCCCAACTAGGTTGCTTCTCGAGCTACTCCAACCTACGCATTGATGGAGAGGATTGATTCTATGAGCTCAGCTTTAGATTTGAGGGGATGGGGATAAAGGAGGGGAGCAAGGGCATCTTATAGTGGGTGGACGGAGGTGGTGGTGTAGCACACCGGGAAGTGGAGGCGGCATGGAAGGGAAGCACGGGCAGGTCACCAGGTGGGGAGAGCATCGACCATGGTGCGCTCCCTGCGCAAGCTTGAGTGGAGAGAGAAAATAAGGAGGGGAGGGGATTCCCCGTTATAACACAAGGATAATTTTCCAAAGGAAAATATTTTGTTGCAAGAGCGGTATGGTGGTGTAACTTGGCAAAGGTGCTGGTCAACAACCTCGATACCAGGGCATGTTGAGCAGCATCACCCTGTGGCAGCTGTTCCATAGGGGCCCTCGGTTTCGTCATGGCACCATAAGCATTTAACCAGGCAACTTTACCAACTTACACAATGAAAGCAGTGGGGTCATATACCACAGAATCAGAGGAGTATTGCAAGTGATGATTTAGACAACAAGGGTTCCTTTCACAACAAGGAACAAGGAATTCAAATTCCGCAACGAATTAAATTTGAGATTCAATTGTTCTGTTGGGATATCCACAATTAGTTGATTCAGTGTCCCACGTTATCCAATCATGGGTGGTCTGCTAGTATCCAAATGGTGGTTTCTCTTGTGACCCACGTCATGTCGCCTTAAAAATCCTAAGCAAGTCTAACAACACCTAAGGGTTGATCAACATAATAACACAACGAAATAAGTGAAATACACGTCCCAAATGCCCGTACGCTGGTACAACATATAGACACTCCCGATGCATCGCTTGCCTCCTACAACCAGATGATCATAACAACTACGGGGGAAATACAATAGGAGAATTACACACTAGAGGATAGTGGTGAAAGGCACCACTAACTATGGGTACACCTCCCTTAGGACAACTAATCTACTACATTGGACCAAACAGCTTCATCCCCGCGGGCTCGGTGGTTCTTCTACTGCCTGGCTATGGATTTGTCTCCTCTCTTGATAGTGGTTGAGTGAGGGGAAGCAAGGGGTCTCCTTCTAACACCTCTGAGGGTGGGGGTGCTAGCGGTAGTGCAACACCGATTTCCTTTTCGGTGGGTGGACAGGGATTCCCTCCAAGACCAAAGGTCCTTGCCTTTTCGTGGCAACCATCCTATGCTTGTCTCTTGTGACAAGATAGGCATCCTCCAGCTGATGGGTGTGCCAATCTTCGGTCTCCTTTAAAGCTTCCACCAAGGTTGTCTCATGACTTTCAGTGGCTGCCACATTGGTATGTGCTTCAGCGAGCTGCACTTGAAGCATCCTAGAGAAGATCTCGGCTTCCTCAGCTCGACAGAGGCAATTCCTCAGCTCTGAGGCCTGCTGGTCATATTGCTCATCTAGAGCAACCAAGTACATGGTCAAGTGCACCATGGTTCGGCTGTCTTCTTGCGCGTCCTGCCCTTGCAAAACCTCCATGCGAGCCCTCCATACCCATTGATTTTTTTTTCCAAAGGTGGAAAGAACCTCATGGGGATATGAGCAATGGACTCTTCATAGATCTAGCAAAGATGCCGCAAGGCTTTGTGGGGCCATAACTTGGTAGGTGTCAACGAAGCAAAACCCAATTGCGGTCACATTCCAAGCTTTAGTGATGTTGGGGAACTCTTCATGCTTCCCAATGTAGACGGTGACCTCACATTGCTCAGTGTCATGTTTCTCATACTCACGGCCCTCATACTCAAGGCGATCCTTGACTCTGAGTTTTTGCAGGGTGGCATACAGGGTTTTGGGAAAACCCTCAGTGTTCAGGCAGTAGCTGCTAACCCAGGCTCCTGCCATCCCTGGTGGTTGGTTGCAAGGGAGGATTGAGCGAGAAGCTTGCTCTAGAGAAAGGGCTAGATGAGCTGGAATGCACCAAGTGGTGGTATCAAGTGGCTAGGCTTTGCCTTTTGTAATAGCAGAGCGGTCATTGGTCCTGGTGTAGTCCACCCATGAGTCTTGCGCAGGGACCAATAAAGAAAAGCAATAGGATTTTTACGCATATGAGATGAGCAATGCCCGAGGCCATAAAGGACTAGTATGGCTGTAGGGCAAAGGTCTGACAAGAGCCCAGAAAGGAGTATGGAAAAGCATGAGTCATGGTAGGTGTGAACTAGGGGCGAATGCGAAGCACGAAGCCATAGTATAGCAGTAACTCGCGAACAAGGACTGGTCAGTTTGCTCACTTCGCGAAACATGTGACACCTACGGATGACGCACCTGCAAGCAATACTGACTCGATGATAGAGGCAGTACCAACACGACAAACTTAAAGATCGTATATTACGCGAGAGTTAGTCTATAGGGAAAGGGCCTAGTTAAACCTATTCTGAATACTTAACCATAGTAATAGGGCTACTTATACACTTCGTAATCAAACACCCTAACTTTTTACAAAAATAGGTTATCAGATTTTAATTTAGAAAAGGGTTTTGAAGCTTTATTTTCTCATTTACACTCTAATACCACCTATGGCAGAACCACCTAATCTAATGCCCTCCCAAGAGTACTTGTCTTCCATTAGACACTAAGTACCCCAGAGAGTGCAATAAATCATGCCATTCCATCGAGCACACCCCAAGGAAGAACTCAAAAATCCACATTTTTTCCTCAAGATCATAAATGAGTGGATAAAGCTTACAACATTCTTAACCATTTCTTACATCACTTTATTACAATATCAGAGTACTTAAACAAGTTGAATGCAACAGCGGGATTAAAACAATTTACATGTAAACGAGTTTATATATTTTAGGTTCACAAGTTTTATCTTGTAGCAGAAAATAAACATATGATCAGAGTTACAGCAGAAACAAAGATTAATTTAATGACATGGTGAAGCATTAACATAGTGGTCATTTATATACAAGATATGCTAGTAGATTTTACATTTTTTCTTATAAAACCTTTAGTGAGGGTTATAAATAAACACTACGATCGTAATATGAAAGGAATCCTCTCTGAGCCCACTAGGAGGTTTCCATACACAAGAGTCAGCTCTAGCATCCACCTGTCACCTACAACAGGGAGAATAAAAACCTGAGTACTCGATTGTACTCAGCAAGACTTACCCGATAGGAGGAAAGTAAAAGACTCCAAGGATATGCAAGGCTTATTTGGCCTGCTGATTTATTACATTTGCAAGGAGTATTATTAACAGTACATCCTTATGTTCCAAGTTTTTAGCAGTTATTTTTAGTTAATTAGCTAATCATTCTAGGGAAGCGCCTATGCTACTTTCAAGCATGTGGTATGTAATCAAAACCATTTTACCATCTTTGATATTCCAGTTCATACTACGGTGGTAGACCATAGCCAAGTCGGTATCGCCTTAGAGAAACAGCGATTCATGAATCAATGTATCCCAGCTGGGTACCCCGAAACACATGCCCTGCTCATACCCTAGGCACAAATGGAATCAACTCATCTCACTCCTATCAAGGGGTCTAGGTCCCCATCCAAACTTGGACTCCAAGCCTCCAACACCTGAGACCCAGTCTCAGTATGGTGCTTATACCTCCACCTAGTACCCAACCACAAAGTCAGTCTAGAAAGAGCTGAAACCCATGACAAGAGAGTAATAAGTCTTCCCGCCCCCCATAAGCAAGTATGTGCTTAGGATAATAAGTCTATGACCTGACTACCATCCACAGCAACGGATGATCCTCAATCGACACAGGTGGGACAAATACAACAAGAGCCTCGCTCAATTGCCTATCCAAATCCAAATCCAAAGTATGGTCCCACCCGGTCTCCAATTATCATCCATATATATTTCATGTGATAGTAACATGATAATAGTAACAATAATATCTTTTCCTATCTCTCGCGGGTGACAGGTAATCACTCGACTTCTACCAGGATCCTATAGCATAGCAATCTACCCGATCCTATCTTACTAGCAAGACTCATAGGATAACGATATATATATATATATATATATGCAAGTGGATTTCATTCAACTCCTTTAAACTTAATGCACAAGCATAAAATAAAAGTGCAGAATAATAGGGGTTATGCATCGGGGCTTGTCTGAGCAAGATATAGTCGAAGGTTAGCATTCCATTGTGGCAACACAATCATCAAGACACCATCTTATCTCCTACTCCGGTCGATTCCATGATCCATCGCTGTCCCTATGATGATACACATAGATGCAACGCAGAGACGTAATTAATTTATGGCAGCCGCAACTCGAAGAATACGGCTACGCCTCGCAAGCTAACGAGCTAGCTCTAATGTCTAATGTACTAGTCCACGTATCCACGTTGTCGAGTAAGGCGTCATTTCCCAGAAAAATATTTTAGTTCTACCATACCGAGGTGTTTCGGCATTTTTTTGATTTAATATATTTATATATACTTACACTAGGGCTCATTAACTATCTTAGCAAACTAATTGATACGAAGCTACAAAAATTACGGTGAGCACCTAGTAATGTTAGGAACTTTCTGTGAAGACTTCAGCGCCAACACTATCACCAAATTCATCACAATAATTCCTACAAGTTTATGTTTTAACAATATTAACTACTTCAAATTAATTAGATTACTCTTGAAAATTCTATGAAACAATGTGAACAAAATATACTAGCAGATAGATCATGATTTTAGGAACTGAACAAAATTAGTTTCACAATTTTTTGGTTAACTATACCAATTTATCTCAAATTTATAAGCTAGTGTTAGAAACTAAATTAGAAACACCTTAGAAAAAGAAAATAAAAACAAAAACAAAAACAAAAAAAGGGTCAGTGGCCATCCATTCGGCCCAGCAGCTTAGCTTAGCCAAACATGGGATGCGGAAGCGCGCAGCAGGCCGGCCCAGCAATAGCCCAAGGCGGGGAGCCCGCACACACCCGCTCTTTTGCAAAAGAGGGCTCAGGCTTTTAGGCATTTAAGGGGAACAGCAAAGCACTATTACCATAGACTCGCATTTTGCATCGAGCACCCTGGAATGTGCCGTCTTTGCAACAGGGCCGTCCCCATAGTCCTCGCGTACGATGGCGCGACAACCAACGGCAACCCACGGTTTCACCGAGCAACAAGGGACCCGTTCTGACCAACTAAAGGGCCAACCACTATCAATAGTTTAGATGCGATGATGGGTCACAATGAGATATAGGGAGGTGCCCTAGGATACGCTGTAGCGATAGGCGGTGGTTCACGGCGATGGCGTAGCTGTTTTGACGTGCCTACACACTCTTAGAAAGGTAGAGGTGGCGGAGAAGCATCAGTAGCTCACCATGGTGCATGCTCCAATGATGGTTGAAGCAAGGAAGGGACATGATGGTCTGGCCACGAGCGCCCGACCACGACGGCAACGTCCCGCGGTGGACCTAGCGTGTCACCGCAGCTCCAATGGAGGCCCTGGCCAGAATGACACAAGCACCAGCTAGAGGAGGTCAAGACAAGTTCACGGATATGAGCAATCGAACTGCTACCAGCCCTACGGTCTTACCCCCAACTTCTCAGCACGGCGGCATTTTGACCAGTGATGAGCAAAATGATAAATTAGCGGTTGGTAGCGCTTGGCCAGGCATGGGGAAGATAGGGCGCCTAGCTGTCTTCTTATGCCACTATGAAACCCTGAGCTAGGCGAATTGGAGGGCGGAAAGGCGGAGCTCTAGCCATGGAGAGAGCACATGAGCGAGGGTGAGCGGATTAAGACGGATGGCTCCATTCGATGGCGGTAGCACGAACATGTGTGCACAGGTGATGGTTCATGGGGCTTGGTGCAATGTGCTTGAATGGAGCGGCAAGACCTGAGCGGGGCTCACCAGCATCGACTAGTGGGGGCAACGTAAGGCAGTGGAACATCCCATCGCCACTATAACTGGGGCCAATGACCAGACATGGCGGTAGTGGCATACGCCAAGGGCCCGACATGGTAGGTGAATCACAATGGTGGGGCGGGCGCCACGTTGGCCGAGCAATGACCATCGCAGCCATGGCTCGCCCTACGAGCAGCACCATAGCCAGCCACCTGAGCGTGACATGCATGCAGTAGCAGGAGACAGACCGCACAGCCGAGGCCGACCAATGCTAGGCCGCAGACGCTACGCGACATCATCTGGGCGCGCGAGTTGGCTAGCGGTAGCAGCCCATCCACGGACTGAGCCGTGCGCTAGCAGCGCCCATGCACGCGGTGACCATGAACCCAGACTGAGAGATGGCAACTGGTGACGTGCACGCATTTTAAAGTAGAGCAAAAGCTGTCAACAATCATGATTGAGGTTCAACTAATTCCCCTAACCTAAAGCCAGCAATACCATCCATCAAGCAGAGTGATTGCCATGAGCAGAGAGCAACCAGAGAAAGGGATAAAAGAGTGCCAACATGGGCTCGCCATGTTGAATGCCAGTTCACGAACGGAGCGCCAACAACATGGTTTCAACACGTTTTAACAAAGTTTGGGCAATTTTTAAGAGGGTATCTGACACCCAACACCACTACCACCTATACCATGGTCTAGAACTCACTTAGAGGCAACAACAGTACAAGAACATGAAACTAGGGTTTAAACAATTTAGTCTAAATTTGAATATCAAAACGGCATTGTCTACTATCTTTTTCCGACTTAGAAAAGGGCAAGGGTTCAATTAAAACTAAACAACCTTTAGCACTTTTGTCACAATTTTTAAAATGTCTAAACCCTATTAATTTCAACCAACAAGTATTCCGCACAATAGTCCATACTTCATGCTAACCCATAGGGGCAAAATATCTAAGCACCATTTAACTATTTTGCTCAACATAATTAGCCAAAAATAGCATTTTAAACATAAGTCCAAATTCCTGCAGATTCAACGGAACGGCTGATTTTTAGTTTCAGGTTCAATTTTTGAGCTCTCAAGAACACTAGTTAACAACATTTGTTTTCAAAATTTAAAGTTGCATTTTCAACTACACCACTTGCTCCTCAACTCTACTTAAATACTACACACAAGTTATATTTTATTTTTGTTTATATAAATTATTTTTCATACCAAACAATTAAAACGATTTATCCCATTTTTCTAGTTAGGATTTTCATTAGCATATTTTACGCACTAAGTAGGTTAACTTGGATATTTATTTGAGTCCACAAAAGTGAGTCACAAAGGATTCGCTTATCATTTCATATGCGTTATAAATTTTTAAAACCGGAAAACTTGTTTGGCTAATCTCTTTCTTGGGCCTTAACCTCGGTGCTAAGCAAGTTCGTAACACCAGAGGTGTTACAGTTCGTCGACAACCTAGCCTTCTCCTAACTTCGACATCTGATCTACAAGCCTACGATGGGTAGCTGCGGAAGAGGGCTGTACTTCTAGAAAGAGGGCGTCGAGTAGAACACCGGCATATATTTATACGTAGGGTTTGGAAAAGTTTCAAAATTTCTTAATTTCTAGATTTATTTCATGTTTAAAAATAATTCTAGGAAATTTCTTAAATCATATTTAAGCCACGAAAAATCATAGAAAGTAAAGAAAATTTCCTGAGGTAGATATGAACATGATAGGTCAAAAGAAAGAGTTTGGAACTCATGAAAAGATTATTGAGATGACCAAGGTAAAAGATTATGGTCAAGGAAAAAGGAATTAAATTCCAGTAAAGGTTGAAAATTTCCTGAAGAGAAAGAAACGTTGTTCTACGTATTTTGAAACCATTTGCACCCATAAACATCAAATGCAACCGGCATGAATGCAACACCCTTTCAGATTAAATTATAAAAGTCATTTAAAATTCACATTTTGCACTGTTTAAATTACTAAAAGGCTAATTAAGTCTTGGAAATTTTAGAAAAAACTATAAACTCATAATTTTTCTTTCGTGTAAAACTATTCACAACCCAAAATAGAAATTTTGGAGCCTGACAAAGTGCTAGTTGTCCATGGTCCATCCTCTATTCCTCGGTCCAAACCTTCGCATCCGTTCTTCAATGCTCTCATCCCATCACGCATGGGCTCCTGCTCGACCTTATCTATTGTCGTTGACCGTCTTACGCTCAACACCCATCACAAGTTGACAAGAGACATGTTACACACTCACTCATTCCTCAATTAGTCTCATGCACACTTAATGAAAACTCTGATCACCTCATTGATAATCACTCATCGCTCGCACATATCGACTATGTGTTCGTATTTTCCAAATGCTTCGGCACATGATGACACTACATAATTTCCCTGAAAAACAGAAACAGTAAGCTTTTCAAAATTTTGAGAAGGCGATATATTTTATTGGCATCTGCACACCAATTGAGTTGTAGCTATCCTTCGAGTAATTACAACTTTGGTACTCAAGCGTTAAATTATATAATTGGTTACCTTATATCTATCTAGTAACCTTATAATTAGTTTCAAAATTCTGTTAATATATAATGGTAGAACTCTGCATCAACCATAAATTCCATGTCATAAAGCAATGAGTTTATATAAGATCCCACTTGCACATATACAAATGCATACACAGATCAGTTCACGTTAGTTCCTCTAAAGGAGGCAAAATAAGTGTGTAACCTACTGCTAGCAGCCACCACCAGCGTCATCAACTAACTTAGTCACTTTTTCTAAGTTGTACAAAGAAAGGATGTTCCAGCACCCATAGATGTCAGTGGACTCAGAACCACTCTCCACGGAGAGACGTGGTTCGGCACCTTAGGGTGCTGCATGGGTCCCCTTTTAGTGTAAGTGCCAAGCCATCCATAAAAAACGCAGTTGATGACAGTACAACAGAGAAGACGACAGAAACACAAGATTTTTTTTCTTTGAAAGGAGCCACTTTACCCGGCCTTCTTTGGAGGCCATTAAAGGAGCCAGGGATCAATCCCTGGTCGGCCGGCCAACTCCCACCCTTAGGGCTAAACCGCCTGCTCTATGACCAGTTTCTAAGAAACATAAGATTTCAAGTGTAGTGCTAATCATCTGCTTTACTCCTGCTATATGACTCAGAAGGAATAATGTTAAAAGTATAAATACGTGTAGTTAGAGATAAAGATATAATTAATCCAGAGATATAATAGGTCTAGACTTAGCTAGTAGAACTTGTATTATACTCCACGTCGATTTATAAAGTGTTTGGTTTGGGAAATCAACCCATTTTAAGTGAGGTGCATCATGAGTTCATTAGTTAAATTTAGTTGAATGATTTCATTTCTCATACAAGTATTATACTAGTATTAATTATTAGCTTTTAAGAAAATGATGGTACTGATGGATAAACTCATTTCAATTCACAATCATATCCAAAGAAAAAAAATCAGTGAACTGATGGGACTATATCATTCAACAAACCAAACAGCATCCCTTTAAATGCATGCTTGTCATTTACCAAAGTCCTAAGACATGTATCAATTATGCCACCTACATGACGAACATATAAGACATCCTAAGGACTTATTAAGCCTTTTCCATTTTGCCACAATGACAGTGTCGAGAAAGCTCAGTACTGACTTAGGCCTCTTTGGCACGGCTTATGCCGGCTTCGGCTTCATCTATTTTACACAAATCGAGGCACTGTAGCGTGAAGCCGTTTTGTAAGTCGGGGTTAAAATGAACTCACTACTAGAGAACAGACTTTAGAACGATGTCCCAATTTAACATTAGCTCGGCATTTTTTGCCCCCGGGACTAAAGGTTTTTTTAGTCCCGGTTGGTAATACCAACCGGGACTAAAGATTCCTACCCAACGGTCATCCGCGGGGCAGGGATCTTTAGTCCATACATTTAGTCTCGGTTGGTAATACCAGCCGGGACTAAAGTTTTTAGTCCCGGTTTGGGTGATGCCCCGGGAATAAAGATTAATCTTTAGTCCCGGTTTGGCCCCCTAACCGGGACTAATTATCCCGGCCTATAGACCAGCTCATTTCTTCCTCCCCGAGCCCGAGCCATTCCATTCAAACTTACTATCTCTGTTCTTCAGCTTGCTGTTGTTCTTGCTCTCTCCCCCTCCATTGGTGTTGCTCTTCAATTTTGGAGGTAACAAACTTAATCCTCTTATGTTTTATCAGTAGCTTATCTCATTTTGCAATGTAGATGCATGTGTAACTTTATATGTTGGACTTTATTATGATTTTATGTCATTTTTAGCTCAAAATCACATGATGATTTGCATATATGTTTGGATAAACAAAAGTTAAATTAGTTCATCAAAATCACTTGATAGTTTAGTATTGCTAGTATATGTAGTACATTTCATGGTTTAGTTAGATAAATAAATATTTTTATTTTTTTAATATATTACTTTAGAAATGAGAAATTTACAATAGTTTGCAAAAATAAGTATAGAAAGTAACTTGATATGGTGGATTTGATTATGATTTCTATGTCATTTTTAGCTCAAAATCACATAATGATTTATAATAGTAAAATCACTTGATAGTTTGGTATTTTACTATTATACATAATACATATTTCATGGTTTAGTTAGATAAATAAATAATTTTAGTTTTGTTTAAATATATTATTTTAGAAAATGTGAAATTTACACTAGTTTGCAAAAATAAGTATAGAAAGTAGATGACAACTGGTACCGGATCCTCGGCCTCTTGTTTGGTTGCGAAACGACTGAGGCCAGAACTCCCTCTCATTATATGTGGCAAGTGTAAGTAGAAGATTGTGATGGAGTACTGAGTCAAGAGACAGGGACCCAACAAGGGTTGTGTTTTCTACAAGTGCCCGGATCGCGATGTGAGTTTCTTACGCATGTGATTATTATGGCTAATTGACCTGCTTTTCTTAAATATTTTTGACTAAATATTTTTTGGCTTTAATTGCAGTGGGAGGGCAATGGATGCGATGGTTGGTACTGGGAAGAAGATTATGCTACATACGTGTAGAATTCGGGTGCGCTTGAGGTAGCGGCAACTGATGATGAGGCAGTGAGCCAGCAGGAGAAGCTTATTGATATTCAATAGACGAATGATTTGTCTATTTTAGTTGCATACGGTCACAAAATAATTATGTTACTGAAGTGCATTATAGTTTTAGTTTGTTTAGTGATAGTTGGGATTGCTTACGTTGTATCCAGGCTTAGTTAATTAATCAACCGTGTGTGTGTGTCATCTATGTTGTGTAATAAAATACTTAATTATGTTCAAGGTTTTCATAATTTGTCATGTAATACAGATTATGTCACGCCATTGGATGTACAATGCCGATCGCCGCTCCCAAGACTTTATTGAGGGCGTGCATTATTTCTTAGGTGTGGCCGAGGCAAATAAGCGGGATGGTTTCATGTGCTATCCATGTGCCCTATGTAAGAATTTAAAGGAATATTCAAGCTCAATGAGTCTTCATTCACATTTACTTAAGTCAGGTTTCATGTCAAACTATATATGTTGGACTAAGCATGGAGAAAGCGGGGTCATGATGGAAGAAGGTGAAGGAGAAGATTTAGACATTGATGACATTATTGCTCAGTATGGTGCCTTTAATGATACTACAATGGGGGGAGATGAAGAAGAGGTAGCGGCAGAAGATGATCTCGATGATGCTCTTGGTGATGCCATTCGTGATGCACAACAAGAATGCGAAAGTGAAAAAGAGAAAGTTAAGTTCGAGCGCATGCTTAAGGATCATAGGAAGTTGCTATACCTGACGGCCGAAGAGGGGCAAAAAAGCTGGGTACAACACTGGAATTGCTATAGTGGAAGGCAAAGAATGGTGTATCCGACAAGGCATTTAGGAATTTATTGAACCTCATAAAGAAGATGCTTCCAAAGCCAAATGAATTGTCCACCACTACGTACGAAGCAAAAAAGGTTGTCTGCCCTTTGGGATTAAAAATCCAGAAGATATATGCATGTCCTAATGACTGCATCCTCTACCATGGCAATGAATACAAGAATTTGGATGAATGCCTGGTATGTAAAGCATCACGGTATAAGATCAGGCGCGATGATCCTGGTGACGTCGAGGGTGAACAACGTCCTAGAAAGAAAATCCCTGCCAAGGTTATGTGGTATGCTCCTATAATACCATGCTTAAAATGTTTGTTTAGAAATGAAGACCATGCAAAGTTGTTGTGGTGGCATAAAGAAGACCGTAAGGTAGACAATATGCTGAGACACCCAGCTGATGGGTCCTAGTGGAGAGCGATAGATAGAGAATTTTTAGAGTTTGCAAATGAGGCTAGAAACTTAAGGTTCGCCTTAAGTACAGATGGTATGAATCCTTTTGGAGAGCAGAGCACTGGTCATAACACTTGGCCAGTTACTCTATGTATCTACAACCTTCCTCCATGGTTATGCATGAAGTAGAAGTTCATTATGATGCCAATCCTCATCCAACGTCCGAGGCAACCTGGCAACGACATTAATGTCTATCTGAAGCCATTAGTTGAAGAACTTCTAGTTTTATGGAACAAACCAGGTATACGTGTCTGGGATGAGTACAAACAAGAACACTTTGACCTACGAGCAATGTTGTTCGTAACAATCAATGATTAGCCTGCTTTAAGTAATCTTTCAGGTCAGACAAATAAAGGATATAATGCATGCACACATTGTTTTGATGACCTTGATAGTATATATTTGAAAAGATGTCAAAAGGTCATGTACCTTGGCCATCGTCGATTCCTTCCTTTGAATCACCAAGTAAGAAAGAAAGGGAAACATTTTAAAGGTAAGCCAGACCACCGGAAGAAGCCTCATAACCGAATTGGGGAAGATGTACTCGCAATGGTCAAGGATGTGAAAGTAGTATTTGGAAAGGGACAAGGCAGCGAATCTGTTCCCAAAGATGCTAAGGGACACGCACCCATGTGGAAGAAGAAGTCCATCTTTTGGGAGCTACCCTATTGGTAAGTCCTAGAGGTCCGCAACACAGTCGACGTGATGCACCTGACAAAGAATCTTTGTGTGACCCTGTTAGGATTCATGGGTGTGTATGGGAAGCCAAAGGATTCACTTGAAGCACGCCAGGACTTGTAGGGCATGAAAGAACGAGACAACTTTCATCCAGAGAAGACAGATGATGGACGTCATTACTTAAGTCCTGCTAGCTACACGCTTAGCAAAGAAGAGAGGGATAGCATGTTCGAATGTCTAAGAAGCATCAAGGTCCCATCGGGATTCTCCTCCAATATAAAGGGTATAATAAATGTGCCAGAGAAGAAATTCCTAAACTTAAAGTCCCACGACTGCCATGTGCTTATGATGCAATTGCTTCTAGTTGCTTTAAGAGGAAATCTACCTCCACATGTATGTCTAGCCACCGTAAAGCTATGTGCATTCCTCAATGCAATTTCTCAGAAGGCAATCAATCTAGTGGAACTAGCTACTCTATAGAATGATGTGGTTCAATGTCTTATCAGCTTTGAGTTGGTGTTCTCTCCATCCTTCTTTAATATCATGACACACCTCCTAGTTCATTTGGTGAAGGAGATTACTATTCTTGGACCTGTGTTCTTACATAACATGTTCCCCTTCAAGAGGTTTATGGGAGTCTTGAAAAAATATGTGAAAGTCTATTCTAAGCCTGAAGGAAGCATCGCCCAGGGCTATGGAACAGAGGAGGTCATTGAGTTCTGTGTTGACTTTATTCCTGACCTTGCCCCGATTGGCGTTCCCGAATTGCGACATGAGGGGAGACTCAGTGGTAAAGGAACTTTAGGGAAGAAAACATATATTGGCATAGAAGACAATTATTTTAATAAAGCACACTACATAGTTCTTTAAAACTCATCATTGGTGCATCCGTACATCGAGATACATAAGGAGTTCTTACAATCCAAGTTTCTAGGGAAGACTGAAGCTTGGATTAGGCGTTAGCACATGGAAAGTTTCAGTGTTTGGTTGTGAAAAGAATGTCAAGGCGATGACAATATTGATGAGCAACTGTATTTGTTGGCTAGGCAACCATCATGGCATATCCTCACGTACCAAGGGTACGAGATAAATAAAAATACATTTTACACAGTTGCCCAAGATAAAAGGAGCACCAATCAAAATAGTGGTGTTCGCATAGATGGCACAGATCCAAATGGGAATATACAAACATATTATGACCGCATAGAAGAGATATGGGAACTAGACTATGCACCTAATTTTAAAGTCCCTTTGTTCTGGTGCTAATGGGTGAAGCTGACCGGAGGAGGGGTAACAGCCGACAAAGAGTATGGAATGACAACAGTGGACCTCAATAATATTGGGTACAAAGATGAACCATTCGTCCTTGTTGCCGATATGAGTCAGGTGTTCTATGTGAAAGACATATCTACAAAATCAAAGAGAGGAAAAAACGAAGACATCACCTCAATGATCAATGAGTTAAAGCGCCACATAGTTCTTTCTGGGAAAATAAATATAGTGGGAATTGAAGACAAGTCAGACATGTCAGAAGATTATGAAAGAAATGTCCAAATTCCACCCTTCATAGTGAAGAAAGATCCAAGCATCATGTTAAATGATGAAGACACTCCATGGTTACGACAATATCATAACCAAGGGTCATACGTCAAGAAGAAATTCACTATTGTGCCCGCATGATACAACGATACATGTTTAATATATTATGTTTTAGAGACGGATATTATGTAATATATTATGACTTCACATTGTAATATATTTAATATATGTTTCAAATTTCACAAGTGTGTGACATAGTTTTAGAAAGTCTATATGAGATTCAAGAATTTGTGACTAGTGTTTGATAAAACTTTCTCAAATGGGAAAATGAGCTATGTAACAATTGTATATCTTGCTGAGATGATCAAACTTGGTATTCAGAGTTTTTTCATCTGAGGTCATTTAGTATCTCATTTGAGCAAGTTTGATCAAGTCAAATTTGGTCAAATAAAAAAACAACACTTTGACTCTAGTATTATGAACTCTAAATGACTTCAAATTGAAATGTTTTGAATACCAAGTTTGTTAAACTCATCAAGATCTACAATTGTTGTTTTGATCAACTTTCCATTTGAGAAAGTTTGGATGGTTCAAATTTGTGATTTTTAAATTTCAATGCCTACAAACTAGTTTTCGGAACCCTAGATTGTCTCAAATTGAAACGTTTTGAATACCAAGTTTATTCAGATCATCAAGATCTACAATACTTATATAGGCTATTTTTCATTTGAGAAAGTTTGAACAAAATGTAGTTTAAATTTCACAAGTGTGTGACATAGTTTTAGAAAGTCTATATGAGATTCAAGAATTTATGACTAGTGTTTGATAAAACTTTCTCAAATGGGAAAATGAGCTATGTAACAATTGTATATCTTGCTGAGATGATCAAACTTGGTATTCAGAGTTTTTTCATCTGAGGTCATTTAGTGTCTCATTTGAGCAAGTTTGACCAAGTCAAATTTGGTCAAATGAAAAAACAATACTTTGACTCTAGTATTATGAACTCTAAATGACTTCAAATTGAAAAGTTTTGAATACAAATTTTGTTAAACTCATCAATATCTACAATTATTATTTTGGTCAACTTTCCATTTGAGAAAGTTTGGATGGTTCAAATTTGTGATTTTTAAATTTCGATGCCTACAAACTAGTTTTCGGAACCCTAGATTGTCTCAAATTGAAACATTTTAAATACCAAGTTTGTTCAGCTCATCAAGATCTACAATACTTATATAGGCCATTTTTTCATTTAAGAAAGTTTGAATAAAATGTATTTTAAATTTCACAAGTGTGTGAGAGTTTTAGAAAGTCTATATGAGATTGAAGAATTTGTGACTAGTGTTTGATAAAACTTTCTCAAATAGGAAAATAAGCTATGTAACAATTGTATATCTTGCTGAGATGATCAAACTTGGTATTCAGAGTTTTTTCATCTGAGGTCATTTAGTGTCTCATTTGAGCAAGTTTGACCAAGTCAAATTTGGTCAAATGAAAAAACAACACTTTGACTCTAGTATTATGAACTCTAAATGACTTCAAATTGAAAAAGTTTTGAATACCAATTTTGTTAAACTCATCAAGATCTACAATTATTGTTTTGGTCAACTTTCCATTTGAGAAAGTTTGGACGGTTCAAATTTATGATTTTTAAATGTTGATGCCTACAAACTAGTTTTCAGAACCCTAGATTGTCTCAAATTGAAAAGTTTTGAATACCAAGTTTGTTCAGCTCATCAAGATCTACAATCCTTATATAGGCTATTTTTTCATTTGAGAAAGTTTGAACAAAATGTAGTTTAAATTTCATAAGTCTGTGATATAGTTTAAAAAGTCTATGAGATTCAAGAATTTGTGACTAGTGTTTGATAAAACTTTCTTAAATGGGAAAATGAGCTATGTAATAATTGTAGATATTGCTGAGATGATCAAACTTGGTATTTAGAGTTTTTTCATCTGAGGTCATTTAGTGTCTCATTTGAGCAAGTTTGACCAAGTCAAATTTGGTCAAATGAAAAAACAACACTTTGACTCTAGTATTATGAACTCTAAATGACTTCAAATTGAAAAGTTTTGAATACCGAGTTTGTTAAACTCATCAAGATCTATAATTGTTATTTTGGTCAACTTTCCATTTGAGCTAGTTTGGACGGTTTCTAAATTTGTGATTTTTAAATTTTGACGCCTACAAACTAGTTTTCGGAACCCTAAATTGTCTCAAATTGAAAAGTTTTGAATACCAAGTTTGTTCATCTCATCAAGATATACAATTGTTGTTTTGGTCAACTTTCTATTTGAGAAAGTTTAGATGGTTCAAATTTATGATTTTTAAATTTCGACGCCTACAAACTAGTTTTCGAAACCCTAGATTGTCTCAAATTGAAAAGTTTTGAATATTAAGTTTGTTCAACTCATCACGATCTACAATCCTTACATAGGCCATTTTTTCATTTGAAAAAGTTGTAGAATAAAAATACTACATTTTCTTTATTTTTATAGGTTCAACAAAAATTTCCTGTCATTTTGTTCAAAAAAACTGAGAAAAAATTGAAACATTGACATTACAATAATGTAATAACAAATTTCCTATCGAATAATATTAGTTTTATTAATTTTAAGTTACAAAAATATTTTTGCATTAACAAAATACTTAGTATTAGTAACATTTATATTCTATATTCATAAAAGAAATTAAAAACTTTAGGTTACAAAATTTTCCTATTTATAATAAATAATTAGTTAATCAATAGTATTTTTTAAAATAGATATCGCAAAGTATTGAAGTTGCTATAGAATTAATTGATTAACCTAGTATTAAACAAGGAGAACAAAATCAAAATCCCAGGCCTTTCCAATTACTCTGGCGGGCCGCCAAAAGTTTCAAGCCTTCAGTCCCGGCCCAGGCCAGAAACCAAGACTAAAGGGTGGGCGGCAATTTCGGCCAAAAATACCTTTAGTCCCGGCTGGTAACACCAACCGGCACTAAAGCTCCTTTAGTCCTGGTTGGTAAGCCGAGCCAGGACTAAAGGGTTGGACTTTTAGTCCTGGTTCGGCTTACCAGCCAGGACTAAATGGCGTTTAGTCCCGGCTGGTGTTATCAGCCGGGACTAAAGGGTCCCGGCCTATATATATTGAATGGTTCCTGTTCTGTTCATCTTCTACTTTTCGATCTACACGTCGATCATCGCCGCTGCCACCGCCATCTTCGATCTCGCCTCCGTCGCCCAGCCCTGTCCGGCCGTCAAGCTCGTCTCTGCCGCGCCGCCGTCGTCATCTACCCCCGCCCGGCCACGCCATCCGCTGTCTCTCCGCCGCCGGAGCCGAGCCCACCCTCGTCGCCGATCGCTTCTCGCCCGGCCTCGTCGTTGAGCCCCGCCCAGCGGCCGTCGAGCTCGTCTGCCACGCCACGCCGTCGTCGTCCTCATGTGAGGTGCTCAGCTCGGCCCCATGGCCGGCCAGCACGCCCTGCCCGGCCTGTCCATCCGCCCCAGCTAGCCTTAGCTAGCTGCTGATCTTGGCCATATTTTTTTAGATTGTTTTTGATATATATGTTAAATTTAATTACTAATTTATTTAGATAGTTTTTTATATATATGTTAGATTAAAATGTATTAAAATTTAATTAGTAGTTTATTGTTAGTTTTTTAGTTAGTTTTTTAGATAGTTTTTGATATATGTTAGATTTAAATTTATTAAAATTTAATTAGTACTTTATTTAGATAGTTTTTTATTATAGTTTTTGATATATTTAGTAATTATTATTCTATCTCTCTTTATATATGTGTTAGATTTAATTTTGATTTTAGTAATTCTATCTATATATCACTTGGATATTTTATTAGTAATTCTATCTATATCACATGCATATCTAGAGAGAGATTCTATATGTATACATATGTACTTAATTATTTCTATATGTATATATACATGTACTTATTTTCATGTGTTGAGAGAGAGAAAATTGTATCTAGAGAGACATTCTATGTGTTATCACATGCATATCTAGAGATATATACATATACACTTATTTCTTTGTGTTGAGAGAGAGAGAGAAAATTGTATCATTCTATGTGTATATATACATATACTTATTTCCATGTTTTTGGATCGAAAGTGTTTTTGATTCGATTCCAAAGCCTACACCTTATTATTGTTTATCCTTATGAAATATTATGTGTTATTATATTTAATTGGATTTAGTAATTCTATATGTGTTATTACATGTACTTATGTTATGTGCCATAGTAATTCTATCTATGTGTTATCTTGAAGATACAAATGGCTGCTCCAGATGATAACTTAAATGATGACATAATGGCGGATATTGTCAACGCCGGCACCAATGCGGATGTAGATGATACGAGTCAGTACTTTGCTGATTATGAGGATATCCTGAATATCCCGATGGTTGAAGAACAAATTGTCGTGCAAGAAAATACTGGCAAGATATATTCGATTATCTATCATCTCTTATAGATGCATGCGTACGTATATTTGTTGTTAATCATTGTGTTTCTACTCATGTAGCTGGTCTCTGGATCTACATCAACCACCGGCAAGAGTAGGAAAGTCCGAGGGCCAAAAAAGCCATTAGAGGGCCGTTTCATAATATTAGAATTCGACACCGACACCGGCAAACCATTGGGACCACATGCTCAAACATATGTCAATCAATGTTGGTTCATTGTAAGGGATAGGATTCCAGTTAGTGTTCGTGAATGGAAGCAGAAGATATCCGCTCCTAATGTTAGTTTTGTATCTGATCGTGACAAGAACCTAGCTTGGAGACATATCACTCAACATTTCACATTACAAGCAGATGATGCTTTGAAGGAGCTAGTGAGGGATTGGACAACAAAGAAGATGGCAACATTGTTCTAGAGTTGGAAGAAGACATTGTATAAAAAGTTTATCTTGAAGAATGAAACGCCGAATTTCAATGCTAAGGCATTTGTCAAGTTGGAGTCCCATTAGGATGACTTCGTACAATACAAGACATCTCAAGAGAGTGAGGAACGTGTGATGAGGAATCAGTAGAATGCCCAATAGAAGCAATACCATCATCGCATGGGATCAGATGGTTATAGGAGTGCTATTCCCAAGTGGCAAAACCTAGAAGCAGAGATTACTGCCAAAGGAATCATACCTGAAACAATAGAGAAGAACTAGCCTCAACGCGTGAAGAATTGGTTCTACGCTCATGAGGGAAGCCTAGACCCAGACACTGGCAAGCTAATTTTCGGCCAAAAAATTGAGAGAGCAACACAGAGACTAGCTCGTGCTAGGGAAGAAGTTGATAGTGGTGTTTTTAAGCCCAACAGAGAGAAGGATGAATTGACATATGCCCTAGAGAATCCCAAACACGGTGATCGAACAAGAGGCTATGGGGCAGTTCCGTGGCTACAAGCATTCCCAGCAGACAAGGATACCTATAGAAGCCGCCAGAGAAAGAAGGATGAGGAGGCAGACCAAATCCGTGTATTAGAGCAATTTGTTAATGAGTCACGACAAGCATTGCTTGAATCACGTGAATGAGAAAAATCTCTTGAGGCAAGAATGCAGGAGGAGATCAAGAGGCAAGTGCAGCTAGCAATGAGTCAAATGCAATCGCAATAAACGCCGGGAGTCACTATTAGCCCCGTTGGTCAGATGAAAAGCAGTTGTGCTTCCACGGAGCTGCCAGTTATTCAAGATGACGCTGGGTTGCGCTTCCCTGTTGATGACATTACCGAGCCTCTAACAACATGTGAGCTGCACATTCCAGATGGTAATAATGCATCAATCATGGTGGCTGTCGGGGTTGTATCTCCAATAGACCGAACGAAGACACCAACAATCCATGGGTCAATTATTCAACCTGGATATGCTAGCGTCTCGATCGATAGAGTGCTCAAAGGTTACAACAATGTTCCTCTTGACATTGAAGGCGGTGATGGGGAGAAGACACTAGGAGAAGCAGAGAAGACATTTATTCAATGGCGCAAACGCTTCATCATTATTCCTGGGGTGCCACCGCTTCTCTTACCTCACCCTAGGTACGAATGAAAATGAATGAAATATTATTTTCCATTAATTTTATATTGGCTTCAAAAATAATTAACTCACAACTTGTTTTTGTAGCATGGTCTCCCCCCAGCCTAGCCCAATCATTCATTCCCCATCTCATCACAGCGTCATGGGGGGCGAGACGACTTCATCCCCACGGCGATCTCCAACTCCTACACCGGCCCCATCGCCTCCACAATGATCTCCAACTCCTACACCGGCCCCACCGTCTCCACAACGATCTCCAACGCCTCCACGCCGGTCTCCAACACCGGCCTCATCGCCTCCACACCGGTCTCCAACACCGCCCTCACCCCCTCCACAGCGACGCACTACAGAGACGTCTAAGCTCCCGGCGGCAAAGAAGACCCCAAAAAAAGAGTTATTTCTTAAGAAATACTTCCTCAAAAGACTGATGAACAAATAGCAGCTGAAGAAGACAAAAAAGTAAAAGATTTTTTTATAGATATCGAAAAGCAGAGATAAGCGAAGCTTAAGGAGAAGTCGTACTTTTACATACCATGAGATCTGCTGAGGCAGAAGGTCGAAGCTCACAAAAAAAAGATGCTTAAACTTCGTAAGCCTCCGCCACTATCAGACTATGACCGCTCCCTCGTGAAGTCACATGATGCAGATAAGAAAAGAAAAAGAGCATCAGGGAAGGATGTCACACAGCTCGGACAACAGAAGCAACCAATGCAAAATCTTGTTGTTGCTAATGAATATGGTTCCAACATAGAAGTCTATCGACCAGACAACTCTGGAGAAGTGTCGGTTCAAGACCTTAATACTTTTTTTTGAACTAACTGGTTTAACCTTGGATCAATTGGCGGATAAAGCTCCAATCCAGAACCTGGATGTTGATACCTGGAAGACTTATAAATTTGGCAAAAGTCTGTACAACCCTGCGGCTTTGAATGAATTGGGTACGCAAATATACTTGCTCAACAAGTGGTGCATGCAGGCATGTGGCAGGGGTGAGGAGTGGATCTTTGTCAGATTTAGAGACCATCATTACTTCCGTGGCGATGACATCTTACATATTAGTTTCGAAGAATTACATCAACTATACCACATGGACGCTCTAGACAAATCAATCATTAGCTGCTTTTGTTTATAAGTGATTCTTACTTTTATTTAATAAACTCACTTCCATGCGTACGTGTATATAATTATCCTCACATGTAACTTATATTTATATATAAATTCCAGATGTCAGAGCTCCAAAGAATACAAGACACCAGTGTTGGCTTCATTGATCCTTATATCGTATTCAAAACCGATATTATTGTCAAGGAGTAGTGGGTATCTGAAGCACAAAAGAATATCATGAGGTTCTTCGTGAAGCAGCACGATAAGACAACAATACTTTTCCCGTATAACTTTGAGTAAGTGTTAATAATAATGTAGTCTACACATTTTATGTAATATCAATACAACTTATTTGCATGTACGTGTGTATATAAACCAATGCAGGTTTCACTGGATACTCATTGTCACTGAGTTAAACTCAAGTCGGTTAATAATCTTGGACTCGTTGAGAAAAGAGCGGGCACTATACCAGGATATGATAGACATTATCCAGGGGTAATTTCGATCTCTCGCGCACAACTATTATTGAATAGACTTTGCCATAATTTATTAACGATCGTACATTATTGGTCGCACAGGGTTTGAAAAGAGTTTATTCGGCAACACCGTAAGGATTGCAAGGCACCACTTAATGTAATTGAAATACCAGTAAGTTGTACTATATATACTTCCCCACGTGTTTAATTACTACTCCCTCCATTCCTTAATATAAGCTATATAGTTTTTAGCACCAATATTAACGCACGGCTTGGGGAAGGATGTGAGACTAAGGAAAAAAAGGAAAATCAGGTCATCTTCTCTCTAGGAAAAAAAGAAAAATCAGGCCATCTTCTCTCTGCTAATCAGATTGCTTTCTAAATCTAAGGCATTAGTTGGGGCATGTGCTATGTACGGTGGAAAGATTTTCAAACTAATCGGCGTGCGAGCTGATATGTACCTATATTTTGGAATTTTCTTTAAAAATCTATATGGCTTATATTAAGGAACGGAGGGAGTATATCGTACTTCAATTTACGTGTGAGATGATGAGAATAATCTTCTTCTCGTACAGTGGTGTTTGCGGCAGCAACCAGGTAATAACTTGTGTTGATACTACATTTGTGAATTTATCACTGCACATATAAGAACTCCTGAAGATATCCTTAGAGTACGTATATATTAATTTTTTATTTATTTTTAAATGAATATATATATATGTATTAATACTTTTCCTTTTATTTCAAATGCAAGACTAAATGGTTGAAACAAAGGGTCATACAAAAAGACCATATGAAAGCAGTTCAAGAGTCAATAGCAGGATTTCTTCTAGAAAAAGTGCTAAATCCCAACAGCGAGTTCTACTTTGATCATAAGGAATAAATGATGTAAATTAAATGTTTATTGATATCGTTATTTTCGAGAACAAGATTATGAAAATATTGTATATATACATATATATCTATAATATATATAGTTTCATACTTTATTCGAATATAATAATGCTCGAGATGAGAATTAGATGTAATTATATGTGTGCGTGTATTTATATTAGTAGCGTAGAATACGTACATAAAAACATATTATATATTAAACAATTATGTGTAACTGAACTGAAAACAAATTAAACAAGAAAAAAGAAAAAGAAAATGAACATTTAGTCCCGGTTAGGGTTACCAACCGGGACTAAAGGGTGTGGCCACGTTTGCTCGGCTGGAGGGCCTTTAGTCCCGGTTACATCAACCAGGACTAAAGGTCCCTCTTTAGTCCCGGCTCGATGACCCGGGACTGAAGGTTCCACATTTAGTCCGGGATCATTGTCCCGGCGCGGTAACCAGGACTAAATGCCGTTACCGCCCGGGACAACAAGGCCATCCTGTAGTAGTGACTAGAAGCCGAAAAAGCCAGTTTTTTTTGCTTTACCGATAAAGCCGTTTTGGATGAGCCGTGCCAAAGAGAGCTTTAAAGTTTTAAAGCTAGACGGCTAGTCCATTCATTCATTCAAATACAAAGTATCAGGCAAAGATGAAAAGCCGCGATTTTACCCTCTCTCTCAACAGTGGGGCCGATGCTTTTCCAATAGCGATGCTAGACTGTGTCGGCGAACGGAATCAGGGATGTCCCAAAGTGCTGCATCAAAGTAGCTCATAGGATAGTGTTACACGTACATCTCTCACTGTGGATGGTTACAATCGAAGCCGTACATTGCCGATGAACGAGGGTGTCATAGCATATAGCATCAGCTCAACTCATCAGGAAACTGACTGAATGTACGTACGCAACAACGGGTTGTTTTAGCCTCTCCCAACAATCAGATTTTTATACGTGCACTTACAGAGTCTTATAGCTATATTTACACCATCTTATTATAATTACACTTATTTCTTCAGTGTAATTTATTGGATATAATGATGTAATTTGAGAATAATTACAGATCTCGGATAAATATAATCTAAATTTACAAATTATTTTTATGAATTACATATATCAAAAAAATACATGATAAATATGTCAAATTCTTCACAAGTTTCAAAAAAAACATACTTGCTCGGTGCACTGCAGGATAAAACCGATGCGGTGCTCGATCGTAACCACTATACTGGCACCGGCGCATCCAAGCCCTCACTAAGACCGGCGTGTCCCACCTCTCGGTGCAGGACATCTAGCCGCCTGAGCACCTCCCTTCTCCGTCGTCCTTCCTCGTCGTCGCCGCTGCACTCTCCATGCCAGTCATCGACCTCTCGTCCCCCACCGTGGCCATCATTGTCTGCGCCGCATGCAAGGGCTAGGACGCCTTCCACAAAGTTGGCAATGCGTGCCATGGGAGCTCCTCGATGTGGTGGGCGTCCCGCAGCAAGGCGTGAGGCTAGCGGCAGGGCTAGGAGGCGAAGAAGCGGCGGCAGCACGGAGTAGGCGGTGGCAGGAATCGTCGGGTCACACGGTGTTGGCGCGAGCTTGCGTCTGAGGGACTTTAGCTGGACCGGTGTGGGCATGAGCAAGAGTACTATCGAGCTCCGCGTAGGCATAGGACCGGCTGTGGCTTTGGCACGGAGGCCACATGAGTCCGGTTACGGAACCAGCGAAGGAAGAAAGGAGGAACAAGATGACAGTGGAGCCAACATGTCAGTGATTCAGTGATGTGGGAGAAAGAGAGGGACAGGAGTATTTTAGGCAAGATGAAACCATAATGCTTCCTGTAGGGCATCCGTCCGTCTGGACGACCCGACTCGCCAGCCACACGCCCTGCCTGTCCGGATTCGCCCCGCCCGCTGCGGCCGCCTCCACGCCGCCGCCGCCGCCTGCCGTGGCCGCCTCCACCGCGCCACTCGCCCAAATTCGCCCAATCAGTAAGAAGATGTTACAAACATGTGTTTCAGATGCTTTAGAGATATGTTGCAAGTGTTTATATGGATGTTGCAAAAGTAGCTCTGGATGTTTGTATATGTTGCAATGGCTATATATGTATGTTGCAAGTGTCTGTTTGAAATGTTTCATCTATTTCAGACAAATATTGCAAGTGTTTTATCTGGATGTTGCATATGTTGCAGTTGTAAGTGTATGTTCTAAATGTGTCAGTTGTTTTCATACGTATGTTGCAAGTATTTCATGTTTTAAGCGTATTCTCTTGGATGAGACAGCTGGAGTCACGTGGCGCACATCCGCAGGCAGGGCGCGTGTGGATTCCTACGTGCATGCACGAAACAGAGCAGACGCAGGCTCCCCACGTGCGCGTGGGAAACCGAGCGAGCGTGGGCGGTCCCCGAGTGCACGCTCGAAACAGAGCAGGGGCGGGTGTCCGGATGCAAGCGTCTGTCCAGGCGCTAGCTCTACCCA
The DNA here is from genome assembly GCF_019320115.1 of Miscanthus floridulus. NCBI lineage: Eukaryota > Viridiplantae > Streptophyta > Magnoliopsida > Poales > Poaceae > Miscanthus > Miscanthus floridulus. The sequence continues at coordinate 58,787,301 of NC_089584.1, forward strand.
ATATGAAAATATATTGATCTGTAGGTGGATACAAGGTCTAGAAAAATGTATAAAGTGACATATTTCAGGCAACGAAAGAATTAGAATAGCACGGTTCTGAATAGTGAACGGTAGGGACTTATCCTAAAAGTTGGAAAAATATAGTGGCACCCGTAAAAAAAAAAATCTTAAAATAGCCTCCGGCGATAGTGAGCCACGGTACTAGACCCGCTCCTCCTCTACTGTCCGTACCTACCATAATCATGCGGCACTAAACCCTTCTTATATTAATGATATATGTGCTGAAGAAACGTCATGCGGCACCACCACCTGGAGAAAACAGCTGTGTTCTAAGTTGCTGTCCCCAGCCGAAGTCACAATAACCACTTCTTCGACCTTTCTTACATTCATTTCTCGTGGTCATTTTGGAAAGTGATGGCTAGTGGATGTTCCTGTGCAGATTGTACTTTTTCAAAAATTAAAGTAGACGCCTTATAGTTATTTAACTGGAATAAATTCTGAGCCTCACAATGTGCTGCTTTTACTGGAACACTGTTTTTGCGTCAGAATCGACTGAATATCGAATCTATTGTTCGCGTCAGTCACCGCAGGCAAGTTTGATGTTAATCTTGTTAGAGGGTCGCTTCGTACCTATCAAGTTTGATGTATGCTGACGCAAAAGGAGGCTCCACTATACTGCATGCAAGAACCCACCATCTTTGATTATATATAAAGAGCCATGTGGAAAAAATTGTTCCGGGTTTTTGCATCGAAAGGAGAACCTGATGGCTCCCTCTCTCGAGAGCCCTGGCAATGGTGACCCGGGAGGCGACCCCCCGCCACCTCCCCCGCATCCGCCATCGTCACCACCACCGCCTCCACCTCCACCGCCCCCACCCACCCCACCTCCTCCACCTGCCCGTGCGCCCTCCGATGAGCCTGGACCTCCGGCGCCGCCCGCTCAGCGTCGCCTTGATGCAACGGGGCCTGCTGCCCGCCCGCGACGCCTCGTCGTGCCACCACCGCCAAACCGCTTCGACCTACAAAACCAACTCCTCTCCGATTGCTTCGACACTGCGATCCCCGACCTCCTCGCTCCTTCTCCGGCTACGGCAAACATTTGGGTAACTCCACCTTCCCGTGACCCCCGGTACAATGTCTTCTTCATCAGGAACTCGATGCACTTTCTGTTAGCGCCTTGTCCGAGTCAGCTAAGTGTGCGTTGCGTTCACGACGGTGTTTTCGAGGTTACGGTCTCAAATCAAAACATTGCGAACGTCCTCGTCGTTCGTGGTATCCTACGGTTCTGTTCTATTGAGCTCCTTCTTCACCACTCCATGGCGGCGGCGACGCGAGCCTCCAACCTCCTGCCCCCATTCAAACCCCAACCCCTGCCTGTGGAAGATGCATTTACTGAAAGCCGTACGGAGCCACCAACCACTGTTATGTCTGCCGAGCTAGGAAATGCGGTGTCACAGCCTGGCTCCCATCCACTGGATTTTCTGTTTGGAAATGTTCCATCGTATCTTTTAACTGTACCTCCCCTGCCTTTCCCTTCCCATCCCTCTCTGCTGCCTACCAGGGGCGCGACGTGCGGTCGTGTCTCCGCGCCTGCGGCAGACATGCATGTCGCGTCGCGCGCGTGCGCCTTCAATTCGCAGCGCCCACGCACGTATCTCCAGGCAGCACTTACTCCGCCGCCCGCGTCGACGGTGCCTGCTACAACGCTCAAACCCCTTTCTCCTGCCAACGGTTGTTTCCGCTGCCTCGCTTCTGATCACCAGGTGCGTGACTGCCGTGACCCAGTCCGCTGCCGTCGCTGCCGGCTCTCAGGCCATCGGAGCCACGAGTGCAGGATGTCGCTACGCCGTGTGATCCGCGCAGCTGCGCGACGCTTATCGCCGACCCTCCGCAACCTTGCCTCCTCGCGCCCGGCCTGTTACCGCACCTCCAGCGCCACAACCTAATCCTTCGCCGCGTTCATCGGGGATTGAGGAAGACATGCCGCCCACCACCGCTTTTCTTCCTGCTAACATGGTAGCATCCACTTCTGCGGGGCCTCTCTCTGTGGAGGTGTTGAGCTCACAGTCCATCCTTCCTCTCGTGCGGGAGTCCTGTCCGCTCTCGTCGCTGTGCGTTGACAAGTTCGTGGTCCGTGGCGTGCCGGGCGATGAGGTCACGGCCGCGTCACCGACTGCGCGCGCTCAGCCCGTGCAGCTGCGCATGGACCAGCTGCCGGCGCAGCTGAGCAACGACGACCTGAGCAACGATGCGCCGCCACGCATCGGCATCATCAATCGGGGCGTCGATGGCCCGATGAACTCCGGCGATGAGTACGAGAGCGGCGAGCTGGACAACTCCGGCTCTGATGGCTCTGATGGCGACTCCTGGATGCTGGGTCGACCCCGCCATGCTGATGCTTGGGTGTCGCCTGGCCGCGATGATCTTACTGAGCGGCTCCTGTTTGCCTTCATCGAGCCACCTGTTCCCATGACGGAGGTAAGTGCCTTCATTCGTTCTGCACTGCGCTCTGTGGCGCCGCTCCTATCTGTTGATCTCATTCCATCCTCTCGGGGCGCGATGATCCTTCGTTGCGCATCTGTCGGGGACCGCGACTTCCTGCTCCAACGCGGACCCATCAGTGGGGTGGGGGGAACTCTGCTGCTTCTTAAACCAGAGGAAACCTCCAACCGCTTCTTCCGTATCCCGACATGGCTAGCCTTTGTGGCCGTGGTCGACTTCCCCAATGAGCATTGGTATGAAACCAAGATTCATGACTGCTTCCGGGGTTTCAGCAATGTGGCTGAGATCGATCCAGAGTGCTTGACCCAGAATAACTTTTCATCGCTCTGTCTCCTACTTGAGGTCAATGACCGCCTTGAACTCCCTTATGAACTGCGCATCTCCGCCCCGATGGGGGTCGGACGACATGGGTGCGTGGCCAAAATCCTGCCCATCCGTGTTTGGCCGAGGGAGTACCAGCTTGACAGTCAGGGGAACTTGGCGCGCTTTTTTGGGCCCCCTGCTCCTCCCCCCCTTGGTCCTTGCCTTGGCCCCTTGGGTCCTGTCAGCCGCGAGCAGCAGGCGCGCCCGCCGCCTCATTACTACAACCAGATGTACCCGCCGCTTTGGCCTAGCCAAGTGCTGGGGAACAACCACCAATATGCTTTTGATCCTTTGGGGGGCCGGCAACTGGCCGCGGCGCCCTCTGCCCAGGTCATCCTTGGCCTTGCTTTCTCCATAGCTCATATGCTTTCCTCGCTGTCGCCGCCAAGCTCGCCGACGCCTGTGCAGCGTAGCACCGCCGTGGACGGCGATGCGGGACCTACGCGCCCGGAAAGCATCGCTACTCCTCCGCCCTCGCCCGCATCCCCTACTACTTGCACGTTGCCACCGCCGCCGGGCATCATCACTTACCGCCGCCGCCCACGCGCTCCTGCCGCTGCTAATGAGGGCGCGGCCGAAGACGGTTCCACCGTGACAAGGAGGACCAGCTCGCGCCTTGCGGCCAAGGCATCGGCTAACTTCGTGGACATGACCGCACAGGCGGTTCAACGCAAGGCGCTCCTCAACTCTCTGTCTGGGTGCTCCAGGATGCTCAAGAATCACGTCAACAAGCGTAACATTATGGCACGGAACAAGCTGCCCCTGGGGGTGGTGGAGCTGCGCAAGCTTGTGTCCGCGGCCAACCTCGGATGCAAGAACGCCGGCGCGGTCGCTGTGGTGACTGATGCTGCCATATGATTTGCTACTGCAATAGTAACAACGGCGGTGTCCACCGCTTCCCAAATGTCCGCTTCAGTCCTAAAAATGGCGGTGCATCTATCTTAGTTTTCATCTTCTGTAACTGGTTGCTGTCTACCTTGCCTTCAGCTTGTCGTGAGCTCTCTAAAACTAGTTGTTGCTGTAATATTCAGAAATGAGTCTGAACTTTCGCAGTTTTAACATCGTTTCGTGGAACATTCGTGGATTTGGTGACTCGAACAAGTGTCGTGTTGTGCGAAGTGTTTTTACCGATGCTAAACCTGCCATAATTTGCCTCCAAGAAACCAAGCTTGACAATATAAGTTTGTTCAAAGCCAGAGCCTTCCTACCTGTAAACTTCTCCTCTTCCTATGTTGTTGCGCCGGCTGACGGAACAAGGGGGGGGATTCTGATGGCCTGGGATCCAGCATTATTCACTTTAAAACACCATTTCATCAAACCAAACACTATAACCGCTGTATTCATTTGTAATGCATCAAACCTTGACTTCTCTGTCACCAACACTTATGGTCCGTCGGATCGCGCGGGCTCAATTCCATTCCTGAACGGTTTGCGCGAATTCACAGCACAAAATCTTATTCAGGGTCCATGGATCCTCCTGGGGGACTTCAACCTTGTGCGCTGCGCTGCTGACAAGAACAACGCCTAGTCCAGCGTGTCGCTATCCAATGCTTTCAATGAAACCATCCAAGCCCTTCGGCTGTCTGAAGTCAGCCTCTCTGATCGGTTGTTCACTTGGACCAACGGCCAGCAACACCCGATACTGGCACGGCTTGACAGGGTCTTCACTAACAACGATCTCGACCTGATCTTCCCACTAACTTGCCTTTCCTCCCTCCCTAAACCGACCTCAGATCACACTTCGCTTCTGCTCTCGCTTTCCACAAACATTCCTAAGTCAGCCTTCTTCCGTTTCGAACGTGCTGACAGTGGTCTCAGGCACGTTCGAAATCATTGCAACTATCTTGCCCTCATGTGCTGTCAAATAGTTGCCAGCCCGCCAGGACAGTGGGGAGAAAGGATTGATGTAAATCAAATAGTTGCAATGATTTCTTTGAGGAGATGAGACCACTGTCAGCACATGAGTTTCAGGCTCGCAAGCAAACCCAACAAACATTGCAGGATCAGATCAAGGCCAAAGCAGCCTACTAGAAGCAGCGAAGCAAGCAACGGGCAATCAAAGAATGTGACTCCAACACTGCATTTCATCATGCACAGGCTACCCAACGACTGAGGACCAACTATATCAGAATGGTGAGGGTTGATGGTCAGGAAGTTGTCAGCCATGAGGGCAAGATAGCGGCGATGACAGATTTCTTCAAGTCAATTATCGGGGTACCCGGTGTCTCCGTGCCCTCAAATCTGCTGCACATCTACGGAGACACGACCACACCAAGCACATCGATAACAGCACCATTCACTGAGCAAGAAACCAAGTCAGCTATGTTATCAATGAACGTGAACAGTGCTCCGGGACCTGATGGTTTTGGACCGGCCTTCTACAGAGCAGCGTGGCAGACTGTAAAGGAGCAGGTTATGAAATTCATGAGTGCTTTTCATGGGGGGCAGCTCAGTCTGGATCCGATTAACAGATCGCATATGGTGATGATACCCAAGAAGCCGGCAGCGGTGGATGTTGACTCATTTAGGCCAATATGCTTACAGAACTGCAGCATCAAAATACTCACAAAGGTGCTGACAATGAGAATACAGGGTGAAATTCCAAAGCTTATAAACATCAAACAGACAGGTTTCATCAAGGGGAAATCCATCGCTGATACCTTCGTATACGCTTTGGAACTGGTACAAGTTTGTCACAAGAGAAAGAAACCCGCAATAGTTCTGAAACTTGACTTTGCAAAAGCCTTCGACACAGTGAACTGGGAGGGGTTATTCAGTGTACTATCAGCGAGGGGTTTCAATGACAAATGGATTCAGTGGATCAGATCTCTACTGACCTCCTCGAAATCAGCAGTACTAGTCAATGGATGCCCGGGACCTTGGATCAATTGCAAGAGAGGCCTTCGTCAGGGTGACCCGATTTCACCTTACCTTTTCTTGCTGGTGGCAGAGACTCTTCAGCGTATGATTGCTGGATGTGCTGAGATAAAACACCCAACGGAGGCCGGCTTACCATGTGCTGTACTCCAATATGTGGATGACACGTTAGTTGTCCTTCAAGGCAACACCGCTGGGGTTGCTGCTCTAAAAACAATTCTTGATGAATTTGCATCTTTCTCTGGATTGCATATAAATTATTGCAAGAGCACATTGGTGCCAATCCACATGTCTGACATTATAACCCAGGAATGTGTTCAGATTCTGGGTTGCAGGCAGGAATCCTTCCCACAGCCTTACCTGGGGCTGCCACTCTCGGTGAACAAGCTACCAATGTCAGCTTACACGCCTTACATCCAGAAGACTGACAGATATCTTAGTACTTGGCAAGCAGGCTTACTGAACACTATGGGTAGAGCTGTGATGGTTAACTCGGTTTTGGACTCTCAACTGGTCTACTTCATGAGCTCGCTGCAGCTGCCTCCATCAGTGATCGACCAACTTGATAGAAGAAGACGTGCCTTTCTGTGGAGTGCAGAAAAAACAGGGAAGGCAAACCCGGCAAACTGCCTAGTTGCATGGAGCAATGTTTGCAAGCCAAGAGACCTGGGAGGTCTGGGGATCAAGGACATGGGCACACAAAACATATGCCTGCTGCTCAAACTAATACATAAGCTTCATCACCCCGAAGTTTCAGCATGGGCACAATGGGTACAGGGACGGGTTTCAACTGCAATGCTCATTGGGGATATTCACGGTGACCATTGGAGGGTGCTTCGACAAATTCTACCGCTCTATCGTGCAATCACATCGGTTGCCCTCGGAGATGGAAACAGCTGCTCCTTTTGGTCTGACGTTTGGAATGGAGATGAGGCACTTGCTGACACTTATCCGGCAATCTTCAGCCACTGTACGTCCAAGGAGGCTACGGTCTACCAGATGATCAACACCGGACTCCAGAGGACTCTGGTTCCGCGTCTGTTTCAAAGGGCACGCTCGGAACTGCATCATCTACTACAGATCATCAGGGAAACCACACTGTCGCAAGCACCGGACCAACGGAAATCATTATTTACCAAGGGAGAGTCAGGGTTGGACAGTACTGCTATTTACAAACTGCTGAAGGCCAAGGGACAACCTGATGATCCAAGGGCCAATTTTGTCTGGGGCAACCATGCGCCACCTAGAGTGCAGCTTTTCATGTGGCTTCTACTTCAAGATAGAATTCAGGCAAGATCGGTGCTACATAAAAAGAGAATACTGGTTGATAAAACATGTGAGGTATGTAACGAGCAAGATGAAACACCGGAGCACATCATCAACGGCTGCCACATTGCGACTATGTTCTGGCACAGGCTTCAGCTACCGTAGATGCTACAGCTCACAACTCAATCTTTGCATACCATATCAGCGAATGGAGGAATACCCACTGAAGAGTTCTCGGCCTTCATTGCTTGGGTTGCTGGCAACTATGGAAGACCAGGAACGCAAAGGTTTTCAGACAAGAATCAACTTCGGTTGATCAGCTCATAACGAAATGCAAGACTGCTGCTGAAGAATGGAGGTTCAGACTTCCAACAAAGAGAAAGCAAGTCGCCGACATATGGTGTAATAGATTAGAAATGGCTAGAACCGGCCAGGGCTGAAACGTAGGATCTTACACTGTATGAACTGCTTAGAATACGGCAACAGCCGAAGTGCTTCCTAAAACTATATCTGTAAATTATGAGGAGATTAAGAGCCTCACCAATCAAATAAATCAGGTGGGGAACGCCTCCCCCCCGTTGACCGTCAAAAAAAAAAAAAAAAAAAAAAAAAAGAGCCATGTCCGTGCATTATATAATTCCCAGAATCTGCCCTGCTCGATTATATAAAAAAGCATGCATGTCCAGGAGTCCCAACAGACGACCGCTGTAGGCCTGTAGAAATGGGTAACAGAGCAGCTTTCGTGGTTGCATTTCTCCTCAGGGCTATATATGGAGGCATGCAGATAGTAACCAAGGCTGCTTTCGATGAAGGCATGAGCACGTCGGTCTTTGTTTTCTACAGGCATCTAACTGGAATTCTCTTCTTGGTGCCCATTGCTTTTGTGCTTGAAAGGTAATCAATCAATTCGACTCATGCTTGTTACTACATAGCTAGCTAGCTGCTTGCATGACACCATGGGAGAAGAATGAACTGAGGCTTCTTCTTTTTTTGCAGGAAAACTGCTCCGCCACTGTCATTCAAAGTCTCTCTGAAATTGTTTTTTCATGCACTCTACGGGTAGGGGAAATTGGGATTCATTCTTATTTATTTGATTTCATCGGCTTATGACCTGAGATTTATTTGGAACACCAGCGGTTCTCAACCTTTTTATACGTACGCTGCTTTCAATCAATAAAGCAATAGTAGTTTTGTCTCTTCATGTTTAATCACACAGGTTTCGTAATCTTAAGTTTTAGAAGCTCCTGTCAGCCACCTATGCTATGACTTCATTTGAGTGCACATCTTTCCTGTCAGTCTTGTGTCCATTTCTCTTCTTTTCTGGGTTGAAGTGCAGGATTTGATAATTCCTCCCTTAATTTTCTTAGCCACCAATGCGGTGGATTCTACTTAAATATTTATATACTTAATTAACAACCAACAAAAAGATAACATTAACATGTCCTCATGAACAGATTCGGCTTATGCATGCTCTGTTTGATTTATGTTTCTCAACTTATAGTTATACATATGTGATATGTGCAGAACTTATCAAAAGTTTGCTATTTGAGCTCAATGGATTGTTCTGTTAGTAAGTGGTAGTACTATTTAGTGAGTTTTTCTCGCTCAGTTTGTGTCCTTTGTTACACTTACATACAGCACAGTCATTAATAATTGCATCTTTTTTTTAAATAGGAAGGATTTTAATAATTTCACAATTATTACATCAAGTTGATACAATAAAAGCGAATTCACTTCTGCCTTGTGCCTAAACACAAAGCTGCATATATGTTTTCTTATTTTAGGATTGCTGGATCAATAAACATATATGGCCTTGGTCTCAGTTATTCTTCAGCAACATCATCATCTGCAATATTTAACCTCCTGCCAGCTGTGGCTTTCTTTATGGCTGTTGTTCTGGGGTGAGCATCTTCATTTTCGTACTTCCATTATTTCCTTGTAATAAGATTGGAATTCTGATCCATAATATCAGGTTTCGAGGATTCTAATTTTGGACAAAACAAGGCAGAGCGCAAGCTGTACCTTGCCTCCTATAGTTTGCCTTGTGCATAATGCCATAATCTCCTCCTATAAGATCCGGCTTATATGACATCAATCAGAGTAATTTTGAATCCAGAAAGATGAGTCTTGATTCTTAGATTACCACTGCCTCAGGACTTCTGTTGGCACATGCCAAGATTTTGTAGGAGTTTTACTTCAATTCCTTTTGTCAGTAGCTGCCATAGGAAGTTAGGAAATCACCCACCCACACCAGCCCTGCAGCCCCAGCACATACTGTTCCTACCAAAGTAACATGCAAAGCGGCAAGACAAAGGGACTTGAATCTCTCTAACAAAAAAAAAAAATCAATGTATGTTAGATATAATTAATTTATTTTTAGAGAAATGTGTAATATGCAAAATACATAAAGCGACGGTCACACAAATGCATGGATGATGATTACGTCTTGAGAAGAGTGCTGAAACTGTCATATCTTGAGTCATTTTTTTGTGAATGATCTGGAAAAGTTTTGAGTTCGGCATGATCTGTGTTTCCGACCTGACAACTTTTAACAGTTGGAATATTCATAATTTTACATTTGGTAGGATGGAGACTTTGAACTTGAGGAGATTCCATGGGATTGCAAAAGCTTCAGGCGTATTGTTTAGCATTCCTGGCGTGATTGTACTTGCATTTTACCAAGGACCAGCATTCAGATCATTCATCCACCATAACCCTTTTCATCACACAAGTAACTCCCATGCTGGGGTTACTGCTCATCCTAAAAGGGTTTGGATATTTGGAATTTTCTTGACGACTTTATCAACTACATCATGGGCTCTTTGGACAGTTCTTCAGGTAAGAATGTGTCTCGGAGCTTCATTTATTTATACGTTCAGTGATCATAGCAGATGCAGATCAAATGACAGTCTTTGCTTGCTCATGATATTTACCTACACAGTAATTGTTTCTCAGGGGCCTATGCTGGAAGCATATCCATCTAAGTTGCTCAACACAACCCTCCAGATGATCTTTGCAACAATTCAGTGTTTCTTCATCGCCCTAGCGGCCGAGAGGGATTTTTCAAAATGGAAGCTAGCGCTGGACATACGTCTTTTTGCTGTGCTGTACTCTGTTAGTTCAATATCTCCTCATCAGATTGTGTTACAAGTGTATGTTTTTATTTTTTTGGTAGCAACAGACGAATAGCTAGTTCTGAACTTGTCATATTTCCAAGGTGTTGCATGAAGATGCGAAAATTAGTAATACATAGCATAGCACATTAAACTAAGAAAGTTTTAAGACGAAGTTTTATCCCTGTTTACCCAAATGGGACAAAGGTAATGGTACGTAGTAATATGCCAAACTGTATTTCCATGCTCAGCTCATCTGAAACTGAGGTTCGCCACTTCTCCTAAGCTCATGCAATGTTTGGACTTTGGAGTGTGAGGATTTCACATGAGACCTTGTTTGGATGCACTGTATCCACATCAATTCATTGTGTTGGAGTGGATACAGATACGGTGCATCCAAACAAGGCCAAACAGTTCTATCCACACAGATCTGAAAAGAATACTAGATTTGCCCATCCAGAATTTTGTACTGCACGCAGGGCAAACCACCGGTCAGGACAAACCACACGAAACGATAGGTCCAGATAAGAATTGAAGTCATAGTATTAGCTTTATTATTCCTTTATAAGTGTTCATTCAAGCACATTCCATCACAGTAATATTAGTATGTTTTCTTCATGTTGTTACATTCTGCACTTGTATTACTGCGTTTCTCTAGCCATCAATCTCATTTCCAGACACATCCCAAATGACCTGTGGTAAGTAGAGCACGACCAATGTGAATGTGATGCTAGCATGTCTCAAACTTCTGAACACATGATACAGGGAATACTTGTCTCAGGAGTTGCGTATTATATGCAAGTATGGGTCATTGAAAAGAGCGGGCCTGTTTTCTTGGCCATGACAATGCCAATAACCTTGCGTGTCACAATTGTTCTGTCTTTGTTTCTCGGAGAAGCGGTTACCCTGGGAAGGTGTGTGTGTCTTCTGCTTACTAGCAGTTCCTCAATTCTCTTTAAACAATGGTGATGATTTACAATTTGCATTGTAACCCGGAACTCCTCATGTCCCCTGCAGTATCTTAGGTGGAGTAATCATGGTTGGTGGTCTGTACAGTGTCCTTTGGGCCAAGAGGTCTGAGCAAGTGGATGCCAGCAAGCAACAAATGGCGCCTACTCCAGCAGAGACAACACAAGTTTAGGTTCAACTTAGCTTATTATGGCTGCACACCCGTGCTCAATGGTAGTTTCAGGCTGGTTTGTATTTTGTAGTTACTGAAATTGAGAGAACGGTAAAGTTATGTAGTCTTCTTCCAATATATGGCATCAATTCTTTAAGCTTGGAACGCTCAGACTTAGTTCTCAGGTTTTGTGCACTATTCATTTATTTTGGCAAATGTAAATACAGTAACATAAGTGAGATCAAGCAAGGAAATGAAAACTCCTGAGACGAGGTGATATATCCCGTAGTGTCAGTTTACCAAAACATAACCCTTAGTCCATGTTAGAGCCTCTTATGAAAAAATAGCATTCGTCACTGAATGCCACTGCCCTTTGTTTATGATGATTTATACTTGTTATACACCCTACAAAACGTCATCAAACATGATGCTAATGACAGAGAATGTCACACTTGTTGTACTGTCCACCTTTGCGACTTGGCTCCCTGCCATTCGGCAAGGTCGAGAAATCCATCCTCCCTATCCTTCAGTTTGACTCGGATGAGAAGAGCATGGGAAGCTTACGCCCTTCTCAAGATGTTTTCATGGCTGGTCCCATCCTCTCGGCACTAGAATTGTCAACATTGCGACCCCGAGCAGCATGTAGCTTGTCTTCAAGACGAGCAGGCACGTCTTTGGTCCGTTTGGCAGGGCTCCTGCTCCGACTTCTCGTGGCTCTTTGAAAGGAGCCTTCCCAAACGGCCGGAGCTACTCCATATCTGATAATCACTGGTGGGTCGAAAGCCCCCATCACTACCAGGATCCATGCCGGCAGAGGTTAATATGCAGTAATGGATCTGGTGGGTGACCCGGCAATGATAAAGTCACAGCATTATCGGTTCATAGTAGAAACCGACAGTGATACTCATGACTATCGTTGCTGGACTAGATCATCAACCTAGTGATATAATGATTGCCATGCCAGTCCTCGACCCGACGCTGTATAGCAGCGGGGATTAGAGCTTGACGAAGGATGAGCTGAACACAACACAAACACACACGAGAACACTTGTAACACGGATGGTTTTGGTGTTGCTTGAAAGCGTAGCTTTTCTGAACTTCTATTGCCTCTTTTATTCTGAAAATACAAAGAGCAGAAATACTAAGTGGACAGCCGCACATCGCGCCGCGGATGCATCCATCCCCACGTCCATGATGCCGCTAGTTCACTAGTCATTCCAGGGTCGTGTGCGAGCTAATCTCGCCATGCCCTCCTACGCGCATGGCCTCCACAGGTCGGAGCTCATGCGCATGCAAAACTGAAAGAATAGATAAACATGCAACTACTAACTAACACATGCGCAAGGATTACTAACAAATTCTCCTCCTAAACCTTGTGCACGCTCTGTACATCAATGACCGCAAGCTTAGAACGAAGTTCATAGAGACGCTCACGTCCCAAGGCCTTTGTCAAAATGCCAGCCAGCTGATCAGCAGTCCCAATGGACTCAACTCTAACCCTGTTCTACTCAATACATTCATGGATATAGTGGTATCTAATGTCTGTGTGCTTGATACGATCATGAAAAATAGAATCCTTACTCAGTTGGATGGCTGACTGGCTGTCAATCTTCAGGTTGATGACGTCGGGCCTCTTACCTTTGAGCTCTCCAAGAAGTTGCACCAACCAAATCCTTTGACACGCTGCAGTTGTTGCTGCAATATACTCAGCTTCGCATAAAGATAGTGCCACCACCCCGCTAGGTGATTATGTCGTTGCTGCCGAGGAAGAAAAGGACGCCAGAGGTGCTCTTCCTTGTATCAATGTCTCCAGCAAGATTATTATCACTGTAACCTTCCAGCTGTGCCTCCTTCCTCTGATAGTGCCCGGCAGTGATAGAGTGGCCTATCACTGCCGTGTGGGTGACACGACAGTGATAAAGTCACAACACTATCGGTTCATAGCATATATCGGTAGGTGATTGATGGTTTCGTCTTCCTGATCACACAACAAACATCTTTTTCGTGACCAGGGAATATAGCACGTTTTACGTTAAGAGGACTGAATTAATTATACGGCGCAGCTATGAGAGAACCCTAATAGCACAGATTATAAACCACCAAGCTAGTGGTGAATGACCTAGAATAAATATAGAAATAGAAAAGGAAGGAAGAAAGAGCGAGTATCCTCAACACCCAAGACCTACAACTGAGCCTGCAACAAAAATAACCAAAGAAGAGGTCGCCTACAAGATAGACAAAGCCGTGCAACGATGGCAAAGCATCCGCCAGCAAAGACCAAGCGACCACGGCGACCATGCATCCACCAAGAAGTGATCGAGCTCGCACGCTCTCAGTAGCAAAGCATCTACTAGAGAGGGAACCGAAGAGCCAACGGCGGCAAAGCATCTGCTAAGGATTTCGCCGACAGCCAAGCATCCACCGGGGAAGAAGCAAAGATGCCCCCTACGGCAAAGTATCTGCAGAGGGGAGTGGCCATGACACTCTCGGCAGCAAAGCATCTGCCAGAGAGGAGACCAATGACAATGGCGGCAAAGCATCTGCTAGAGAACAATAGCAGCAAAACATCCGCTACGAAAGCTAGACGACGATGGCAAAGGTCAAGAGCTGCAAGACAGACTAAAGTGAGTACAATCAACACACACAAGCAAGTAAGGAACTCCACCAGGAGTCGACAGCACGGCAGAAACCAAGGATGATGGCAACCACACGGGGGACAAGTGACAAGCCGTACATCATTCTTCAGTGATGCCTTCAGGAAGGAGGTGACACCCAAGGGTACCACACTAGACGCCGCCACCGCTAGCCTTAGAGGCATCTAAGGCGAGGTTTATGCCTAGAATCCTGTGATGTCGGCGCAGAAGCATGGGGTCCAACAACAACGCCTCCAAGGAGGTAAGGTGGCGCTCGTCCGCGTGGCCAAAACCAAGCTAAGCTTTCACCTAGAACCCGTGCAACCACCACCACATGATCATGAGATCCACGAGCACCCCACCCCAACCACCAATGCAACATCCAGCCACGTTAGGCGAGCTGCAGGCCGACCTACAACCAAATATGGATGATTGAAGCCAGTTGCAGCTAGTCGGGGCGGCCACAGCTAGTCGGGCCCAACACCACATGCATCCAAGCACCGGCCAGCCAGAACCGGCCGCTGATCGCCGGTGGCCCAGGCCTAGGCTGTCGCCGACCATCGGTTGTCACCCAACTATGGTGGCTAGCAGCTAGCTAGCTGCAGGTGCCCTGACCCGCAAGATCTGATCGCTGCTATGGTGGCTTGGCCAAGCCCCGGCCAGCCGCAGGCAACGGGTAGCATAGGCCACCAATGGGATTGTAGACCGGCCCAACCATGACCCGCTACCGTAGAGTAGCGGATTCGGCTGTCACAGCGCAGGTGCACTGCCCCGGTCCTGCCTCCGGCCACCCAGACGATGACACCGAGCATTGTCGAGGAGGGGGCACGGTTGGCCTGGGCACCACCAGACGGCAGATCCAGCCCCTAGGGGCCTAGATCCGGCCGGCCGGCCACTTGTCGCCGCCATTCCAAAGCTGAAGGTGAAGGGGATGGAGGAGGGTGGAGGAGGAGCGAGGGGGAGGTGCATACGACAGGTGCCATTTTTGGGTACCACGGCCTAAAAGCTCTAGTTTGGTTTTGGTAAATTGATAAAACCCTAAGTGCTAACCTAGTTTATCAAAGTGATCATGAGATATGTAGCACTATTCCAAGTGATGGAGCAATGGTGAAGATCATGATGATGGTGTGGTGACCATGATGATCAAGTGCTTAGACTTAGAAAAGAAGAAAGTGAAAAAACAAAAAGCTCAAGGCAAAGGTGAAACTTAATAGGAGCTTTTTAGTTTGGTGATCGAGACACTTAGCCAGTGTGATCACATTTAGGATATATGGTCGTACTATTAAGAGGGGTGCTCTTATCGGACAACTCGATTATCTAGTGCCACTAGGTGTTGAAATACTTGTACTGCATTTGAGGCCTAGTGCACATTTGGTGAGAAGTGATTAACCTATGAAAAAATATTTGTGAAAATGCTAACACACTTGCACGTGATGGCAAAACACTTGGAGTGTTAGCACATTTGCAAAGGTGGTGAAAAAAGTGAAGAAAAGGAGGCATAGCCGAGCTTGTGTTGCTGCCTTGAGGGCACCACCACCTTGTGATGGTTGAAAGCTCTAGTTTGGTTTTGGTTAATTGATGAAACCCTAAGTGCTAACCTAGTTTATCAAGATGATCATGAGATAGGTAGCACTACTCCAAGTGATGAAGCAATGACGAAGATCATGACATTGGTGATGATCAAATGCTTGAACTTGGAAAAGAAGAAAGAGAAAAACAAGAGGCTCGAGGCAAAGGCATAAAATGTAGGAGCCATTTTGTTTTAGTGATCAAGACACTTAGTGAGTGTGATCACATTTAGGATTGATAGCCGTACTATTAAGAGGAGTGAAACTCGTATCAAAATGTAGTTATCAAAGTGCCACTAGATGCTCTAATTCATTGCATATGCATTTAGGATCTAGTGGAGTGCTAACACCCTTGAAAATATTTGTGAAAATTTGCTAACACATATGCACAAGGTGATACACTTGGTGGTTGGCACATTTGAGCAAGGGTGTAGAAGATAGAGTCGAAGAGGAGTTAGTCGCTCTGGTTACAAAGTAACCAGACGCGTCCGGTATGGTGACCAGACACGTCCGATATTTTGGCGACAGACTCAGCGACCGGACGCGTCCGGTGTGAATCAAAAACAGCAGTATACGGAGGACAGCCGATCGAACACTGGCAGCGTCTAGTCTAGTATCACCGGACGTGTTCGGTCGAGCAAGGAGGCTTACTAGACTCGACCAGACACAGCGGCTGAGCGTCCGATCATTTGTGTTTCAGCGTCCGGTGTGAGCGTTCGGTCGTTGGCAAAATGAGCAGCAACGGCTAGGCTGGTTTGAACAGGACACGTGGCAGTCTGGGAGCTACCGGACACGTCCGGTATGCTGACCAGACGCGTTCGATATTCATGACCGGAGTGTCCGATGGTGCATCCGGTGCAGTGTGACCGGAGCGTCCGGTCGACGCGCAGTCAGCCCGTTTTTTGAGCCAACGGCTCTATTTGATGGGGGCTTCTATTTAAAGCCCTATGGCCGGCTCAAGCTATAACTCTTGAACATTTTCATTGACATAGCAACCTTGTGAGCTTAGCCAAAGCCCACTCATCTCCATCATTGATCCATCATCATTGTGAGATTGGGAGAGAATCCAAGTGCATTGCTTGAGTGATTGCATCTAGAGGCACTTGGTATTCGTGTTGCGCTATAGATTTCACTTGTTTCCCTTGGTGGTTGCCACCACCTAGACGGTTGGAGCAGCGGTGGAGGATTGGCATGAGTTGGTGATTGTTCGTGGCCATCTCCGGTGATTGTAAGGGGAGTTGTACCTTCCCCGGTGGAGTGCCAAAAGGTAACTCTAGTAAATTGCTTGTGTCATTGAGTTACCTCACTTGTGGGTTGGTTCTTGCGGTGTCCTATCGTGTGGACAAGGTTTGTGAAACACCTCTTAGCCGCCGAACCACCAAGTGTTGGTCGACACAACGGGGATGTAGCGTGTTGGCAAGCACGTGAACCTCGGGAGAAAATCGATTGTCTCTTGTCTTTGGCATTCTCCCAGTGATTGGCTATATATTCATCTTGTGATTGGTTCATCCCCTACACGGCGGTATAATCACCCTACTCACTTATTTACATTCTTGCAAACTAGTTGATACAAGCTCTTTAGTGTAATTAGAATTGAGAGCTTGCTTTATTATTATTTACATTCATCTAGTTGAGCTCTTTAGAGTAGCAAGTTTATGTGCCTAAGTAATCATTGCAACTAGAATTGTTGGATAGGTGGCTTGCAACCCTTGTAGAGCTAGAGCAAGTTTGCATTACGCTATTTATCATACTAATCAAATTTCTCTAGTTGATTTGTAGATTTTTAAATAGGCTATTCATCCCCCTCTAGCCATATTAGGACCTTTCAAGTGGTATCGGAGCCATGGTCACAGTTTGAATAAAGGCTTAACAACCTCGGTGTCAAATTATGGCTCAAGTTGTGTTCAACCATGTGGGGGGCAAACCACCGTTCTTTGATGGCACATGCTGTGATTATTAGAAGAGAAAGATGAGGATGTATCTTGGTTCAATCAATGATCAAGTATGGGAAGTGACAAAAAATGACTATGCTATCATTGATCCCGATGATCTAACCAACCAAGATAAGATCAACAAGCAATGCAATACAATGACTCTCAATACCATATACAATGCCATTGATTCCAAGGTGTTTGAGCAAATCAAGGATTGTGAAAGAGCAAATGAGGTGTGGAAGAGATTGGAGGAAACATATGAGGGCACACCGGCGGTGAAGAGTGCCAAGTTGTACATCCTCAAGGACAAGTTGACAAGTTTCAAGATAAAGGATGATAAGAGCATTTCGGAGATGTTCCATCGGCTACAAGTAATTATCAATGACTTGAAGGCTTTGGGAGAAAAGATCAAGGATGATGATGTCTCTCATCGGTTCTTAATGTGCCTACCTCCAAGATTTGAGATGTTAAGATTGCTCATCATAAGAGAAGGTTGAAGGACATTACCCCCAACCAAGTACTAGGTGATGTCATGACACAAGAGACATACCATGTGGAAAGGGAGGGGATGACAAGGATGACAAGAAGGAAGAAGAAGACAAGAAGAAGAAGAGTATAGCATTCAAGGCTAGCTCATCATCATCCAAGAACAAGGGCAAGTCCAAGAAAGAATCAAGTGATGATGATGATCTTAGTGATATTGATGATGAAGCCATGGCTCTCTTTGTGCGCAAGATGGGCAAATTCATGAAGAAGAAGGGCTATGGTGCAAGAAAGAGAAGAGATCACACCAAGATCAAAGAATATGTGAGAAGATGCTACAATTGCAAGAGCCCCGATCATGTTGTAGCAAATTGTCCCTACAATAGTGATAATGATGAAGATGAGAAGAAGAAGCATAAGAAAGATAAGAATGAAAAGAAGGAGAAGAAGGAGAAGAGAATGACCTTCCAAAAGAAGAAGAAGGGTGGAGGTTATGTAGTCACTTGGGATAGTGATGGTTCCTCGGATGATGATAGCTCTAGTGATGATGACAAGAAATCCATCAAGAGAGAACTAGGAAGCATCGCCATCAACAAGAAGCTCTCCATCTTCGACACTCCATCGACATGCCTCATGGCAAAACCTATCAAGGTAAAATATGATGTGAGTGATGATGATGAATGTGAAAGTGATGCTTGTAGGAGTGATGATGATGAGGAGGAGGAGTACTCCAAGGAGGAGCTCATGGACATGTGTGAGCAAGTGCATACTTGCTTTGAGATGAAGAGAAAGGAGTGCAAGGAATTGAACAAGAAAGTCAAATTTCTTGAGCAATCCCTTGATGAGCTCAATGCCACTCATGAGAGGCTAATGGAAGCCTGTGAGAAGCTTGGCAAAGCTCACTCTAAGCTTGAAAAGGCTCACTCCTCTCTCATTGAGCAAGTCAAAGTGGAGGAAGCCAAGAAGGAGCAAGTGATCATAACATGTGATGTGGGACTAACATGTGATCTTATTGATAAATCTATTTTTGTTGCTCCTACTAACACTTCTTATAGCACAACCATTACCACTCCACCTATGAATGATACATCACTAATGGTGAAAAATAAAACCCTCAAGAAGGAGGTGAATGAGCTCACTCGTGCCTTAGGCAATGCCTATGGTGGAGATGCCCGCTTGCTAAAGTGCTTGGGTAGCCAAAGGTTTTCTCTCAACAAAGAGGGATTAGGCTATACCCCCAAGAAAGGCAAGGCGGCCTTTGTCACTCCCAAAGTTAGCTTTGTGAAGGGCAATGGTCAGTTTTGCAATAGATGCAAGTAAGTTGGGCATATAGAGCAAAATTGCAAGACTAACAAGAACAAGCTACCTAATGTATCCTCAATCAAATTTGATTCTTGTTACATGCTTTATAAGGGTGCCAATGGTGTGAAGGCTAAGTTCATTGGTACACCAATTGTGGGCCCAAAGAAGAAGGCCATTTGGGTATCAAAGACCTTGGTGACTAACCTACAAGGACCCAAGCAAGTTTGGGTACCTAAAAAGAATTGATCTTCTTTTGTAGGTCAATTATAAAGCTAGAGGAAGGCATTGGGTGCTTGATAGTGGGTGCACATAACACATGACCGGTGATCCAAGAATGTTCAATTCAATCAATGAAAACAAGAGCAATGGGATTGATAGTATCACATTTGGTGACAATGGCAAAGGCAAGGTCAAAGGGCTTGGTAAGATTACAATATCCAATGACTTGAGCATCTCCATTGTGCTACTAGTAGAGAGCTTGAACTTCAACCTATTGTCGGTAGCTCAACTATGTGATCTTGGTTTCAAGTGTATATTTGGTGTGGATGATGTAGAGATCATAAGTGTAGATGGCTCTAACTTGATATTCAAAGGATTTAGATATGAGAATCTATACTTAGTTGATTTCAATGCTAGAGAAGCTTAATTGTCAACATGTTTGATCACTAAGTCTAGCATGGGTTGGTTATGGCATAGAAGGCTTGGTCATGTTGGAATGAAACAATTGAACAAGTTGATTAAGCATGACTTAGTTAGAGGCTTGAAAGATGTCACATTTGAGAAGGATAAGCTATGTAGTGCATGTCAAGCCAAAAAACAAGTTGGTAACACACATCCTAAAAAGAGCATGATGAGCACATCTAAGGCATTTGACTTAATGCATATGGACTTGTTTGGACCAACCACATACACTAGCATTGGTGTAAACAAATATGGATTTGTGATTATGGATGATTTTACTGGATACACATGGGTGTTCTTTCTTATTGACAAAAGTGATGTGTTTGCAACATTCAAATCATTTATCAAAGGCATTCACAATGAGTTTGAAACAACAATCAAGAAAGTTAGAAGTGACAATGTTAGTAAATTCAAGAACACTAGAATTGATGAGTTATGTGATGAATTTGAAATTAGACATCAATTCTCGGTCAAGTATACTCCTCAATCAAATGGGCTAGTTGAAAGAAAGAATAGAACCTTGATTGATATGGCAAGATCAATGTTGAGTGAGTAAAATGTGAGTCATTCATTTTGGGCCGAAGCAATCAACATGGCTTGCTACTATAGCAACCGACTCTATTGTCACCCCATGATGGAGAAAACACCTTATGAGCTTTTAAATAGAAGAAAGCCCAACATAGCATACTTCTGGGTTTTTGGTTGTAAATGCTATATATTGAAGAAAGGCACTAGATTGAGCAAGTTTGAAAAGAAATGTGATGAAGGTTTCTTGCTTGGTTACTCCACTACTAGCAAGGCTTATAGAGTTTGGAATTTGGCTAGTGGTACTCTTGAGGAGGTTCATGATGTGGAGTTTGATGAAACAAATGGTTCCCAAGAGGAAGATGAGAATCTAGATGATGTAAGAGGCACTCAATTGATCAATGCAATGAAGAACATTGACATTGGTGATATAAGGCCTAGAGAGGTGATAGATGTTGAAGATGACAAGAATCAAGTACTCTCTAACTCAAATGTGCAAGCTAGTGGTTCTCATGATCAAATCCAAGCAAGCACTAGTAATGGCAATGTGCAAGATCAACAAATGGCTAGTTCATCATCTCAACCAAATGATCAATCAAATGCTAGCAATCAAGTGCAAGTGCTTCAACCAACCAATGTTGCAAGAGATTATCTATTAGACACTATCATTGATGATATTTCAAGAGGTGTGCAAACAAGGTCAAGATTGGCTTCATTTTATGAGCATTTCTCATTTGTGTCATCCATTGAACCGAAAAAGATAGATGAAGCTTTGAGGGATGTTGATTGGATCAATGCTATGCATGAAGAGCTAAACAACTTCACAAGAAACCAAGTATGGGATTTAGTTGAGAGGACTAAGGATCATAATGTGATTGGAACTAAGTGGGTGTAACACCCTAAAAATTGCCCCTTTTTAAATAGAGTTAAAATGATTTAAGTTGGAATTTTTGTGCACATGAAATATAGGAAATAAAATTTTTCATTAAATTAAAATACATCATAAGGTAGTAACATGTGTGAGCATACATGCTGTTGCATCTTATTTATTGTGATGGATGGTGTTGATCCAAAACTCCAAAGTAAATTGGAATGTTTATGAAAAGAGTTTGAAAATGGCTTTGAAATAAAAGAAAAGAAAGAAAAGAAAATTAGAGAATAGAAGTATTTCAAAAGTTGTAAAATTTATTCTTTGGAAACTTACCAAAATTTCTCATTTATATTTGAGATGAAAAGTATATTGAAAACATACTTGAATTCGATTTGAAATTGGCTTGGAATTGGAAACTCAAAGTAGAAAAAGGATTTGTATTTGAAAATGTTCCTTTTCTCATTTTTAGCCCAACCTAGGAACCGGCCCGGCCCTTTTCTCCCTTTCCCTCCTCCACTTGGCCTACTGATCGGCCCAGCCACACTCCCTCTTCCCTCCCTCACGCACCCGGCCTGCTCTTCCCGGCCCCGGCCCACTGATCGCGGCCCGCCTCGGCTTCGCCCGCACGCGCTCGGCAGCGCACTGCTGCGGCCCGCTTGGCCTTCACCGCGCGCTTACGCCGCTCGCATGAGCTGTCTGCTCCCTCTCGCTGCCCGTGGGTCCCACTCATCAGCTGGCCACATCCCTTTCCCCTTCTTCCCTTTTCTTTCTTCTCCGGCCGCATCTTTCCTTTCCTCTGCTCGCCGATGGCGCAGCCCCGAATGGCAAGCCGCCCGCGCCCGTATGGAAGGCGACCGAATCCTGCCCGCGCCACTGCTCCCCTTGCTTGTACGCCACAGCCGCCCACCTATAAAGCTCCAGCCGGACCCCCCCTCCATCTCTCCCTTTTTCCAGTCGCAATCGAAGCTTGCCACTGCCGCCGGCGAACTCCCCCTCCCCGAGCATTATCCTCGTCGCCGAAGCCACCCGAAGCACCGCCGTACTCCCCTGCGCCCGTTGGTAACTCCTAATTCACATTTTGGTTTCATTTTCATCGGATTCCATCTCACCCGCACCTCCCTCTCTCTCTAGACGTCGCCGCCGCCGTCGACCCGCCCCATCAAAGCCTTCCAGACGTCGAGACCACTCCCTTCGACCCCGCAGTGAGATCCTCCACCTACCCGTGCTCTCCTTTCATTGAATAACGCTCTGTAGCGCTATATCAACGAGTTGCCGACCCACCGGCCATGGCGCCGCCATGGGTCATCATCCCGACGCGCTATTCCCGCCCTCGGTTTGCATCCGAACGTGTTCACGATTGCCCGTAGACCGTTCCGGTGTGTTCGGTTTGCTCCGAGGAGGTCTAGAACGTCCTCCCGACGTCCGCCGCCAAGCTCGGCTCACCGCCGGCCATGGTGCCCTTACCGGCCGGTCTGTGCAGCCACCGGGATCACCCGCGCACACACCTACGCCGTTGGTTTCGCGATGAAGGGCCACGATTAGATACCCCTTCGGGTTAAGTAACCGGTTCGCCGCGGACAGTGGACCCGGTCCACCCCGCCGCGTCAGCACGCGTCTACCACCCGCGTGGTGCACCGCACTAATCACGTCCTGCCGCGTGTCGCCCAGTCAGCGTCGCAGTCAAAGCCACAGACGTTTTGCAGAAAAGCCCCCGTGTTTTCCAGTAATCAACCCGCAATCCAATCAGTTCAAAATAATTTCTTTTAGGCCCTGTTTTTATTCACTTTAGACCCTGTGGTTTCCAAAAATAGTATGCCCAGTCCAAAATGCATTTAAATTCAGAATTTTAATTGTTTTAATTCAAAAATGAGTTTGAGTTAATTATAGAAATACCACTGAACCTTATTTTATGCGTAACTTTTGCGTTTGAAGTCCGATTTGACCCATTCGAATTGCGTTAGGACCGTATTTACGTTATCTACGTGTTTATACTACTGTTAGGCATGTTTTCAACACTTGAAATTCATGAGTAGATTTAATCTATTAATTAACCAAAGTAAAACTTGTTTAAATCATAACTTATTCATTTCAACTCCGAAAAAGTTCGTTCAAGTTGCGTTTGTTTCATAACGTCGAGATCTACGCATTAGTAATGATGTTTACTACATTACTATTTCATAAAAATCATAGTTTAAATTATATCTTGATTAAAGATTATGCAACTAGGTTTTATACATACAATATGATTTGTTTTACTTTTGTTTTATAATTCAAATCTAAAGTTGAATTAATATAATCTATATTATTTATAAAATATCTTTTATATATGAATTCATATAGTTAACATAAATGAAGCCTATAGCTTTCTTTTCCACGTATTAGGCAAATCTCTCGGTAGTTGTAACTTTTCAACCGTAGCTTCGATTAGCGTGCTTCTCGCAACTGTGTGTTCGTAGTGATACGTAGAATCGTATATCAATCTCTTTTACTTAATTTTTCTATGATTGGTGTACTATTCTAATATAGATGCAATTGTATGCTATGCATGTATGTGCATGGATGTTTGTGTGGTGTTCTACGATTGTCCAGTCGGTGAGATACACGTGGTGATCCAAGAAGAAGAAGAAAGACATCGAAGATTAAAGCTTACCGAAGGATCGGTGTGTAAGGCAAGTATAGCATAGGACCATCCTTGTTACCTATTCACATTTAATCACTAAATTCAAATTGCATGTGTCTCCCTTGTTACCATTAAGGATATCCTAGATATTTGATAACTTGTACCTTGAAAACCTTTGGGATATTGCATGGGATAGTTTTTGCTAGTGCTTAATCAAAACCATGATCTTGTAACTTGACTAATGATATATGCAATAAACATTAAAACATGACTTTTTAGTAACATGGAAACAGGGGGCTGAAGTGTTTATATGCTTCAGATTCCTCTCCCTAAGGACTTATTTGTAAGCAATCATCCGGGACTTATAGTACAGCTGTGAGGGCCATATGGCTCTGGCTTTAGCTCAGTATGAGGATCTTTTCTAGCTTGTTAGTGGTTACCGTTGAGGCATAGGGTATGTTTCCTTTGCTACTGGGAAGTGTGTACCGTGCTGCGATGCCCACGCGTGCCACTCCTAGAGATGAGCCACATACACCTGGCGGCCCTAACTTGTTAGATGAATCTTTTGAAAGGCTTCATAGTGAACCCTACCGACCTTCCTTGGTAGTGGGTCAAGAGGCTGATCACCTCGGGCAAAAGGGTAAATCACGACTCACAGTGAACGTGTACAACCTCTATAGAGTGTAAAACTGTTATAACAACCATGCTCATGGGCACGAGCGGCCTTAGACCCTTATGAAATAGAGATGATCACTAATGGATAATGATGATGCTAATAATTGATTCTTTATGCTATACATTATTCATGTTTACCTGATCATGTGTTTATGGGAATGATAAATTCTTTGCCACCCAACTGCTTAAAAAGATGAACTATTAAAGCTAATCGCAGTAAACCAGTGTCAGTCCTTTTGAGCCCCATGAACCCCATGATATAATTGTTAAGTATGACATGTACTTACGCTTGTTTTATTTTTCTATACATTGGATAAAAATCTAGGATGGGTACCAGATTGCTGGTTTGGAGAAGTTAGGCTTGTGGTCAACCAGTCAGTCGTCCCTATGGATTTGGAGTCTTCGCTAGAAGATCGGAGTCAACTTTCCACTGTCCATACTCTGAGGTTATTTTCCTTTTACTAATACGTTATGTAATAAGTATTGTCTCTTGATATTACCTTTAGTTGTGGCTATATGTGGGATTTGACTTCCTAGGCTCACATATAGTGTGTATCTGGTTTTGTCTTTAAAACCGGGTGCTACAAAGTGGTATCAGAACAATGTTGACTGTAGGATGCAAGCCTAGATAGAATTAGACATTTTAGCATGCTTTTATCTTGCTTAGTTCTTGATTTCTCTCCAACCTTGCTATTTGCTAAAACTTATGCTCACTTCAGCCTCTGTCTGTTATGAAAACTTTGTCTCTATTCTCAATCCTCTATCTTTGTCTATATAGATGGATCGTAATGAGGAGACCACCGGTATCAAAGGTTAGGAGGACCACGCTACGTTGTCCTTGACTACATTTAATAAGGAGAAGTTTGTAGCTATGCAACAACAAGCACCAGAAGGTATGGCTCAACCTAAGAGTTTTCAACAGTGCTTGCCACAAGGTCAAGCCAACATACCAAAGGGACCAGTGAAGAGACAAGTAATAGAAGCTTAGAATAATATGAAGTCCAATGAAGATACTGGAAGAAAGGCACAGGAATGCCAGGATCACCCACAGCAGAAGCAAGAACAGAAGGTCTAGAAGAAACAGGAGCAAGGAAGTAAAGCAAAGAGAAACTACATCCAAGGAAGATTGAATAATGTGGATATGACGACCACTCATGGAGCTAAGGAGGTTGTGTGTGGTTTCATTTCAGTAAACTCAACTTCCGCCACAGTGTTGTTTGACGCTAGAGCTTCACATTCATTTATCTCTAGTGCATACGTAAAGGAACATAAGATAGCTATGCTTCTAATGAGGAAACTAGTGATAGTTAAGTCCCCAAGAGGAGAAATGAAGGCAAACCGCATATGCCCAAGAGTTAGTCTTAACATCAAAGGAGTAAAATTTGAAGCAAACCTCATTGTATTAGAGTTAGTAGACATTGATGTCATTCTTGGAATAGGATGACTATCTGCTTGTAAAGGAGTGATCAAGTATGCCCAGCGTTCAGTGCTTCTAACAACACCGTCAGGAGAAAGAATTGAGTATGAAGGTATTCAGCCTATACCTGAGGACAATGTGGATAAGAAGAGAAAGGAGATCTCACCAGAGTTAGAATCAGGAAGCAATCAACATTTGAGTTCTATTACATCATCACATCCAACTCCAACCCCTAGTTAGTTAAACTCAGACTCTAAAGAATTAGAAGTTTCTCAAGCTAAGGTTACTCCACTCTTTCCACATAAGGTATGCATAGATGGGTGGACAATCACCTACACAGAGTTTCAACCCCGAAAGATCAAGCGAGCAAAAAAGCGGTCTAGTCAAACAAAGATGAACTTATAGAGTCAGCAAGCTAACAATACTCTAAGCAACAATTCTGTGGAGTATGACATCACTAAAGATCCAGCTAAGAGAAAGTGTTATCATTGCCAGCAGGAAGGACATTATGTTAAATCTTGCCCACAGAAGAATCAACAATTATGCCATGGAGGTAGCTAGAGTTAGGTCAATACAGGACTACCACCAGCAAGCGATGGTGACACACAATACAAGGGAAGCCCATGATGAAATTGATGTAGTGGATGATGTGTCACTCCCATGCGAGAGATGTCCCTGTAATCATTCCATTTTTAAGAATTAGGAATTTGTGCCCCTTATGTAATAAAAACAATAGCATCATAAGTTGATTCGATGATTGAGTTGTGCATCTTTAAGTGCTTTATTGATTTGTCATTATGTTATGCCTATTTTGCATCTTTGTAATGATTGCAATGATCTTGTTGGGTGTTCCCACAATTTCATTTAGTTCATAGGTTTAAGGTATAAGGATTAATGAAATAAATAGTTGGGTTATCGTTCTTCTATTTTTACTATCCTGTCTTCGGAGCAGCATGTCTATTCATATCTCTAATTTTGGACAGTCAAAAATCCTGAGGAAATTATGGACAATAGTAGACTTCAATCACAAGACGATGCAAGCTATACTTTGGTGTCCCCTACTTTACCTTATCTTAAGGGGGGTAGCCAAGTTGAGGAATTCATAAAATCAAGTATCACACGTTCGAGTTTGCGCAGCGGAAGCGTGGTGGTACCCAAAGATGCAAGAGGAACTTAGAGTTTCAATGAGGCTTGGTTAGAAGTCCAAGAAAGTTTTATCCAAGATCATCAAGATTTTGTTAGAGCTACTGGAGAAGCTTTTAAGTTAGTTTGGATCGAGAAACCTCAGTCAAGTGTTTGAAGGAATCCAAGAGGTCTAAGTAAAACCTGAGTATTAGCTTTGTTAGATCAGGACAAGAGCTTTCTATCTACAATAATGCATCTGTGAAGATGTGGGATGTGTCCTTACATGTGTGAGTGGAACTAACCTGTTATTTGGAGCTATCTATTGTAGAGCATGGAAGTACCATCTTCTTGAAAGTAAAAGTGACATCTAGGAGGATCACAAGAATATATAGGACATATTCACTAAGTTGATCTTGAGCTTGTGATAACCTCATTGGAATAAGATCAATTGTGACTCAGAAAAGTGCTATCACTTCGAGAAGCAAAGTCATGGCCGATGCCCTTAGCAACGGAGAATTGCGCTAAGACAGTTTGAGTGACACTAAGGATTAAGAGTTGTATTCCCAGTTTGAACAACATAACTAGGATCATTAATGTTTTTAAGATTGGTGGTAGATTCTCCTTAGGACCAAGAACATAAGGAAACTATGTTGGATGGTGAACATATGAGGAAAGAGAATTATGACCTAGTGATTACGGTTACCTGACAGTTGTTCAAGGTACCTGTCAAAATTTTGGAATTAGTTAGGCAAATTACTTGGAGTAAGGGCAACAAGTATGCAAAGTAAAGTGGATCTTTATCAAGACGATGGAACTGCACGAGAAAGTGAAGAAGAATCCAAGGACGGAGTATTCCCATATCTTAGTCGACGTCTTCCGAATCTCGAGGACGAGATTCATCTTAAGGGGGTAGAATTGTAACACCCTAAAAATTGCCCCTTTTTAAATAGAGTTAAAATGATTTAAGTTGGAATTTTTGTGCACATGAAATATAGGAAATAAAATTTTTCATTAAATTAAAATACATCATAAGGTAGTAGCATGTGTGAGCATACATGCTGTTGCATCTTATTTATTATGACGGATGGTGTTGATCCAAAACTCCAAAGTAAATTGGAATGTTTATGAAAAGAGTTTGAAAATGGCTTTGAAATAAAAGAAAAGAAAGAAAAGAAAATTAGAGAATAGAAGTATTTCAAAAGTTGTAAAATTTATTCTTTGGAAACTTACCAAAATTTCTCATTTATATTTGAGATGAAAAGTATATTGAAAACATACTTGAATTCGTTTTGAAATTGGCTTGGAATTGGAAACTCAAAGTAGAAAAAGGATTTGTATTTGAAAATGTTCCTTTTCTCATTTTCAGCCCAACCTAGGAACCGGCCCGGCCCTTTTCTCCCTTTCCCTCCTCCACTTGGCCTGCTGCCCTGCTGATCGGCCCAGCCGCACTCCCTCTTCCCTCCCTCATGCGCCCAGCCTGCTCTTCCCAGCCCCGGCCCACTGATCGTGGCCCGCCTCGGCTTCGCCCGCACGCGCTCGGCAGCGCACTGCTGCGGCCCGCTTAGCCTTCAGCGTGCGCTTACATCGCTCGCACGAGCCGTCTGCTCCCTCTCACTGCCCGTGGGTCCCACTCGTCAGCCGGCCACATCCCTTTCCCCTTCTTCCCTTTCCTTTCTTCCCCGGCCACATCTTTCCTTTCCTCTACCCGCCGATGGCGCAGCCCCGAATGGCAAGCCGCCCGCGCCTGTATGGAAGGCGACCGAATCCTGCCTACACCCCTGCTCCCCTTCCTTGTATGCCACAGCCACCCGCCTATAAAGCTCCAGCTAGACCCCCCCCCCCTCCATCTCTCCCTTTTTCCGGTCGCGATCGAAGCTTGCCACTGTCGCTGGCGAACTCCCCCTCCCCGAGGATTACCCTCGTCGCCGAAGCCACCCGAAGCACCGCCGTACTCCCCCACGCCCGTTAGTAACTCCCAATTCACATTTTGGTTTCGTTTTCATCGGATTCCATCTCACCCGCACCTCCCTCTCTCTCCAGACGTCGCCGCCGTCATCGACCCGCCCCATCGAAGCCTTCCAGACGCCGAGACCACTCCCTTCGACCCCGCAGTGAGATCCTCCACCTACCCGTGCTCTCCTTTCATTGAATAACGCTCTGTAGCGCTGTATCAATGAGTTGCTGACATGCCGGCCATGGCGCCGCCACGGGCCGTCATCCTGATGCGCTATTCCCGCCCTCGGTTTGCACCCGAACGTGTTCGCGATTGCCCGTAGATCGTTCCGGTGTGTTCGGTTTGCTACGAGGAGGTCCGGAACGCCCTTGCGACGTCCGCCGCCAAGCTTGGCTCATCGCTGGCCATGGTGCCCTCACCGGTCGGTCTATGCAGCCGCCAGGATCACCCGCGCACACACCTGCGCCGTTGGTTTTGCGATGAAAGGCCACGATTAGATACCCCTTCGGGTTAAGTAACCGGTCCACCGTGGACCCGGTCCACCCCGCCACGTCAGCACGCATCTACCACCCGCGTGGTGCACCGCACCAATCATGTCCTGCCACGTGTCGCCCAGTCAGCGTCGCAGTCAACCCACAGTCAAAGCCACAGACGTTTTGCAGAAAAGCCCCCGCGTTTTCTAGTAATCAACCCGCAATCCAATCAGTTCAAAATAATTTCTTTTAGGCCCTGTTTTTATTCACTTTAGACCCTGTGGTTTCCAGAAATAGTATGCCCAGTCCAAAATGCATTTAAATTCAGAATTTTAATTGTTTTAATTCAAAAATGAGTTTGAGTTAATTACAGAAATGCCACTAAACCTTATTTTATGCGTAACTTTTGCGTTTGAAGTCCGATTTGACCCGTTCGAATTGTGTTAGGATCGTATTTATGTTATCTACGTGTTTATACTACTGTTAGGCATGTTTTCAACACTTAAAATTCATGAGTAGATTTAATCTATTAATTAACCAAAGTAAAACTTATTTAAATCATAACTTATCCATTTCAACTCCGAAAAAGTCCATTCAAGTTGCGTTTGTTTCATAACGTCGAGATCTATGCATTAGTAATGATGTTTACTACATTACTATTTCATAAAAATCATAGTTTAAATCATATCTTGATTAAAGATTATGCAACTAGGTTTTATACATAAAATATGATTTGTTTTACTTTTGTTTTATAATTCAAATCTAAAGTTGACTTAATATAATCTATATTATTTATAAAATATCTTTTATATATGAATTCATATAGTTAACATAAATGAAGCCTATAGCTTTCTTTTCCACATATTAGACAAATCTCTCAGTAGTTGTAACTTTTCAACCGTAGCTTCGATTAGCGTGCTTCTCGCGACTGTGTGTTCGTAGTGATACGTAGAATCGTATATCAATCTCTTTTACTTAATTTTTCTATGATTGGTGTACTATTCTGATATAGATGCAATTGTATGCTATTCATGTATGTGTATGGATGTTTGTGTGGTGTTCTACGATTGTCCAGTCGGTAAGATACACATGGTGATCCAAGAAGAAGAAGAAAGACATCGAAGATTAAAGCTTACCGAAGGATCGGTGTGTAAGACAAGTATAGCATGGGACCATCCTTGTTACCTATTCACATTTAATTACTAAATTCAAATTGCATGTGTCTCCCTTGTTACCATTAAGGATATCCTAGATATTTGATAACTTGTACCTTGAAAACCTTTGGGATATTGCATGGGATAGTTTTTGCTAGTGCTTAATCAAAACCATGATCTTGTAACTTGACTAATGATATATGCAATAAACATTAAAACATGACTTTTTAGTAACATGGAAATAGGGGGCTGAAGTGTTTATATGCTTCAGATTCCTCTCCCTAAGGACTTATCTGTAAGCGATCATTCGGGACTTACAGTACAGCTGTGAGGGCCATATGGCTCTGGCTTTAGCTCAGTATGAGGATCTTTTCAAGCTTGTTAGTGGTTACCTTTGAGGCGTAGGGTATGTTTCCTTTGCTGCTGGGAAGTGTGTACCGTGCTGCGATGCCCACGCGTGCCACTCCTAGAGATGGGCCACATACGCCTGGCGGCCCTAACTTGTTAGACGAATCTTTTGAAAGGCTTCATAGTGAACCCTGTCGACCTTCCTTGGTAGTGGGTCAAGAGGCTGATCACCTCGGGTGAAAGGGTAAATCACGACTCACAGTGAATGTGTACAACCTCTACAGAGTGTAAAACTGTTATAACAGCCGTGCTCACGGACACGAGCGGCCTTGGACCCTTTTGGAATAGAGATGATAAGTAATGGATAATGATGATGCTAATAATTGATTGTTTATGCTATACATTATTCATGTTTACCTGATCATGTGTTTATGGGAATGATAAATTCTTTGCCACCCAACTGCTTAAAAAGATAAACTATTAAAGCTAATCGCAGTAAACCAGTGTCAGCCCTTTTGAGCCTCATGAACCCCATGATATAATTGTTAAGTATGACATGTACTTACGCTTGTTTTATTTTTCTATACATTGGATAAAAATCCTGGATGGGTACCAGATTGCTAGTTTGGAGAAGTTAGGCTTGTGGTCAACCAGTCAGTCGTCCCTATGGATTTGGAGTCTTCGCCAGAAGATCAGAGTCAACTTTCCGCTGTCCATACTCTGAGGTTATTTTCCTTTTACTAATACGTTATGTAATAAGTATTGTCTCTTGATATTACCTTTATTTGTGGCTATATGTGGGATTTGACTTCCTGGGCTCACATATAGTGTGTATCTAGTTTTGCCTTTAAAATCGGGTGCTACAGTGGGTCTTTCGGAACAAGCAAGATCAAGATAGGATAGTAATAAGAAACAAAGCAAGATTAGTGGCTCAAGGTTACACCTAAGTTGAAGGTCTTGACTTTGGAGAAACATGTGCCCCGGTTGCAAGATTGGAAGCAATTAGGATCTTGTTAGCCTATGCTTGTGCCCACAACATCAAGTTGTACCAAATGGATGTGAAAAGTGCATTTCTCAATGGGTACATCAATGAGCTTGTGTATGTCGAGCAACCTCCCGGTTTTGAAGATGAAAAGAAACCCAACCATGTTTACAAGTTGAGAAAGGCTTTGTATGGATTGAAGCAAGAACCTAGAGCATGGTATGAGAGATTGAGGGATTTCCTACTCTCTAAGGGATTCAAGATGGGAAAGGTTGACACCACTCTCTTCACCAAGAAGCTTAGAAATGACTTGTTTGTAATGCAAATCTATGTTGATGATATCATCTTTGGATCAACAAATCAAGAATTTTGTAAGGAGTTTGGCAAGATGATGGCAAGTGAGTTTGAGATGTCTATGATTGGAGAGCTTAGTTACTTCCTTGGTCATCAAATCAAGCAAATGAAGAATGGCACATTTGTGAGTCAAGGCAAGTATATCAAGGACATGCTCAAGAAGTTTGAAATGAATGAGAGTAAAGCTATTAGTACACCAATGGGGACAAGTGGAAGCTTGGATAGTGATGCTAGTGGCAACATGGTGAATCAAAAGATGTATCGGTCTATGATTGGAAGCTTACTCTATGTGACCGCATCAAGACCGGATGTGATGTTTAGTGTATGCATATATGCTAGATTTCAAGCCTCACCAAGAGAAAGTCATTTGAAGACAACTAAGAGAATATTGAGGTACTTGAAGCATACAAAATATGTTGGATTATGGTATCCCAAAGGAGCAAGATTTGAGTTGATTGGATATTTGGATTCCGATTATGCGGGATGCAAAGTCGAGAGAAAGAGCACATCGGGCACATGTCAACTATTAGGAAGATCACTTGTATCTTGGTCATCAAAGAAGCAAAATAGTATAGCACTTTCAACTGCCAAAGCGGAGTACATTTCGGTCGGTAGTTATTGTGCACAATTACTTTGGATGAAGGCTACCTTGAGTGACTTTGGAATCAAGTTCAAGCAAGTGCCATTACTATGTGACAATGAAAGTGCCATCAAGCTCACCAACAACCCGGTTCAACACTCAAGAACAAAGCATATTGATATCCGCCATCATTTCATAAGAGATCACCAACAAAAAGGGGACATTTGCATAAAGAGTGCGAGCACCGATGATCAACTTGCCGATATATTCACCAAGCCACTTGATGAGAAGAGGTTTTGCAAGCTAATGAATGAATTGAACATACTTGACTTCTCCAATGTGTGTTGATGCACCCCCCCCCATTATATGACATGCCTCTCCTTCGAGCAATATAAGGTAAAAATTGATTGGCATAACATACATCCTTGCTAAGGACATGATTAATGCATCTAGACATATTTCACATTTGAATAGACTCATACATGAAAATCAAATGAATTTGATCTTGTATGGTACCACTATTGCTTGTATGTTTGAAATGATCTAGTGGTAGCATATGACATGTTTGTGGGCTTGCAAACCTAGTGTTTGATTTAGAAAATGAGCTATAAGTGTTTAACTCAACATGGTACAAGATAACCCTTAATTGGAGGTGTGAAGAAGCTTGTCCTTGGATCAAACCGAGTTAAATATCTTTTGCAAGTAATCTAGATTGAACCAAATTCGGAAAATGATCCTCATTTCACATGGTTTCACCCCAACATATCTATAATTTGAGGCCACCTTTTGTTACTTTAAGCCTTTGTGGTCATTGATGACAAAGGGAGAGAAATAGTGTACAAAGATAGTGAAAAGACAACAAAGAAACAAAGGGGGAGAGATAATATATGACAAAGGAAGGGGATCAATTATAATTTTGAGCATACAAATAGGGGGAGCAAGCTCATGAACTTGTATGGTAAATTTGAATGTGCATTATATATGTTTGCTTGCATGGTATAAATTTTTAATTTCAATATCCATGCTTGTGTGGTGTATGCTAGTTGTAGGTTTGAATGTTGAAATGAAAAAACTAGCATGCATAGGCTAAAGTAACTAGACCTATGTTCATTCTATGGAAACTAGACCCTTATTTGTAATATTGATCTCATGGGGTATTCTAGTTTTGTGTATGTCTAGTTACTAATGGTGCTAAGGATGGTATAATGGTGCACTCCGATTGGTATCATGCTTCAAAGGTCCATCTCTTATACCTTAGCATCATTTAGTAGAAATTGACTCCTATATTTCCTATCTAAGCATATCTGCAAGCTACAATCCAAACTCTCAGCACATATGTAGGGGGAGCAATTGCTATCATATGGAGTTCATGAAACTTGTCCATATCCTTTACACATGGTAAATATGCTTAGGCAAGCAATATAGATTCAAATGAACTTTAATTCATATCTTTGTATAAGGGTTGTCATCAATTACCAAAAAGGGGGAGATTGAAAGCTCTAGTTTGGTTTTGGTTAATTGATGAAACCCTAAGTGCTAACCTAGTTTATCAAGATGATCATGAGATAGGTAGCACTACTCCAAGTGATGAAGCAATGACGAAGATCATGACATTGGTGATGATCAAATGCTTGAACTTGGAAAAGAAGAAAGAGAAAAATAAAAGGCTCAAGGCAAAGGTATAAAATGTAGGAGCCATTTTATTTTAGTGATCAAGACACTTAGTGAGTGTGATCACATTTAGGATAGATAGCCGTACTATTAAGAGGAGTGAAACTCGTATTGAAATGCGGTTATCAAAATGCCACTAGATGCTCTAATTCATTGCATATGCATTTAGGATCTAGTGGAATGCTAACACCCTTGAAAATATTTGTGAAAATATGCTAACACATGTGCACAAGGTGATACACTTGGTGGTTGGCACATTTGAGCAAGGGTGTAGAAGATAGAGTCGAAGAGGAGTTAGTCGCGCTGGTTACAGAGTGACCGAACGCGTCCGGTATGGTGACCGGACACGTCCAGTATTTTGGCGACAGACTCAGCGACCGGACATGTCCGGTCGCCACACCGGACGCGTTCGGTGTGAATTAGAAACAGTAGTATACGGAGGACAACCGATCGAACACTGGCAGTGTCTGGTCTGGTATCACCGGACGCGTCTGATCGAGCAAGGAGGCTTACTGGACTCGACCGGACGCAGCGGCTGAGCGTCTAGTCATTTGTGTTTCAGCATCTGGTGTGAGCGTCCGGTCGTCGGCAAAATGAGCAGCAATGGCTAGGCTGGTTTGAACAGGACACATGGCAGTCTGGGAGCTACCGAACACGTCCGATATGCCGACCGGACGCATCCGGTATTCACGACTGGAGCGTCCGGTGCTGCGTCCGATGCTGTGTGATCGGAGCGTCCGGTCGACGCGCAGTTAGCCCATTTTTTGAGCCAATGGCTCTATTTGATGGGGGCTTCTATTTAAAGCCCCATGGCCGGCTCAAGCTACAACTCTTGCACATTTTCATTGACATAGCAACCTTGTGAGCTTAGCCAAAGCCCTCTCACTCATCTCTATCATTGATCCATCATCATTGTGAGATTGGGAGAGAATCCAAGTGCATTGCTTTAGTGATTGCATCTAGAGGCACTTGGTATTCATGTTACGCTGTGGATTTCGCTTGTTTCTCTTGGTGGTTGCCACCACCTAGACGGTTGGAGCAGCGGTGGAGGATTGGCACGAGTTGGTGATTGTTCGTGGCCATCTCCGGTGATTGTAAGGAAAGTTGTACCTTCCCCGGTGGAGTGCCAAAAGGTAACTCTAGTAAATTGCTCGTGTCATTGAGTTACCTCACTTGTGGGTCGGTTCTTGCGGTGTCCTATCATGTGGATGAGGTTTGTGAAACACCTCTTAGCCGCCGAACCACCAAGTGTCGGTCGACACAACGGGGACGTAGCGTGTTGGCAAGCACGTGAACCTCGAGAGAAAATCGATTGTCTCTTGTCTTTGGCATTCTCCCGGTGATTGGCTATATATTCATCTTGTGATTGGTTCATCCCCTACACGGCGGTATAATCACCCTACTCACTTATTTACATTCTTGCAAACTAGTTGATACAAGCTCTTTAGTGTAATTAGAATTGAGAGCTTGCTTTATTATTATTTACATTCATCTAGTTGAGCTCTTTAGAGTAGCAAGTTTATGTGCCTAAGTAATCATTGCAACTAGAATTGTTGGATAGGTGGCTTGCAACCCTTGTAGAGCTAGAGCAAGTTTGCATTACGCTATTTGTCATACTGATCAAATTGCTCTAGTTGATTTGTAGATTTTTAAATAGGCTATTCACCCCCCTCTAGCCATATTAGGACCTTTCAATGGTGCACCGCCACCCCTGTGGCGGTGACCGGCAGAGGAGACCGAGAGGGAGGTGTTCTGGGGGGCACCGCCACCCGTAGGGCGGTGCCCACCTGGACGTGGATGAGAAGGGCTGGAGCTAGGGCTAGCACCACTAGTGACGATGTACACCACCCCAGGTGCGACGGTGCACCGTCGGGGGCACCGCCACTAACGGTGTACATCGCCTCATGCACGACGGTGCACCACCGGTGTGTGTCCAGTGCCACCGCTATTTTTCACCTGAGAGCAAGGAAAGATGTGTTGGGCACCGCCACGGTCACCGTCGCAGGGAGGGCGGTGCACCGTCATTTTTATCCAGAGAAGGGGGTTTCTCGGGCAGTGGTTGGGTGGTCACCACCACCCTAGGGGCGGTGCCACCACCGCCTATCCAATGCCCCAATGGCTAGTTAGATGACCATTGGAGGGGCACCGCCAACCCATGTCCGGTGCCGCACCAACATATCCGGTGACCCCGCAGAAGCTGACTCAAAGGGGTAACGGCTTTATTTGCTTGTGGGCTTATAAATAGAGCTAGTGGGTGGCCTTGGCCACTCTCTTGGCACTTCTAACAGCTGCATACACTCTTTGAGAGCTGAGCACACCACTCCACACACTTGCACACTTGATTTCGTCATCTTGAGTGAGATTGGAGAGCCTCTAGTGCATTGCTTAGTGTTCTAGCATCTTGTGGCACTAGTTGGGCGATCTGGGCTGGTGGAGTTCTTGTTACTCTTGGTGTTTGCCAACACCTAGATGGCCCGGTGATTGGTGTATCGTTGAGCGGCTATTGGTGATTATTGCTGGCTCTGATCGTCGACATTGTGAGGGGTTCTTGTGCCTTCCCTGTGGGAGATCACGAAAGGCAACTCTAGTGGATTGCGCGTGGCTTGTGTGATCCTCATCTTGTGTTGGTTGTGCAGCACCCTATTGAGGGTTTGGTGTGTGATGCCAATTAGCGCGTGAACTTCTAAGTGTGTGAATCACCACAATGAGGACTAGCTTGCCGGCAAGCAAGTGAACCTCGATAAAAAAATCATTATGTCATCATTTGATTTCGAGGTGATTGGTCTTCATTGGTATTCATTCTTGTGATTGATTGGCTCCTTTGGTGGTTGGCTCATTCCTCTACACGGCAGAATAACACTCCATCCTTCCCGCGCATTTATATTTCTTACTGTAGCTTGGCCCTTTAGTATAGCCGCGCGACATAATCCTTGTTTCCACACACGTTATGCGTGGCAATACATTGTCTTGCAACACATGTTCGTCGTTGCTAGTGCACCATTTACTACGACATGGGAAAGTTGCCATTGCAAGGTCCAGCAACGCCTAAGATGTTGCATTAGTTGTTGTTGCCACACCTACAACCGTAGTAAAAACTTATGTTGCAACGCCTAGGTGTTGCAAATCCCAAGCGCATTTTGCAACGCTAAGCAGAAAAGCGTTGTCCAAAGCTTTACCCACGCAAGCGCCTGCAACGTCTCCCAACGAAAAAAGTGTTATTATTTCTAATATTGCAACTATTTCGGGCCTATTGCAACACTTTTGGAGCATTGAAACAGTGTCAAAATTTAGTAGTGCGCTTTGCGTAGTGTTGTTGTAGAAATTTTATAAGCTATTCAATCTCCCTCTAGCCATTAGGATCTTTCACCGCCGCTGCACGCCGGAGAGCGGCAACGGCGGCCGGAGGAGAGGCGGGGAGGGTGTAGAGCTTGGGCGACGGCGCGGTCACCCCCAAGTCGCCCGTTGGGGCCGCTCCTGGCGTGGGCTGTGGTTGTCTCGTTCTCTTTGTTCCCGATCACACAACAAAACATTTCTGTTTAAAATTTGGCCCAGAAAATCCAGGATCCAGCTCTCTCGGACAATTTTGGCTATCACTATGAACCTAATACAAGACTTCTAAACATGACCTAAGAGACCCTTCCTATTAGGCTGTCACATTCTTTTTGGACAAAAACAGTTCAGGATCTGTAGTGTTCAAGATATAGAGGAACTGTAGTGTTCAAGATATAGAGGAACTGTGGTACTGTTCAGGATCTTCATCATGTTCGTTAGGAAACTGGATCTACTTCGTGTTACTACAACAAAAATGCAAGCAGACGATCAATCCAGTTGCGTACAGCATCCCAAAAATCTCAGGCATGACAGGAAGCATAGACTAATGGTACGAATAGCTATCGATTGTCTCTTAGGTATATCATTGAAGACCAAGTAAACATCTACTCACTTTATTCCAAATTATAAGATGTTTTAGGCTTTTCTAGATACATAGCTTTTTCTATGCAAAATGTTTTATAATTTGGAACCGGAGTGAGTAGTTACTAACATATTTTTGTAAGTTTGTACAAAAACTATTTGTCAATCACTTACTTATCTCTTCCAGGTCTTTTGTATGAATAAGGGTCCTCTCAACTTTACTCAGTATCTAAACTGAAATGTTGAATTGAAGTTGAATGCAATTCCCTGTCGTGAAA
The DNA here is from genome assembly GCF_019320115.1 of Miscanthus floridulus. NCBI lineage: Eukaryota > Viridiplantae > Streptophyta > Magnoliopsida > Poales > Poaceae > Miscanthus > Miscanthus floridulus. The sequence goes on from NC_089584.1 coordinate 58,826,082, forward strand.
TAATCGGGTTTGACTTTTGGATTCATGAACGATTCAAACATACACATTAGACTTGGTATTCATATATGTAGATATGCCGGCAGCAGCCGGCCATGGTGCAGGACATTTTCTAGATGCACAAGTGCATAACAACGTCGCGTAGTTGAAGGATGAACTAGGCGGCAAAGTTGAATAAGTCTGCAAGGATTTAGAGCCAAATGGCTCAAGATAACAAGTTCAACGTTACATGGTGGACCATTATCGAATACAACACAAGTGTCGGCTGCTTGTCCTGTTGTCCGTGCCTGGACAGGAAAATCATTCTGCGTAGCTTTGAAATAGAAACAGACTACTGGTGTGACCGGCCGGCCTGCATCCTTTGATGATATTGCGCTTATACAAGTTTTAATACACACTTCAGGGTCAAGACAGGTGAAATTTATAGATGCACAAAGCAAGAAAGTGGTCAAGATACAGAGGAACTGTAGCAGACTTCACATTCTCGTCTTGTTTGTTACAGGAACCTGAAAGACTTCGTGTTGCTAGTTGCTACACCAAACGGACGATCAATCCAATATGTACAGCATCCCAATGAAATTCACATTCTCGTTGCTAGTTGCTACACCAAACGGACGATCAATCCAATCTGTACAGCATCCCAAAAAAAATCACATTCTCGTCTTGTTTGTTACAGGAACCTGAAAGACTTGGTGTTGATAGTTGCAACCCCAAACGGACGATCAATCCAATCAGTACAGCATTCTCATTGCTAGTTGCTACACCAAACGGATGATCAGTCCAATCTTTACAGCACCCCAAAAAATTCACATTGTCTTGTTCGTTACAGGAACCTGAAAGACTTCATGTTGCTAGTTGCTACACCAAACGGACGATCAATCCTATCTGTACAGCATCCAAAAAAAAAATACCAGGCGTAACAGTTTTTTTTTTTCAAGTATAGCCTACCTATATGACCACCTTCAAATAATTGAGCCAATAGATCTTGAGATTCACAAAGTCTCGCTGTCGACGGGGAGATCGCCTACCAATGAAAACATAGCGCCGTTAAATCCTAGGAAAAATCTAAGAAAATGTGAGCACCCGTGACAAAGAAAGGACTTAACCCAGGTGGGCAAGTTCGCGGACAATCTTCATTTCTACTGCTTCTAAATGCAATCTCAACTTTCGTACTGACATGTGTGGTGGTCTGGTGGACATCAACAAGTGAAGTTGGTAGTCTTGCATTCAACAGTACCACTTTACAATAATTCATCATTAGGATCATTGATGATTTCCCTCTAGTTTTCAGCCTGCCAACAGTATGTACGTGTAGTTGCGAGTACTATGGATGTGAATGTCCTTGAGGACAGACGGAGAGCCACATACAAAAAGGCAACCCTTCAAAAGTTCATAATGAATCAATAAATACACAAACTGCAGTGCAAGAACCATTCTCCTTCAAATAAAAGTAAAAGGAGTGCGCTTTGTTTCTAAACGCCAAAGTATGCTGTTTGATTCATCTACCATAGGAAACACCACTAAATACTTCGCCATCACCTCCAAGTGATGCTTCCCGCTCAATAGAGGTGAGATGGAGGTGAGATGGATTTGACACAGAGTTGGCATGATGTCCCTCATCTCAGACCGGTTCAATGGATGCTCACTTAGGCACCACATTGAAACATTTGCCATCTATAGAACAGAGAAAGGCAAGATTCAGTTATCTGAGATCTTTAAGTGAACAGTATTATGCATTTTCACTAACCTTGCACACTTCTTCTATGGGATAGCTGTCCTTCAAGTTAGGATCTATAACTGTTTCCAATGAGCTCTCTAGATCTTCTGATTTGAAGACTTTCCTCATCTGTTCACAGAGATGTATTTCTTGATTTCATTTTATTATAATACAACCTTGCTGAAAGTTAGCATGCAAACCACAAAAAATAACCACACCAGACATTCTAAGTGCTCGCAAGGACTCTTACAATTGAGATTATTGACTTCATCTTGTTGACTTCTTTGTTATCCCGGATAAGTGCACGGAGTCCAGTAATGAGCTCTGCAAGAACTACTCCAAATGCATACACATCAGACTTGGTAGTCATGTGAAGTTCAAGAACTGACCTGCAGTATTAAATTCATACAGTGAATACTACATATGAAAATGTACCAGCTGGTTGGACTGAAAATCATATTCAAATGAAAACTAACTCAGGTGGAAGGTATCCTGGCGTTCCAACTAAACGAGTTGCCATACATTCTTCTTCATCACTACGCTCAACAAGCTTCACTAGTCCGAAATCTGCAACCTGTTCAACAGAGAATAATCAGATGCTCATGTCTGAGCAGATACAGAAATTTGGTCGTTTAAAAGAGACTTACTTTAGCTCTTAATCCATTGTCGAGCAGAATATTGCTTGTTTTGATGTCACGATGCACATAACAGGCCTTAGTATGATCATGAATGTACTCAATATCACGTGCTCTATCCAATACTATCTGTGTTCTAGCGGTCCATGAAAGAGGTTCATGACCTGAAAAAATTATCTTGAAAGCAAGTTAGTGTATATCAAAACACAACACCATGTACAGCCTCATGTAATACAGGAAATTTCTGCTTCCAGAAACTTCCTATAAGAATGAATAATGTTATACCTGTTTCTTTTAAATGTATTTGTAGAAAATAATAAATAAATAATCTTAAAAATTATGAAGACAGCATACTTACTATCATGAAGACATATTAATTTTTAAAATATATTACTTACAATTTTTACTGGAGGGGGCACTGATTAAACTTAACCTACACGGTTGTTTCTCCATCGCATACCTTTCAGCAACGGATCATGTAGATGCTCACTAAGTGATCCATTCTGGACATATTCATACACAAGGTACAGGTGATCATCCCCAGCAGCATAACCAATCAACTCAACCTATTTGTAATTGAACGCATTAGGAAAGTCTGTGTTCACAAGCAAAGAACCAATACAAAGATATCCACTTCCTATTGGATTTTAGGAATTAAGTACATACCACGTTAATGTGATGTACTTTGCACAGAGCTTTCAACTCAGCAAAGAATTCCTTCGATTTGCTTGCTTTCATCTTCTTAATTGCAATTTCCTATGAGGAAAGTAACACATAAGGATCTTTTCATGATTCTACATGAGACAATACAGAGATATCTTACATGTGCTCCTATGAAACCAAGGTAAACACTGCCATATCCTCCCTCGCCGATCTTTCTTTTCTCATCGAAATTAGCTGTAGCATCTCCAACTACTTTCAAACTAAAAATGACAGGCCTCTCTGTTTGGAATGGGTCAATATCTGCAACCATTCAATTCAGAGTAATAAGATAAGATACGTTATGTTTAGCTAAAAATTTAGAAGCAGAAGCATGTATCACAGGAGAAGACCATTAATTCTCATGGATGGAAAGAAACGGCTCTCCAGAGCAGCGATGCTGGTGTTTCTGGGAGCTCTCTCCATTTTTATTTCGGGTGCTTCAACATTTTGCTGAGAAGACCTCCTTCTCAGGCGAAGAATGACAGTGAAGACGCAGAAGAACAATATTGCAGCTGATATGGATGCTGCTATTATGATTGTCATACTACGAACCCCTAAAAAGGATCAAACAAACAACAGACAGAAAAAAAAGATCAGCTTAATGGGAGCAGAAAATGGCATGTATGGTTTAATTGAATACCACTGAAGAGCACAAGAAACAAAAATTCAATTTCAAACACATTTGGATTGCAAGAAGCATCTGCATCTTGTGTGTTACTAGACATTAAACATCAATCATACAAATATCTTGTAGCACAAGCTTTGTGCATAAATTTTAAGTAATTTAGAATAATGTAAATATGAAAATATTTAGTTGTGACTTACTTTTCTTAGAAGAACCAGCAACTCCCATTGGAATAAACAAGGCGAAGAATGACAGTGAAGATGCAGAAGAACAATATTGCAGCTGATATGGATGCTGCTATTATGATTGTCATACTACGAACCCCTAAAAAGGATAAAAAAAACAACAGACAGAAAAAAAAAGATCAGCTTAATGGGAGCAGAAAATGGCATGTGTGGTTTAATTGAATACCACTGAAGAGCACAAGAAACAAAAATTCAATTTCAAACACATTTGGATTGCAAGAAGCATCTGCATCTTGTGTGTTACTAGACATTAAACATCAATCATACAAATATCTTGTAGCACAAGCTTTGTGCATAAATTTTAAGTAATTTAGAATAATGTAAATATGAAAATATTTAGTTGTGACTTACTTTTCTTAGAAGAACCAGCAACTCCCATTGGAATAAACAAGATCCATCCTGGTTTAATGAAATCAGGATTTGTCACACTTGGATTCAAGTTTAAGATATCTTGTGGACTTGAATGGAACAAGCTTGCAATAGTAATCAGGGTATCTTCCTCCTGCACTGAATAAGACAATACTCCCTCTGATGCTGTTGAGGAACACCCGCATGGGAGGTGAACCGTAATTGTATTCCCAGGTGTCAATTGCAAACCATCACCAACATTCATTGCAAGCCCGCTGAAGGTATTACTCTTAACTTCGTCAGGTGTGTCATCCGACTCCACTTTATATTGAGTGTCATGAAAAAAAGCAGTCGTGGTGTTGCTGATAGCCTGACACTTGCATGCCACGCCCATCAACAGGTCCTCTGAACCAGAGAGCCGCTTGATAGTCTTGATGAGAGATGCATTACCGTTGAATACGGAGACAATCTCTGACAGGTTACGCCCTTGAGGAGTGACGTAAAGGAATGAGCCGCATGAAGGGTTGATGGACACAGCATTGCAGTGCAAGGGTTGCCATTCCGCAGTTGATGCTATGCTGCTTCTTGGATGATCAATGAAAGAGGCGCTTGTATAGTGGTGTTGCAGAAACCGGTGAGGAAGAACAGGAAACCATGTTTAGCCATTGGTGAGCAAGCAGAGAGGCAAATGAAGTTTGGTTACAGAGGAGGTTTATTTCATAGTACAAACCTTGGATTCTAGTGCTTGTACAGCACCTTGGGTGCCTGAGATGTTAATTGCCTGGCATGGCCAGCTATTGCACGCCTGCCACTGTTGTTTCTTGTTAAATCCGCTTCTCTGAAGCTCTGCACTGGTTGGAGCATAGGAAAATGACATCATAGAGTATCAAAGCTTATTACATCGTCCACCAACTCATGTCCAAAACAGAACAAATTGGCCAGCTAGCTGCAGGCCTCATGGTTTGATGGAGTCAAGCATGTCTTTGGCTTCCAACATTTGGCAGTTCTTGCAAGGTTCAGTGTTGGGGCGCGATGGCTGGGTCTCGAAGGTTCCCCATCTAACGTTTGTGCGATCAGCTTCATGATTTCAGGACACAGGCGGAGGCAGGCTTTGCGCCAAGAAGATGGGGCTGGAATTAAGCCTGCGGAGGGTCCGGAGGCCACCGGCGGAGGCACTCGCGGAAGACGTACGGAGCTAAGCCTTCGGGTGGGGCCCCGAAGGGCGGCGGAGGCTGGAAGAAGCGCGGCGCAAGACAGGAGCGGATAGGGCAAAGGATAAGGCTGTTGCGCGATCGGTGGCGCAGAGGGGCTAGCGCGCGTCGCTCCTCGCGAGTTTGTTGGCTGCAGCTTTGTTGATAATCCTAGCTTAGCTCAGCTCATTTATTTGTTCTCGGTTATATTTAGAATAAGGTGTGTTTGACCTTAGCCAAGTTAAGCTCGTCTAGTTTTAGCCAGAAGCATGCTGTGTTATGCAGTGGCTGTCCTTACTTTCCTGTGGTAGTGGAGGTACTCGACATGTTCTCGACCGTGGGATGGCGCGGTCCAGTCGAAGGTCATGGTGAGTGCAGCGTCATGGCGCTAAGTGTGCCGTTCTTGTTTTATATATCAATAGAGTCAGAAAACATCGCAAGTGGATTCACGGTACCAAAATCCTCTTTGTTCGTGTGCGTGTGTATTTGTGAGTTCGTGGTGTGCAATTTCAGGGGGTCTTCATCGACTCCGGCGAAGGGTCGCCGGTGGTGTCGACAACAATTGGTACCGGAGCTGTAAGATAAGAGACCTAGTGCGTCGTGATGGGGTCATCGAAGGGCCGAGGTCGCTCGCCGCGGCCGGCAGGCACGAAGGAGAAAGGCAACGGCTCGGGCAACAAGTCTCCAAGGCGTTCATCGTCCCCAAGCCGTTCACCGACGCGCCATTCGCGAACTCGCGGCGCTCGCCGTTCGCGAACAAGACGCCGTGAGGGCGCCGTCGAGCGCGTCGTTCGGGAGACGACGGGCTCCGATAACTGGCCGCAGCTCACGAAGACGAACTACGACTCGTGGTCGCTGCTGATGAAGCTGAAGCTGTAGTCTCGCTATCTTTGGGAGGCGATTGAGGACGAGGACGTCGACTACCACGACGATCGTTCCGCGCTGGAGGCGATTTGCTCCGGCGTGCCCTAGGAGATGGTGCCCACCCTGGTGACCAAGCCATCGGCCAAGCAGGCATGGGAGGCGATCTGGACGATGCGCATCAGCGACGATCGGGTGCGGAAGTCGATGGCACAGAGTCTCCGTGCGGAGTACGAGCAGATCGCGTTCCGAGATGGTGAGTCCGTCGAGGATTTCGCCCTGTGTCTGTCTAATCTCGTGCAGCGGTTGGCGATCCTCGGCGACCCAGAGCTGGAGCCGAAGGTGGTTGCCAAATACCTCCACGTCGCTCGACCGAGGTACAGGCAGCTCATCATCTCCATCGAGACGCTCCTCGACATCAACAAGCTCACGATCGAGGAGGTCACGGGGAGGCTCAAGGCGGCTGACGACGGGCACGACACTGGTGGAGGTTCAGGCTCTTCCACGGCGTGCCTCAACCACACGGAGGAGGAGCTAGTGGCGCGGGTGGTGTCCCGGCTGCAGCTCTCAGGCGAGGGCGGTTCCGGAGCTAGGTGGCCTCCACCGTCCAAGCAACAGCGCGGCCACGGTGGTGGCTCGTCCCAAGGCGGTGGAAGAGGTGGTGGTTCCAAGCCACCCGCCGGCGGCGATGGCAAGAAGAAGAAGATCGCCGGCGATGAATGTGCCTACTACGGCAAAATGGGCCATTGGGCTCGCGAATACCGCAAAAAGAAATGCGACGAGCAGGCGCACGCTGCCTAGGCGGAGGAGGAGCCGGAGGCCAGGCTGATGATGGGGGTGACGTCGCTCTACATCAACTCGGCCTCGACACGCTCGCCATCGGATCCCGAGCCACCAGCGACACCCGAGCAGCTACCCGTTTAGCTCGAAGGGGGAGGCTGCACCCGGTGGACTTTCGAGGAGGAGGAGGTCCTCCCAGTCGCGCATGCGGCCGACCCCGTCGTTCACGTGGCTCTGGCCACGGCCGGAGCTATGACATCATCACCAACGCGCCAGGAGCGCGTCCACCTAGAGGAGAACAAGTTGTTCGTCTAGTTCGGCGACAAGGGCAGTGGCGGGTCCACTCGGTGGATCCTCAACACCAGGGCAACGAATCACATGACGGGGGAGCGTGGTGCCTTCTCCAACATCAACACCGGCGTGCAAGGAACTGTCCATTTCAGAGACGGCTCGGTCATGGCCATTGAGGGCCGCGGGACCATCCTCTTCAAGTGCAAGAACGGTGACCACGAGGTGCTCGCCGGCGTGTACTACATTCCCAAGCTGATAGCGAACATTGTCAGTTTGGGGCAACTCGATGAAGATGGCTAGAAGATCCTCATCGAGCATGGAGTGCTGAGGATCTAGGACCAGCAGAGGAGACTACTAGCGAAGGTGAAGAGGACGGCGAGTCGGCTCTACGTCCTGAACCTCGACATCGATAGGCCCGTCTGCCTTGCCGCCCGGAGCTCAGAGGTTGCCTAGCAGTGGCACGCCAGATTTGGGCACCTTGGGTTCTAGGGGCTGAGGGCGCTGTCGAAGGGAGGACTAGTGCGTGGGCTGCCACCAGTTGAGCACGTTGATCAAGTGTGTGAGAGCTGTCTAGCTAGGAAGCAACGACAACAGCCGTTTCCGACGTCGAGTAGGTACCGTGCAGCTCATCTTCTAGAGATGGTGCACGCTGACATGTGTGGGCCTATCACTCCGGAAACGCCGGGTGGCAAGCGCATGTTTCTGCTCGCCGTCGATGACAAAAGCAGATTCATGTGGCTTGTGCTCGTCACGTCGAAGGATCAAGCTACAGCGACCATCGTTCAACTCCAGGCCCGGGCAGAAGCGGGGGCAGGACGGCGCCTCGGGACTCTCCACACTGATCGTGGTGGCAAGTTCATGGCGCGCACCTTCAACGACTACTATGCCGAGCACGGTGTCCAGCAACACCTCACGGCGCCCTACACTCCGCAACAAAATGGAGTGGTGGAACGCCGGAACCAAACTGTGCTGGGCATGGCACGGAGCATGCTCAAGGCGATGTGGGTGCCTAGCAAGTTCTGGGGGGAGGCGATCATGACTGCGGTCTTCATCCTGAACAGATCACCGACATGGAGTGTTGAAGGCATGACGCCGTTTGAAGCGTGGTATGATTCTAAGCCTCCTGTGCACTTCTTCCGTGTTTTTGGCTGCGTTGCACATGTCAAGGCCACCGGTCGACACCAGAGCAAACTCGATGATCGCTCCACGCCGATGGTGTTCATCGGTTATGAACCTAGATCCAAGGCATATAGATTCTACAACCCGAACACCGATCGTGTCCACATATCCCGTGATGCCGTGTTCGATGAAGGCAGGCAGTGGAACTAGGGCGAGCATGACGACGGTGAGCACACGGTGAACTTAGAACCGTTCCACGCCGAGCACATGATGGTGTTGGTTCACCGTGGTGATCCCATGGAGCTGCAGGAAGATGGTGCTCCAGACGGCCTGCTCGGGGGAAGTCCAGTGCACTCGACTAGATCGCAAGGTGGAATGTCGGCAACACCGGGTACGCCAACGGCGGCGTCGAGCGTGGGCTCACCAGCAGGCGCACATGGAGGCAGCAGACCAGCAACACCTGCGTCCCCTACATCGGTCCCAGCTATGGAGTTCGCGTCACCTCCTTCTGGTGACCCGGACCTTAATGGTGAGCACGATGACGAGGTACCACTACGGTTTAGAACACTGGAGAACATTCTGGGACCGGTGGCTACCCCAGTACTTGCTGAATGGGAGATGGACGGGGAACTCATGCTCGTCATGGACGATAAACCCGCCACGTTTGAAGACGCACGTGGTGACGAGCACTGGAGGAAGGCCATGATGGAAGAGATGGCGTCCATCGAGGAGAATGACACCTGGGTGCTCACTGATCTACCCCAAGGCCATCGCCCGATCGGCCTCAAGTGGGTTTTCAAGCTCAAGCGCAATGAACAAGGGGACATCATCAAGCACAAAGCCCGGCTCATGGCGAAGGGCTATGTTCAGCAGCACGGGATTGATTTCGACGAGGTATTTGCTCCTGTTGCTCGAATGGAATCAATCCGAACCCTTCTTGCAGTGGCAGCGTAGGAGAACTGGCTTGTACATCACATGGATGTCAACTCAGCTTTTCTCAATGGGGAGCTCAAGGAGGAGGTTATGTCCGACAGCCGCCGGGTTTCACTGCTGCCGGGCATGAAGGCAAGGTGTTGAAGCTAAAGAAGGCGTTGTACGGGCTCCGTCAAGCTCCCAGGGCGTGGAACATGAAGCTTGATCGTAGTCTGCGTGAGCTCGGCTTCAGGCGGTGTGCAAGCAAGCAGGCATGTACACAAGAGGAACTGTAGCGTCGCGGGTGGTGGTGGGCGTCTATGTTGATGATCTCATCATCACCGGCGCGACACCCACAGATGTTGAAGCGTTCAAGAAGGATATGCAGCGACTGTTTCGGATGAGCGACCTCGGCCTCCTTTCTTACTATCTAGGAATTGAGGTGAAGCAGTGAAAGGGCTTCATCTCGCTGGGGCAGGCCACCTACGCAAAGAAGCTGCTCGACAAGGCGGGTCTGGCCGGATGCAACCCGTGTCAAACTCCTATGGAGGTCCGCCTGAAGCTATCGAACAAGAGCACCACGCCGGAGGTGGATGCCACTGAGTATCGAAGCTTGATTGGCAGCTTGCGGTACTTGGTTCATACACGGCCAGACATTACCTTTGCTGTGGGATACCTGAGCAGGTTCATGGAGACGCCACGCAAGGAGCATCTTGTCGCTGTGAAGCGCCTGCTACGGTACATCACAGGCACGGTGGACTACGGCATACTCTACTCCAAGATCGCTAGCGGTGGCGACAACAAGCTGACAGGGTACAATGACAGCAACTTGGGGGGAGATGTCGACGAACGGAGGTGCACTGCAGGAGTCATCTTCTTCCTCAGGGATATGCCGATTTCCTGGCAATCCCGGAAGCAGAAATCAGTGGCACTCTCCACGTGTGAAGCTGAGTACATGGCTGGGGCACTTGCAGCATGCCAGGCTGTGTGGCTCACCCGGCTGCTGACAGACATCATCGGCATTCAGGTTCAGCCGCCGGAGTTGAAGATGGACAGTCAGTCCGCCATCGCGCTAAGCAAGAATCCCGTGCTTCACGATAGGAGTAAGCACATCGATACACGTTTTCATTTTATTCGTGACTACATGGAGGATGGGAGGATTTGCCTGGACTACGTGAGCACTCAACAGCAGCTCGCGGATGTCCTGACGAAGTCCCTTGGGCAAGGAAGCTTCTGTGAATTGCGCACCAAGACGTCAAGTTGAGCTGATCTGAGCAAGTCTTAGGGGGAGACATGTTGATAATCCTAGCTTAGCTCAGCTCATTTATTTGTTCTCGGCTATATTTAGAATAAGGTGTGTTTGACCTTAGCTAAGTTGAGCTCGTCTAGTTTTAGCCAGACGCATGCTGCGTTCGATGCGGTGGTTGTCCTTACTTTCCGGTGGTAGTGGAGGTACTCGGCATGTTCTCGACCGTGGGATGGCGTGGTCCAGTCGGAGGTCATGGTGAGTGCAGCGTCATGGCGCTAAGTGCGCCCGTTCTTGTTTTATATATTAATAGAGTTAGAAAACGTCGCAAGTGGATTCACGGCACCAAAATAGCGTGTGTATTCGTGAGTTCGTGGTGTGCAATTTCAGGGGATCTTCATCGACTCCGGCGAAGGGTCGCCGGCGGTGTCGACACCAAGCTTTCCCACAGGCTACCGTCACAGCCGCTGCTCCTACCGTATCTACGTGAGAGGAATCACCCAATACAGGTGTAGCAACTGTAAAAAAGTAGTACCGAACAGGAATATGGCTTATTATCTCTTTGCACGTTTTTCAAAAAGCAAAATAATTTTTTGAATTGTTAGAATATCTGAATGTTGTATCCATTTTTAATTCCGTTTGTACCGGTATGTTCTACGGGACGAGACGAACAAAGCTAGACCCCACCTGCCTATGTTTCGAGGAATTTTATATAACATCAATTTATGTATAAATATGTGCTATAGTTGTACAACTTGAACGACAAATTATTAAAATAAGCATAAAATAAGCTGCCAAGGGCAAATTATTATACACACCCAATCTGCGACCCCCTAATTCTAATACATTCTGCAACCTCTAATCTTAATACTTTTGTTGCGTCCTCTAATCCCAACCCAATCTACCTTGTATGTGTATGTGTTTTTCTTTTGTGGCAACTTTATATGTGCAATAGATATCCTTTTGTGACAACTTATCCATGGTAGATGAGACAACTAATATGCAGGATTTAAGAAGGTATCTGAACCTAAGGGTGACTAAAAACTGAAACTAAAAAAACACCGAAAAAACAAGACTAAAAACTAAAAAGAAAAGAAATAACATTCAATCATAAAAAGGTTGACTGAAAACTGAAAGTAAAAAATATTTAAAAACTTGATTGAAAACTGAGACTAAAAACACTAAAAATTAACTAAAAACTAAAAATAAAAAATGAAACTAAAATTGATAATAAGAAAATAAAACTAAAATTGGTAAGTATATATTAAAAACTAAAGAAAAACAGAAAAGAAATAAAGAAATAATAAAAACTAAAAGAACAAAACTGGGCCAGGCCACGATAACATTTGTGTAGGGCAAAGACCTCTAACCAAATGAGGATGCCGCCCCATGGCTTACCAAAGGCTCACGAAGTACGATTGCATCCCAAGTCGGCTCGACAAAGGCCCATAAGAGGAAGGCGGTAACCAGAAGACAAAGACAAGAGAGCCCATGAGGGGGAATTAGGGGAAAGGATCCCAAAGGAATATACTATGGCTGGGCAAGTGCAAAAGTGTAATCAGTGAATATGGTGTATAATGGCCTATAAAAACGGAACTCAACCCCAAGGGAAAGAGGAGGGTTTTGGCTCGAAACCCTAGAAACACTGTTGCCTCGGTTATTGTGCAAATTCATCGGTTATTGTGCAAATTCATTAACAGGGCCTTCGAGCATCACCGTCGGCCCTATTCGCTTGAACTTATCAGCCGCCTTTAATACCAGCCGAACAGGCCCGAAGGCTCCTCTACCCGGTCAGGATCCCATAACCCAACATTCAGAGTTCATTATACTTGTAAATCAGAAAAACATAAAGCACCGAAAAGGAAAGCATGATCTAGGGTATTTGCTAAGGGAGATTCAAAGAGCATATTGACTATTCATTCATTCAATTTCAACACATATGGATGCAGATGAAAATGTGCTACCAATATTTCTCACAGATACTGCAGGGTGTGCGGCAGAACATAAAAAAGTAACTTCATTATACAAATAGTATAGTACATAAAGCCAGCAAGAACCTCCCCCACCCCCAAGTCTCACTTCTCTAATGTGAAGTATGATCTTGTACCAAAAAAATAGTCCAGAATATATTATTAATATCACAGTTAGACACAAACAATCAGGTAAGGTTAAACTGGGAGTTTTAAAATAGTTGTTTTTTAGAACGAAAATATGTTATTTCCAGGAGACACCATCATAAAGTGGCAAACAATAAAAAAAAACTCGACTTACGGGGGGTTATGACGGCCTCCGGGTTTTTCGTTAAGAAGAAGATCTTCTTACACAGATCGATAAAACCCCTGAACCCCCGCCTCCATTCTGACACAGGAGGTGCCGTAACCCTGTGAGAATCGGGCCGGAGCCTTCCACACAGTTGGATAGGTTCGGTGTTTCCCTGCCTTGTATTTAGTTTGAGTCTGTCTACCTTCTACTCGAGTATTTTAGAAACTCGTGACATCCGAGCATTACATGCCAATAAAACACTCGAAACTGACCGGTCCATAGAATCGAGTATTTTAATGCCATGAAACACTTGAATTTTATAACCATAGGATTTAGATCTAATGATCAGAATTAATTCAAACAGATAGAACATATAAAATAAAAAATTACCCAGATTATTTCTATAAAAGCCAAATTAGAAGATTTTAAAGGAAAACCAAATAAAACAAAAAGATTAGCCAGATTATTTCTACGAAAGCCAAAATGAAAAATTTCAAAGAAAAACCAAATAAAACATACAGAAAAAGCCAAAAAACAGTCAGATAAATATTCAAGTAATTCTGATCATTCACATTTATGAATAATCAATTTATACCAATTGAATATAGAACTTACACCTAAACTGGAAATGTAAAATATGGTTTAATGAAATGCAATCTGCTCTTATATATACATACATGAGTTGGGGCTAGGTGATTTGACACCACCAGCCAGCTAAGATAAGAGTAAGTATAATAGCAGGCTGTAAGCCGACTAAATGCTGAGGTGGAGGAGGGAGGGGAGGAGAGAGAGGAGAAGCGGGCTGTAAGCTTACAGCCGGCTTGGGCACAAGAACCAAGAAAGTCTGTGAGAGAGACAAGTGGGCCATGTATTAACTGTAAAGAGCTAACTACTGTATGAGTGGGCTGAGAGAAGGCTGCAAAGAACCTTACAGCCAGCAAGCCGACTGTATTATTAGCCTTGCTCTAATGGAGTCTCTGCACCTACCCCTGCACAAAATCAGCATGCACGGGCGCAAAAGAAGCATGCATGGGCCAGCTATCAAAGGGAGGACGGTGTGGTGTGTGGGAGCTGTGACGACCGCTTGCGCGCTCACGTCTCATCGCCTCCGTCACAGCGCATCATCTGACGGCCCAAAAATCGAGTGAGCGAAGGAAGAAAAACACTCGAGTAAAGGATAGATTTACCGTTTATTTTAGGTGCGGGCGTGGGTGTGTGAGTTGGAGTGTGTCGGAGGTGTTTCTGGGAGTGTGCCTCATGCCTCTCCTTTACCTTTTGTTTTCTCCTATCTTAATTAAATGACATGCACGCGTCGTTCGAGAAAAAAAACTAGACAAAATGGACATATAAATGCACCTTTACATTTTCTAAGTCTCAACTCTATCATCTGAACATTAGTAACATATGTGACTGCACTCTCGAAATGGTAGAGGATGTACATCCAAGGGTATCATTTGAAATTTATTATCCAGTTGTCTTTCACTCTTTCCTTAAAGATTGTATGAATGAGTGAACTCCGTGCAGCACACAAACAGAATTTAACGGTAGTCTACCTTAACTTTTATAGCTGTTTGGATGAGGGTCATTTGTTCAGGAAGTTTTAGGATTTTGTTCAAATTTAAATGAAGCCCTAGGATTTGAATCCAAATGCCCTCCTATTCCATCAGGCCCTAACCCTAAGCATGTTCAGTATTTTTTTAAAACCTGAAAAAGAATATAGGCGGCATTAATAAAATACTGGGAAACTGCTAAATTCAACACTAACAGAAATGGTTGGTATTGTTAGAGAAAGAAGTGGTTGGAAGATTTGGTGGGTCAAACTGCAGAACAGACATGGGATTGGAATGTATTAAACATTACAATTACAAACTTATTGGCACAGGAGCGATCTTCATGTAAGACTACCATAGCAGAAAATAGGCAGCAGATTTCTCAAGTAACTAGCATTTCGTGGTGCAAGGAAATGCAGAGTGTTTACGGTAATTAGTTCTATGAATTTTAGGTTATCCCACATAATTAACATGTAAGCAATTTCATGTATGCAAATGAACCTTCCATGATTATAAGGAAAGACAGAGTACAGAATTGATTAAGATAAAACTGAATAAGTACATGTTTGACAGAGTTTCAGAAGATTTCGTCTCTACCACAATATAACAATATAGAGTTCATATGTACTTGATATCTGACATGCTTTACAGTGACAGATGCCAACCATCGTTTCTTTACTTCGCCAACCCAACTCATCCCTGTGTTCTTGTACATATTTTCTTTTGATAACTCATCCCTAACCTCCTCAGCATCCCACCACATCTCTTGTGAGGCATACAAGTTTGAGAGCATAACCCTGTAAGCAGCTTTCTCTGAATTGAGTTCAAAGAGCTTTCAGCAACAATCCTGCCGAGGCTAGAATCACGATGGACACAACAACCCCAAAGCAATGCACCCCACACACCACAATCTGGTTGTATTTGCATTGTCTGTATAAGATCGTATGCCTCCTTCAGCTGGCCAAATGTTGCAAGAAGCCTCACCATGTACACATAGTGCTCCATTTCAACAACTATGTTGAATTCATCCCTCATTCTCCTGAACAACTTCCATCCCTCCTCCAAGTGTCCCAACAAGCAGCAAGTAAAGCGGAGAAGGTAGCACTATCAGGCATTAGCTTATCATTAACCATCTCATCTAGGACATCAATAGCCTTAGTTGCAAACCCGTGAGATCCAAGGTTTGATATGACCGTGTTGTACATGACTGAGTTCTTATTAGGTAATTGGCGGAACACCCAGTATCCAAGCTCAGTGAAACCACATTTTGCATAAGCATCCACTAGTGAAGAAGAGACTCTTATATCCATATCTGCTCCAAGCCTGACTGCATAACAATGGACCTCCCTGGTACAACTAACAGCAGCTGTAGAAGCACATACCGAGAGAACACTAGCAATCAATATGCACATTTTCCAGAACAAATCAAATGACTCCTCGTACTTGCCAGTTTGCATTAGCCCAGTAATCAGTGACGACCAGGTAATCAAATCCGCATCGGGCAAGCTACCAAACAATCTCTGTCCAGATTCCATACACCCACACCTCATGTACATCGACACAAGTGTGCTTCTCACATGGTGTCCGGAGTCATAACCCCCCTTGACACACATTCTATGAACTGCTTGACCGAATGCAAGTATTTCCGGATTCCAGAAGCATGAGATTAAGCCAACCATTGAATACCCATCCGGCTGCTCCCCAGCTCTCCGCATTGAGGAAAACATCTGGAGACCATCATACCACATTCCTTGGTACCCGTATGCAGACAACATGGAGTTCCAAAGGACCAAGTCCGGCTCGCACAATCCATCGAACACGCTGCGAGCATTGTCCACGAGGCCAACCTTTGCGTACCCACTGACAAGCGCGCTCAGGACAATCGGACGGGAGCACATACCGCATGATGTGGCGATACCGTGGACGACCTTGACGGCGTCCGGGCGTGAGGATTCGGCGCAGGCACGGAGGACGCAGGCGAAGGTGTGCGCGTCGGGCGGAGTGGCGGAGCGGCGCATGCGGGCGAAGAGCGCGAACGCGGCGGAGAGCTCGAGGCGGCTGGCGTGGGCGCGGATTAGGGCGTTATAGAGGAGCGGCGAGGCCGGACGGGGAGCCTCGTCCAGCAGGCGGCGGGCGGAGGAGAAGTCTCCGCGGGCGGCATAGGAGCGGAGCACTAGGTGGCGGAGGTCGGCAGGGCCAGAAGCGGAGGAGGGGGAGGCGACCATGAGGCGCGCGTGGAGCTGCTTCGTGTGCGAGAGGGACAGAGGGAGGGCAGCGCCATTGCTGGACCCAGCGGCGGCCGCCGCGGCGAGGAACGGGAGGTTCCCGCGCATACCATGGACGCGAGGCTCACTGGCTCAAAGCACTTGTCTTTTTTTTTTTTTTTTGACTTAAATCATCCTGGGCGTGTGAACTTTTTTTTTCCAACAGGTCTTTTGAAAACAGCTTCACGTAATCACGTATGACTCCTTAAATCCTACTGTTATATATATATATATATATATATATATATATATATATATATATATATATATATATATATATATATATATATGAAAATAGGGTGAGATGAAACTAACACCCTCTTCGCTTGAACTTACCAGTCGTATTATTTCAGCGAAATAAATTTCTCACACAACAAATCAGCATCAGCATTACCCGTTTTTCCAGCCACACGAACCGGGCCTAAAAATAGTATTTTCTCATAGTTTTACCTTCACACTTGTTGGCCCGATGTAAGATTACGTAAGAGCATATTTTAATAGAATCTATACGTAGAACTATTTTGCTGAACTGATCTTCAAAATAGTTTTAGTTTCATCGAGAAAGCTACTCACGATCGTAAAGTTGAAATCCAAAACTATAACTTCACTGTAAAACTGAACTATATCAAACCGGAGCTAACTCAGGCCTGGAAGTTCTAAGGGCAGCTCCGACAATGCCAAGTTAGCTGACTCATAGGTGTACATGTCATCATTTGTCCTAGGTGGAAGAGGGAGAAGGGAGAAAATCAAAACAGCTAGGGCCATGTTTAGTTCATCCAGAATCCAAATTTTGGCACTATGTAAAAAGAAGATTTCCCGTCATATCAAACTTGTGGTACATGCATGGAGTACTAAATGTTGACGAAATAAAAAACTAATTACACAGTTTAGTTGTACTTTGCGAGATAAACGTTTTAAACCTAATTAATCAACGATTAGACAATTATTATCGAATACAATAACGCCAAGCGCCAATTCGGACCAACTAAACACGGCCCTAGCTCTTATTCCTGCGCTAGGCTCGCTCAGAAAACGAGAACGCCAGGAGTCAATGAAATCGTCGGGTGCTGACTCTTCTCGGTGAAATCGGATCTACTGCTCCCTGCTCCCTGCTCCCTGCTCCCAACTGCATGTCTGCATGCAAGTAAGAGAGCAGCCTTTTATTTCCCTCCATTTCCCTTCCTCTTTCATTCGCCGCATTCCTAGCTGCTGGAAACGGTGCACCTGCTGCAGCATGTAACCTCCTATTACTTTTTCCACTTATTAATCCAGTTCATTTTTTCCCCTTCCCAATCTGTTGCTGACTATTTATTTTGTTTGCTTCTCAACCTTGCTGAATGATGTGTGGTAACAGTTGTAGGTGAGCCCATTACGAAATAAATTATTGTTCCATGTTCACGGCTCTTGAAATGAGATGTGTTTACTCGTAAATGTTAGTAACACACATGAGACCATAGAGATGTTGTGTAGTTTATCCTCATGTCTTATGTACATACATGTATTAAAAACAACAAAAAAAACAACCTGAGAGATACTCCCTCCGTCCCGCAATATTTGTCATTTTGGCACAGCATTTAAGCGTCCAGGTTCACAGGGTAGTCCATGCATCCAGACACAATGACGCCCAGGTTCAAACAACGTTTGATGCACCTCGTTCAGGGCTACAACGACTAATATATCGGGACAGAGGGAGTAGCTCATTGAAGACAATACGTGGCGAACTATGAGCTGGCAAGCTAGCTCAACTGTTGCGGGTGCCCTAAGCGTCAAAGGCATGCTGACCACCAGCGGTGTGGACGCCATGGCAGAGCAGGAAGCCATTGGCGGGCAGGAGCCCACGGTGGGATCGATAGCCTTGTTAGTACGTTCTTCTCCATGGGCATCGCTTTGTGAGTTGTGATTGTCGCGGTCCACGTCGGGGCCAAGGCTTGGGGCCGCGTGATCCCCTGGTCTCCATGGCCGCCACGAATGGGACAGCGGTTGCTCGTCGCTGGCCGTTGGGTGGTGTTGCCAGTTGCCACCTGTCTGTATGGCGCTGTCGTCGCGCTACTACGAGAGCCGGACTGAATGAAATAAACCACAATTAAATTCACTGGAGGTTCGTTAACTTATACTCCGGGATTAAAAGTTGATTTCCAGATCCATATAAACATTTTAGGTGGACCCTAGGCCTATGCCCTTTCAAACCTTTATATTGAACTTCCAGGTCCATAAACTTTTTAAGTGATTCGTCACAGGTTCATACTCCTTTGTTGGACCCTTTGATCTGATGTGGCATGTAGATTGTGGAGTCAACGGTCGGCATGACATGAAAATTGCTGAGCTCATGCTTACCCCAACTACGTTGCCTTCCTTTTCAATCCCTCAAGCCTAGCATTTGTGCATCTGCTCTATCTCTACTCCAGTGCTCGCATCACCATTATCGGCCACCGTACTCCTACTATCACCGCTATTGCTCACCTTGTGGTTCACCTCTGTCCTAGAAATGAGCTCTATATTGATTTAGGTAAGAAAGAAGAGGAAGAAGATGACTCGTGGGATCCACGTGCCACCACATCTCCGTAATGCGCCCCTGCAACCCTATGCCTCGTGTCATCGGGCCTTCATCGTGCGCCACCATCTCCTACTCTCGTGCCGCTCGCCGGCGCATGCTCTCATCACCTTGCATGCTCAGAGAACAAAGCAAGAATGAGAAGTGAGGGAGGAGGGGTGATGGAAAATTTCATGTCATGTTGGCTGTTGACTCAACATGTCACATTAGATGTAAGGGTCAAACGAAGAGGTATGAACCTGTAGTGAATCACTTAAAAAGTTTATGGACCTAGAGGTTTAAACTAAGAGCCAAACAAAGAAGTATGGACCTCTCGATGAAGCACTTAAAAGTTTATGTAACCGGAAATCAAGTTTTATAGTTGATGGATCTATCTGGAACCCCGGCCTAATGGACCTTTGGGGGTATTTAAGCCGGCAGGTCCATTGGCCCACAAATATCGGCCTAGGTTGGGCTGGACTTGCTATGAGCACATACTGGCCCGGACCTAGATACTATCTAGGCCAGGTTAAATTAAATTATATATAGCTGCTTTAAGATTCATACAGAATACTCTGCGAGTACCACCGGAGCAAGTCTCGACATCAGCGATACATCTTAGAAATGTTATATTTAAAATTGCATAAAACAACTTAAGATGCAGTACACCAGTAAAGAACATAATTTAAAATTTGACAACACTGACTTGGATTCCAAAAAATGCTACTAGTTCTTACAAAAATTGTAGAAAGCAAAACATTAACAGTATACCTGTTCTCATATTCTAAGACTTGAGTATCAGTCTTAACTTTTATTTATTAATTTACTAGATACTAGAAATATGAAAACACTTTTAGTTGGCCGGTAACCAGTGGCTCATCATTCACGAGGAATCATCAACTCCAATTGGGACAAACAAGATCGACCCTGGTTTAACAAAGTCGGGATTCACCAAGCTCGGGTTCAAGTTTAAGATGTCTCGCGGAGTTGATCTGAACAGGCTTGCAATCTGAGAGCAACTCCAACAGTTTCCCATCCCTCCTCCCCATCCTTCATTTTTTGGCAAATTGAGAAAAAACAACCTCCAACAGTTTCCCATCCCTCCTCCCCATCTTTGGCAAGTTCCGAAAAACGCCTCCCCAGCGCGCATATATGCGCGCGGGATACGACTTCGCATCGCGATTCTACACGCGCCGCCGGCCTTCTTCCCGCGCGCGCGCAGGGCTTCTTCCCTTCCCGCACAAAGGGCTTCGTCAAGCGACGGTGTTCCACACGCGAAGTCAAGTCGTCCAAGAGAGACCACGCCGGCGATCCACGCGAAGCCAAGTAGCCGTCCAGGGGATTCCACGCCGGCAACGATCCACATCTTCGACGGAGGCGGCTCCTAGGGTTGCGGTATGGACCACTCATCCAATTCGATTCTGCCGCGCCGGTAGGGTTCAGATAGGGTTTAGTGTTGCGGCATGGTGCTTTGCCTGATTGCTGCGCTGATGGCCGAGAAGACCGTACCAGATAGCAAAAGTAGACCGGCTGATGTATGCGGCAACAGAGATTGCTACTCACATGGGAACTTGCATGGTCCTGTTGATTTTGTACTCTGCTGAATGCTACCTCGAGACAGAGATTGCTACTGCTACTCTGCAAGTCTGATAGCTTCTACTGCTATAGCTGATAGTTGAAGTAAAAAGTTCACTGAATTATTGTCGAAGTGCGTTTATGCATCAGTACTATTTTGTTTGTATTTTTAATTTTTATATATGATTGTACGCTGTGCTTCTGTGCTTTCTTCTCCTACGTACTGCATGGTACTGGCCGACAGATGTCACACAGAAGATCTGCAGATGCCTGCTAGCTGTGCTCTTTGTCTCATGCCGCTGAAGACTCCCTTTTCATTTATTTTATCTTAGTTTAATGCACACATCAGTTGTATATTCATGACGTATTATTTGAAGAGTTAATTTGTAATTCTTCTTTATTTGTAGATTCATTCAAATGGAAGGAGGCGGATTTTGGACAGGCTTTTTGACAGGAGATGATGCTCATGTTGCTGGTTTGGACGACCTCTCGTTACCGATGACACAAGAAACTCTGATAAATCATGATCTTACTTTTCAAGCTGAATAACTTGGCGTGCAAGTGCAGCCAAGTCAAGGTGTTGAGCGCCGTCGTACAACAAAGGGATTGGCTAAGAGGACGAAGAATTTTGATCCAAAGGAGGATCTAATTGTCTGCTCAGCTTGGTTGAACGTGAGCAAAGATCCCATTAATGGGGCCAATCAATCTCGTGGCACGTTTTGGAAGAGAGTTCATGCATACTTTGAGAAGAACAAAAAAACAACAGCTGTCAGGACAGAGAGTTCCCTTATGCATAGGTGGCTGACAATTCAGTATCAAGTGAACAAGTTTTGTGCATGCCACGAGTCGATTGAGCATAGGAATGAAAGTGGAAAAACTATCCAAGACAAGGTTTGTTTTGCACCTTTTTGTATTTGGTTTATTTTAAAACATATATTCATGGCCCTATTTAACATGTGCAGATATCAGACGCTTTGGAGCTGTACAAGGAATTAGACAAGGAGAAGAAGTCATTTAGTCTTGTACCTTGTTGGAACAAATTGAAGGAAGAAGAAAAGTGGAAAGCCAAGAGGGTGGAACTGGCCGAGCAAGAGAAGCTAGCAGCCAAGAAAAAATAGAAGGTGCACATAGACTCGACGACAAGGAATGTCGAAGCCACAATCACTGAAGATGTCACAGAGATTGCAGCTCAAGAATGTGAAGAAAGAAAAAGGCCACATGGTGTCAAGAAGGCAAAAGAAGCTCTTAAGCGAGGACCTGGCGAAGCTTGCATGGAAGCTTTGGACAAGATGTTGGCTAAGAAGGAGGCATTTGACTTGGAGAGAGAAGAAGAAAGATGAAAGGTTCCAGGTTTCACTTGAGCTAGAGAAAAAGAGACTGGAAATAGAACAAAAAAGAGCTGAAGCGGACTTGCTCAAAGAGGAAAAAGAAATAATGCAGATGGACATGACCTCTCTCACCCCGCTGCAGCGACAGTACTACGAAACAATGCAGCAGCAGATCATCGCTCGACGTTTGGTAAATTAGATTTAGTTCAATTCATTTAATTAGAATAAGCAGTAAACATTTGTTTTGGATGTGATTCAGAGAACCTTGTTTCTCATATGTTGCTTTTGTTTAGTACTGTGGCATTGTGATTCACTGATAGCACACAGAATTTACAGGTAACACACAGCATACTCAATGTACTGATAACGCACTTTAAAAAAATATTATTCATTACAGTAGACTGATAACATAAAATGATCTTAACAATTAAATGAAAATGCAATATGTAGCTAATATAAATCCGGATGATGGTTCCATAGGTGCTCGATGAGGTCTTCTTTCAATTGGAAATATGCTTCCTGGTCTCTAATCCTTTTATGAGCATCAATAAATTCTGCAAGTGGTCGAGTAGCCTGGCCACGATTAGGTTGCACATTTTGACAACCATAATCGAACCGCTCATCAGGGTCGACAAATCCTTCATCTTCAACAATCATATTGTGCATGATCACACAGGCCCTCATGATCAAAGCAAGTGTCTCTGTGTCCCACAAGCGAGCTGGTCCTCGAACAATGGCAAACCTAGATTGCAGAACCCCGAAAGCTCTTTCCACATCCTTCCTCGCTGCTTCTTGTGCTTTGGCAAAATATTTGTTCTTGTTCCCCATAGGTAGAGAGATGGACTTGACTAAAGTAGCCCATGAGGGATATATACCATCTGCTAGATAATACCCCATGGTGTAATCATGACCATTAATGGTGTAGTTCACATCTGGAGCTCTACCCTCTGCCAGGTTTACAAATAACGGAGACCGATGAAGGACATTGATGTCATTATGCGACCCAGGCATTCTAAAAAAGGTATGTCATATCCAAAGGTCATTCGAAGCAACAGCTTCTAAAATGATAGTGGGCTTCTCCACATGCCCCTTGTACTGACCCTGATGTTCGACTGGACAATTCTTCCACGCCCAATGCATACAGTCAATGGACCCTAGCATTCCAGGAAAACCCCTTCTCTCACCGAGTGCCAGTAAGCGTGCTGTGTCTGCCTCATTGGGATGTCTCAGGTACTCATCTTCAAATAAATCAACAACTGCAGCAACAAACCTACGTAGGCTCTCAAGTGCAGTACTCTCTCCAATGCGAACATACTCATCTGTAGCATCAGCGGGAACCCCATATGTGAGCATACGAAATGCAGCAGTGACTTTTTGGAAGCAACTTAATCCAAGTACGTTGGCCGCATTTCTTTTTTGCACAAAGTAATCATCATGTGACTCAACAGCATTCATTATGCGTAGGAAAAGCTCCCTACTCATCCTGTACCTGAAGAAAAATAAACAAAAGTTTAATAACACATATAATACTTAAGTGCATAGTACAGGGCAATCAAAGGTGAATGACCACAAACCTCCGACGAAATAAATGTGGTCCGTACGTTGGATTATCCGCCAAATAATCTTGAAACATCCTTCGATGGCCGCCTTCTCTATCTCGATAAATAACAGCATGGCCAGGGACAGAACCACCAGGTCTTCGTTTATGACCCGAAAACGTTTGGACAATTGCAGCAGCTGCGATGATGAAATAATCATCGTCGTCTGTAGATGAATCATCCTCCAATTCTCTTTGGAGAAGTGATTTGACACCACTCATGACGTCGCCTGGAAATGACAATTGTACAACATCAATCAATCTGTACATAGCACCCTGACCATTCCCAAAACACTCAAGTACTGTGTACCTGATGGATGGCCAAGGATGGCCGCCCTGCAACTCCTGCCGGATGGCGACCAGGAGACCTGACGACGTCCACGGCGACCTGATCACGGCGCTCCAAGATGGAACCACGACACGCAGGGAGGAGAAGTACCAGCGATGGAGAAGTACCAGCGATGAACCACGACCTGTATATGGTTGCCGCCTGGGACTTCCTGGTGGCCGCCTGGCAGGACACAAGTACCAGCGATGGACTGCAGGGAGGAGACAAGACCGGCCAGGAAGGATCTGCCGCCGTCAAGGAGTCGTGACACGAAGGAGATGGCAGCGATGTTTTGGCGTGACGACGCAAGTAAAAATTCGCGCGGAAAGGCCTTCATCCCGCGGCAAAAACCCAGCTCGTGGGCCCAACTTTTCAGATTGGCAAGTGAAATTTGGCAAACTATTGGAGATTGATCTTTTTTTCCTTTGGCAAAACATCTGGGGAGTTGCCAAACTACAAGATTTGGGAAACAAAAAATCCCAAACTATTGGGGTTGAGGCAGGGTATCCTCCTCCTGCATTGCATAGGACACCACACCCTTGGATGCTGCGGAGGAACACCCACACGGCAGGTGAACCGTTATTGTGTTACCTGAAATCAGGGGGGCACTCATCGCCAAAGTTCATTGCGAGCCCACTGAAGATCCCGCGATTGACAGTATCAGCTGTATCTGCTGGCTTCATCACATATCGAGTGTCATGGAAGAGAGCACTCATGGTACGGTGGCGTTGATCACCTCACACGCGCAGGGCACAGCCACCAGCACGTCCACCGCACCGGAGGGCCGCTTGATCGGCCGGAGGAGAGCTGTCGACGACGCTGTAGCGTTGAAGACGGCGGCTATTTCGGACAGGTTACGCCCTTCCGAGGTGGCGTAAAGGAACGAGCTGCTGCTGCATGAAGGTGGGTTCATGGATACGGCGTCGCATTGCATGGGTTGCCACCCCGCTGCTGATGCTACGCTAGTATCAAGGCGTTGCAGAAACAAGGCGAGGAGGAAGAAGATGAGGCCATGTTTACATGAACAACGACACTGGTTAGCCATAATGAGTATAGGCAAATGGCCGGAATTTGGTTCAGAGGGATCGGAATTTATTTGATACTCCATTGGCTTCTAGTGCTTGCAAGATGCTTTTGGCGTTCCTGTGATATCATTTTTTTGAAAACGAATCAGGCAGGAGAGCTACCGATTATATTAAAAAAAATATAAGTCCAAAATGGACACAACGATACAACAATGACCAACAACCATGTTATAAAACAAACTCAACAAAAGGAAAAGAAAAAAACTTTAGCCGGTTGGATTGGGACATCGACACGAACCACACTCAACAACTGCTGGTTGAATTGATACATCAATTTGGGCACACCAACTCCAAATAGTTCCCCACGCCGCACTCCCACAAACTAAGAGTAGAGCCGACAAGTAGCCCTCATCACAGTCGATGCCATGCAGAACTAGCCACCACAGTCCGGTGCAAGTCGTGTAGCTACCACGACTCCCCCACCAAGCCATCGTCGTCTTCAGGTCATGCACACACGATCGTCGATCTCCCAACCACGGCCATACGTTGGCAAAAGTCAGAAGAGAAGCCCATCGCGCCACACCGAAGAGGCCACCGCCATGCAGGACCCCTCGCCGAAGTACCGCTGCTACACCTTACACACCAAACAATCGAAACACCACACCGGATCCTAGATCTCCAAGGCAACTCAATCGCATGGGGGCCTCGTCACATCCACCGCAGCACACCATTCCTCGGACACACCACCTTAAAGCGCACGGGGGCCTCGCCACTCCCGCCGCTGGACTCTCCGAGGATCCGGGCTTGCTTCGACGTCAGGGTGACTTGGTACCACCGAGCCGCTCCATTAACTTCACCTTCGTCTCGCCGCCACCAGAATCTCAGCCGCACCACGTGCACGGACACAAAGCTTCCAGAGACACAGCTCACCACCTTGGCCTTCTCCTCACCCGGCCCGGTCAGATTGGGACATCGACACGAGCCTCAATGGAAAAACCTCTGCTCGGTCGGATTGGGTCGTCGACGCGAGCCTCCACTTCGCTGCCATCGCCACGCCACGCTACCCACTCGCCGCCACCGTAAGAACACTTCCGCAGCCCCCTTACTGCCTTCCTTGCGTGGCTCCGAGCCACAGCCTCTTGGCCTTCAAGAAGCAGCCAGGTTCCTCCAGCCATGCCACCATGGCGCCACTGGTGCCCCTGCTTGGCTACTGCCAGCCACACCACCACGGCGTCACTAGCACTCATCCAAGCAAGCCGTTGTCGGCCACGCCACCACGGCACAGTCGACGCATCTCTGCAGTTGGCCGGAGTGGGAAAACATCATGACAACGCCTCCAAGGAGGAAGACGACGCCCGAAGGCATTACCGTCGTCTTGCCGGCAGATCCGACATGGCTTTCGTCGGTGCTCGCCCACATCCAGCACAATCGAAACAGCGAGCCTTGAAGTCACACCACCCCTCCCCTCCACCGCTGCATCGCCGCCCGCACCAGCGAGTTCCAGCCAGATCCACATGGACGGCAGCAGCTGCAGCCGCGGAATGGCTGGATCCGGAGGAAGGGGAGCTGGAGCAGCCTCGCCGCCACGCCCGTGCAGGCGCACGGGCCCCTGCCGCAGCCACTACAGCACCCGCATCGACGCCTTGGCCTTCGCCGCCGCCGTAGCTGCACCACCATAGATCCACGCCGAAGGGCACCAGATCCGCGCAGAGCTCGGCCCATGGACGCCGGAACCACCGAGGGCGGAGGCGGCGCCACCACCCCGCCATAGTCACCCGCGCATCCAGAAAAACGCCCCACCGCCGCCCTCCTCGTGACCACCGACCATCGGTGGCGCGCTCCGGAGGCGGCGAGGGGAATGGGATGGGGAGAGAGAGGCCCGGCTGGGGGGGGGGGGGGGGGGGGGGGGGGGCGAGGGGCTCCGCCTGAGCCGCCCAGGCGGGTGACACGACGCGGGGGTCGGGGTGGTGATGGCGAGGATTGTTGTCCTGTGATATCATTTGCCTCTCGGGTCTCGGCCGGCTATCATACACAGTTGGAACTAGCCGGTTTTCCTTGTTTAATCCGCTGGCCCGAAGCTTCACATGGCTTGGAACATAGGAAAATGACAGCACGGCAGACTAATAAAGTATCGCGTTAGCGATCAACGGCAACGGCGAGCTGCACAAACTCAAGACATGCGACTACGAGTGGATTTTGGTGGAACGGTGGTTAGTGGTTACTCTGCAGTAATGCACTAGAGTCAGTGGCCGATGGACTTGATTACAATTAATCAGGTAACGTGCCAGTGACCTAACTGCGAGAGGAGACTCGTGTCTGACTCTAGTTTTTTTTTAATACACGGTGCAACATAAACTCCCACTAACACGCACGTACACAAGCCTTACCCATATGAGCACATCCGAAGGAGATCTCGAGATTCACGAAGTCACTACTGACGTCTCATTGTCAAGGAGGACGTCGCCTACCACTGAATGTATAGATCTTGAGATTCACGAAGTCATCACTGACGCATCGCTGTCGAGGGGGACGTCGCATACCATTGAAAGCATAGCGCCGTTAAATCCGGGAATAAATCCAGAAAAATGCGAGCACCCGTGCCAAATCTAAGACTTAAACTCGGATGGACAGGTTCCACCACAAGAAACCTAATCAACTGATTTATGATCTCTAATTGCTACTACAACCGCAACATTACTTTTTTTAGCTGCAATTTTCTATTTATTAGCATTATTTATTCTATGCTCATGACTCAAACACTTGATACACGACACACACGATTTCGCCGAGCTAATATACCGGAACAATGACCAAAGAGAGGGAGAATAGTGTTGAGAAAACGAGTTCTTCCACACGAGCACAAGACACTCACATAAGAGGGACAGAGATGTAGAGAGGAAAATGAACTCTTTTTTTTGTAGTTGTTACATGCTGGATATTCAATTCAGCTCTTCATTCGCCTCCTTTTACGGGGGAGGCTAATGTTGTTCACAGTCTCCCAAGCAATCTCCTGAAAACTTTCCTCTTATGAATTGGTCACCATCAAAGTCTCTTCATAGTGTCTGTTGACTTCGATTTGGAATCACTCCCCCTTGGCCAATTTTATCTATGTGTATGTCTCGTTAAAAACTCCCTCGAAAAATCAGTGAAAAAATAATAGGAGAAAAGAGTACATCACATGTATAATCAAGGAGCCAACTAGAGAGGGGTGAATAGTCATTTCTAAAACTTATTAATTGCGTCGGCTAACCGAAACAAATGCAGAATTAAATTAATCGGTCTAGTCAGGACAACACCCCTCTTTCTATGTTTGCAAGCACCTTACAAATATCCTAATTTAGCGATTAAGGGACGAGCTAGAGAGAGCTTACCTACACAAGTCTAGTTGGTAAGGTCACATAAACCTATGCAATTAGTACAACAAAGCACATCGGGAGCTTGTACATATACTAGTGAGTAAAGTGCACAAATCAGTAAATAGTACTTTTCAGCCTGACATATCAGCCATGGTATAATATTTTTCTCTCACAGTAAATTAGCAACCAATACTTTTCAGCCTGACTTATTAGCCAAGCGAACAGGGCCAAAGCCTAAGCACACTAGCATTATTCAACTAGCAAAGCTACACAAGCTAAACTAGAGAGCTGAACAGATTAGCTACACAATAAGCTAAGCATAAAGGCCACTAAGCTACACAAGCTTACTAGCACGAGAGAACAATTACTTTGCTACACAAGCAAACTAGCTACACAAAACCAACACTAAACACTAGCACAAGTATGAACAAGTAAGAAAGAGCTAGTGTTGGAGATTTGCAAACCAACGTAAAGACAAGTGTTGACAATATGATTTTTATCTCAAAGATTGGTGGTTTTCCAACCACTTAATCCCCCTTGAGGTAAGCCCAAAGTTGTTTCCAATCCTCTTGCTAGTGGTGGACCACAAGCCTACTCTCCACGCAAGGAGTGCTCCAACGTGAGCTCTACCACTTGATCCGAATAAAACCACTTGGCACTCTTTACACATTGCTCTACTAGTGTTACTCTTTGCGTCTCCTGCAGGGTTAGCATGGTACCCTTCACAATTCTTCTCTGGAGTCATGCACAAGCTTCTTGCAGGCTTCATAACGGAGATCATAAGCCACCAAGCCGTTTAGGAGGTGGCAACCTCCAAGAGAACCAGCACACCGGTTTGCAACTCGATCACCTAGTGCCACACCTTGCAATCTCTCAATGCAAATGTTGACGGTAATAATTTCATCATAGTTTTACATAGAGTTGAACCTTCGACTCAAGACCGTCGACTGCTACAGAGGCAAGAGGGACGAAGACTCGGCGGAACCTTCAACGGGGATCCTAAGGAGGGGAGACTTTAGAGGAGTCTGCGACCTTTGGGATGCCTGGTCATTGGGACGGCGAGTGCAGCATCCTCCGGCTAATGGAGGATTGTCAATCTAATCGGAGGTCGTGATCGCCTGGCGCCCTAGACCAAAGGAGCGTGGCGGCGGCAGCAAGACAGAGCCAAAAGGGGCCTCCTGGGCTAGGGAACAGGCTCGACAAAGGCCCATCGGCAAAGGCAGATGAAGATGGAAGAGACGTTGAGTCCCTAGCTGGTTGCTCAACGGACAGTCGAATATACCAGAATATGTCTTAGCTGTCACAAGGACATTTATGCACTCGATATGTAACCGTACCCTATAAAAGGGGGCTCCGTCCCCGATCAGATAATTCTGTGGCTCGAAACCCTAGACACTGCCTCGGTATTCGCACACCTTCGTGCCGAAGGCCTTCATCTTACAGTGAGGCCGCCATCGGCGTCCAAGGGGAGAGCTGCAACACGCTCTCTCCTGCCTTGTCGGGGCCCTTGATTCCCAACATGTCTTGGACTTTTACATGTACTCGAAGGTCTTCATCACTATTTCTAATGTCTTGCTTGAGGTGTTGATCATCTGGATCACATTGTTGCCTAAGTTCATGTCCACTTTGTACCCTTTGAACTATATCCAAAGACACTAGCGAATAATGTTAGTCCAAATGGTCATGTGTTGATCATCAAACACCAAAAATCAAACTAAATAGCCCATGTGATTCATTTTTTCTTGCAGAGTGGTTAGGAGATGAACACGCGAAACCTGAGGTCATGGGTTTTTTCGCCGCCGGGCGCGAGAAGCGTGCGTTTTTCACCTAGTGGGGTCTCTCTCAATATTAAAAAATTGCTATTTTTTTTAGCTTGGATTGGGTTTTCTAAAAAAAACTTAACCGATAGTGATGAGCCCCTCCCATCACTACCGCTCGCTTTAGTTCAGCCGGTTCAAAAACCTCGTCACTAACGGTTTTTTGAACCGGGCGTGAAACCCTGTTCTGGGTAGTGCCTAACAGGAATTACTATACATGTCCACCAAACTTGATATTGACTAAGGCATGTTCGCTTAAACTCATCGGCATGCTTATCAGCTAGAATCTACAATATTTTTCTCTCACAACAAATCAGCTTCAGCCGGCTTTAATACCAGCCGAACAAACCCGTGCCTGTGACAAACTAATCCTAAAGACGAGCAGCTTTGATAGTTACGTCGCGGGAGTGTTGTGGGAGATAAACTCCTCCATATACGGATCGGAGTTGCGCCCTGTCCGTTTGAGCTTATTTGACTTATAAGCCGTATTTTTTTCAGCCAACAAATAGTATTTTTCTCTCACACCAAATTAGCCAACAGTACTTTTAGTCATGGCTTATCAGCCAAACAAGCCCAAACGAACCGGCTTTGAGCGGCATCCATCAACATCGAAACGTCGGCACCTATGACCTATCTGGATATCTCCGGTCAGCAAGGTAAACATAATTATAATTATTAATTAGACGTGCTTATAGCTAGCTAGCTACTACTAGCTCACATGGCCTGGTAGTACAATTGGTGGTCTGAAAAAGCACCCGATCGCAGATATTTCTGCACGGATGCTTCATGCTGCATGCTTCGAGATGATCTATCTTCATGCGTGCTAGCTAGCTAGCTAGCTTCCGTAGCCACGCCCACGCGCGCGTGGATGAATCCGCGCGGCAATGCGAAGATCTCGGCGCCTCTTGCATCAAGACGGGAGCACTGGTACGGTATTTGCATGGCAACTCGACACGGACGACGTACAGGATGATTATTTAGGATGTCTTGCTTGCACGCTGTGTTTCCTTAGCTTGCCAAAAACTGTAACTAGCCCCTAATTAATTTGCTAGGATAGAGATTTGTATGGAGTGAAATTAATCGTAATAGATCGATAATTTTTATATTTCAAGAGTCGAAGCCGCTGAGCTTGACTTGAGGCGAGGCGCGCACAGAGCTGCGACCGGCCGGACCAGCAGTGAGATGCGACGGTAGCGCGGCATCGTTCGTTTCGCTGAAATTTAACTTATGCCGATGCTTATATTGTTTTGTTATGAAAGTAAAAACGGCTGTTTGTTCGAGCCAACAACAGTACAACGTAAGTCTTTATTGGTACCTTTAGTTTATTCCAGCTACTAATTAGCACTAGGCAGTACTCTCCCCTCCTCTCCATCTTGCAATGCAAATTCACACCAAAGTCGTGGTTACGTTGATGATGCGCCCATTGCATTATTGCATGCATGGGCCAACAAGCTGCTAATATAAATTAGCAGTGATTAGATTTAAATAAAGTTAACCAGCCATGCCTTTGGCGACCTTGTCGTTATTTAACGACTGTCTGTAGCGACGATGGTGACTCGACACACGATTTATGATGCCTGATCTGCCATCTGGAGGGGACGACGGTTATTATGCTGCTCATGAAACGAAACAGTTTCGGTTTGTTAGGTTGTACGTCCATCAAAAGTACTCAACCTCACCTAACCAAAAATCGTGCATGCATTCAACAATACGGCCAGCACGCAGTACTCGAAACAGAAGTACTAGTATTTCTTTTAAAATATTATTAGCAATAATTATTTGTACTAGTATTTCTTCTAATTATAGCCATGTTGTTTGGATCTTCGACAGGGAATTGGTCCATATCCTTGTTTGTGAGAATACCTTATTGGTGGTACATGGATATGGTATACTACACTGATACTTGTCGCACAATCTCATTAGGAAAACTTCAAACAACTCCTCTTTAATTAAATTCCAACATGGCTCATAGGTGGCGAATTGGAGTATTTTGGCATCCACGTACTACCAACGACGGTGAGAATGACCGAAGTTTAGGGTTTTGTCTGCACTCAAGTATTTTCGTGGAGATGAAGATACACTACTACAGAAGTTAACTGTAGGGGCGGCTCTAGAGCCTCTGTAGGGGCGGCTGCGCCAGCCGCCCTTTCCATGGTGTTCCTACAGAGGGTGCCTCTATAGGGGCGGTTTCCTGACCGCCCCTGCAGTGCCCTCTGTAGGGGCGGCTGGTGTTTTCAGCCGCCCCTATAGTGCCCTCTGTAGGGGTGGCTGGTAATATCAGCCGCCCCTATAGTGGACTTCTGTAAGAGCGGCTGTATCACCAGCCGCCCCTGTTGTGTGTATTTGTAACACTAGTAGAGAACAGACCTTTGATCCTCGGCCAAAATGAGCTCTAGTCCTGGAATTTTTTACGCCCGGGACTAGAGATACCTTTAGTCCCGGTTGGTGGCTCTAACCGGGACTAAAGGTCCCTGCCCAACGGCTACTGCGCCAGACAGAGGTGGCAGGGACCTTTAGTCCCGGTTGGAGCCACCAACCGAGACTAAAGGTATACTTTTACTTCCGGTTGGTGGCTCCAACCGGGAGTAAAGGTCTACTCCCAGGCCGTGGCTGCACCCGGGGTTGGAAAGTTACCTTTAGTCCCGGTTGGAGCCACCAACCGGGACTAAAGGTCCCCCCTTTATATCTCGGCCGTCTCCTTCCTCCCCGAGCCCGAGCTCAGCATATTTTGAAGCTCACTGCAGTAGTGTTCTTGCTTCCTCCCTCCCTCCATTGTTCCTCCATCCATTCTTCGATTCCTCCGTCGATTTCTTCGATTTCTCCGTCGATTCTTTAGTTGTAAAGGTTACCAATCTCATACTCTCATTTTTCACCATTGTCTTATCTCATTTTGTTCAATATATATATATGGTTCTTTATTGTGGTTTTTTTCATTTGTAAGCAATTTGAGCTCAAAATCACTTCAAGCTTGCATATTTATATGAAAGAAGGTTAAAGTAGCTAGTTGAACTTGCGGACCGTGTTCATCTCGGCGACCATGTTCTCTGCCGAGCGGTAACGGACATCAAGGAGGAGCTTTGATTCTACGAGGGAGAGCGGCAACGGTCGTGGAAGACCGTGTTCCCTTCCTCGTAGAATCGGAGCTCTTCCGTGGCAAGTACGGTGCCGTCCGGTGGAGAAATGCTCGCCGAGATGATCACATAAGCAAGTTCAACTAGTACGGATGGTTATTTATTCACATGTCCCGATATCGTCGTAGTAGTCTGTCAATCACCATACTTTTTATTTTAATTTTTTATGAAATGAAAAACTTAGAAAATAGTTAGAAAATTATAGAAAATCCGTACTAGTTGAACTTGCGGACCGTGTTTAGCTCGGCGAGCATGTTCTCTGTCGAGCGGTAACAGACATCAAGGAGGAGCTTTGATTCTACGAGGAAGAGCGACAACGGTCGTGGAAGACCGTGTTTCCTTCCTCGTAGAATCGGGGCTCTTCCTTGACCAAGTACGGTGCCGTCCGATGGAGAATTGCTCGTTGAGATGATCACGTAAGCAAGTTCAACTAGTACGAATGGTTATTTATTCACATGTCCTGATATCGTCGCAGTAGTCTGTCAATCACCGTACTTTTTATTTTAACTTTTTATGAAATAAAAAACTTAGAAAATAGTTAGAAAATTATAGAAAATCCATACTAGTTGAACTTGCGGACTGTGTTCAGCTCGACGAGCATGTTCTCTGTTGAGCGGTAACGGACATCAAGGAGGAGCTTTGATTCTACGAGGGAGAGCGACAACGGTCGTGGAAGACCGTGTTCCCTTCCTCGTAGAATTGGAGCTCTTCCTTGATCAAGTACGGTGCCGTCCGGTGGAGAAATGCTTGCCGAGATGATCACGTAAGCAAGGTCAACTAGTACGGATGGTTATTTATTAAAATATGTTTTTGAGCTATAGTGTATTAAAAAATGAGTATAGAGATATAGATAATTTTATAGTTTATTAATTTTATTTGTTTATAAAATAAAAAATTTATAGTATATTAAAAAATGAGTATAGAGAGTAGATGGCGACTGCTTCATTGTTTAGAGATATAGATAATTTTATAGTTTCTTAATTTTATTTTTTTATAAAATGAGAAATTTATAGTGTATTAAAAAATGAGTTTAGAGAGTAGATGGCAACTGCTTCCGGGTTCTCGGCCTCTCATGGGTTTCCAAAGCGACTTAGGCCGGGCCTCCCTCTCATTCCATGCGGCAAGTGTCGTGATGAGACGAAGATTGTGATGGAGTACCGAGTGAAGGAGGGTCCCAACAAGGATCGTATCTTCTACAAGTGTCCGGATCGCAATGTGAGTTATTTTATCGTATTTAATGATTATGGTTAGTTTATACCTATTTTCATGATGGTTGTGATTAAAGTTCTAATTTTTTGTTTTAATTTCAGTGGGATGGCAGTGGATGATATTCAGGCTTCTACTGGGAGGAAGAGTATGTTGAACTCGTGCAAAAATATCTTGCACAACAGGCAGATACGGTGGCTAATGAGGCAGTGATCCAGCCGAAGAAGCCCAAAGATATTGCACAATCGGGGGATCTGTCTGTTTTAGTTGAGATTGGTCGCGAAATCCTTGTGCTCCTAAAATGTATTTTAGCTTTAGTTCTTTTAGTGGTAGTTGAGATTGTCTACATTGTAGCGATGCTTTCATAAATTTGTACCTTTTGTGGTGGCACGCATGTTGTATAAATAATTAATTATGATCTAGGTTTTAATATGGTATTTATGTCATGTAATGCAGATGAGCCGGCATTGGATGTACAATGCTGATCGCCGCTCTCAAGAGTTCATTGACGGCGTGCATTCTTTGTTACGTGCGGCTGAGACAAACAAACGTGACGATTTTATGTGCTGCCCATGTGCCATATGTAAGAATATGGTGGAATATCCTTGCTCAAAGACTCTTCATTCACACTTGTTCAAGTCGGGTTTCATGTCAAACTATATTTGTTGGACGAAGCACGGAGAAACCGGTGTTGTAATGGAAGAAGGTGAAGAAGAACAATAGGACGACAATGATATTATTCCCGATGGTGCGTGCTTCAATGATACTGCAATGGGAGAAGCTAAAGAAGAGGTAGCCGCAGAAGATGATCTGGCTGATGATCTTTGTCAGGTCATTCGTGACGCACAAAGAGAATGTGAAAGTGAAAAGGAGAAGATCAAGTTCGAGCGGATGCTAGAAGATCACAAGAAATTGTTGTACCCAACTTGTGATGCAGGGCAGAAAAAATTGGGAACCATACTAGAATTGCTGCAATGGAAGGCAAAGAATGGTGTATCTGACAAGGGATTTGGAGAGTTACTAAAAATCCAAAAGAAGATGCTTCCGAAGGACAATGAATTGCCCGCCACTACCTACGAAGCAAAACAAGTTGTCTGTCCTATGGGGCTAGAAATCAAGAAGATACATGCATGTCCTAATGACTGCATCCTGTACCGTGGCAAAGAGTACGAGAAATTGGATGTATGCCCGGTATGCCATGCATCGCGGTATAAGATCAGGCGAGATGACCCTGGTGATGTTGAGGGTGAACGTCCGTGGAAGAAAATCCCTGCCAAGGTTATGTGGTATGCTCCTATAATACTACGCTTGAAACGTCTGTTCAGAAACAAAGAATATGCAAAATTGTTGCGATGGCATAAATAAGACCGTAAGATAGACAATATGTTGAGACACCCTGCTGATGGGTCTCAGTGGAGAGCAATCGACAAAGAATTCTCGGAGTTTGCGAATGACGCAAGAAACTTAAGGTTTGCTTTAAGTACAGATGGTATCAATCCTTTTGGAGAGCAGAACAGTAGTCATAGCACTTGGCCTGTTACTCTAAGTATCTACAACATTCCTCCTTGGTTATGCATGAAGCGGAAGTTCATTATGATGCCTGTGCTCATCCAAGGCCCGAAGCAACCTGGCAATGACATCGATGTGTACCTGAGACCACTTATTGACGAACTTCTCATTTTATGGAATAAAGAAGGTGTACGTGTGTGGGATGAATACAAATAGGAACACGTTGATCTGCGAGCATTGTTGTTCGTAACAATCAATGATTGGCCTGCTCTAAGTAATCTTTTAAGACAGTCAAACAAGGGATATAATGCATGCACACACTGCTTTGGTGATATTAGAGGTGTATTCTTGAAAAAATGTCGAAAGGTCGTGTACCTTGGCCATCATCGATTTCTTCCTGCAAATCACCCCGTAAGAAAGAAAGGCAAGCATTTTAAAGGAAAGGCAGACCACCTGACCAAGCCTCACAACCGAATCAGTGAGGATGTACTCGATATGGTCAATGATGTGAAAGTTGTCTTTGGAAAAGGACATGGCAGCCAACCTATTCCGAACGACGCTAATGGTCACGCACCCATGTGGAAGAAGAAGTCCATATTTTAAGACCTACCCTATTGGCAAGTCCTAGAGGTCCATAGCTCGATCGACGTGATGCACCTGACGAAGAATCTTTGTGTGAACCTGCTAGGCTTCATGGGTGTGTATGGAAAGCCTAAGGACACATTTGAAGCACGATAGGACATGCGTTGTTTGAGAGAAAGAGACAACCTGCATCCAGAGAAGACAGATGATGGACACCATTACTTACGTCCTGCCAGCTACACTCTAAGCAAAGAGGAGAAGGAAATCATGTTTGAATGCTTAAACAACATCAAGGTACCATCTGGATTCTCCTCGAATATAAAGGGTATTATAAATGTGCTAGAGAAGAAATTCTATAACTTAAAGTCCCATGACTGTCACGTTCTCATGACGCAATTACTTCCAGTTGCATTAAGAGGAATTCTACCTCCAAATGTACGTCTAGCCACCGTGAAGCTATGTGCATTCCTCAATGCAATTTCTCATAAGGCAATTGATCCAACTGATCTAGCTAAACTATAGAATGATGTGGTTCAATGTCTCGTCAGCTTTGAGTTGGTGTTTCCTCCTTCCTTCTTTGATATCATGACACACCTCCTAGTTCACCTAGTCAAGGAGATTTTCATTCTCGGTCCTGTGTTCCTACACAACATGTTCCCCTTAGAGAGATTCATGGGAGTCTTGAAGAAATATGTTCACAACCATGCTCGCCCAGAAGGAAGCATCGCCAAGGGCTATGGAACATAAGAGGTCATTGAGTTCTGTGTTGACTTTATTCCCGACCTTGACTCGATTGGTGTTCCTGAATTGAGACATGAGGGGAGACTAAGTGGAAAGGGGACACTAGGGAGGAAAACATATATTGGTACAGATGATGATTATTTCAATAAAGCGCACTACACAGTTCTATAGAACTCCTCTTTGGTAGATCCGTATATTGAGACACACAAGGATCTCTTACGATCTGAGTTTCCAGGGAAGACTGAAGCTTGGATTACGCGTAAGCACATGGAAACCTTCGGCGGTTGGTTGCGAAAAAAATGTCAAGGTGATGAGAGCATCCATGAGCAACTATATTTATTGGCTATGCAACCATCATGGCATATCGTCACATACAAAGGGTACGAGATAAATGGGAACATATCCTACACAGTAGCCCAAGATAAAAGGAGTACCAACCAAAACAGTGGTGTCTGCATAGATGCCACAGACCCGAATGGGAATAAGCAGACATATTATGGACGCATAGATGAAATATGGGAACTAGAATATGCACCTACTTTGAAGATCCCATTGTTCAAGTGCTAATGGGTCAAGGTGACCGGAGGCGGGGTAATAGTAGACAACGAGTATGAAATGACAACAGTAGACCTTAGTAATATTGGGTACAAAGATGAACCATTCGTCCTTGCCAAGGATGTGAATCAGGTATTCTATGTTAATGATATGTCTACCAAACCAAAAAGAGGGAAAAACGATAATGACTCAACCAAAGAGCCAAAGTGCCACATAGTTCTTTCAGGGAAAAGAGTCATCGTGGGAATTGAGGACAAGTCGGACATGTTAGAAGATTATGAAAAGGATGACCGAATTCCGCCCTTCAAAGTGAACAAAGACCCTAGCATCTTGGTAAATGATGAGGACACTCTATGGTTATGACGCGATCATAACCAAGGGACATACGTAAAGAAGAAGTTCACTGCTATGCCCACTTGATGATATAGTGATTTAATGTAGTGTGTGTTTGAGATATTATGTAATAATTGTGAATTCAGATATTTATTATGTCATGTTTCAAATTAAATCAATGTTTGATTTGGTGGATTTCTCTCTCAAAAAGGTAAATTAGGATATTGAGTGATGAAAAATTAAAATATTAACGTTAAAATGATGTGAAAACAA
This sequence comes from Miscanthus floridulus, assembly GCF_019320115.1. Lineage (NCBI taxonomy): Eukaryota > Viridiplantae > Streptophyta > Magnoliopsida > Poales > Poaceae > Miscanthus > Miscanthus floridulus. Next base: position 58,864,712 of record NC_089584.1, read on the forward strand.
ATTTCCTGTCCAAAACCAATAGTTTTAATAATTTTAATTAAACACTACATTTTTGCATTAACGAAATAATAAATATTAGTTACATTATGTTTTATAATTGTAACAAAAAATAAAAAAGTTAGGTTATAGATTTTTCCTATGTGCAATAAAGAAAAAGAAAATCCATATTTTTAACAAAATAATTTTATGCATTTTATTTAATTTACTATGTATTTAACAAGACTATTGTATTTCTATTAAAAAATTTGCTTAAAACACTCGGGAAACGAAACTGCAGCCCACCTTTACTCCCGGGTTGGAAGCCCACCCGGGAGTAAAGATAGACCTTTACTCCCGGTGCGGGTTACCAACCAGGAGTAAAGGTATACCTTTACTCCTGGTTGGTAACCCGCACCGGGAGTAAAGGTCCTTTACTCCCGGTGGGGGGATGGCACCGGGAGTAAAGGGGCATGGCATATATATACCAGTGCCATCTTCTTCCTTGCGTTCTTCTCTGATTCCTCTCCCCCTACGCCCACACCACTCGGCCCGCCACACCGAGGACGCCGCCGCCACCCCGCCCAACGTCGGTCGTCGCCACCGCCTCACGCGCATCCGCGGTCCCCATGCCACCCCGCGCGTCGACGACCTCGTGACGCCAGCTGCTGCCCGGCCAGACGCGTGGCCACACCGCCGGTACCACCCTTACCCCGGCCGGACGCGCACGCAGCCACACCGCACCGGTACCCTCGCCCTGGCCAGACACGTGGCCACACCGCCGATACCCTCGCCCCAGCCAGACGCGTGGCCACACCGCCGACCGCCCTGAGGTACGCTAGCTGTGCTTGCTCTGATCCTATTCCATCGATCTCCATGCATGAAACACATATGTTTTAGGCAACGATCATGGTAACCGTACGTACATGTTGTTCACATTTTCTTTTATTCCTACGTGCATGCTTTGATACAGTAGCGAAACTTTGTTGGTTGTCACTTGCATACGTATGTACGTCAACAAATGTGTGTATCGATCACAAACCCAAATGTATACATAACTAATTTTCATGGCACGTCGCACACGGCGTTCAGACGGGCATTATTCTCTGTCGTGCTAACTATTATAAGAAAGAAAGCGCCAAAGGAACAGATCAAAAAAAATTCCAGTGTATACGTGCATCTATAAGCGCCATGCGTTTCTATGTATAAGCACCATGCATTTCTATGTATACGGCGGAGCACCGCCGCCCTCATTCGCCCTAGGGTTTATATGGCGGAGCACCGCCGCCCTTGTTCGCCCTAGGGTTTATATGGTGGAGCACCGCCGCCCTCGTTCGCCCTAGGGTTTAGGGTTTATACGGCGGAGCATCGCCACCCTTGTTCGCCCTAGGGTTTAGGGTTACGCCGCCCTCGTTCGATCATTTTTGGTGGGTGAAGGTTGGTTTGCAGGTGGTTGTGGATGATATAGCTAAGTCTATGAAGGGTGTAGTAGATGAAGTGGTTGAGAGTGTGCTTGAAAATACAGTTATGGAGATGGCGAGGGATATGGCATGCGTGGTGTGTTTTGAAGAGGATGCTCCCGATGTTTGGGAGTTCCAACGCCAAGGGTCGACTTGATGTCTATTTTTTATCGATGTAACGTGTGTTGTTGTATTTGTTGTAAATTTGGCGTGTTGTTGTGAACCTCTTTGAGGGTTCCAATCATTGTAAACATTATTTGGAGTTGTTTACTCGACGAGTCAGGATGCTGTGCGATTTTGTTGTCACTTTGGTTTGCAGCAACGCCCCCCTTTTCTTTTAGGCGAGGCTCATCGTTTATTGTTCTCAGAAACTTGACGCGCAACGATGCCCCCTTTCTTTTAGGCTAGGCTCGCTATTTTCCGTTTAATAAAACCTAATGCGTAGCGATGCCCCCCTTTTGTTTCAGGCGGGACCGCCGCCAAAACCTACTCGCTTCCTACTGATTCTTCTTATCATACAAACCAACCTTCACCCGTCAAAACCTACTCGTTTAGGGTTTAGGGTTTATACGGCGGAAGATTTTACACATGTAAGCAAAGATTTGACGTACTATATATTGGTTTTGTTTTTTGAAGCTAGATGGCTGACCTGAGAAACATGGATGAGGAGGAGTTGATGATGAATTTGATCAACACTGGCACTCAAGTTGCCGGCGATGATGGTGCTAAAAATAACATGCAAGAGGATGCAGATGATGGGAGTCAGTACTTAGCTCTTGAACAAAATGAGCAACAACATATTGGCCAAGTATATATTTTTTATTATTAGCTATATATATTATCATATATCTTATGTGTGCTCATGACATTAAAAATAATGTTTATGTTTTGTAGCCCTCTGGATCGACATCAACAACTACAACGAAGAGTAAAAATGTTCGAGGTCCCAAAAAGCCATTGGAGGGCCGCTTCATCATCTCAGAGTTCAATGTGGATACAGGCGAACCGGGGGGCCAAATAAAATGAAATTCGTGCACCACTGTGGTTACCTTGTACGGGACCGGCTCTCGATCAGTACCCGCGAATGGAAGAAGAAGACTAATGCTCCTCATATCAGTTTTGTCTCCGATCATGACAAGACGTTAATTTGGAAAGATGTCTTGGTACATTTCACGCTCCAAACAGATGGTTATGATGATATAATAGATGATGATGAATTGAAGTAGCGAGTTAGGGATTGGGCAATGAAGAAGATGGCCACCTAGTTTCAGACTTGGAAGAAACACCTATATACGACGTATGTCAAGAAGAACATAGCACCAGATTTTACTGTCCCAGGCCTGATCTCAAAGCAAAGGCCCTATTGGGATGAGTTTGTACAGTATAAGACTTTGGAAGAGGGTGTGAGTCGGGTGATAAAGAACCAACGTAATGCCCAATAGAAGACATACCACCATAACTTGGGATCAGGTGGCTACCCGACTGCCATTAAGAAGTGGAACAAAATGGAAGCAGATCTTCTTGCCAAGGGTATCACACCAGAATCACTCGAGTGAGGAGAATGTGCAAAGAATTGGTTTTTTGCTCATGGGGGAACACTGGACCAGGAGACAGGGAAGTGTGTTTATGGCGCAAGACTACAAGAAGCAGCAGAAAGATTGTTTTATGCTCAGAGAGCTACTGCTAGTGGTGTGTTCAGGCCCAATAGAGAGAAAGATGAGCTGACATACGCCATCGGGACTATTGAACATGGTGGCCAAACTAGAGGCAAAGGAAGAGTCTCGTGGGAGCATGGATTCCCTCAGGACAGACCTTCCTACAGAAGCCACCAAAGAAAGAAGAGGCACAGCGGCTCTAGAGGTTGGAGGAAGCGGTGCATGAAGCACAGGAGCGGGAAAAAACCTTGAAGCGAGAATGCAGGAGGAAATCAGAAGGCAAGTGCAAATAGCAGTGAGTGCAAGCAAGCAGGCATCAGAGCCAGGAATCAACATTAGCCAATCTGTTCAGTTGAAAAGCAGTTGCGCTTTCACGGAGATACCAAATCAAGGGGACACAGGACTATGCTTCCCTATGGATGACGTTACTGAACCTTGTACATCGTGTGAGCTACACATTCCGAAGGGGAATTCCATAATCAAGGTGGCTATCGGTCTTGTTAATCCTATCGACCGAACCAAGACACCAAGGATTCATGGGAATATAATCCAAGAAGGATATGCTACCATCTCAGTAGATAAAGCTGAAAAAGGTTTTAGTGATTTGCCTCTTGACATTCCTGAAGGTGATGGCGAAAAGATTCTAGGAGAAGCAGAGAAGACATTCATTCTATGGCGCAAGCGCTACATCATCATTCCTGGGATATCGGCTCCACCTCCTCCTGAACTACCTCACCATAGGTACGTGCGGATGAAAACACTACATCATTAATTTGTATTGGCTTAAATAATTAACAATCTGCTCATAATAATATATCATTCCTTTTTTTGTAGCAGATCCTCCCCCAACCTAAATCCAATTGTTCAATCGCCAGATCATCATAGTGCTCTGTACGATGACATTGTGTTGGAAGACGAGGCTGCATCCACACCATCTCCAAGGAGGTCTCCAACGCCGCAGCCGCCACCTCCAAGAAGGTCTCCAACGCCGCTGCCACCACCTCCAAGGAGGTCTCCAACGCCTCCCTCGCCCCCGCCTACCAAGAAGCCTAGCAAGAGGCCAGCCCCGCAAATGAAGAACCAGTCCTCGTCGGTAAAGAAAGCCACCGTGAAACCAAGGGCTATTCCCAAAATAATATCTGAAGAGAAGGAAGAAGGAACTGATGTATATAAAAAAGATATGTCTAGATTCTATGACAAACTTAAAAAGAATCAAGAAGCAAAGAGAAACCCGGAGAAACCGTACTTCGTCGTAGCTCCAGATATTCTAAGAAAAAGGGTGGCTTCTTACCAGCAACAACAGCGGGAATCTCGTAAGCCGTCCATATCAACGTTAACGGACTATGACCGCACTCTCACCAAGTCAATTGAGGCGGCACAGAAAAAGAAGCGGACAGGAAAAGAAGTTGCCCAACTCGGACAACAAGCGCACCAATCAGTCCCCCCGCTAGTTGTTGGTAATGAATATGGTTCGAATTTAGGATTAATGCATCAGGCAAACATACCTCCGGATGTCGATTTGGATCACCTTGGTGAATTTATTGATGAGACTGTTCTCGACCTTTACCAGATGTTTGGTGATGAAAACATTGAGAGTGCGGCGGAGGTTGATATTTGGAAGAAAAAATTTGTACTAGACCAGAGTCTATACAACCCTCAAGCCTTATCTGATCTAGGGATGCAAATGTACCTGCTAAACAAGTGGTACATGCAGGCGTCTACCGGTGGAGACTTCTGCATTGGTGTCAGAATTAGAGACGAACATTGGTTCCGTGGCGATGATGTTATGTATGTTGACTTTGCAGAATTTCATCAACTATACCACCTGACCTCTCTGGATAAAGTTATCATTAGCTGCTATTACCTGTAAGTAATAATTCTTTCGATCTATTATTAAACTCATCATATGTGTGTATATGCATATAAATTATCCTAATAAGTACTATATATATGCAGATTTACAATGACAGAGCTCAGAAAGAAAGGCTGTAATGAAATTGGTTTTGTTGATCCCCATATAGTATTCAAAGACCCAGTTACTCCAAAGACTAATTGGAAGTCTGAGTCAGAGAGTAACCTCATGAACTTTTTAGTGAACCAATGCCACAAGAAGGATATACTCTTTCCCTACAACTTCAAGTGAGTGTTAATAATGTTGATCATCCTTAATGGCTCATATGTTGATTCTAGTTAATTAATGAGTGTTATGCGTTATATCCTATAAACACATGCATCAATCACTGGATATTGATGGACATCGATCTGGTGAAAAGTCACTTGATAATCTATGACTCGATGAGAAAACCACAATAAGACTACCAAGATATGATAGATATTATCCAGAGGTAATTTCGGTATCTCTAGCAACTATATATACACACAAACATGATGATTAACTATATCTGATGACATAGCAAATTTTTTATTGGGCAGTGTTTGGAAAACCTTTATTGAGAAGCAACACATAAGAAAATGCAAAGCGCCACTGAATGTAATCCCTTTGAAAGTAAGTCCCATAAATCGCATCATCTTTATTAATTAAACATATAGCTTTCACCGGATCACCAGATTGGACGACAAATCTTTTTCTCGTAAAGTGGTGTCTGAGGTAGGAACAGGGGAACAACTACTGTGGTTACTATATTTGCAAGTTTATCAAGGTGGTCTTCCAAAAAACTCCTACAGAGAGACTCAAAGTATATTAAAAATATACTATATATTCATTTAATTATTATTATTGATTGTGTTACTATGTCTTTATATATATATGTACATATATTAATTTATTTTCCTTTAATTCAAACATGTAGACTCGATGGTTGGAGAAAAAGGTCATACGGCAAGACCAAATCAAAGCAATTCTAGAGTCTATAGCCGGATTTTTTAATGAAGGGTAAGTTCTACTTCGACCCAACACTGCCATGGAAGCCAAGCTAGAGGATAAGAGGAAACTTGTTATATCACAACAACTGTAATGCAATCTTTTTGTAATACATGCACATGAAATAATATAATGTAAAATACACATACGCATATATATATATATATATATATATATATATATATATATATATATATATATATATATATATATATATATATATATATATATATATACATACACACACGCGCGTTCATTATGCTTAAACCGAAACATACTATATACACGTATAAATGTATAATTAGCAGCGTACAATACGACTTCGAAAACCTATTTTGAAAAGAAAACAAAAAATGAAAAGAAAAGAAAAAAGAAAAAAACCTTTAGTCCCGGTTCGTATTACCAACCGGGACTAAAGGTGTCGGCCATCGTGGTATGTCAAGAGGACCTTTAGTCCCGGTATATATATATATATATATTTCTATGCTTGAATTATGTGATTTAATACGTTCATTATGCTTAAACCGAAACATACTATACACACGTATAAATGTATAATTAGCAGCGTACAATACGACTTCGAAAACCTATTTTGAAAAGAAAACAAAAAATGAAAAGAAAAGAAAAAAGAAAAAAACCTTTTATCCCGGTTCGTATTACCAACCGGGACTAAAGGTGTCGGCCATCGTGGTATGTCAGGAGGACCTTTAGTCACGGTTGATGTTATCCACCGGGACTAAAGGACCCCCTTTAGTCCTGAATGCTTGCTCCTGGGTGGGGAACCGGAACTAGAGGGGCTTCCCCACCGGGAGTAAAGCTCTGTTCTCTACCAGTGTAAGGACGGTTCAATCAAGAACCGCCCCTACAGTGGATTTTCCAACAAAAAAATAAATAATTCAAATTCAAATCTGACCCCACACACACACATATATATATATATATATATATATATATATATATATATATATGGTCAGATTTGAATACAACATCCATCTTACGCTATCTCACTTGTCTACAGTATGCAGGAGGGTTCAGATGCAAAGCGCCACATGTCGCTGGAGCAAATCAGTTTACAGAGAGTGATAAAACTAAGACAAGCTTCAGGCTGGCTGCTCATGAGTGATGCTGCTATTGTTGTTCGAAATAGTAAATCGTCAACTGGCAACTTACTCCACCTCTTCCAAGAAATCCTTGATCTCTGCTGGGCTTAGAACTCTGTATTGTGTATATGGAAACTGTTAGTTCTCAGCAAACCATTTGATTGTAGCTAAGGAGTTTGTAATATCATGGAATAGCTTTAGATTTGCAACACAAACAAAAACAGAGTAAACACAAACATTTCCCCTCCATCTAGAGGGGCACAAGTTACAGAATCTCCGTAAAATCAGAGAGCAAATGAATGTCATTTGATGAGGCAAGAGGAACATGAATCACATAAAAGTGGCAGTAAGATTGAATCTGTGCAACTTACTTGAACTCATGGTCAGCTCGAATAATTCCGATTTCAATATTGTTGGAGGAAATTTGCCCCTCATATCTGCAAGTCGAAGATCCAGAACCAATTAGTAACTACTTAGGATGTTACTAAACTAAGCAAATACAAGTGGGATGTGATACCCTTCTTTCAGAGTCAAAATTGCAGTGTGGATGGCATCATCAAGCTCCATATCTTCTGTGTATCTACAATGAAACCATAAATATAACATGTGAAATCAAAGAGGGAAAGGATGATCCGTTATGGCATACGTGCTGCTTATATTAATCAATGACGAGGTACATAAAAAATCAACTGGAATTTATTTACAATAGGATGGAAGAAAATTATCAGCAGTACTATGTCACAAATCACAACAGTGTCTAGAGCAAGTGCACAACATTACTACATTGAGACTGTACCTCTTTTCAAGAAACGTCTTTGCATTGGACACATTTTTTCCCATGGCTGATGCTTTCCAGGAGAAGCTGAAGAAATAGCCAACAATGTCAGTTGTCCTGAAATTATGAAGGTATACATCCTATGGTATCATGGTGATTGTTAGCACAAAAGCACACATTTTCCACTTTATAAGTACTACTTGTGATGATCTCTTGTAAGTTATGACTAAATGACATGTGGGAACAATATATAAATTTGTGAGGTTGACATTGTGTTAAAGTAGGCATTAGAATGATGGGAGTAAAAATTAACAGGTTTCTATCTTGTAGCTTCTTCAGTATACCTGATACAACTGCGGGCCATTGTCATCATACCCAGCAATCAGCAACGATACTCCAAATGGTCTTACACCACTGAAACAAACAAGGATAAAAAATAGAACACATTAGCATATACCTATCTCAGTCTTTCACTAATCACCTTAACACCAAACAATAGAGGCTAGTACGTGTTTTGACCAGATGGTGTATATCCCAGTAATCTTCTCGGTGGCGATGACTACACCATTGGCAGCTGCAAACATGACATATTTCAGAGTTAACTAAGAGGCACAAGTAAAATAAAATGGTTGTACTGCCTAAACAGAGACCATGCATACTACATAGAACACAACAATTCAATTGATTTGAAAAAAAACAGTATGGTGAATCATTACACAACAGCTACTAAACCTATCAATAGTGACTTCATCACTTCATAATGAACGTCAGATATCATGTTAATTAGGAAGTTCAAATAACAATGGTCATGAGGTTTGAAATAACTTTTTAACATCCACAGCCCATCTTTGGCTGAGTGGCACCATTAGTTGATTTCTGTGCAAGTGTGTTAGTCAGTGCTCTGGATATGAAGTGGGCAAACAAACTCGCAATTTTCAACAGTCCCCATTCAACATCAAAGCATCCAAACAACAATAGATCTGCATCCACTTCTACAGCACGATAAGCAATACGACATTAAATTTGGGCAGATCTAAGCATGCACATGCAGGAAAATTAGGAAAAGTTTGTCAAATGTATTAGCACCAATAGGCATCAAGGAATTTACAAACCCAACCTCAAATGACTTAATAATACAACATTAGATTAGAAAGATATCTTAATAATGACTAAAATTGGTATAATAATCTTTGAGTAGTCAGTGTTTTTTGTGTGTGTGCGCACCTCCCAACCTGAACTTATGAATCAGAATCATGCAATGCCCGAAGCAATCATCCATACAACTTGAAAACAGCTGAAATTGCGTGTAGGTATCCAGGAGATAAGAAAATCACAACTATATACACAGTTGAAATTACATCTAGGTATCCTCAATTAACACTGCGATGCTAACGAGAAAGGATGAAAGCCCTAGTCAAAGCAACGACACAAACACACGAAAAGGATAAAAGCCCTGATCAAAGCTAAGACACAAATACACGAACACAAACCCAAAATAATACACTTCACCAAGAGGACTAACCCTCCGTAATGCTCTAATGTTGTGCACGAGATAAGACGTCATAATGCCGTTTCAAATTGGTCACGAACCTCTCGCTACCTAGCAACAGCAAAATACCAACATAAGAAATCACAGGGGTGAGAGGTGATTGCTGCGCGAATCGAACCTTTGATCCCGAGCGAGGTCTGCCCAGATCCGACAGCCGTGAGCGCGTGCTCGATCTGCACAAGCTTTCCCGACGGGCTGCAGCGAAATCAACCGGAAGAGGTCAAATCAAACCACCGTAACAACACAAAATCTCCCCCGATCTCGATGGAGGGGACGAGCAAGCGAGAGATGTACAGAGAGGAGCACGAACCTGAAGGTGGTGAGGGAGGAGTACTGGCTGTCACCCATTGCCGAGGCGCTCAGTCACCTCGTTGGCTCTTCCGGGCTAGAGCGTCGGCGATTCGTGGCAAGGTTTTGCTGCTAGCGAGGGAGCGAGGCGGCTGAGGAAAAGAAGGGGAAGATAACGGGTGGAGGGGTGACATACTGCCAGAGCCGGCCGCCGAGCTGAGCTGCCGCCGGAGAGAAAGACGTCATGCGTAGCCGGGGTCATGGAGCACAGGCACCTAGGGTTTCGTCGAGGAGAGGAGGAGATGCGGAACGGTCGGAGGAGGCCGCGCCGGGAGGCATCTAGGACGGCGGCAAATGCTGGGGCCCGCTCTCGCCGCGCAGTGACCGGGGACGTCCACCGCCGGGGCTGACACGCGGCGCTGCAGCGCAGCCCGGGGGGCGCCGTCGCGCCGCCAGCGCCTTGCGCGGTGTAGCGGCGGCGCTAGGCCCCGACTGCACGGCGCCACGTCTAGAGAGATAGGGAGAAGGAGAGGGAGAGGGAGAGGAAGGCAACGCAGGGCAGAGGCGGCGGCGGCGGCGTTTCTGCATGAGGAGAATCGTCGAGCTCGGGAGAGGAGGAGACGAGATACTTTGAGAAGAATCAGGAAGGAGAAGCTGAAGCTGGGTATATATTTGCTTCACTGGATTCGGATGTGAAGCCGGAGAAAGTAGAGAGAAGGAGAGGAGAAGCTTGAAGATCGGACGGAGAGAAAATCCGGATACCTAAGAGGCACTGAGGTTATAAACCGTCTCTATAGTTGAATTTTTTTTAAAATTTTAAATCAAAATAAATTATTCATATGTAAATAATAAATAATATAGTACAAAATTTTATAATTATTTTTTTATAGATATATTTACATATACAATAACTAAAACAATTACAACAGTTTAAAATTACAAAATTGAACCTTTAAAAATGGAGAAAAAAATAAATTTTAAAATACTAAAATCAAAACTACCAAAATAATTTTAAGACACCAAATGATCTTAAATAAAAATTTGATAAACATCAAAGTTGTAGAGGTCATGAAGATCTACAACTTTTATTTTGGTCATCTTATCATTTGATAAAATTTGAACTTTTCAAATTTGAAATTTTAAAAAATGATAAGTTCGAACCAAAATTTGAGACCCAAAATGATTTCAACATAAAAAGTGATGAATACTAAAGTTGTTCAACTCATTAATATCTACAACTTTTTATTTTAGTCATCTTGTCATTTGACAAAATTTAAACCTTTCAAATTTGAAATTTTGAAAAACGACAAGTTCGAACCAAAATTTGAGACCCAAATTGATTTCAACATAAAAAGCGATGAATACCAAAGTTGTTCAACTCATGAATATCTGCAATTTTTATTTTGGTCATTTTTTTATTTGATAAATTTTTAGCACACATTATTCACTAATCTTACACATGTCTCATATAATTTATAAAACCTTACGAGAGATGTGTCACATTTATGAACAATGTCATTACCACTTTGTCATATGAAGAAATGACCAATACAAAAGTTGTAGATCTTGATGAGTTATTCAACTTTGGTATTTATTACTTTTACAACTGAAATCATTTGGGATACCAAAATCTTGTCTGAAGTTGTATTTTTTTGAAATTCAAAATTTAAATTGCTCAAACTTTTCATATGTATATATTGATAAAACCAACAAAATAAATTGATAAAGAATGATTTTAGAAAATTTTAGGAAAAAAATTATTAGATTTGGAGTTAGTATGAGAAAGAAAAACTAGTTACAAATTTGACCCATAGATTAAAAAAGAAATCACACTGTTCACTATGATCATGTAAGGATCATCTAGAACAATGTGATTTCTCTTTTTAATATGTGGGTAAACTTTGTAACTGGTTGTTCTTCCTTATACTAACTTCAAATGTGTTGATTTTTTCCTAAAAAATCTAAAATCATGCTTCAGCATTTAAGTTTGATCAAACTTCGATGTGACAATGTTTTACACATTTTAAAATTTGAAATTTGACAAGTTCAAACCAAATTTTTAAACCATAAATGATTTCATATGTAAAAGTGATGAATATTAAAGTTGTTCAACTCATCAAGATCTACAACTTTTATTTTGGTCATCTTGTCATTTGACAAAATTGGAACCTTTCAAATTTGAAATTTTAAAAAATAACAAGTTCGAACCAAATTTGAGACTTAAAATGATTTCAACATAAAAAGTGATGAATACCAAAGTTGTTAAACTCATTAATATCTACAACTTTTATTTTAGTCATCTTGTCATTTGACAAAATTTGAACCTTTCAAATTGGAAATTTTAAAAAACGACAAGTTCGAACCAAAATTTGAGACCCAAATTGATTTCAACATAAAAAGCGATGAATACCAAAGTTGTTCAACTCATGAATATCTTACAAATTTTATTTTGGTCATTTCTTCATTGATAAATTCTTAGCACACATTATTCACTAATCTTACACATGTCTCATATAGTTTATAAAACCTTACTAGAGATGTATCACATTTATGAACAATGTCATTACCTACTTTGTCATATGAAGAAATGATCCAATACAAAAGTTGTAGATCTTGATGAGTTATTCAACTTTGGTATTTATCACTTTTTCAGCTGAAATTCATTTGGGATACCAAAATCTTGTCTGAAGTTGCATTTTTTTGAAATTCAAAATTTAAATTGCTCAAACTTTTCATATGTATATATTGACAAAACCAACAAAATAAATTGAATAGAGAATGATTTTAGAAAATTTTAGGAAAAAACCATCAGATTTGGAAGTTAGTATGAGGAAGAAAAACTAGTTACAAAGTTGACCCACAGATTAAAAAAAGAAATCACACTGTTCACTATGATCATGTAAGGATCATCTAGAACAGTGTGATTTCTTTTTTTAATCTGTGGGTAAACTTTGTAACTAGTTGTTCTCGCTCATACTAACTCTAAATGTGATGGTTTTTTTTCCTAAAAATTTCTAAAATCATTCTTCAGCATTTAAGCTTGATCAAATTTGGATGTGACAATGTTTTACACATTTTAAAATTTGAAATTTGAAATTTGACAAGTTCAAATCAAATTTTCAAACCCTAAATGATTTCATATGTAAAAGTGATGAATACAAAAGTTGTTCAACTCATCAAGATCTACAACTTTTATTTTGGTCATCTTATCATTTGACTAAATTTGAACCTTTCAAATTTTGAAATTTAAAAAAAGACAAGTGGGCACTGCAGGGGCGGCCGGTGATTGAGGCGCCCCTACAGATCAGCCCCAACTGTAGGGATGGCTCAGGTTACCAGCCGCCCCTATAGTGCCATCTATAGGGGCGGCTGGGCTGCTGGGGCCTGAGGACGCCCACTGTAGGGGCGCCCCCAACCCCAGCCTCCCCTACAGTAAAAATGCCCACGTTCCTGCTGTAAGAATCTGGTGTAGTGATATACCTTTGTTCCACTATTTCGTCTCACTTTCTTGATGTACTCTGCATGATTTAGTCCAACGGATTTCTCCTATAGACTTTTAGGGCTTATGATCATGTAATAATGTTATATAATTTGTACATTGGATGTGTCAACAAATTTGTACATAATATCCTTTTCCTAGGATTATCTCGAAGGTATTGAGATTTGTGTTCTCTTGAAGCAATTCAACTATTAGTTTAAACTACTACAAATCTTATGTAGTGTTCAACAAGAACTTGTGATGACAAGGTCCAAACTTTAATATTATGATGTATTACACATGTAAAGATTAAGACAATACATGTCATCACCTTGAATAGACCTTACAATGGTCTAGAAGAACCAAAGTTCAAACCCTGATATACATTCCTATTCACTTCAGGGCATATAGTGGATCTTTAATTTCCACACCAAGATGGAGACACGTTACCTTCATGACACCTACTAACTAATACGAACATAACCAGCTTCAAAATAGATAATCAAGGTTATCACTACCTACTATCCGCATTCTTCGATGGGGCTAGTCTCAGTTTATGCTGTCACTAGAGAAAAACATCACATCTAAGACTAGCCTAACATAATTCACATGACCATTGAAAAAATAATAGCCATACTAGTTCAGTGATTAAACTCTACTACGTCTAGACAGGAAACATGTAAAAATGAAATAAATATAATAGAGGAAATCTAATAAAATGAGGAAAGATAACTTAGCAAGCTCACCGGTCTAAGAGACCACTAGATTCCATGAGATACATAAAGTACTTGAAGTTAATGCAGAATAAAAGCTTGAATCAAAGTAAAATAGAAAATCCAATATACCATAATGATAAAATTGTCTTACAACTTAAAATAAGATAGAAGAGGGACTCTGCCAAACTCCAAAGAAGGCTATTATGAAACAGGGCCTAAATTGATGAGGACATGACACCTATGGATACGTCCATGAAAGTTAAACACAAGGTGAGCTTGTTCCTAGGATTGCACAACGATATAAGTAAGAATTTGTTGCTACCTAATGTCGGCACTTTCAATGTGTTTAGGGAACGATTTGAGGATGCTAGGAACCTTGGAGAGACTTCATACATGGCCTCTATAACTCATGGGACATGGATGCACCATGCTCAAGATCCATCTTGGGGTACAAGACCATTAAAGCACAACATTTGGTTCATCAGCAGCCCGATAGTACCTCATTGGGAACACTATAACTCCTCCATCCGGAATGTGATCGATTGAGGTCAATGAGAACTTGATGAAAAGCTTGTTTCATAAGCTTTCAAATAGATCTGGTGCCACCTCAATATCGCATCAGCAAGGTCTTCAAATAATTACGACAAGCTGCTGCTATTTCTGCCAAGTGTTGCAATGTTGTCTTGGAATTGACATTTACCTTTGGAACCCTATCCCAAGTTGGAACATGTCCCAATCATGTGCAGAACACTTCAAAGATGGCCAAGTATGATCTCCTCCTTGGTCACCACTTTAGGAGGCCAGCGTGCATCTAGGCCAAGTTGGAGGTCCAATCCATATCAAGTTCGAGTCCATCTTAGACTCTAGGAGCAGCCCGCACTAGAACAGACACACTGGTCGCATACTGACTCCATTTTATTTGTTCTACATATGGATGGAAGATAATTTCATAAGCTAACCAATGACTTTGGTCCTACATCAAAATTCCTTCTAAATCGAAGATAATCATCGTCAAAACAAGTGTGGACATGCAGAATCTGTTATAGTGTTGAGTCACCGTCTTTTAGGCGGGCCTTGTAACTTTGAGTTGTCGTTATCGCCCAAATTAGGGTTTGAATTTTGCTTTAGATCAATCTGTCTTTGAACAGTTATCATTATCGGTTTGTGAGACCCTAACTTTGAGTTCTTAATAACCGCCGGCTCTCAAAAAATAGGCAGTGAAGGTCCCGGTGGTGATAACACAATATGTAGTAGTGTTGTCTCCTAGAACCA
Organism: Miscanthus floridulus; assembly: GCF_019320115.1. Taxonomy (NCBI): domain Eukaryota; kingdom Viridiplantae; phylum Streptophyta; class Magnoliopsida; order Poales; family Poaceae; genus Miscanthus; species Miscanthus floridulus. The sequence continues at coordinate 58,879,862 of NC_089584.1, forward strand.
TTTTTGCGGTAGTGGCAATTTGAAATATTTCATATCATAGGGCATAGGAATTATGATAACCATTTTAGTGTTGTCTCCTAAAACTATTTAGCCTTTTCTTAGCATGTTTTTCTAGATTCGTAGCTGCATGTACATACACTATCGGGAGCGGGAGCTTTGCCGTGTGCCTAGGGCACACGGCAAAGCCATGAATACACTTGGCAAAGGGTTTGCCGAGTGTAACACTTGGTAAAGGGCATTTGGCAAAAATTTCATCGGCAAACTAACTTTGCCGAGTGTTTTTCATTGGACACTCGGCGAAGACTTTGCTGAGGCCCCAAAAACACTCGGCAAACATTTTTTGAAAAAAAATAAAAAAAGCATCAGCTGCTCTGACGCTGGCCCACCACCGCCGCTCGTTGGATCCACCAGTGCCCTAGATCCGCCACCGGGGGGGCTGGCGCCCTGGTTCCACCGTCGACGGGCGCCACCGCCCTGGATCCACCGATGGAGGAAGGAGGCACCGCTCTGGATCCGCCACCGGGAGCTCTAGATCCACCATCGGAGGAAGGAGCCACCGCCCTGGATCCGCCACCGGGAGCTCTAGATCCACCGCTGGAGGACGGCGCTATGGGGAGGGAGGGGAGGGAGAGAGAGCTAAGGCCGGATTCTGGCTCTAGGCCACCGAGGCGCTGCTCCTCTGGGTCGCCGGGGCGCTGCTTCTCTTGGCCGCCGGGGAGGCCGTAGAGGATCCTCCTTGCTAGGGCACCTACCGAGGCTCCTCATCGCGGGGCCGGGGCTCCTCACCAGGGCACTCTCCGCTGGGGCACCTCCTCACCAAGGCCGGGTCTCCTCCTTGCCAGGGTGCCTACCACCGCTATGGGGGCAGAGAGGGCAGGCGCCACCACTGTGGAGGGAGAGAGGGCGAGCATTGCTGCTGTGGGGAGGGAGTGGAGGCTGCGTGCCGCTCGGTGTGGGAGAGGAAGTGAGCGCACTCAATCCAGGCAGGAGAGGGAGGAGGAGGGGGCCGTGCCAGATCCAGGTCGGAGAGGGAGCAGGGGAGGGCGCCGGAGGAGGAGGGAGAGAGAGCAGGGGAGGGCATCGAAGGAGGAGGAGGGAGAGGGGCATGCAGGGTGATGGAGGGCGCGGTGTGCGGGGTGACCGAGGGGGCGGTGTGCGGCTTTTATTTCCAGGAAAAAAATTTTTTGCCGAGTGTTGTAGATCTAGCACTCGGCAAAGGGTTTTTATTATTTTTTTCTTCTCCTTTTTTTCAGGATTTTTTTAATATTTCTTTGCCGAGTGTTGCAGATCTAGCACTCGGCAAAGATTTTTTTTCTTCTCCTTCTTTTTTAGAAAAAATATTTTATATTTCTTTGCCGAGTGTCGTAGATCTAGCACTCGGCAAATATTTATTTTCTTCTCCTTCTTTTCTAGAAATAATATTTTATTTCTTTGCTGAGTGTTTTTTACACTCGACAAACATGTTCTTTGCCGAGTATTTTTTTTTGTTTACACTTGGCAAACCCCCTATTTTACCGAGTGTTTTTAGCGCAGTACTCGGCAAATCACTTATTCACCGAGTGTCCGAGAGAATACATCTCGGTAAACATAAAAACATTCGGCAAAGAGTAGGATTCCGGTAGTGATATGCATGTGTGTAGTAAGCTAGCTTATATACATAGCAGTGTCATATCCCAACCACTACTGGAGGCGCCCTGCTTTGCCGAGGGCACTAGGGCACTCGACAAAGGCCCAAAAGCCCTCGGCAAAGGCTTTGCCGAGTACCTGCCCTCGGCAAAGAGCCCTCGGAAAAAAATTTAACGGCAAAGAGGCTCTTTGCCGAGGGCCATTTGTCGGGCACTCAGGCAAATCCTTTTCTGAGTGCCAACGGGCGGCACATGACAAAGAAAAGCAGCCATCAACTGACGCTGCTCCATTGACGGCGCCTTTGCCGAGTGCCGACAGTTAGGGCACTCGGCAAAGACATTTTTTATTTTTTTTCAAAAACTCTTTGCCGAGTGCCGTGGTGGCAAGGCACTCGGCAAAGACATTTTTTATTTTTTTTAAAAAAACTCTTTCCCGAGTGCCACGGCGGCGCGCACTCGGCAAAGACGTTTTTTAATTTTTTTAAAAAGCTCTTTGCCGAGTGCCTCCCTAGCTTGGCACTCAGCAAAGATTTTTTGCTTTTTTTTAAAAAAAATCTTTGCCGAGTGCAATGTCCTGCCACTCGGCAAAGTTTCCAGCTTTGCCGAGTGCCATGACCATTGCACTCGGCAAATCAACCGAAATTGCAATTTTTTTTGTTTTTTGCATTCCACTGACACAAACAGTTCAAATATATATCACATGTCATATATATATCACAAACATCATAATAATCACATATATATCACAACGAAACCATTTTCACACATTATATCACAACCACAATTCAAATAACAACATATCGCAACCACAAGTCAAATATCACAACCACAAGTCACAAATTCACAACCACAGTCCATCAAGTCCAAGCACAAGTCACAACCACAAGTGAAGCTCAAGTCCAAGCACATGACGAAGCACAACTCCTCAAAAAGGCGGCCTATGACACGATGGTGAAGCAAAGGCTCCATCATTCGGTGATGCATGAGCGGGGTTATTCGAACCCGCCGACGGAGGCTGCAAAAAGGATAAGAGGTTGCATGTGTGAGATTCATCTAGTAAGTTTCTATGTGAAGTATTGGTGTATGTCATAGCTAGTGTAAGCATCTAGTAAGTTTCTATGTCAAGCATCTAGTAAATTGAGAATGTCAAGCATGGTTGTATGTCATAGCTAGTGCAAGCATGTAGTAAGTTTCTATGTCAAGCATCTAGTAAGTTTCTATGTCAAGTATGTAGTAAGTTTGTATGTCAACCATGGTTGTATGTCAAGGAAGCATCTAGTAAGAGTGAACTTTCATACTTACAGGAGTGGCTTGTAGAAGTAGGCGGTGGAGGAGCTGCCAATGGCAAAGGTACACCCCCTTGCTGGACACTCCGCATGATGGCCTCCATTTCTTGCATCCTCCTCTCCTGGGCCACGAATGCTTCCCTCTAGGCCTATAGCTGCATGCTCTGAGCCTCGACCACGAGCTTCTGGGCCTACAGCTCGACCTGCAATACAAACTTCAATGTTTTAGTAATGCAAATGTAACTTAGGTGTGCAAAGATGAACGTACGACGAGTAAAACAGGACGTACCTCGAGAGCGTCGACCCGCTGCAGTGACAGAGTAGGCCGTGGGCGTATGGGCTGGCTGGAGCTCGTGCTCCATGCTCGGAGCACGTCGAGAAAGGGAACAGTGGTGGAGTCGATGGCGCCGTCTGCAATCCATAGCCGCCCATGCTTCTTGCCTCCTCCTAGCCTCATGATGGTCTCTGCATCAATGGGCTCAGTGCGCACATCGTAATCTTCCCCATGGACCTCCCTCACCTTTGAGGTGTACTCTTGGACCTTAGTGTGCATGGTCGGGTCGGAGTACACCTCGCGCGGGACAGACGGGTCGAAGGAGACAGAGGAAGACGCCCTACCCATGTGGGACATAGCCCACGCAGAGAACTCCGAGACCTCCACGCCCGGGTGTGCAGCCTCCTGCGAGTAAGACGGCAAGATGGAGAGAAATAAGGCAGAACTCAACGTCAAATAAGATAAAAGAAATCACTTACATATGCTTGTTTGTAGGCGGGGAGGCTGCGACTGCCTTGATGGTGAGTAGCACCTCGCCTCAGCAGACGCTGGTCCCACTGCCTCGCGTGGTTTTGAGCGAAGTCGTTGGACAACCACCTGTCCACGATCATCTCCCAGCACACGGAGTGGGATCGGCACCACCAGGGAATCACCTACAAGTCATCGATTATTTGACATAGAAAAAGATAAAATTAAACCGACTTAATCTCAAAATGAATCATTATTAATGTTTTTTCGTCTACCTCAAGGTACTGGGCCCGGGACAGCTCCACCTGTCTTGCATCAGGCTTGCTGATGGACTGCTTCAACACCACGGCGTAGTAGTCTCTGTGGGCCTACACGCACGCCTCGTGGTGCATGTCGGTGACATACTTCCTACAGGCGGTGGCAGCCGCCTGATCCGCCCAGGCCTCAAGTCCTTCTTTCGACTTGAAATACCTCTGCATACAAAACTGATGCATCCATTCATTATTTCAATAAAAGACTTGCCCAATGAAAATGTTGTGCGAGAGAGACTTACCCAAAACTCCGCCAGTACCCGCTCCTGCTTGTTGTGGTACCTGTCGTCAGGGGCCAACTGGTACCTGTCCCACGTGTAGGCCGGCTCCCACACGTCCTCAGGACATGTTCACAAGGCCGGGGTACCATTTCCTGCACAAAACACCAAGGATGCTCCGGGGGGAGCGTGCAGGAGCACCCGACAAAACCAACCAGGCCCTGTACAAGTGATTAAGAAAATTTATCAGTTCCTCTTTTGATTTCCAACATTATCATATGAAGTAGTTGTGATAACATCTATAGTTACTTACCTCTTTGCCATAGGGCGAATCAGTGCCCGGTTGCGAGGAAGCGGAGGCTAAGGGAGGCTCGCGGGACCTCGCTGGTAGACAGTCGGGGTAGCGGAACTGTCACCCTCGGTGGCCTTGCCCTCGGTGGCCTCGTCCTCGGCCGCCTCGTCCTCAGTCTGTCGGACGTCCTCGTCCTCGACCTCATCCTCGAGCATGGCCGTCACGTGCTCCTCCTCCATCACCTCATCTAAAGGTGGCGGGGAAGGAGTCCGCTGCCTCCTGCTGACCCTTCTCCTCCTCCTCTAACCTCCTGTGGACGCTACCCCTGACCCCGACCCCTCGTCTAAAATGGGAGGGCATGGTCTCCCGTAAAGGGAGGCCGTCTCACGTCGTGGACGGCTGCTCGCCATCACCTGCAATCACAAAGAATGAACAAGACTTATTAGTATATATTTTAGAAATAGATTCAAAATAAATAAAGAAAACACAAACTAAAACAAACGTAATATTACATGTATTAGGAATAATCTTCATGATTAGGATCATATGTGTCATCATCACTGTCAAAATTGTCCAAATGGGCAACACTATCTGAAGGTTCTATGTTGTCTTCGTCGTCATTGCCTAGCCTTAATCGGTCAAGCATTTCTATGTCCTTGGCATTTTGCACCACATCTCCATCAACCTCGTCATCCTCTGTTTCATTGTCTACTTCCATTTCGATTCGCTTCGGGTAAGACTATCTCAAACGTGCCTGGTAGCCCATCTTCTTGATAGAACTGTCCATTCATATGTGTTTGCGTTGAAGTTGTAATCGTCATCGTTTGGGGCAGGTAGTTTACCGTGTGGAGACACCTGGTGCACAATAGCCCAACCCTTAAGATCCACTTTGTCTTGGTTGGCATATCACGTATAGTACACCTACACAGGCCTATTGAGCCACAATGTAGACATCTTTTCCTGGATAGACAGAATCTTCTCGAATCTCGACTAGCCCAAGATGAGGGGTCCGTCTCGTTTCTCGAGGATTAAACCAGTGGCATTTGAACACGACAGGTTTATGTTTGTGACCATGAAATGAGAGTTCACATATTTCCTCAACTCTACCATTGATAGTCGAGGCCATCAGTGTCGGGCGTACAAACTCCGCTATTTGTGGTTTTCCGTTTGGGCCGAGTCTGCTCATATCTTATTGTGTGGAAGCGATATCCGTTCATGTCATTAACCGAATAAATGACTGCACCCTAACATCATAGCCGCCTGCAACCTGTCTCAACTCCTCACTCATGGACGAGTCAGTCTGGGCCTGCAAGCTCAAGCATGATAGGTCGTTATATTAATCGAACGAACGAGAAACTTGGAATATAGAACGTGGGAGCTAAATTGGACATTACATTTTGTTTGAACCAAGAAATGAAATCAGGCCTCCCCGCACCCAGCACCCCGAGAAAGAAGGATGTCATGTTCCTGCGAGGTAGGATCCCTTGATTGATGCCAGGACTCACGAACAAATTCCCTGTCCGAACGAGAATCAGTGGGGTTGCATGAAGAATATTCAGGGCGTATTGAAACAAGTTCGTTGAGAACTTACTCAACGAATGACTGCACCTCGGGAAGGTTGGTCAACACATATAGCATGACACTTCGCCACTCTTCATTTCCTAATATCTATTGGTCGATCCACTTGCGCTGCCGAGTTGGCCTTGGAACAGGCTGTGGATCCATTCATTTTTGCCAACATTGTAACGAGGGAGTGGATTATGATTGCTAGGAAGTTTCGGCTTGTAGTATAGTGTTGTGAAGTTTGCCACCTCCTCCCTTAGACTTGCCTCTGCAATGGAAGCCTCAATTCTAGGCTTTATTTGTACATTTCTTGCGAAGAGTCTTTAGACATCTCTCGATTGGATAGCACCACCAGGCTTGCATGGGCCCCCCCAAACGTGCCTCGAACGGGAGGTGCACAATCAGATGCTGCATGGGCAAGAAGAAGCCAGGTGAAAAGATCTTTCTCAGCTTATAGAGCAACATAGGTGCCGCTTTTTACAAGTCCTAAGCGACTGGTCCTGAGATATCTCCTTGGCACTAAGCTGACGGAAGAAAAAGCTCAACTCTGCCAGCACTTGCTAGACATGGTCAGGGACATAGTCTTGGACCATCACTGGAAGAAGCCGCTCAATCCATATGTGGTAGTCATGACTCTTCATCCCGTTGACTCGTAAAGTGCCTAAGTTCACTCTCCTGCTCAGATTCGCTGCATATCCATCTAGGAATATTAACGTCTTGATCCATTTTAGTACTTCCCTCCTTTGATCGGGTTCCAAGACAAAATCGACCTTAGGTCTTTTCCATTGTTTGTTTCAGCCCACTAGGAAGCCACATCTCTTGTTTCGGTCTATCACACAACGTCGCTAGGTCCACTCTAGCCTTAACGTTGTTCTTAGACTTGTCAGTGTTCATGAGAGTTCCCCAAAGTGCCTCGGCGATATTCTTTTCGGTGTGCATTACATCAATGTTATGTGGCAGAAGAAGGTCATCAAAATAGGGGAGCCTCGTCAAGCCGGACTTATGAGTCCACATATGTTCCTCACCATATCCCACAAAACCACCTCCTTCATTAGGCACAAGAGCATCTATCTGAGCACGCACCTCAGCACCACTCTTCATGTGCGGTTTAGGGTCTATCACTGCAACACCTTTCGTAAAGTTCTTGATGTCTTGTCTGAATTGATGGTTAGAAGGGAGGAATTGATGATGCCTGTCGAACGATGAATACTTGCCACCCTTCTTCAACCAAATGAACCTCACAGCTTCCTTGCATATTGGGCACGGGAACTTCCTGTGGACACACCAGGCGGTGAATAACCCATACGTCAGGAAGTCATGCAGGGAGTAGTGGTACCAAACATGCATCTTGAAGGATGATTTTGTAGCTCGGTCCGTATGTCCATACCCCCTTCTCCCAAGCGTCGATCAATTCATCAATCGTAGGCTCCATGTACACACCCATATTACTCCCCGGGTGTCCTAGGAATTATCAACGACAAGAAGACGTTATGCCGTTGAAAGGAGATGCCGGGGGGGAGAGATTTAGGGGGATAACAAACACGGGCCAACATGTGTATGGGGCAGACAACTATCCATAAGGATTGAACCCATCTGTTGCCTAACGCGACACGTACATTATGAGCCTCAAGCTGCTTTGTCAGGATGTTTGTCATTAAAGTACTTCTATGCTTCGGCATCAGGACGGATGCACCATAGTCCATGGCTTGTACCGTACACCTTCTTTATGCCATGTCATCTAGTTTCGCGGATTCCTCGATCATGAAAAGCCGTTGGATCCTCGGCACAAACGGAAGGTGTCCGTAGGACTTTCTGCGGGGATCGTAAGCTGCCTCTTCTGGCCATCTCCAGAGTCTACCTCCAGGTACCTTGAGGATTTACACTTCAGGACAGTAGTTTGCATCCTTGTGATCTTTCCTAAATAAGACGCACCCCTTCGGAACAAACATGTATCTTGTCATATGGCATCTTAAGCATACGAAGTAGTTTCTGTGACTCGTGCAAGTTCTTCGGTCAGAATGTGCTTCTCTGGTAGCATGCTGCCAAACACGGCCAACATCTTATCAAAGCCTTAGCGACTCAAATTCAACTCGGCCTTCAACCCCATAACACGTCCAATGGCATCCAGCTGAGAAACCGTTGTACTCTCATGAAGGGGTTTCCATGCCGAGTCCAACATTTCGTAGAAGGCCTTAGCGGCTTCCTCCATCTCCTCCTTCTCACGTCCTTCTGCGAAGTGAGCTTGGTGAGTGTCATCTAGCATGTCTGCTACTCCGGCATCATCATCAAAAGCCTCGAGGCGTGGTCTCACCACCTCCGCTCTTATACGATCTGCTTCACCATGGTGGATCCACCGGTGGTAGCCAGCCGTATAACCATTGTACACAAGATGTTTACCCATGGTCACCTTGTCTACCCTTCTGTTGTTGTCACATTTGCTACAGGGACACCAAAGTTTAGAATGTCCTTTAGCTACACCCGAGCTCCATGCATGTTCCAAGAAAGCATCTGTGGAGATGTCTGAGTTTTATGCATCTGACGTCACAACTTGCTCAAAATATTCTCAATTTTTTACCACAGCCTACACATGCGATAACATGACACCTCGACAAGTTTTGTGATTTTCGAACTTCGTATGGACTTTATATAATTTTAAAACACTTTTCCGGCAAGTGGCTCGTCATGTTACATGAAGAAGATGCGCGAAATTTGATGCGAGTTCGTGGATAGAGACTCAACATACACCAAATACCATGAATAACATTTTTCGAAGCACTAAATTACAATATTCCATGCACTTGCAGTTCAAATTTGAATTATATATAAAAATTCAACATAATCAAATTAATCAACCAAATATAACAAAAAAAACTAGAAAAAGCACCAAATTTGAACATGAAGTTGTAAACAATGTAGGCGGGCCCAACAAAAAATTTGGGATCAAAAACAAAAAAAAAATGAAAATTTGCCGAGTGTCCAGCTTGGCACTCGGCAAAGACTGTCTTTGCCGAGTGCTGGGCCAGGGGGCACTCGGCAAAGAATTTTTTTTAAAAAAATTCAAAAACGGTTAAAAAGTCTTTGCCGAGGGCCTAACGGTGATGCCCTCGGCAAATATTGACGGCAGGGGGTGGACGTCGTGTCAGGCGGTGTTGCCGAGGGCCGGACCTTAGTCGAGGGCTAGCCCTCGGCAAAGAATTATTGTTGCCCCCTCGGCAAAAAATTATTGTTGTCGTGTGCTTGTATTTGTCGAGGGTCTAGCCCTCGGCAGACTGTTCTTTGCCGATGGTCAGACCCTCGGCAAAGATGCTCTGTCTGGCAGTGCACCACCACCACCACCTCTCACCCGGGACGGAGAGAAGGGAAATGACGATAAAGGGAAAAGGCATCGGAGGTTAGCTAATGACAACAATAATTAAAAAGGCTAAGCACCTTTAACCCGTACAGGTACTGTTGCTGGGAGCTGACGAATTGGCGATGATGATGACGAGACGGCGATAATGCATGTGTGGTGTGGTCGACTGATGCTGGTTGCTATTGCCCCCCGGCCGGCCCACATGCAGCTAGCTAGCTAATAATAGCATGCATTGCCATGACATGGCCATTATATTGCTGCCGATGGATCGATGGAGTTTGTTGTCGCATCGTGGGATTATTGTACTTGATCGCCTCTCTTCCCCGCACCTCAAGCTACCTGCTTTATTTCCTTACATCTCCTCCAACCCACCCCCATCCATTAGCCCACGGGGGCCTTGCCCTGCCCTTACCTTAGCTTGCTTCAACCTCACTTTATTAGTAGCTAGCTAGCTAGAGTGCCCAGTGCCCGTTCGATCTTGCTCGCAGAGAGAGACTAGCACAACGACCACTGCTGGTTGATTCTTTTTTTTCTCCCCTTTTATTTCGCTACAAGCTATAGTTTTGTTCAGCGCAACTTTAATAAGATCCAGTCTGTTATCTCTAGCTTAAGTCTCAAGCATCGAACTGCCTGCTGTCCCCTGCATGCCCTGAGAGCTGAGCTGAGCTGCTGAGATAAAGAGCCAACCGTCGCTTTTAATTTATACCGCCCGCCAGGCCATCTCATCATCATTGTTGCCATCGCCTGCCGCTAACTGGCGGCTGCTGCTGCTCTGCGACCTGCGGTACTAGTCTTGAAGAAACTGATCTGATCCCGCAGCAGAAGCAACGGTCGATCGGGCCGGCTAGCGCGTGCGGCGGGCGGTGGCAAAGAGTGTGCCCCATCCATCCGATTGATCCATGGGGCGCGAGGCGGCGGCGACGAGGTCCAAGCTGCGGAGGGGGCCTGTGGTCGCCGGAGGAGGACGAGAAGCTCTACAATCACATCATCCGATATGGCGTCGGCTGCTGGAGCTCAGTCCCAAAGCTTGCAGGTATATATAATGCTGAATGAATTTGCTTGATATATATAATCTCCTGATGTTGCCTTGCACTGTGATCGATATAGTTAATTAGAGAATGTTTTTTGTGTATGTAGGCTTGGAGAGGTGCGGCAAGAGCTGCAGGCTGAGATGGATCAACTACCTGAGGCCTGACCTCAAGAGGGGCAGCTTCTCCCAGCAGGAGGAGGATCTCATCATCAGCCTCCACAAGATACTAGGCAACAGGTATAAGCTAGTAGTAAACAACACACTTAATTTGGAGCAGGAAGCCACACACCCACACTTGCTGATTTATTTTAGTATTGCACTCAAATGAACAATGACAATCTCACTCAGAGTTTCTTATGTCAGTTAGCACCCACATACTACATACATACATGTAATGACTATAAGCTACAACACATGCATCATGTGAATATATATGTGATTATACGTGATCCATCAGGTGGTCCCAGATCGCATCGCAGCTGCCGGGGCGGACGGACAACGAGATCAAAAACTTCTGGAACTCGTGCATCAAGAAGAAGCTCCGGCAGCGGGGCATCGACCCCGCCACCCACAAGCCGCTTAACGACGACGTCGTCGCTGCGGACAACGACGCCGTGGCACCGCATCATCATCAGGACGATGACTGCGGCGCCGCCAATATTAATAACAAGCAGCAGCTCCCCTCAACTGACGACCACCACTGCTTCGCCATGAGCAGCGACGACCCTCTCGCGCCGCCCTCCCCGACCGTCAGCTTCGACCCACTGTCCGTGACCAACGTCCCGGCAATGCACCAGGGCTCCTACGGCTCGTGCGGCCGCTCCGACAACCACCTCTGCGACTACGGTGGCGGCGTGGACGTGGTCTCGGACGCCGCCACGACGTACAGCGCCGCCTACACAGGCGGCGGCCGCGGCGACAGCTCCAGCAACAGCAACGGCACCTGGACCTGCGGCGGCGGCGAGCTGATGCCGCCGCACACGGACATGTTCGGCCGCGATGCCGAGGCGGCGTACCAGTTGGACCCGGCCAAGTACAGCCCCTGGCAGAACCACCAGCAACAGCACCCGGCGGCGGCGAGACTCCATGGTCACAGCGTCAGCGGCGGCGATGCGGGCTTCCCGATCCGGCGGGACCTGCCGGATTCCTGCTTCGACCTCGCCCGTAGCGCGCTGGAGGACGAGTTCGGCGTCGACTTTCTCTAGCCCACGACTCCGCCCGCCGCCGCGCGCCGGCCGAGAGGTCGCTGATGCATGTCGTCGACGTCCAACACTCACTCGACACTCGACAGACACACCTCATTCACTACTACCTCAGAAGATCACCCAACAAAAGACACTCCTGAAGCATCTTTGTCTGGCATGCATGTTCGTTCGTTATTTCCCCCCTTCTTTTCATCAGGTCCGGTCCTACTTATTGGGACCGATCGATCAAGTTGTTTAATTAACACGTTGGTGGTATGGTATACTGCGTTTACAATAAGGGCTTTATTCTATGTATTATACATACTATATATACACCTCAATTATATTCATGGGAACCATATTTTGTCATTGTAAGTACGTAGCCCAAATTTGAGCTATATATATTACACTATCCCTAATCTGGACATCACTGTCGGTTCAAAAACCACCTTCACTGTCGGATTTTGAACTGACAGTGGCATACCGGCAGTGATGGGGGTTGGCATCACTGTCGGTTCTTAAAAACCGACACTGATCTACAGGAAACACTGTCGGTTTCTGTCTCCACCCGACAGTGTCTAGTTGAACAACACTGCCGGTTTGTAGTCCTAACCGACAGTGAAGGTTGCTTCAAGAGTGTCGGTTCATAGATCAAGCCGGCAGTGCTGAGCTAGCCCACACTGTCGGTTCATGGCTCAAGCCGGCAGTGTTGAGCTAGCCAACACTGTCGGTTGAGGGCTCAAACCAGCAGTGTTGAGCAAGACAACACTGTCGGTTCATGGCTCAAGCCGGCAGTGTTTTGTAAGACAACACTGTCGGTTTGTTGATAACCGGCAGTGTTTTGCAAGACAACACTGTCGGTTCGTTGCTAACCGGCAGTGATGGTCCATTCATATTTTATTGTTTTATAATTGATTTTAATTTATATTTTTTCGTGGAATCAAGTTTCGTTTTATATACGCTACGTAGACGACAGGTCCATCAATATTAAACATTACAAATCTTACGGTTACAGTTCAAATATTCTTATTTAGATCCCGATCCCTCAAAATAAAAAAGAAAGATTCTCAGACTTCTTACAATAATCTAGCGAGCCGCTCTGGGCCATACTGGTCCTTGTACCTCATGGATTGTGCAATGGAAAATACTCCATCGTTTTCCAATACCTCGGCTAAGATGAATTTTGCGATCTCCGATTGTAGTGCGACGATCTCCATGTCTAACAGCCATTGGTGGTTATATTTCTTGTGCTGTCGTTCAAAAAAGATGATATCCAAAGAGGAACAGTAAATCATTTTGTTGAATTATTAACAGACATAAATGAAATAAGGATTATACACACCAACTTATCGGCTTCTTCCGATTTCCCACTGATATAGCGAAGCATTGCCCACATTACATAAAACCCGTATTCATTGTTTCCTGCCGGCTATGACAGGTACTTCCCCTCCATTTCGACAACCTTGAATGGGATCGACGTCCCACCGATATGTCTTCTTCGGACACTAAGCAACATTAAAGGGAGAAACATTAGAAAGCGGTATGTGTGATTAGAAAATAATATGTTATTAGGACCGCTTACTAATTTAGCACTGCCACCAGTGCATCATGATGATGAAATGGTTTTTTCTTCGAGTCCCACATCTCGATCAGATTTTTGGCAAGATTGACACAAATGAAGATGAAATGGTTGCTACAATAACAGAATCCTAATTATCGAACAATCTTAACGAAAAAAGAAGCATAAAATTAAAAGCCAAGAACACATACTCGCAGTTGTAGGCTAGAAGTATGTGGGTTTTCTTCTTTATCGTGAATTCGTCGAAAACAACAATCAATATCTGTTTTAGGTCTTCCACGTCACATTCATAGAGGCCTAGACATGTCCTCTCATTGACTCGCAAGGGGTCCAAGAAGCCTATGTAATCCCATTTGCTTTTTAGAATACAAAATTTTGCTATACACCTACATAAGATCATGGAAAGTGCTCAAAAGTTAACAATTTATCTCGAGAGAGTAGTTAATTGTAATATCGTGCGTGTAGGGTACTTACATAGTCCACATCGTCAACATTTGAACATCGAGAGAGCATTTCTGGTATAGCTAGAACAAGCACTCCCACTCGACATCGAACTTCTCTTCTTCAAGATAATGGAAAACATGTGGTGAACGGATAATAACCTCAACCAAAGTCGTTCGTCTCTGTTGCTTGAGTCATGTAATATTCAAGCAACTGGCACATATATGTTGCCAAATTTTTATACTCGTCATCAGGAACCAAAAGATTGCCCCTTTCATACTTCATTGCCGGTGTTTCTGTCCCTTGTACATCATAATAGATGTTCGCGGCCTCTTCCATGGTTAATCCTAGGTTGTCTTCGACGTACTTTTGTATGTTCCTTAAATCTTTATTGTGTATTTCTTTGTCTCTTGTTGTAGCATATTTATTCTGTGTTTGCCTTTCGAATTCGGACTTCAACAAATACGAAGGCAGTGAGGCACAGAGATTGAAGAAACTAACACAGTCTTCCTTTGAGATGTGTGCTGTAATTTTTTCTTTCATCAAGGTGGTAAAGCTGCCACTGAACGACCTTTTTCTTTTCTGTTGGTCCACTTTAGGAGCATTAGCGACCGAATCCAAGGACCTTTTCTGCGACTGGGAGGATGTCCTTGATCTTGTTTTGGATTGAGGTGGAGGAGGAGGAGGATGACGACGAGAATTCTGTTTTCCCGGCACTGATGAAGATGGAGGAGGGGGAGGAGGAGGAAGAGGAGGAGTCTCTTTTCTCGAGGCTGATGAAGATAGAGTCGGACGAGGAGGAATAGAAGGAGACCTCTGTCTTCTTGGGGGTGATAGCTCCGGATGAGGAGGGGAGTGATCTCTATTGGGAGATGATGAGTGATCATCGCAGGTGGGCAAAGACTCGCAGTCGTCCTCATCATCAGAGAACAATTGATGGTCAAGCTTAATGAAGCGCCTGCGTCAGGCCACTTGAGAGCCCTTGTTTTGACCAAGTTTTGGCCTGTCATCCGCTACGGGGTACTCAATGGGTATCTTATTAAACTTCTTATCAAGTATTCTGTCAATAGTGACGCGAGCGTACCCCTGTGGAATTGGGTGGCCATTAATTGTCCCATCTCTCGCAGGACAGGCCTGGCCAAGCACCACCTTGTCCCACTAAAAAAATCTAGGTTTATATGACAAACTGAAAATGTCTTGGTAAATACAGGATTTGTCATAAAAAGAATCTTATGACGAAAAAGCAACGTCATGCCAGTCGTCATATAACGACCGTCACAAATTGTACCTTGTGACGATAATATAAAAAACCATCACAAAATGTGATGACCTTCTGTGATGGTTTTGTTTTGTTGTCATATATTACTGTCATTTAATGACTACTGTAACTGTCACATATTGGTTGGTCAACTCATCACCTAATACGCCAACCGTCACAAATTGTATCCTAGGAACCCTGATTTAGACATCTTATTGTGACGATAGGACAGATTTTGTGACATTTACATTATGACGAATGTGTCATTGCCATATGTATTAATTCAATGACAAATGTCACAGATGTTTCCAGCATTCTCAACATAGCTCATACATATCAGCCAAGCCATCATCCACACATTCTAGAGCATAAGGCAGAAGACACAATTACTTGTAAGTTCAAACATCACACTAGTTCCAAGTTTCATCACACAAGTTCAAACATGCAAATAGGTGAGGCCTGTTGAGCAAGAATCTGTGCTTCCAATTGTTCCTGCTTTAGATGAAGGAAAATGTGAATCCTATTAGATGTGGACATAGCTGTTACTCAACCAAATTTAAAATCACTAAGTATTATAGAGCAACAAACTGAATCATCTATTACTTATGAACTGGTGAAAAACAATTTCATTATCCAAATTTAAAATGGCTAAGTATTATAGAGCAACAAACCCAATCATCTATTACTTATCAATTATCATGTACAGGTTTAGTTAGAGAATAGTTAATAGCAGCCAATGCACATAAGCACTTAGATAACTTGGAATTCAGAGAAATAAAAATAAGCAAGTCCAGGTTCAATACAGTAAGTAAGGACATGTTTCATAAAAAAGCTTGTATTGTAACCATAAAGTTGCAACAGGGAAGGAAAATGATTATAGTCTACCTTCTTTTCTTCATAGGCTTGATTTTAATGATGCCCTCAAAGAAACTTTCCTGACAACTTATTAGTCATCCTGCTCAATGATCAAAGAGATATGACAAGCATGAGGACTTATTGTAAGTAGTAAACTGACAAGAAAGTTTACTACATGAGAACTTTGTAAGTTTACTGACAAGAAAATTAGGACCATTTTTAGGTAGCAAATTGAGTTATTAGTACTGATTCTAGGGCAAAGTAAAGCAGCAGATTAATGAGATATATCATGGCTTGCACTATCTAGTTCACTAAAAATGCATGACGGTTCCGTGTTCAACTCTACATTCACTAAAAATAGGTCGAACTTGAGTTGGCACAATTAATTTGTTTTGAGGTACTCCATCAACACTAACAATGTGGCTGCTTGTGCTGTTAACAGGTTGCTGGATGATAATCATGCCAGCTTAGTAATAATAAGATAATGGAATGCAATTTTTAAAGTTCATACCACTACACCACAGCCCACTTAATCAAACATATTCTCCTCTGATTTTTTTCTATAAAGAACATGACATTTGTGCATCTCGGTCAGCACAAAGACAATGCATTGTTTTTAAGAAAGTTTCCCATGGTTCCAAGGCTGACAGCATTTATAGTGCCACTGGAAAATGTAGTTGAAAACAAAAGCAACAAAATATAAACCATATTAATGGATAAAAAATTACATAGTGTCCATTTCGCTTCATTACAATTAGGTTATAAGTTATATGGGTCACATATACTGATTTAGAGCAGTAAAAAATACCAAGATAAGCTTGACAACCTTGTAGCAGCTGTCATCTACTACAATCCTTCCTGTCTTTAGCAGTAATGATCTCTTTAGCTGCTACAAAATAATTATATGGACCGACTACTCCACAAAAGGTCTTGCAGTTTGCTGAAATGCAAGGCTAACACTATCAACAACACTATACCACCAAACTCAGGTTTAGCAATAGTTAACAAAACAAGACCAATCTATCAAGAGATGGCAATAATTAAGAACGACAAGTAACTTGCCTGGCAGACGTCGCTTGCAGCATTGATCTAATCAGGGAGAGCTTGCATGTGCCTATGTGGCCTCCTAGGAGAGTTGCCGGGATGTCTGTCAGATATCCATTCACACTTGGATCAGATAGGGCAACAAGATGAGGAGCAAGATCAATACATCATAGCTGCTTCGCAAACATTTGTATACTGTGATGAAATTTCACCATAATATGCAT
Organism: Miscanthus floridulus; assembly: GCF_019320115.1. NCBI lineage: Eukaryota > Viridiplantae > Streptophyta > Magnoliopsida > Poales > Poaceae > Miscanthus > Miscanthus floridulus. The sequence goes on from NC_089584.1 coordinate 58,896,866, forward strand.
GGCTCGTTAGATAACAAAAAACTCAGATACTCATGTCAAACATGTATCAACCTTTAAAGACAAGCAACGTGATAACGATCTACAACATAATTTTTTTAGAGACCAAACATTTCATATTTTGGCAAATAGAAACATCATGTGTCAGACGCATTTCATCAAACATATAGTGCCGTACTACCATTCCTGCCATGGGGGGCTTCAACTGCATTTGGCATCTTGTTAGAAAAAAAAATCTGCATTTGGCAACAGACAAAACGATTACGCAGACTACTGAAAGTTACCTCCCAAGCAAGAATCGCAGGCAGGCAAAGGGATGTGGTGCTTGGAGCTGGAGGGACACTGCTTGGCTTTGAGGTTGATGCAGACCATCCCCTACCAACTAGAGCGCTGGAGGACTACCTCACCATGTCACGGATCTAGGATCCATAGCATCCTCACCACCGAGTGGATAGTCGAGGAGCATGAGCTGCTTCTGCTTCTGCTTCCCGTGCTGTAAGCGGAGCAAAAGCCTAGCGTCCTGTTCAGCGGTACCGGCGCCCCTACAAAAACAAGCGAATGAGAACATGCCTGCGGGAAGAGGGAGAGAATCTGGTGGAAGGGGTAGGTGCTCACGCCCGTTGGTGCACAGCGGGAGTGCGCGCACGGCTAGCGGCGACGACCAGGCGGTGAGGCAGCAGCGGTAGAGGAGGAGGAAGAGCGAGTGGCACACGCGCACCGTGATACGGGCATGGCCAATACCTGCCATGAGGGCCATGGTCGCTCGGCCTCTGTGAGAGCCGCCGCGCGCTACGGCCTCCCTTAGTGTGTGGCTCGGTAGGAATGTTGGATAAGGCAGGGGAGAGATAAGACAGAGAAGCTAGGGTTTGAGAGGAAACCCATGGATCTCAACCGTCGGATCGAGAGATGGACGACTGATGGCAACTGAGGCCATAGCTGGGCCTTTGGGAGGTATTGGCCCAAGTTGTATTTTTTTCTTTTCTTTTGATAATAAATAATTTTTGGGATAGTATTTTTAGATACTAAATGAATTTAAATGAAAAAGTCATCACTAGCAAAGTTATAGAAATCATCGAGATCTATGACTTCTATTTTGGTCATTTCCCCATCCGACTTTGCTTAAAGAATTTAAATTTTAAATTTCAAAAGATGAGAACTTTGAACATAATTTGGGGGTAATAAATGTTTTCAAATGGAAAAAATATCTACAACAAAGTTGTATAACGCATCGAGATCTAGCACTTTTGTTTTGGTCATTTTTCCATATAACTTTGTTTGGACAGTTTAAATTTTAAATTTTAAAATATTAGAACTTCGAACAAAATTTTGGGGTACGAAGTAATTTCAAATGAAAAAGTCATCAACAACAAAGTTATAGAACCGATCAAGATCTACAACTTTTATTTTGATCATTTATTCATCCGACAAAGTGATAGTACCATTGTTCACAAATTTCACATATCTCTCGTATAATTTCATAAACTATAAGAGAGAAATGTGAAATTTGTGAACAATGTTACTATCACTTTGTCAGACGAAGAAATAACCAATATATAAGTTGTAGATCTCGATGAGTTATACAACTTTTATGTTCATCATCTTTTCAGCTGAAATGATTTACTACTTCAAAATGTTGTTTGAAGTTGCTATTTTTTAAAATTCAAAATTTGAATTGATAGAACAAAGTCACATGAAAAAATGACAAAAATAATAGCAGTAAGAACACAATAAATTGATAGAGCATGATTTTAGAAAATTTTAGAAAAAAAGATCATTAAATTTGAAGTTAGTACGAGGGAGAAAGACTAATTACAAGTTTTAGCCAGAGATTAAAAAGAAAAACTGGGCTTGTTCATATGATTTGTGAGAACTTCGGTATATAAGAACTTCACACATAATTTTGGGAGAGTAAATGATTTCAAATGAAAAAGTTATAAACAATAAAGTTGTAGGTCTCATTGAGACCTACAATTTTGATATTGGTCATTTCTTCATCCAAATTCGTTTGGGTAATTTTAAATTTGAGTTTCAAAATTTGATAAATTCGAATAGAATTTTGACATAGTAAAATGATTTCAAATGAAAAAGTGAGCAACAACAAAGTTGTACAACTCATTGAGATCTAAAACTTTGGTGTTGGTTATTTCTTCATATGAATTTGTTTGAACAATTTAAAGCTCTTGAATTTGAACTCAAAATGGATTTACAAATTAAAAAGAGAAAAGAAAGGAAAAAGAAAAAAAACATCTCACGGCCCTACTCTTTTTTGGGCACGGTCTGTCTCCCTCCACCCGTGCCCCCTCTTCCTTTTCACCTGGGCCAAGGCCTAGCTCTGAGCCCAACGTTGCCCATGCCTTATCCCTCTCCCGCGTTGGGCTGTCATGTTTGAAATAACAAACAGTGATGCTCCATAGCCATCACATAAAAACAGCACATATCATCATAAAAATGCCACCGTCAATCGCCTCCTGGTGTCGGGGACCTAATACTGGGGGTACCCCAGGAGGTGGACCCAATAACCATCTAACGTTAAAAACTTCTGGACAGACAAGGGCGCCGTTACGTTCCTTGCCCGAACGACGGAAGTTTGGTTTTGTCTCGCCCGACGCCTTTGGGCCAGCCTCGCCTTGCCCGAGGGCTAAGGGCTAGTCTCTGCCTCACCCAACGTCTTTGGGCCAGCCTCGCCTCGCCTGAGGGCTAAGGGCTGGCCTCCATTCCGCCCAATGCCTTCGGGACAGCTCCGCCTCGCCCGAGGGCTGAAGGCTAGTCTCCGCCTCACCCGATGCCTTCAGTACAGCTCTGCCTCGCCCGAGGGTTGAGGGATAGACTCTGCCTCGCCCGACCCCTGAGAGGTGGGCTCGGTCATGCCCAAGGGTTAAGGACTAGACTCTGCCTCGCCCGACGACTGAGGACGAACCTCGCCCCGTTCGATGTCCAAAGACTGGTTTCATCTTACCTGATAACTTCTCCCCTGTTCCCTCATGATGATGGGTATACAGCAAGACAAGACGTTCGGGTCAACTATGACTTTAAGGACCATACCCTGTGCCCCGGCAGGAAAGGTACTGCCAGGGAGCGACTGGACGGGTGCTTTAGACCCTTTCGGGCGCCGCAGAGCCCAAAAGGTATTGCAGGCGCATGCTCCTCACCCTATAGAGTTGTAGGCGCCGCCTTCAGCTCTAGGACATAGAACCCGATGAAGATATATGACAACCGCTACGCTCCAGAAAAGGATTTGCTATCTCCATGAATGATGGATATTCCGTCACCACGCTATGGACCCAAGGGAGCAGCGCCCGCTTCCCGACCCCTCGAGTCCACCAAATCAGAAGACCTTGCCCACGGCGCTACTCCAGACCCCGACCCCACGTCCCTCCGACAGAGACTCATAGGAACCAAAAGGCATGCGGAGATAGGAAGGAGGAGGCTCATAAGTCAAAACCATTGTACTACAGCCCGTACCCTACGTAGGGCAGCATTCTATAACTGACCTGACATTCTACAGAGGCATCGACAGTATTGTAGGTGCTTATCATCCTTTCACACCCATCAGAATGGGTAACTGAGCTAGGTAGACATGAGCCACAAGGCTAGGTAGAGCACGCATCCTAAGCCCTCACCCTTGTAAAGCCGTCCTCTTCATCTATAAAAGGGGATGCGCTTCCTCCAACAAAGGGAGACCGAATGACACAAGACACACACACATAGTCAAGCTGCTACCAAGCTCTTGGCCTCCTTTCGACCCTCCCATCAGAGACTTGGGACCTGTCCCTCTCTCGATCATTTGTATCCCCTACTACGAACCATTCATGGTGCTAATAACATGAGCAGCAACAAACTGGACGTAGAGATATTCAGCCCGAACCAGTATAAATCTTGTGTCCTTTAGTGCACCATCTGAGCCTAATGCGTATTACTATAAATTTACTTGCCAGTGCTTGTACAAAACACCGACAGTTGGTGCGCTAGGTAGGGGACTTTGCATGTTCCAAATCAGGCCTCGGATGGCCACCCACGCAATCAGCTGGGCCTCGGGCACACATGTGTGTTTTGGTGACCTAGATTTCATCATCACACTAGGAGGAGACCTGGCGCTGACCCATACAGCCGCACAGTCTCTCCCTTCCATCAACCTCAGTCGTTTGAGGCTTGAGGGCCCGCCGGGCAACTCCCTTGGACCCCAGTTATCTAGGGAGGCCTCGCGCAACATCGCCCTGTTTCTAGAAGGCCCCATACAGAGCGCCCTGACAGTGTTTCTGTTCGGTCTCCGCAATGCTACGGTGACCACTGGCCACCTTTTGGCACTACGCATGGTTCAGCCACCCATGGACAGTGAGTTCGTGGGGACAATTGAACCTGATATGGAGACTCTCCATAGGCTCCTCACAGAGGAGCCAGGATCATTCTCTAGCTTAGACTCTAGCAGGGGGAGCCATCACCCTTCTTGGGAGTGCTTCATGGCACGGACCCTAAGGGGCACGTCGAGGACGTCTCCGGGGAAGAGGCTACCCCGACAAACGACCTAGACGGTGGATCTAGGGGGGAGGCAACACCCCCATCTTGTTTGGGGATGGAGCAGTTGAGAGCCCACAAGCTAGAGATCGATGAGGTTGGACAAGGGCTCGTCCAGGAGTACGCAGACATCAATCGTGAGATTGAACGCCGCGAAGGCGGTGGGCACGCACACACCACGGCCTGCACTGTACATCAGAGGATGCTCACCGATTACAGGGGCCTTCCTCACTTCGCTCGGGCAAGCCAAAACATCGCTGCAGCGACGGCCTTGCTGCATGGCCTTTCAGAGGCTGCGACGTCCGAGGATCGCCACGCCTGTCGAGAAATTCGCACGTTGCTCGAGCATGCAGCGGCGCAGCAGGCGGAAAGTTCATTGTCTCAACGACGCAAACCCAACACCAGCCAACGCATGCCCTCAGTGCGTCCCACCAAGGATGCGTCCATTAACCAAACACTGCCAGGCGGCAAGCAGCCCTCCGCCGTCCCAGTGCATCAACGCCTCGGCCATGACCGCGATGTACGTAGCACCATCGATGCTCACAAACACGCCCACGGCGACGATGGAGAGGCAGCACGCCACGGCTACCATCCTCGTCGTGGCGGACGCTATGACAACAACGAGGACCGAAGCCCGAGCCCTGGCCTGCCAGGCCCTCAGGCCTTTGGCTGACACATCCTCAACGCTATGTTCCCACTAAGGTATCGACCGCCTACCAACATCCCTAAATATTCTAGGAAACAAACCTCGGGCTTTGGCTCAAAGACTATCGGCTTGCATGCCAGGCCGGTGGTGCGAGTGATGACGATTTCATTATTCGCAATCTCCCACTATTCTTGGCCGATTCGGCATGAGCATGGTTGGAGGACCTACCGTCCAATGCCATTCAAGGTTGGGTGGATCTAACAGAGATCTTCATGGGGAACTTCTAGGGCACATACAAATGCCCTAGAAACCCATGGGACCTCAAGAACTGCCACCAGAAAGTCGATGAAACCCTCTGTGGGTACATCCGATGCTTCTCTCGGTAGTGCAACAAGCTCCCTAACGTCGCCGACGCCGATGTGATAGGAGCCTTCCTATCTGGGACAACCTGCGAGTCTCTAGTACACAAGCTGGGGCACAGGGGCTCGTGGACCACCAAGGAGCTCCTGGACATCGCCACCAGCCACGCCTCAGGAGAGGAGGCGGTCGGAGCCATCTTCGACTGTTCCAATGGCAAGGTGAGGCGGGACAAGGACGTTGGCGAGGGCGCTTCCAACCGTCCTGCCAAAAGAAAGAATAAGAAGCAACGACGCGACAACTCGCTCATGGCCACAGCCGATCACAAGGGTGGCCGGAAGCCCATGGAGGGTGCTTCAAACCATTTTGAGAAAATGCTCGAGGGGCCATGCCCAAACCATGCCTTCCTGACCAAGCATCTATACAAGGATTGCGGCCTCATGCGCAAATACTTGTCCAGTGGCCTCAATAAAGGGGAGCAGGGGAAGGAACCTACCCCCACTACAGACGACACAGAGGAGAAGGACGACGCCTTCCCAATGCCAACTAGAGCGCTCATGATCTTTGGAGGATCAGTGGCCTATGACTCCAAGCGCCGTTAGAAGGTCGCACGTCGCAAGGTCTATACGGCCGGACCGACCACGCCTGCCTTCCTCTGGTGGTCAGAATCCACCATAACCTTTGACCGGACCGACCATCTGGATGCCGTCCCACACCTAGGAAGGTACCCACTTGTTGTCGATCTGATCATCAGCCCAAAGCGGCTCACAAAAGTACTGATGGACGGAGGCAGTGGCCCCAACATCATGTACGCCAAGACGCTCGACGAGATGGGCGTTGACCGAACCAACCTCTGCCCCATCCGAGCGCCTTTCCATGGCGTCGTGCCTTGTAGGCAGGCCGTGCCACTAGGGCAGATCGATCTGCCTGTCACTTTTGGGGATCGGTCCAATTACCGAACTAAGACCCTCACCTTTGATGTAGTGGGGTTCCCAGGAACTTTCTACGCCATCCTGCGATGACCATGCTACGCAAAGTTCATGGACGTCCCCAACTATACGTACCTTAAGCTAAAGATGCCGGGCCCCCACGGGGTCATCACCATCGGCACCTCCTTCCGTCATGCTTACGAGTGCGAAGTCGAATGCTGCGGCCATGCCACAGCAGTCATCGCCTCCGAAGAGCTTGCCACCCTCAGGGAGGAGGTCGTTGAAGAAGCACCCGACGTGAAGAGGTCGTCCGGGTCGTTCAAATCGGCAGAAGGACCCAAGGAGGTCCTCTTGGACCCTAGCAACTCTGAGGGCAAAAAAGTCCATATCGGGACCACGCTCTCCTCCGAATAGGAAAGCACGCTCGTCGACTTCCTCCGCGATAACAAAGACATCTTTGCGTGGAAACCCTTGGATATATCGGGCATCCCGAGGGAGGTCGTCGAGCATACTCTCCAAATCCTCCTAGGCTCCAAGCCAGTGAAGCAACGCCTGCGCTGCTTCGATGAGGAAAAACACCGAGCCATCGGTGAAGAGATAGCAAAATTGTTAGCTGCTAGGTTCATCAAGGAAGTACACCACCCAGAGTGGTTAGCAAATCCTGTTCTTGTGCAAAAAAAGAGCAGGAAATGGAGAATGTGTGTCGATTACACAGGCCTCAACAAGGCGTGTCCAAAGGATCTGTTTCCTTTGCCACAGATAGACCAAATAGTCAATTCCACCTTGGGGTGCGAAACCCTCTACTTCCTTGACGCATACTCTGGTTAGCACTAGATCATGATGAAGGAGTCCGACTAGCTCGTAACGTCTTTCATCACCCCTTTGGATCATTCTGCTACATTTTAATGTCGTTTGGTCTGAAGAACGCTGGGGCAACTTACCAGCGCTGTATGCTCAGTTGCTTTGGGGACCTCATCGGGCAGACCGTTGAGGCCTATGTCGATGACATCGTAGTCAAGTCCAAGCGAGCTGACCACCTTATCGCCGACCTTGAACAAACCTTTGCGAAACTCCGGGCAAACGGCATCAAACTCAATCCCAAAAAATGTGTTTTTGAGGTCCCAAGGGGCATGCTGCTCGGCTTCATTGTCTCCGAGCGTGGCATCGAAGCCAACCCGGAGAAGATATCAGCCATCACAAGGATGGCCCCAATCCAAAACATAAAGGGGGTTCAGTGGATCACAGGGTGCCTTGTCGCCCTCAGCCGATTCATTTTGCGCCTTAGCGAACGAGGACTCCCCCTTTATCGACTCCTGAAGAAATCTGATCGCTTTGAGTGGACAGTCGAGGCTCAGGAGGCGCTTGACATGGTTAAGCAATTTCTAACTAAACCTCCGGTCCTAGTTCCTCCATGCAACGGAGAATCCCTCCTACTGTATATATCGGCCACCACGCAAGTGGTCAGCTCCACCTTAGTGGTAGAGCAAGAGGAAGAGGGGCATGCCTTCATGGTGCAGCGCCCTATATATTTCATCAGCGAGGTGTTATCCGACTCCAAAGCTCGCTACTCCCAAATCCAGAAACTCCTCTACACCGTCCTCATCACCAAGAGGAAGCTACGCCACTACTTTGAGTCACACCCTATGACAGTCGTGATGTCATTCCCCCTTGGCGAGGTCATCCATAGCTAGGACGCTATAGGGAGAACCACAAAGTGGGCACTCGAGCTAATGGATCAAGGCATTACTTATACCTCCCGAATAGTGATCAAATCCTAGGTGCTGGCTGACTTCATCGCGGAGTGGACTGAGGTCCTGATGCTACCAGCAATCATCGATCAAGAGTACTGGATGATGTACTTCAACGGATCACTGATGAAGAAGGGCACTAGTGCGGGACTAGTCTTCATATCTCCACTCGGGGTCCGCATGAGGTACATGGTTCGACTCCATTTTCCCTCATCAAACAATATCACAGAATACAAAGCGCTCATCAATGGCCTACGAATCGCCATCGAGCTGAGCGTCTGATGCCTCAACGTCAGGGGCAACTCCTAGCTAGTCGTCAACTAGGTCATGAAGGAGTCGAGCTGCCACGACGCCAAGATGGAGGCATACTATCAAGAAGTTCGATGGCTGGAGGATAGATTCGACGGCCTTGAACTCAATCACATCCCAAGGCGCCTCAATGAAGCAGCCAACATGCTCGTGAAAGCAGCGTCCGGCCGAGAGCCAGTCCCGGTAGGCGTCTTTGCCAGCGATCAACACAAACCCTCGGTACGCTACGCGGGGTCGGAACAAGCCGACGATGGCCCATCTAGTCCGACCCTAGGGGCCGATCCACCAATTGCTCCACCCGACCCCGAGGTTATGGAGCTTGAAGAGGACCCAGCAACGGAGTTCAACCCTCTCGATGACTAGAGAACGCTTTACCTCGACTACCTCCTCCGTGACATACTACCAGTGAACAAGACGAAAGCCCGATGGCTCGCATGTCACGCCAAGTCCTTCGTTCTTGTAGAGGGCGAACTCTACAAATAAAGTCACATCAGGATCCTGCAGCTCTGTATCCCTGGTGAACAGGGAAAACTCCTAATGGGTGATATCCATGGTGGGATTTGCAGTCATCATGCCGCACCAAGGACCTTGGTTGGGAATGCATTCCGATAAGGCTTCTACTGGCCCACCGCAGTAGCCGATGTTGAGCGAATTGTACGCACCTACGAAGGATGTCAGTACTACGCTTGGCAGACTCACCTCTTGGCCTAGGCACTCTAGATGATCCCCATCACATGGCCCTTCGTGGTATATGGGCTCAACCTAGTTGGGCCACTCAAAAAAGCGCCCGGGGCTTCACTCACCTACTTGTCACCATAGACAAGTTTACAAAATGGATTAAAGCTCGACCGATGTCCACGATCAAATCCGAGCAAGCTGTGTTATTCTTCCTCGACATCATCCATCGCTTTGGAGTACCGAACTCCATCATCACAGATAATGGCACACAGTTCGCCGGCAGGAAATTCATTCAATTCTGCGATGAACAACACATCCGAATCGATTGGGCAGTCGTCGTGCACCCTCGGACGAACGGGCAGGTTGAGCGCGCAAATGGCATGCTCCCGCAAGGCCTCAAGCCTAGAATTTTCAACTGGTTGAACAAGTTTGGCACGCGCTGGCTTACTGAGCTCCCGGCCATGCTCTGGAGCCTAAGGACAACTCCTAGCCGGGCCACCAGCTACACACCCTTCTTCATGGTCTATGGTTCCGAGGCTGTTCTTCCAACGGACCTTGACTATGGAGCACCAAGAATAAGAGCGTATGACGAACAGGGGGCCGAGGCATCCCACCAAGATGCCATGGACCAGCTAGATGAGGCCCGCAACATCGCCCTTCTCCGTTCGGCTAAGTACCAGTAGGCGTTGCGACGGTACCACAGCCGACGGGTGCGGGGTCGAGCCTTCAATGTCGGGGACCTCGTTCTCCGCCTTGTACAGAGCAACAAGGACCGCCACAAACTCTCACCGCCCTAGGAGGGGCCCTACATCATCGCGGAAGTACTTCGCCCGGGTGCCTACAGGTTGAAAACCATCAACGGTGAGGTCTTCACCAATGCCTAGAACATTGAGCAGCTACGTCGTTTTTACCCTTAAATAAACACAGAGTCTTCCTTATCAGTTTTTGTCATTACAAAATCCCGATCCTTAGTGGCATCCGACCCCTGCAAATTGCGAGGGGTCAGACCTCACTCGGGGGCTGACAAGAGTGATACAAGTAGTATGCTTGCAAAAACTTCCTATGTTATATTTGCAAACATACTCTAAGTTTTCTGATTCTTCTCATAAAAAAATCCTTAGGACTAAGATTTCGGGAACAAATTATGAGTACAACTGGTAGGACTGTGGGAGACCCATGCCCCAGCGGCTACGACCTCTTTGCTCACCAGCGCAATCAGAATTAATTCACCCGCGCTCCTAGTTTCTTACGACTTAAACCATGGGAAGGGTTGAAGGGCATAAAAACCTTTTTTACAGAAAGAGGAAGCTGAAAGGCCATTTGCCGTAACAAAAGATGAAAATTTGTTCATTTTTGCACAAATTCGCCACTTACAAAGTGATTTCATTACAAAAAGGACTAATATACTTGTAAATTCAGAGGACTATTTACTCGGGGGCTCCCCCACAAATTTATTCAATTACAGTCTCTGCCTAGCTTTACTACAAGTACTGCTGCGGTCGCCGCGCCACGCTCTCCATCGGCAACGCCTGGGGCATGTACATGGGCCAGTTCATCTACTGCGACCACCGCGCCAAGCTCTCCATTGGCAACATCTAGGCATGTACACAGGCCAGTTCATCTACTGTGGCCGTCGCACCACGCTCTCCATCGGCGGTGTCCTGCCACTTCATGGGGTCCTCGAAGGTGCCGTCACCCGCAGTGTCGAGCTCCACGCAGGCAAATGCAGCACCTCCACCGGGGCGTCTAGGGACTATGCCATCGTCGTCAGCCGTAACCCTGACAACGGCGTCAGGGCAGGAAATGCCTCCCACCAAAGGAGGGACACAGCGAACGACGGCAAAGTCGACGACGTACGGCGCCCTCTAGTGCTCCTTCGGCAGCAGCGACTCCTTAGCAAGGGCGGCTCGCACCATCTCATCTACGTTGGATGACCTCCGGCTCGACATTATGCTCTAGATTCATGAGCAGATCTGTGAGTTTTCTTTCCCCCTAGCATCACCCTCCCTTACTTAGGAACCGAGGCATTCGGTGGAAAGGAACGAGGAAAAGGGGTGGCGGCTCAGAGGTTGGCAAGGAGGTGGGACAAAAACTCTTCCCCCCTATTTAAAGAAGGGGCTCAGCAGTTGAGGAAAGGCGAAAGGTTTAGCCAAAAGGATCTCTGCCTTCCCCTATTCAATACAAATGCAAAATCAATGCTGACAGGAATCTGAGGTGACGCGCCAAAAACAACGGGATACGCTCTGATCGATGGGACACCGCTTGGTAAGCCAGAATGTCACCCAGGCATGGCCCACCACTAACGTGCCCCAGATGCAAGAGCCAGGGCACACTCACCTACAAGCGACTCTCCACTTCCCCAGGCAGGGCCAGGGACGATCCAACAATGGAACCTCCATCCGGGGGGAAGCCCAATGGACCCCCTAGGTCGATCGGTCGGCCCAGGCAAAACAACGAACAACGAAGGATCGGCCGTAAGATAAGCACCCTTGTTTATTTACTTTGAGTATTGAATTCTTTGCCGAGCTTCCGACCCCAGCAACGGTAGGGACACGAACATCGCTCAGGGGCTGTCGAGGGTGCATGTTTGTTTAAACACCCTCTTAGTCCGATCCCTCCTTTATTTCAATTAAAATTATACATTCAAACATTACATATGCAAAACGTTGCATCCCAATGCTTCGTGTCGCGTCACGAAACGGCCATCGCCTCATTCGATATAGGTGGCAGCAGGCCGAGGTTCGAAGGCCGGCCCGCGAAGGGCTCGAGGCCGCCTCATGCCAAACAGAGCCAGGGAGAAATAACTGAGACAAGCCCCAGTGGCCCTGCCCGACCCCACTTAGAAGCGGACAGGGACGTTTCAACCTTTTCTTGTTCGATTCTAACCCTGAGCTAAACCCATAGAATCTCTATCGAGGAGAGGCCATCGGGCCGCCTGAGCCTATCAAATGGCTCGGGCATCTACCGGGAGGCGGGTTAAGAACTTGTGGAGTGCCACCACAAGGCTATGCCGACCCCATCAGCAAATGATGGACTCGGATTCCACATGAACGTACCCATTAGTGAGCTCATTGAGCGCGATACTTGAGCCATCGAGGCAAGTGTAGCTTACTCAGCCCCTCTGATTACGAAAATTGAGGACGGGGTAACACGCAAATTATGGCCAACCCCTATCAGACCCTGACAAGGCCCGGGGGCTCGAGCCGCTCAATATAGGGACATAGGTTCGAAGGCCCTCCCTTGTCGAGCCCATAGAGTCCCCATTTGGGGAATTCTGTTGGAAGATAGGGCGGGGAATATTGCAACGCCATCCAAGGACTTCGCCGACCCTGTCACAAAAACCATGGAATGGGATTCCATCTGAACGTTCCAGTCTCCAGTAACACCCGACCCTAGCAAATGCAGGGGGTCAGACCTTACTCGAGGGCTGGTTAAGGTACGGCTACCTCCCTTCCTTTTTTCAAAACAATCATTACATTAGATTCCCTCGCATCAAGAATCAATGGCAAGATTCAGGGGAACAGATTGGTAAGATCGCAAAAAATCAAACAAAACAAAATTATGAAGCAAAATCATGAAACTGCTTCCAGACTCGATAGTACCGAGACTTGTTCACATATTATATATAAGTTGTGCTCAAAATTATTCGACTAACTACTCCCGCAAAGGGAGAACCATTTCTTTCAGATTATCCGCTAGGTTTTTCGCAAGGGGAGCCACCACCTTCTCAATTGCCTCCAGCTCATCATCCTCATAGGTAGGCGGGAAACCTTCACTCATCACCTCCAGGTTGATCTCCTTCTCATAATGAGCATGGGCGACAGTGAAGGCCTAGGTGATCCCAGCGTGAAAAGCACTCTCCTCAAGCTGGCCCACCCGAGCCATGATACTAGCGGCATGGGTCGCAAGCGAGCTAGTCCCGTTCTCTTGTGCCACCTGCAGGTTGTCGTAGACCGCTAGAACGGCAAGGGACAGGCAATCATATTCATCACCTTCAGCTTGAAGAAGCCACCGCGCCTCGACAAGATCGGTGCGCAAACCAGCAGAAACTTCCTCAGCATCCAACCGTCAGGTCACCTCGACTCCAAGATCCGTCTGGCATGCCTTGGCCTCCTGACGTGCTTCGTCGTGCTCTCAGGTCGTCTGCTCGATCACTGTGGCATTTTGGTTTGCCTTCTCCTGCAACGTCGTGGACCTCTCCTCTACCTTTAGCTTGAGGTCCCGCTCTATTTGTAGCTCCACCAGGAGCTCACTAGTTTTCTCACTAGCCGTGGCATTCTTCTATAGCAGTTCGTCTTGCTCCTTTCGGAGCCTAGAGATTTCCTCATCATCCAGCTTTGTCCTCGCTGACAAGTCCTCAAACATCCCATGGGCCTCCTCCGTGTCCTGACGTGCCTGGGCCTCCCGCTGCTGGGCAGCAGCAAGCTACGTGCCCACATCTCCTCGCAGCCGGGCCTCTTCGGCAAGGCAATCCTATTCTACCTTCTGTTCACGAAGGAACTAGGATTTGCTCCCACTACGAGCAACGATGACTTGAAAAGAAGACTGGTATCAAAAATACGAAAACACAAAAGTACTTGAAGGAGGAAAACAAGGAAGAACGAGCAGATACCTGGCTAGTAGGAATGACAATTTCATGCAGGGCCCCTCTGACCTGGTCCAGGGCATTCATGATTGTCGAAAACCCGAAGTCGAGAGTTTCTCGCTCCATGCTCTTGGAATGGTCATCGAGCGTGAAAAGGGCCGACGTTGGGTCCTAAGCATCCATCCACTGAAGCGGTGGCTCGTCCCACATAGGGGAGCGGCTGCCTCCCAACAAAGGGTCCGGAGGTTACTCCCTCCTGGTCCTCTGTACCACTGCCACGACACCCGAGGGCCCTCTGACCAGATCCTCATCCATCGGGGTTGCTTCGAGCGCCACGGGCGGATCCACCTGGGCCCCTAGTGGCGTGGACTGCACTACGCCCTCGAGCACCACCGTGGCTATGCCCAGCTAATCCTAGCTTGGCGCGGTCATGACCACCTCCACCAGCGATATGCGACCCTTGGCCGGCTGCACCACGCCCACCACAGAGGATGCCGCCTGCTCGGCAACCACCAAGGGCGTGGGTGCCACCACAGGCGCCGTCGGATCGGCCAACACGGCTCCAACATCGGCACCACTCCTACCCGAAACAGGGGCGACGCCGGGCAGCGCCATCCGTCCCACCTGAATGGCAAGGCTCTTCTTGGGCGCCAGCCCTAGGGAGTGGCCCGTCCGTAAGAACCTACACAAAGGTAAAAGCCATTAGGTCAAAATAGAAAGGGAAAAAGGATGAAAACAGGGGAATCAGTGGCTTATGCTGACGCCTTTGGTCGGTGGAAGCGTTTTGGGGATAGATCCCTAGATCCCTGCCCCAACTTGTCTAGGTGGGACCGTTTCAAGCCTACCCCCTACTCTAAGGCAGGGGGGCTTATCTCCCTTACCTCATGGGGCGCAGCACCAGAGCCGCTCCCCTCCACCGTCTCATGGGGCGCGGCACTAGAGCCGCTCCCCTCCACCGTCTCATGGGGCGCGGCACCAGAGAAACTCCCCTCCACCATCTCATGGGGCGCGGCACTAGAGCCACTCCCCTCCACCATCACCTCGGGGTCGGTGGCGGTAGACTCACCTTCCCCCATCCAACGATCCTCGGCTGACACGCCGTGCGAAGAGGTGGACTCTCTGACCTCCACCGACCTCACCGACTCACTTCCCTCCGCGTGGAATGGGAAGGGTCCCTGCACGGACGGATGGGCACTTGTCCGCGTGTCCTCATCCTCTAGGATGCCCCAATCCACATTGACGGCTACCTCATCATCATCGTCATCATCGTCATTGTCATCATCACTGCTCACGTCCTCTCCCCGATCCCGTGCTTCCTGCTTCAGTCATCTCTCCTTCTTCATCTACTCCCTTGCCTTCTTGTCCCGCTTGGTCGCTCGGCGATTCACCACCGCCAGGGCCCTATTCCTTAGCAGTAGAACCAGACTATCTTTGAAGACTAGCCCCCCCTCGGCTGGTCCCAACATCGCAAAAGTGAGTGTCAAAAATATGGAGATTTAGGAAAAAGAAAGAGCACGGGAGAAGAAGGCTTACGAATTTGAAGAACCAGGTTCTGGCCGCATTGGGGGATGTTCGGGCACTGGATACACAATGTTGAGGACGCCGCCTGCGGAATCATTCGTCGGCTCCGTCGCCTCCTTAATGCGATGCGCCACTTCCGAGAAAGGGAGCGCCTTGTCAACAAGCACCGTCCCCTCGAACAACATCCTGGGCATCATCCGATGTAGGGGAAGCACGTGCACCATCAGCAGTGCCACCCTCCTCGCATGATAGGCACCGATAATCCCCGCCCCCTTTATGCCCCATTCCTTCAGGACTTGGAGGACAAAAAGAAGGTCAGAAAGGTGCTTCTTGTCTTTGAACTGGACGCCCCAAGTCCACGACTCTAGAGCCTCTTCAATAAGGCGCCAGGTGTACCTCGGCAGGGTGGCACTCACATCATCCCTGACATAAAACCACTGTGAGTGCCATCCCTTGTTAGAGGTCGCCAGATGAATGAACGGGTAACCCCTCGACCGAGTATGGCGCAGATGAACGCTGGCACATCCCATCGGCACATTCACCTCCTTCCCCCCGATCTGCCTCTTCGACAAACTGACGGTAAAGAAATACCGCCATAGATCAAAATGGGGATCGATCCCCAGGAAACCCTTGCACAAGGCAACAAATGCCACCATATGTTGAACCCCGTTGGGAGTTAGATGCTACAGCTCTACCTCATAATAATCCAGCAGCCCCTGAAGGAATCTATGCACGGGTACCACAAATCCCCGCTCGTGGAAGATGGCAAAAGACACAACATACCCTTTGGGCGGTGCCGGCTCACCCTCGTCACTAGGTAGCAGCCACTCCTAGACGGTAGATAGTGGACAGAGAAGGCCACGGCAGACAAGGCCCTCCAAACACCAAGAGGTGATGCTAGATCTACCCCACAACTCCATTAAAGCGATTGGGGAGAAAGGTGGGTGCGAGCTCGATGGTGGCTACAAGGCAGGCTCAAGCTTGATGGTGGCTGCAACACGGATGCAAGCCAGTCGATGGTGGCGATGCGGGCGCAGGAAGCTAGGACGATTGGCAGCGGATGTTTCAGATGCAAAGGCAAGGGAGCAAAATACGGAACCTTAGGGGCGAATCTCATGGTTTTATAGGGGCGACGGACACGAGAAGGGCAACCATCTGCCTCGATCTCTGGGCCTGCCACGTGCACCGCCATGTCACGTCGTGGGACACGCGCCCGCAGTCCCTATCCTCTCCCACCAAAAATCACGGCGGATGGTTCGCCTTCCCCAGGCGAATCCGGACTCTCTTCCCACCTGGGAAACGTAGGTCACGAAGACTTTTTTCTCTTTGGCCCACCTAGGGCCTAGAAGCTCGGTGGCTAGCCCAACTGAGGATGGGTCCACGAACGATCCAAAATCAAGGGCGCAAGGATTGCTAGGATCTCGATCCATGGTCAATTCCCAGTTAGGTCAGCCCTGAATGAGATCCCCGCGAACGGGATACCACGACCCCCTCGAAAAAATATCCAGTTGACAAAAAACTAAGTCCTTCAGCCTTACCCGCAAAGGGTCCGATACAACCCCCTGGGCGACCCTACTCGAATCACCCGGGGGCTACACCCATCGGGTGCGCTCGCGCGCACCCTCTGGCAAAGTAACTCCGACGAAATCAAAAACACCCTCCAAGCGGTTCTATCCGAATCACCTAGAGGCTTGAGGGCTACTATCGGGAACCTAATACTGGGGTACCCCAGGAGGTGGAACCAATAACCATCGAACGTTAAAAACTTCTGGACGGACAAGGGCGCCGCTACATTCCTTGTTCGAACGATGGAAGTTTGGTTCAGTCTCGCCCGACGCCTTTGGGCCAGCCCCGCCTCGCCCGAGGGCTAAGGGCTAGTCTCTACCTCACCCAACATCTTTGGGCCAGCCTCGCCTTGCCCAAGGGCTAAGGGCTGGCCTCCATTCCGCCCGATGCCTTTGGGACAGCTCCGCCTTGCCCGAGGGCTGAAGGCTAGTCTCCACCTCACCCAATGCCTTCAAGACAGCTCTACCTCACCCGAGGGTTGAGGGATAGACTCTACCTCACCTGACCCCTGGGGGGTGGGCTTGGTCACACCCAAGGGATAAGGACTGGACTCTATCTCGCCTGACGATCGAGGATGAACCTTGCCCCATTTGATGTCCAAAGACTGGTTTCATCTTACCTGATAACTTCTCCCCCATTCCCTCATGATGATGGGTACAGAGCAAGACAAGATGTTTGGGTCAACCACGACTTCAAGGACCATACCTTGCTCCCTGGCAAGAAAAGTACTGCTAGGTAGCGACTGGATGGGTGCTTTAGACCCTTCCGGGCGCCGCAGAGCCTAAAAGGTATTGCAGGCGCATGCTCCTTGCCCTGTAGAGTTGTAGACGCCGCCTTCAGCTCTAGGACATGGAACCCGATGAAGATATACGACAACCGCTACGCTCCAAAAAAGGATTTGCTATCTCCCTGAATGACGGATATTCCATCACCACGCTATGGACCCAAGGGAGCGGCGCCTGCTTCCCGACCCCTTGGGTCCACCAAATCAGAAGACCTTACCCACAGCGCTACTCCGGACCCCGACCCTACGTCCCTCTGACAGACTCATAGCAACTAGAAGGCATGTGGAGCAAGGCTGGAGGAGGCTCATAAGTCAAAACCACTATACTACAGCCTGTACCCTACGCAGGGCAGCATTCTGTAACCGACCTGACATTCTAAAGAGGCATCGACAGTATTGTAGGCGCTTATCATCCTTTCACACCCATCAGAATGGGTAACCGAGCTAGGTAGACATGAGCCACAAGGCTAGGTAGAGCATGCATCCTAAGCCCTCACCCTTGTAAAGCTGTCCCCTTCATCTATAAAAGGGGATGCACTTCCTCCAACAAAGGGAGACCGAATGACACAAGACACACACACATAGTCAAGCTGCTACCAAGCTCTTAGCCTCCTTTTGACCCTCCCATCAGAGACTTGGGACCTGTCCCTCTCTCGATCGTTTGTATCCCCTACTATGAACCATTCACGGTGCTAATAACACAAGCAGCAATAAACTAGACGTAGGGATATTTAGCCCGAACCAGTATAAATCTTGTGTCCTTTAGCGCACCATCCAAGCCTAATGCGCATTACTATAAATTTACTTGCCGGTGCTTGTACGAAACACCAACACCTGGCGACTTACATTTTGTGATGACACTTGGTACCTTTATGTGACAAAACAAAGAGTATCGTCATAAATAGTTCTGGCTCTCCTGATTTTATGATGCTACAAACTTTTGCGTCGTATTATGATACATTATATGACAAAAATTTGCCCCATCATGAGGATTTTTGTCATAGAAAAAAGGATTTCTTGTAGTGTCTTTTGTCCATCTTGACGGATGTACAACTTGACATTGATGGGTTTAGTGATGCCGTCCACCTGATGAGGCACATTCATGTCTTCTTCGTCGAGCGGGGTCGATCCACAGCTGCTGCGACCCCTAAACTGTGGGCTAAAGGTAGTAGGAGTAGGGTTTTGTGCTACTCCTGACCCCTTGGATAGCAAAATTTGCTCGACTCACGGTTCAACAGTCGCCTCAATCTGTGTTTCCATTTTATCTTCCATCTCTTTTAGTCGCCTCAAAGACTCTGCCTCCTGTTCTGCTCTACCCCTCGAGAAGCTTCAGTAAGTGTTAGATTCTTGGGGGAATGCTAGTTTCCAAGGAACAACACCAGTTCCTCTAGTGCGACCAGGATGCTCCTTGGTTTCGTGTGCTTGGGTGAGCACATCTTTCTCCCTATTAGAAGTGCGAGTCCCTTGCCTCACCTCCTTAGTTACCTAGGAGATCCTCTGGATGAGTTAGCTCATGGGTTCATTTGTGGAGCTAAAGCACTCGTCCTTGGTGTGCCGTACATTCCTCCCCATATAGTATAATACTGATTTGGGCTCCTAATCGGCTGTCTCAACCTGAATGCCTTCCTCAGCAAGGCGATCCTTCTTTTGAAGTTCTGCTTCAAATTCTGGCATCTTTTTGGTATAGCCACAAGAGCCGAGATGATGAGGATTAGTCGCTTTCTATGAGTTCTCCTTATTCTTCCTGCTCAGTGCTAAGTACTCCTCGGATAACCTGTATTCCTTGAAATGCTGCTAGAAGTCCTTCTGCTTGCTAAACTATCCACCATCGAAATCTGGCTCTTTATTTTGGAGGACAAAATTCTTATACAATGTCCCCTTGAAATTCTTGAAGCATGTCCCCATGATTTCTTTTGCTTTTTTCTTGACTAACTCCCTATCATACTCAGTTGGGAAAGTGAAATACTTTAGGATCTTGACATCCCATATGTAATCCTTCTCACTTTTGGGAACCCTCCACGGGTCATCATCTTTTCCAATCCACTTCCTGTACCTAATCGGGATGAAGTTCCTAACAAGTAACCTGTGGATAGTCTTATATTTGGTCAAAGCTATAGGCGGTGAGAGTGGGTCCCCGAATTCATCAAACTCAGTAATGTGCCAGTGTGCATTCCTACCAATAGGAATCTTTAACATGCCTTGCTTGGATCTGCCTTCCTGCTACCCGAACCCTCTGGCTCCTCGACCAATGGAGGCTCCTGCTAGAGACACCAAGTAAGCTATGACCCTCTCAATTGATTAGCGTGTGTGGCTACATAGTCACATGATACCAAAGTTACCAGGCCATCTTGGTCATTTTGACCCAGATCGAGCATGCCGGACGGGGTCCATGGCTGCTCGTTCTCACCGACCTGATTGACACTGTCACCGTTTGTCGGATCATGCGGCTCTCCTATCCCAGCGATATCAGCCGCTTCTTGTTGTCAATCTGTTCTTCGGCGATGGGGTAATAGGCGACGATGAGTCATGGCTATGACACGATCGTGGTTAGTTTTGGCCACAGACAACTACTAATAGCATATGTTCATATATATAATATGTTTAATGCAAAGTCTAATAATAAGTCCATATACAACAAAGTCAAATAATAGCATATGTTCACCTAGAACAAATTCATTATTTGATTGACCACATACAACAAAGTCCACCTACTATTCTATGAAACTAAGCCTACATCAACTTCCAAATAAGAAAAGCGATGATCATAGCCATAAATAAAAGCATGACATCTTTCCAAGACCAAAGAGCATTTCTCCTAATCTTCACATCTCTGGCGAGTGTCTTCTCTTTGATCTCTAGTGCCAGCGGATGGCCATGGTTTGCATTCATTGGACCATAGTAGGCCAGTTGCCCATGGTTTGCAAGGTAGGCCGGATGACTATAGTAGGCCCTCAAAGCTTCAGCTTCTATGTTGTATTTTTTGTGCAAATTACCAGGGTAGCGATTGACTTGAGCATAGCAATCTTCCCAGGTTCGATAAATCCCAGGCATGTGACCAACATGCACTACATACCATGCCATGGTTGCCTATACATTTAAGTAAATTAGGTTGTCATTCAAACATGATGTATTCTTATACAATTTAATATATTTACGAATAACACACAACCATTGCATAGATAGGAGTATTTGGAAAATAGCTATTCATATGCCTTAGTAATAGTTGTTAGATGTAGGAAAGATACAAAGAATATTTTTTATTCGTTAAAAACCAAATTATGATTTAGAGAGCCAGTTTAAGACTTTTGGATATACTCCTAGAGATGTCTTAGAGTCTTCAGTCTTACTATAAATCCCCCAACATTGAGACTTTCGGGGGCTAGAGATAGGAGTCTTCAGAGACTTTTGGATATACTCCTAGAGATTTTTTACTTGTAATCTTGCATAAGTTAATAATTATGCATCTTTATGTTGATAGCATGGAGAATTCCATGACAAGTTTAGACATATATTCGTTCTATAGGTCTAAAGTATGTATACTCCATCCTCACATCTAAAAACATTGAGCATTGGTGGCACAGTTCCAAAAACATTGAGTATCCGCCTGATGGGAGCGCAGTTGCAATTGCAAGCTATGAGGTGAGGCCAACCATTGGTTTCACATATGTATCCAGCCAAGCTCTAATGATGCAAAAGATGGTTTCACAGAGAAAACGTAAGTTTGTTTCACAGAGAAAATACAAGTACTCTGAAAACAAACTACCATTAACATTCTGAGAGCAATTTCTGTCAAGTATTACGAGTCCCTGCTATGTTTATCCTGGTAACCAAAAATAAAATTACGCTTTTGTTCTTATCAGTATACTGAGGAATAGAGCTGAGCAACGTGCTACTAAGTAACAATGTACTACTTACTAGCAATGCATCCAGAAACACAAAGAAATAGACAGCACACACTGTGTGGTAAACCTAGGTTCTAGCATTCATAGCTGCATGATCAAACTATATGACAGCACACACTGCATGATCAAACTGATTCAAGTAAGCAGCTGTGTGACATTTCATTAGGCACGTAGCGGGCAGTGAGCCATGCACTCACCGTGGGGGTGGGAAAGCAGCTGTCCGTGTGCTCCTGAAGGCCTCGGCGGTGGGATGGACGGTGCGATGCTCTGGCTTGGGGCGGTGGACGGCATGGGGCGGTGCTCTGGCATGGGGTGGTGCTCCTGCGTGGGGTGGTGCTCCGGAAACACGGGGGGAGGGATTGGCGCGGGGTTGAAATGAATTGGGATAATTTCAACCCACGCCACTTTTATAGTAGTAGCTCATCACTGCCGGTTCTGCTTGTAAACCGATAGTGATGGGGCACATCAGTGTCGGGTCACTATCCAAACCGGCAGTGATGTGCTGTAGCAGTTATATGTTAAGTTAGGTGTTAAGTAGGATAAGTTTCCGTTTTCTTTCGAACTCCTTCTACTGGCGCAACGGTTAAGACCCCTCAACTTAGCCCTTGAGACCCGTGTTCGAGTCCTAGGCGGTCCAAATTTTTTTGTTCTATTTTATAAATTATTAATTTATTTCAGGAAATAGCTCATCAGTGCCGGTTTTGCTTGTAAACCGACAGTGATAGGGTACATCACTGTCGGATCACTCCCCAAACCGGCAGTGATGTTGTATAGCAGTTAGTTGTTAAGTAGGATAAATTTCCGTTTTCTTTTGAACTCCTCCTAATGGCGCAACGGTTAAGACCCCTCAACTTAGCCCCCAAGACCCGTGTTCGAGTCCCAGGTGGTCCAAATTTTTTGTTCTATTTTATAAATTATTAATTTATTTTAGAAAATAACTCATCACTGCCGGTTTCGAGTCTCAGGCGGCCCAAATTTTTTTGTTCTATTTTATAAATTATTAATTTATTTTGGGAAATAACTCATCACTGTCGGTTTTGCTTGTAAACTGACAGTGATGGGGTACATCACTACCGGGTCACTCCCCAAACCGGCTGTGATGTTGTGTAGCAGTTAGGTGTTAAGTTAGGTGTTAAGTAGGATAAGTTTCCATTTTTTTAACTCCTCCTAATGGCGCAATGGTTAAGACCCCTCAACTTAGCCCCTGAGACCCGTGTTCGAGTCCCAGATGGTCCAAATTTTTTTGTTCTATTTTATAAATTATTAATTTATTTCAGGAAATAGCTCATCACTACCGATTTTGCTTGCAAACCGACAGTGATGGGGTACATCACTGTCGGGTCATTCCCCAAACCGACAGTGATGTTGTGTAGCAGTTAGGTGTTAACTTAGGTGTTAAGTAGGATAAGTTTTTGTTTTCTATCAAACTCCTCCTACTGGCAGAACGGTTAAGACCCCTCAACTTATCCATCAAGACCCGTGTTCGAGTCCCATGTAGCCCAAATTTTTTTGTTCTATTTTATAAATTATTAATTTATTTTGGGAAATAGCTCATCACTATGGGTTTTCAAAGATAAACCGACAGTGATAACCAGTATCACCGTCGGTTTATTCTCATCAATGCTGGGTTTTTAAAACCGATAATAATGTTTATATATATATATTAAAAATTTTCTTTTATATACTGAATAAATAGAAGCATATGTATTCTTATGTCAAAATGGCTTGAAATTTTTTTGGCAAGCTTGTACACCCAAATTAAGGCCCCATATAGGATCTTAGGTTTTTCTGATCAGTTTTTTTATTTATTATATTTTTCTGTGTGTTGAACAAGATAAAGAGGGTGAATTTTATCTTGGACCCAAAAGATTTTTTCATCCACCTCCACAAGATTCTTAACCCTAGGGCACATTAGAGACTGTGTAAAAGTTTGGCACCATTTCAGATCTTTTTGTGGGTAGACTCAGTTCAACCTATAATTAATCGGCGTCGTCGCGCGGAAATTCAATTAAACCTTAGAAAGTAGCAAACCATCTCCGAAAAATCCCAAACTTGGTGTTTCCTTCACACGTGGCACGTGCAAGCCTAAGAAAAAGTTTGAGATGAATACGACACCAGAATGCCTATGAACCACAGAAACCTTGATAACCTATGTCTATAGTCATGGTTCGATGAAAGGACACGTGTATCTTTGTGAAGCATGTATACTCCGCCTATGTTGAAATGGCTTAAATTTTTTTTTGACAAGCATGTACACCCAAATTAAGACCCCACACAGGATTTGAGGTTTTTTTACCTTTTTTTTATTTATTATATTTTTCTCTGTGCCGAATGAGACAAACGAGGGTGAATTTCATCTTGGACCCAATAGATTTTTCATCCACCTCCATAAAATTCTTATCCCTAGAGCACATTAGAGCCTGTGTAAAAGTTTAGCATCATTTCGGATCTTTTCGTGGGTAGACTTAGTTCAACCTATAATTAAACGGTGTCGTCGCGTGAAAATTCAATTAAACCTCAGAAAGTAGCAAACCATCTCCGAAAAATCCCAAACTTGGTGTTTCCTTCACACGTGGCACGTGCAAGCTTGAGAATAATTTTGAGACCAATACGACACCAGCATCTATATTTCTAGTTGCCTAACAAATATTACATGAATTACATGCATGACAATAATTAAACACACAAAGCCGTAGATATTAAAATTAGAACCCAATTAAACTACGACCTTGAAAACCTAGCTAAATAAACATTAATTACTATCAGAATCATTGTCGGGTTCGATCAGGCCACGCAAACTAACATGCCTCTATAGCCATATATGGTAATTAATGTCATGGATTATGTATCCACTTGTATCGATGAAGTCCAATGCCCATATGAGTGCACTCTCTCGTGCCTCATAATACCAAAAGAATGGTCAGCCATAGATGTAACCTACTGAATGACCACTGCCCCTGTTAGTAATCCTTGTGCAGTACCGGCGTCCTTCTATAGTGAGCTGGCCAAGATTTTCATTGTAGAAGTCCAATCATACCCGTGTTGCTCTGTAGCTTGGTCTAGAACGGTCTACAAGCCACATGCAGCATAGGTAAGGTCCTGGAGCGCAATCTGCATGCAGAGAAAAAGAAAAAAAATTAGAGAATATTATAATAATAATAAACAACAAATAACCACGACTCAGGTATAAATGACCCTTTTACCACATTCGCATGGTTGTAGCTCACAAACCATTCGCTTGCTTGCAGGACGAGATATCACCAGCATTCAAAGCAAGTGCCTTGAAGTACGAGAAATCAGGCACATCATAGCAAATACATCGAAGTGCCTCTAAAAAGATGTGCACGATACTTAATTGGGCGCTTATCACGTCCGGGCTCTGTATTCCTGTCCCGAGGATATGGTTCTGATGATTTGAACCCCTCATAGGGCTAAAAAAACTGAGTTCACACGTCCATAGCTGACCACTTGCATTAGATGTTGTGTTCTCGATGATGTTTGAGATAAAGAACCAGCTAAATGCTATTCATAGCCAATCTATAGGGGATATAGTCTGCGACATATATGCATGTAACAATGATATTAAACTAATTACACTTATTTATTAGCATAAAAAAATAAAAGATGTTGGAAAATATTTCATACAATAGCTAGAACAGGGAACCGTGGAATGACCACATTAGGAGCGAATGGCTCATCGCTAGGGTGAAAACCTAGTTCTTGTGGTAGGGGAGGTCCGTTGTTCATACCACCTGATCGATAAAATACAAAAAAAAATATGAACATAAAATATATGCACAAAAAATTCTTCCAAGTAAAATATGGCAAAATAATTAAATATAGATCGAATGCAAGGAATAAGAATATATATAAATGTAGAAACATGAATATAAATATAGATCAAATGAATATAGATAGAATATTGGAGAAGACAACATATCAATACCATTGAAAAATACAGGAACCATGACCAAATCACGTAGAGAGAGTAGATGTCTTGAGAAGTGAGAGTGAAACGTGAGAAATAAGACTGAGAGAGTTCATGGGTGGGTGGGATAGATGTATGTGGCTGGCAGTTTGTTTTATATAGGGGGCATGGATATCACTGCCGGTTTGTTGTGAGAGAAAAACATTATATCGTGGCTGATAAGGCCTAGCTAAAACCAACATGCATGGATAGGCTAGCTCCTGGCCAAGAGCCATTTTATAGGGGCTAGCAGTCGTGGTACATTTTTATTTTTGAACTAAAGTTGTCAGGGTAGGTGAGAGCATTGTTCCAACTATTGTGGTCATGGGAGCACTGTTGATATGTGAGGAGCATCTACATATCACTATCGATTTTAGTTTAAAAACCGACAGTGAATTGGTCCTTATGTGTCGGTTTGAGCAACCGACTGTGATAGAAGCTATCACTGCCGGTTTTAATACCAAAACCGACAGTGAAGGGCCCTGCCGCCATCTTTTAGTAAAAAAATATAAAAAAGTTTGGCCCACCTGAGATTCGAGCGTGGGTCACGGGGTCAAGAGTGCACGGCCTTAACCGTTGAGTTAGGATAGAGAGTTCGGTTAGAATGGTTTTATTTTTTTCTTTTATCCCATCGTTATGCACTACTAAATAATAAATGCAAAATCAAAAAAGTTTGGCCCACCTGAGATTCGAGCGCGGGTCTCAGAGTATAGAGTGCGCAGCCTTAACCGTTGAGCTAGGATAGGGAATTCGGTTAGTTTACTTTTCTTTATTTATTTATTAATAGAAATAATGCAGTTAGTTTATATTCTAAAATAACAAAAAAATTTATGTCTTGATTATTTAATTCTATGATAATTAATTAATGGTCTATAATTATCAAATAATAGTGTTTGTGAACATCATCTTAATATTTGATTATATAGTTAATAATTAAATTATAGAGATGCGCACAAAATATAAATTAAATATTCAGTGCAAATTACTGATACAACGTCTGCATAATGATTACATAGTTAACAATAATCTAACTATCTTTAGGTGCATCAACAATGAGGGCCTCATTGTGATCAATTCATACGTACGCAGGTTCGTCACCCTCTTGAAGGATAGGTAGGGGTACGTTCATCCCGAATAGATGCATTTTCTGATAGCCCTTGTAGTCTTCTTCGTCCGTCACCCCATCGACACCGACAATCTTTCTTTTCCCTTCTAGGACTACTTTTAGTCTTCCTTTTGTCTTGTTGTCCCTTGCATAGAAGACTTGCATAACATCTCTTGTAGGGATGAAGGGGTCGTCTCTGTATGCGGTCTTAGTGAGATCAATGGTAGTGAACCCTTCGCTGACAGTGTTGATTTCCTCGAACCGGACCCACTAGCAGCGAAAAAGAGCTGCCTTCAATGGACCGTAGGCTAGCTCCCATATCTCCTCTATGAAACCATAGTATGTCTCCTGCACGTTGTTGTTTTCATCGTGAGCATCAAAATGAACACCACAATTTTGGTATGTACTCTTTCCATCTTTATTTTTTGTGTAAAATGTGAATTCATTGATCTCATACCCTTGGTACTTAAGATATGTAATCAAAGGTCCCTTGGCTAGGGCATCTAGTTGATTACCCAACTTTATTCCAAGCAAAAGACGTTGCAACCAGCTGATATATTCCTTCTTATGTTTTTTATCTAGCCAAGCCTGTGACCTGCTCGGATACAGAGTTTGCAGCAATTGCCTATGCTCGTCAATGTATGGCATCACACCCTCAGCTTGCTAGAGAACAACGAACTATGTCTGTCTAAAATAAACAGGGTTGTTTAGTGTAACAGATTTCTCCCCGATCGTTTCTTTTCCACGTAGTCTTCTCTCGTGACGAGATTCTAGAACTCCGACCCTTTTGATGTCCAAATAATATGTGTAGAACTCAATGACCTCCTCCATTGACCATCCTTCAACCATGCCCCCTTTTGGTCTGAATCTGTTCCTAATATACCTCCTAAAAACTTTCATCAATCTTTTGAAAGGGAACATCTGATGCAGGTACATTGGGCCAATAGCTCTAATTTGGTCAACAAGATGAATGAGCAGATGCAATGAGATATCAAAGTAAGTTGGCGGGAAATGCATCTCAAGCCTAACGAGAGTTTCGGCTATGTCCTACTACAGCTGCTCTAGCGTGGACACATCAATGACCTTTTTTGAGATCGCGTTGAAGAACGAGCAAAGCTTTATGATTGGGGGCATGGACCTTTGAGGGGAGGATACCACATAGGACAATAGGGAGCAGCTGAGTCATAATGACATGATAGTCATGGGGCTTCATAGGGCCATAGTTGAGTTTGAGTTCTCTCATGTTCACTAGCCTCTTCGGGTTCGTATAGTAGCCCGTCGGGACTTTGAGTTCATTGAAGAAAGAAAAAAGCGCATGCTTTTCTTCCTTCTTCAATATCCATGACGCAATCGGAAGTTCAAACTGGCCATTCTCTAGCTTCATGGGATGCAGCTCCTTCCTGATTCACAAGTGTTGCATATCTAGGCGTGTGGCTAGTAAATCCTTCGATGTCCCCCTGGTGTCCATCAATGTGTTAAGAGTGTTAGCGCACACGTTTTTAGTGATGTGCATGAGATCAAGACAGTGGCGTACACTCAGAAGTGGCCAGTAAGGTAGTTTCCACAAAACCGATTTTTTCTTCCAAACACTCCCATCAGGTGCTGCTACTGCATTGTCCCCCTTCCCAAGGACAACCTCCAGTTTGTTGAGTTCTCGAAGTATCGCAGGCCCGTCTCAATATTTTGGAGCTAAGCGTTTCTTAATAGTACCATTAAAATCTTTTATGTTCCTGTGGTAAGGGTGATCCTTAGGTAGAAACCTATGGTGGCCCATATAAACTATCTTTGAGTTATTTAGTAGATTTACCGCATCGGTGTCATTCAAGCACTCGACACATCCAGTATAGCCTTTTGTCTTCTCTCCGAACAACGAACCTCGACCAGGTAGGTCGATGATTGTAGCGATAAGTACTCCCTTGATCATGACATATTCCATTTTGTACTTGTCCCAAACATCTGGCACACCCTTTTCAAACATCTCCACTAGTTCATCGATCACTGGTTCCAGAAACATATCGATGTCCATTCCCAGGTTGTCTTGGCCTTGGATCAGTAGTGGCATCTGGATGTACGATCGTTTCATACAGACTCAAGGTGGAAGGTTGTATATACAGAGCATCACTAGCCAGGTGCTATGATTGCTTCTAACCTGGTCGAAAGGATTCATCCCGTCTATGCTCAAAGCAAACCAAAGGTGCCTTACCTCTCTACCGATGTCCTTATAGAACATAGTATTGACAGTCCTCCAGTCATGCCCATCGGTGGGGTGCCTCATCATTGTATCTTTCTTACGCTCTTCACCATGCCAGCGCAACAGCTTGGCTGACTTTGCACATGCAAACAGCCTGTGCACCCGGGGACCTATAGGAAATACCAAACGACCTTTACGGGACCTCCTCTGGTCTTAGTACCCTCATCTGACTGACCCTTCCTTGTACCGTGGAGCTCCACACTTGGGGCACTTGTCCAAGTCTTTGTATTTTTCTCTATGGTACAATATGCAATCATTGGAACACGTGTTGATTTTATCAACCTCGAGGCCGATGGGGCAGATCATTTGCTTGGCCAAGTATGTCTTTTCTAGCAACTCATTTTTTTCTAGGAGCATTTTCCTTATTATACCTAATAACTGATCAAAACCTTTATCGCTCAATCCGTTTGTCGATTTGAACTCTAACAGCATGATGTCGGCTTCCAGTTTGCTCATTGAACAATCCCTATACAATGGTGTTTTGCCATCTTGTCTTATTTTCTTTAGCTTTCTCAGTTGTCTTTCACTAAGACAGCCGGTCTCTATATTACGTAGTAGCTGAGAAATGCTATCGTTATCCTCGGTGTCATCAGCTAGCGTGTTCCTAAACACATTATTAACTGTGGGCATAGGTTCCGTGTTGACACCGGGTTCCTCGTCACCATCGTGGATGGCTACATCAGGCATGTCCACATCATCATCGTTTTCCTGCAGAACATTCACACTAACCTCGCCATGTATAGTCCATATCGTATAGTTTGGCATGAATCCTCTGGTAATCAAGTGCGATCGTATAGACTCAATTTGGCGAAAGTTCCTTTGATTCTTGCAATCTTTGCATGGGCAGAAGACAGGGTTCCCATTCCTAGCACAGGACTTTGGCATCGGTGATAAACTTGGCTGACGCCATGCATGTACCGCTTGTCCATTCGGGACAGATACATCCACTCTCGATCCATCTCTGCACAAAAAAATACTGAGACAGTAATTACAAAGAATTAATAAGAAATCGAGCTTCATGAACAACAATTGTAGCTCGAAAGTACCATTTTTAGAAAACTATTATTGTACACTAATTATTGAAAAATTGAAATTGGTAGCCCCTAGCCCTATAAATTGAAAATCGTAGTAAAAAACAATTATTGCACAATATTGAAGAACAACTATTCTACTCTACTTCTAAGAACTAATTATAGCATCACATACTAACAATGATGATCTTGACCACCATGGAATAATTAGCCACGAATTTAAATGTGTTCATAGACACCAACCAGTTTGGATGATAGATTCACCACTATTTTTGAGCCTTGCACAAATGTCCAATTAGAAAAGTGGTCTCTAGAATGGAGAAAGAACTAGAATGAGAATCAAGCAATGTAGCCATCAAAACGAAGCTAATTAAATAACTAAATCAAAGGAGTGGATGTTTGTTACTAACCTTAAAGAAAAAAGATCAAGCCATTCTTCAAAATCCAATCGCTAGCTTCATGGTGAAGAGCAGCCGCAACAATGGAGGGAAGGGCACAAACGCGTGTCTCTGTTCTCGGGATGAAAGAGAGGAGGAAGAAGAGGACGGCTGCAGCCTTTTGTGCTGTACGCTTATCACTGTCGGTTCTTGGCTAGAACCGACAATGATAAAGCCCGGCTTAAACCGGCAGTGATGAGTGGCCGCCAAAACACTACCGGTTCAAGACACAAACCGACAGTGATGTGGTGCTTCACTACCGGTTTTAACCCAACCCCAATCATTTTTTCATTTTCGAGCTCATAATCGGCAGTGAAAGAACATCACTGTTGGTTCTCACAAATCTGACAGTGATGAGACCGACAGTGATGTCCAAATCTGATCACTGTCGGTTCTCACAAATCTGACAGTGATGAGACCGACAGTGATGTCCAAATCTGACGTAGTGTTAATTCTTTCGATGTCTCTGTTCACAAGGTGGCCATTGCAAGAGCTTGCACTGTTGCATGACTTGCACACACACTAGACTGCTGTCGTGATGTCGTCGTTCCGTCCACACGTACACTAGTATAGGAGGAGGCTAGCTAAGCTATCAAATGGTAGCAATAGCATATACGCGGTCGCTGTGTTGAGAGCCACCGACATCATAGCGCGTAGGTGTGATATATATATATATATATATATATATATATATATATATATATATATATATATATATATATATATATATATATATATATATATATATATATATATATATATATATATATATATATATATAACTACTATCCTGTAGCTAGCTACAGAATAACTTATTCTGTAGCCACTTTGAGTTATGATAATTACTATGTTAATTTACGAGATTATAGTAACTCCTTACTAAGTGGTTTAATATAACGTTATGGTAAATATCCCCATATGTTATAGTAACCCAACTATCGTAAATATGTATTGACATTATAGTAAATTAGTATATAAAATTATAGTAAATGGAAGTGGCTACAGAATAACTTATTTTGTAGCCGGCTACTGAATAGCCTCTCCCTATATATATAACTACTATCCTGTAGCTGGCTATAAAATAACTTATTCTGCATACACACATAGGCATCATCAGCTCCATCTCTATGTGAGGTCCCTTTCCCCTTTTCATGTGGCAACTACATTGCCAGAGGCATGCATGCAACATATACTTGTACAATGCACGGCTCTTGGATTTATCAGCGTGCGCGTGACGTCGACGCGTCCAATTGTTTTCCACATGATGAATACTGGCTCTCTTACGACCCTGGACCCTGCATATATGCGTACTCCGTCCTTCCTTCCGTCCACAAATTAATATATGGAGGGTCGTTTCAAAATTCATCTACACTACACCACATGCATATTTCGATCCGACAATGAGAAATCGACGGTGATACACCTGGCCTTCCACTATCGGTTGCTCGCCCGACGATGATACCTATTTTCACAAAACAAAAAGAAAACACTGGCACCGGCCATGCCCAGAGCCCCAGACTACCACCTGTGCGGGTGCCACTGCAGGGCCGTCCTCTGCTGCTACCCACGGCATGGCCGCTGGTTGTGATTGTGACCCACGCTGGGTCACCGAGGAGGAGAATAGAGGAGAGGAGAGGAGGGCGAGGAGCGACGGATATGGGAGAGGAGGCACACGGAGAGAGATAGAGGGGAGATAAGGCTTGTGAGAGAGTGAGAGGGAAGATAAGGACGCAGACGTGAATAGGATAGAGAGTTAAACACCTTAATATAAATTTTCGGTCCAGGTTCCAAGATATCACTACGTACTGGTTCGTAATACAACTAGGCGGGTTTTTGAAATTCGATTGTGATTGGCTTGTTGCTTACGAACCAACAGTGATACACCCACCACTATCAGTTTAAAATTATCTTGTAGCGATGGTTCGACAGTTATTGCCCATTTTGTAGTAGTGCTATGAGAAACGTTAGTTAAGTCTTCTTGTCAAATCCATCTGGCAGGATTTAATTGACTGCCTACGACTTGGGGGATTAATTGAGTGGTACATGCATTGTCTTTCTCCTTTCTTAAGTTGTCCGGAATGACATTGCTTAATTTGTAGAGCCAGCTGAAATCGCTTCCTAGAGGTGGCTATATGAACTTCTATCCACGTGTTTCTAGAAAATCGATGATTTCCAACCGAAGGGCCAAGAAAACAAACGGATTTCCTTTTGGGGCCAAATAGGGAAGTTCAAAATAAAAAGGGCCAAGAAAGAAAACACAATGTTTTTAGGGCCAAGGAACTAATTTTATCATTTCTATATGTGGGTACCCAGACACTCATAGAATGCTTTCTCAAGTCTTTTGGTTATTTTCTGTTTCTCCTTGGAGAAGTGAGTGGATGAAGGAGGAGGAACTTATATATTTTCATATGGCCATGACGAGTTATAACTTATAAGCAAGTGGGATAGGATTGGGCGATCCCATTTTAGCTAGTGTTTGGTTCAGGGTGAGTGGGATGAATCTAGCTGTGGAATAGTTCCTACAAATGTGGGAGGATGGATCCAGCCTAAATAAATTGAAGGGATGCGGACATCCCTCTTCATCCCCATCATATTGTCATGTGCTTCCATTCCTCCTTCATACATCAGCCTGTTCGCTTGCTCGTAAACGATCGTAAATTTCTAGCCAGAAACAGTGTTTTTCTCTCACACCAAACCAGCCAGCAGTAAATAATCCACGATACGATACGGCCTCCCGAACAGGCTGCATGTAGATGACGGGGCACTGATGGTCTGATGCAAGCAGGTGGGGCGGCTCCAGTGAGGTTGTGTAGGCTAGGCCACCCCCGACGCATAGGCAGCTCCGTGAGATAAGGATGGCATGGCAGTGCGTCTCCACTAGGGTGAGGCATAGGTGGCCACAGGCATGGGCCAGCTCCGCGCGGGCGAGGAGGCACGAGTAGGCCAGGCGGTGACGACGGCGTGGCTCCGGCGAGGCAGGGTGGGCGGGTGGCTCCGGTGCTCCATCTAGCCCATCTCTCGTCGTTCCTTCCTTCTGCCAAACAAAAAATTAAATTAAGATCATCTCATGCCACGAACCAAATACTCAATGATTCCATCTTAGAAAAGAGAGACGGATAGAACAGGGAGATGGGACCATCCATCCTACTTAGTCTCCAAATGAAATACATGCTAGGGCCGGATATCGAAACAGCTTGGCTCGGTCTAGCTCGAGTTGACTCGTTAGACTAACGAGCCAACTCGGCTCAGTTCGTTAATATTACGAGCTAGAGAGGTAACTCGGCTCGGCTCGTTACCGAGCTCGAGTTGACTCGTTTAGCTCGTGAGCTACTAAAAAATAGGACACATATATTTATAATGCTTATGCTACATTAATTCCAGAAGGTGACGTCCATCATTATGCAACCATACATGATTAATACATATTAGGTTCATCAAAAGTATCACACGTGCAACATAGCTGGTCCATCCATGATCATGCAGTTCCAGCATACTAACTAGTTGCTTCCACCACAAACTTAGAAAAATCCACAGATTCAATGTCAGCATCATCATCGTCTCCCTAAAAACAATCCATAAAATCAACATTTAAGTACCACAACCATTATAAAATTAAAATTCATATGAAACAACTGAAAACAATGATTACACACCAATAGAATAGGTGTACAATTCTAGGTCAGCATCATCATCTTCTGGATTCATGGTCGTAGGCTGATAGGCCTCAGCTCGTTTCAGCTCGTGAGCTGACTCAAGCTAGCTCGTTAAAATAGCAAGCTAGATTTTCAACTTAACTCGTGAAAAAGTTAAAACGAGCCAAGTCGAACCGAGCTGAGCCGGCCACGAGTCGAGCGAGTTGACGACCCACGAGTATTTTGTCCAACCCTAATTATATATAGTCAATATACATCAATACATGTACGTATAAGCTTTTTTTTTAGCAACACATGTACGTATTAGCTGTTTCATTCCAAACGTTAAGTGTCTTTGAGACCCAATAGGAAGCAGTCCATTTAGGCCTATCTAGTTGCTGCTGCTCCCTTCATTATTGTTTGGATTACGAAGCGTCGAGGCGTCGTGGCTCTGGCTTCGTTCGTTTCTCGCCCAAACGCTGCTGTTCGTCTTCTTGTCTTCTCCTTCGCCAGTTCGCCGGACACCGCTGCGCCGCGCTGGTACTGCTGGGCTGGGAGACTGGAGTCCGACGTGAGACGCCACGCCACGCGTCGGCCACCACGTCCGCGCAGCCACCTGTCCAAAATTGACACCCACCGCCAACTGCCGTCCACCAGCAGCAGCATGTAATCCATAATCATAAATCATCCATTTATATTCTCTTATCTGATTAACAGTCACTAGTTATTCTAAATTTCCCTTTCCAATTTCACCATTACATAGCAGATGTAGATGTGTTTAATGTTGGAATTGATCAACAACTAGCAGAGTTAGAAGATCGATTTAGTTCTTAAGCGATAGATCAGTAAAAAGTAGATGTGTGTTTAATGTCCTCCCCCCCCCCCCCCCCCCCCCACCCCCCCCCCCTACTTTGTTTGTCCATTGCCGCCCCTTACTCTAATCCTGGCTCCGCCCCTGACCCCGGCCACCACTGTTGTGCACATGCAGTGTACAAAACTCCCACGAATCTCAGCTACTGTTGCATTTGCTTTGTCCCGATCGGTGTGATTATTATGTTTAGTGTGTGCCGTCCCTCAGTGCATCACGTTTGTACGTACGTGCCATTTGTAATTCAGTTGGCCAGGCACAAGTACACGCGTACGAGCATCGATCTTTTGCTTGCACCTGGGCCACGGCAAAAGCTCTTGTTATCTGACACTGGGATCTATCTATCACTGCAGATCTGACTGATGAAGAGTAGCAGAGGAAGTACACCGATCCATCGATAGGAGGGCAACTGCAGGCGTCAAGGAATTCTAGACAGAGGAGAATACTCCCTCCGTCCCACAAGAAACGTCATTTTAGGAGTCTTCACGCATACAAGGCTGAAGGTAAAAGACACAAATGTCCCTACTCTCTCTGTCACACGACACGGCCATCTCCGCCTTCTCCGACTCTCCGTGGATGTTCCGTCGCCGCCGCCTGCAAGCAAGATCCTGCGCCATGCGACCCCTCCGCGTCGAGTGCCGCGGACGAGGGCAGGGCCGGATCTTCGACTCTCCGCCGTCCGTGCCATACGCGACCTCCTCCGCATCGAGCACCGTGGAGGCGGGGACGAGGGTGGGGCCTGGATCCTGCCTCTCCGCCGCCGCTGCCATCCACCGCACCCCCCTCCGCGTCGAGCGCCGTAGATGAGGAATGGGCCTGGATCTCGGCCATCAAACCAAGCAGCGCCGTCTCCATGCCGGTGAAGGAGAAGATGGAGGAGATGGCACCGATTGTAGCACCCGGTTTTAAGAACAAAACCAGATACGCATCATATGTGAGCCCAGGAAGTCAAATCTCACGTATAGCTACAAATAAGGGGTAATATCAAAATACAATGCTCAATATATAACATATTTAGTATAAAGGGTATAACCTTAGACAGCAAACAGCAGAAAGACAATTCTGATCTTCGGGTGAAGACTTCAATTCCACTAGGATAACTGACTGGTTGATCACAAGTCTAATTCCTCCAAGCTATAGTAATCTGGTACCCATCCGGGGGTTTTCCAAAGATTTAAAAAGTAAAGCAAGCGTAAGTACATGTCATACTAAACAAATATAACATGGGGTTCATGAGACTCAAAAGGCTGACATTGGTTTAACTGTGATTAGTTTTAATGAGTCATGATTTTAAGCAGTTGAGTAGCATCAAATTTATCATAAGCCCGTATAAACACATGATCAGGTAAACATGAATAATGAATAGCAAAAACAATAATCATAAGTGAGCATCTGTATCATCAGTATCATTAGTGTTCATCATCTATTCCGTAAGGGTTCCAAGGCCGCTCGTGACTGTGAGCACGGCTGTTATAACAGTTTTACACTCTATAGAGGTTGTACACTTTCACTGTGAGTCGTGATTTACCCTTTCACCCGAGGTGATCAGCCTATTGACCCACTACCTAGGAAGGTCGACAGGGTCACTATGAAGCCTTTCAAAGGTTCGTCTAACAAGTTAGGGCCGCTAGGTTTTTCCATCAATAAGCATGAACTCCCCTCCAAGGAGTGACTCACAAAAGGTCAAGAAACCAAAATGAACCCAACCTGGCAGACAAAGGTCATACCTGTCGGAGCCCCTTTTGCGCCATAAAGGTAACCACTAACAAGCTAGAAAAGGTCCTCATACTTGACTAAAGCCAGAGCCATGTGACCCTAACAGTTGTACTATAAGTCCCAGATGATCACTTACAGATAAGTCCTTAGGGAGAGGAATCTAGAACACCATAAAATAGCCTAATGCTCTAGCCCCCTTGTTCCATGTTGCTAAAAATCATCTTTTAGAGTTCATTGCATATACCATTAATCAACTTACAAGATCATGGCTTTGGTTGAGCACTAGCATCATACTACCCAATACAATACCCCATAGGTAATAAGGAATCCAGGATATTAAATAGCTAGGAAAAATACTACGGTTGTCAAGGTAGACACACATATGATTAAAATGATATTAAGGTGAATAGGACAACAAGCAAGATCCCATACTATACTTGCCTTAAACTCTGATCTTCTTCCAGTGAATTGTAACCTCTAAAGGACTTCTTCTGGATCACCAACTTCTTCTATGTCATTAACGCAAAGCTCACCGACTGGACATGATCATAAAGCACCACACAAGCATCCATGCAATCATAAAGCACCACACAAGCATCCATGCAAACATACACGAAGCAAACAATAGAACTAAATCAGAACAGTACACCAAACATATGAAACAACAAGTGAAAAGGTTTTAAAGACATTCTACATGTTGCTACGAACACACAGACGCGAAAAACACTCTAATCGGAGCTATAACGAAAAAGTTATGAATTAAATAAGATTTTTTTTAATAAAATAATAGATTAAATCTAACCTTGAATTTTAAAAGTTGAAAACATACCTAACAGTAGGATAAACATGTAGATTACGCAATTACAAATCTAACGCAACTTGAACGGATCAAAACAGAGTTAAAACAAAGAAGTTATGAGTAAAACAAAATCAGTGGTAATTCTGTAAATAGAAAAACATATTTTGAATCTAACCGAAGCAATTACGTTTTCAAAAGAATAAAACGTATTTTGAATCTAATAGAGGAATTCTACGCTTTCTGAAAGAGAAAACATATTCTAGAGCTAACCGAAGGAAACTACGCTTTCAGAAAGAGAAAATGTATTATTAAACTAATAGAGAGAAACTACGCTTTCAGAATAGGAAAGCGTACTCTGGGAGTACGCCTTGGATTGCGGGTTCTATTTCACGAAACTGTAGGGGCTCTTATGCAAAAATGCCATGACGAAGGGGTATCGGCTGATCTTGGCCGCTAGATCTGAGATGAACGGCGGAGATTAGATAGGAGGGAGGGAGTGAGGCGGCGGCCGGCCGAAACAGAGATAGGAGGCGGTGACGCCATGGCCGGCGGCAAGCAATTCATCGAAACTCGTTGAATCGACGACTCGGGCCTTCACTGGTCATGGAAATAGCATGGGGAGCAAGAGGAGACGATGGCGAACTCACCAAGGTAGGTCACAGCGGCACAAAGCAGATGGAGGCGGCGCACAGCTCGGCGGGGCGGACGACGACGAGCTAGGGTTGTGGCTCGGCAGCTGCGAGCTCGGGATAAGGCGAGATGGCTTCGGCAACTTGATGGGAGGCGGCACGATGTGGCCTACTATTTAAGGGGGCAGGTAAGCGTGGGGCGCACGCCATCCGAGCGAGGACGGGGCAGCAGTGGACTTCGACGTGGACACGAACTGGAGGTGGAAGATGACTCCGCTGATGCATGGGCCCGGTTTGTCAGTGACAGGAGAAGAGGGGAGCAGCGCCTGCGGCTTGCTGCTGGGCCGGCCTACAAGCGGAGACGCAGGCCTTTGGGGAAACGGCCAGCTGGGCCGAGCGGGAGGGAAGCGGGTAAGGCGGGTGGGATGATTAGAAGCAGGCCGAGTGGGCCAAAAGAAGGAGAGAGGAGAAAGGAATTCCTTTTTGCTTTTCTAAATTTCTAAAGTAAATTTTCAATTGGATTTTTGAATTTCTTTTGAATTTTGAATCAAACCACTCAGCACAAAAACTTCAATGCATCAGCATGTTTGCACAAACATGTTGCTACCTTATGATAAATTTTAATTTAATGAAAAAATATTTTTCTATATTTTTATGAGCATAGAAATATAGAATTAAATCATTTTAGCTCTATTTTAGAAGAAGCAAATTTTAGGGTGTTACACCAATGAAGTAGAAGGGAGTAGGCATGGCAAGCTCGGGATGCGCCATCAGATTAGCCTGGCAGGCTCGCCGTTGAGGCTCTCCACCTCCGCGCTGGCCGCTCTGCCTAGGGGACGTCCGCTCTCCTCTGGTTCGCGCGGACACCAGCTAGCTCCAACTCGGTGCCGGCAACCTCCGCCTTAGTGCCGCACATGAGAGAGAAGAGGAAGACCGGTGCGGGACTATGGTTGGGACAGGCGCGGCGCGGGTGGG
This sequence comes from Miscanthus floridulus, assembly GCF_019320115.1. Lineage (NCBI taxonomy): Eukaryota > Viridiplantae > Streptophyta > Magnoliopsida > Poales > Poaceae > Miscanthus > Miscanthus floridulus. The sequence goes on from NC_089584.1 coordinate 58,935,810, forward strand.
ACTGGGAACATGCGCGGCCGTCTCTGTCGTGGGGATGGATGAGGATGCAGCATGCGCGGTCGTCTCCATTGGGGATGGATGAGGATGCGGTTGAAGAGATAAGGTTGTAGGCCTGCCAGTCTTGCATGTGGGGCCATTGTCTAAAACTACGTTTTTTCCGGGACAAATCTATCGAGCCTAAACGACTCTCTTTGTGGAGCTGAGGGAGTATACGGTGATTTTTTTAATTTTAACACTTTTTGAAAACTAATTTTAAATCTAACACGATCGGTTTTTTTTAAAACTAACACTTTTGGCCGCGCCTATTGCCCTGACGCGGCCAAATGCCTGTGCCGCGCCATGCATGGTGGCGCGGTAGAGTTCTGACGTGGCGACGACCGGAATCGTGATCGTTGACGTGGCAGGGCTCTGCCGTACCACCGACCTTGGCGCGGCAGTGCCGCACCACGGAGCATGGCGCGGCTGGGCCAAATAAATATTGCGAGCGAGCCCCCCGCCCGCACGCACCCCTGCCCGCCCGCCGCCAGCGCAGCGCCCGCCGCCAGCGCCCGCACGCGGCTGCACTTGCCCACGCCATGCCCGTGCCGGCCGCGCCACGAACACCAGCGCGTCAAGGCCGCCCGCTCCTAAGGTACCTCCCTCTCGATTTTATGTTATTTTGATTATTATTGTTTTAGGATAATTAGTGATTTAGGATAATTAGTAATATAGGATAGTTAGGGTTTTATGATTGTTATTGATTTATGATAGTTAATGATTTAGGATAGTTAGGTTAGTGAATTTGTTTGTGATTTACGTAGGTAGTTTTTATGTTTGAGGTTAGGATTTTGGGTTTAGTGATTGATTAGGTATTTATTATTTAGTTTATAGTTAGTAATTTAGTTAGGGATTTTGGGTATAGATACTTGTTTTCAAAGGTCGGTACTTACTAGTGCGTGATACATCGATTTTTGATGACTTCATGAAGTTTTGTCAAATGCTTATATTCCTAGTAAAGTTGTTTATGTTACTAGTGTGTGATATGTCTGTTAATTTTACTTTGAATATATACATGTGCTTTCATATTACATAACAAGTAGTTCAAATTTTGCAACGCTACATAATGTTAATTTAAATTTTGTTAATTTGAATACTCTAACGTTTTGTTTATCAATTTATAACAGGATGGTCCCTCCCACACAGCACCCGCTGTACCCTATTCTTGAGGTGGAGTACGACGACCAGCACCGAGCACACATCTTGAATGACAACGACGCAGAGGTGGCCTTGTCTACTTTGAGGCCCTGCACACACACCAGGGTGCACCAGTGGGATGAGCATTATGCGCTGTACATATGGTGTGCCGGCTTCCTCGAGCTTGTCCATGTTGTCAACTACGGTCTTCCGCCCCTTGACCCAACACTACTTAATGCAGTTGTAGACAGGTGCGAGTGCATTCTTTGTATATAAACTTTCTTGTAACAAATTTGAGGCAACTAACAGTCGTTCTATTCTTATAACAGGTGGAGGCCTAAGACCCACACGTTCCACCTACCTTGTGGCGAGATGACCTTGACCATGCAGGATGTGAAGGCTATTTTTGGCCTTCGGTTGGGGGGACTTACAGTGACACGGATAGTTGACAACGATCACTGGAGGGAGCTGATGGCTCAATTTACTGGCTTTCTTTCATCGGACGACGAGGCTTCTAAGAAAAATAAGTGAGAAATTGAAGTCTATTTAATACTTGCATTGCTTTCCTGCAGCCATCGGGTCTCATTTTCTTTCGTAAATTTTAGGAAAACTTCTGGTGTTTCGTCGTCCAGATCACGGAGCGCTTTGATTACTTGGACCCACAGGCTGAGGAGGCTCAGATCGACAGGTTCGCTCGAGTGTGGCTCTGGCACTTTCTTGGTGCTTTCCTCTTCCCATACGCCTCGGGGCAACACCATCAGCTGGATCTTCCTTGACATACTACGCCAGCTGTGGGAGAACATAGCGACGTATAGCTGGGGCAGCGTAGTCCTAGCATGGACGTATCGACAGCTATGTGTTGCCTGCCGTCGCACCTCAGGGTATGCGAACCTTGGAGGTTGCTCGTACCTACTCCAGGTTTGGTGTTGGAAACGATGGCCCGTTGGGAGGCCCCTTAGTACTGGTTACCGGTAAGTACTTCAGTTCATTATATTCTTCGATATGGTTACATATGATGAGTTTATTAATGGCTAATTTATTATCGTGTTCAATGCAGCAATGGAACAGGTAGGATACACTCCCTACAGCTCTGTTTATCTGGACGGAATTAGAGTTAGTTAGAGGGAATGCGAGGCGTAAGTACAAGGAGTACATGAACGGTCTCGATGTCCTGACACAGCACCAGGTTACGCTCTCTTTACTATCATACATGTGTCTTGTTCGATCTACACTATATCACAGCCTAACTCAATTACGAAATGTTTAGGTGCATTGGTGTCCTTGGATGCTCTAGAGCTCCAGTACTATCTTAGTCCTGTCACTAGGGACGAGTCAGAGGAGTATCGATGCAATGTCCCTCTTATTTTCTTTCAAGTGGTCGAGATTCACTTGCCCATCAGGGTCTGTAGACAGTTTGGAAGAATGACAGGCTACCCACCACCGCTTTACTCCACCAACCAAGGATTGTACGGGTGTGTTATCGATTAATAACAAAGCTACAATTCAGAGGTGTGTGTGATACAACTAACATCGTTTTGTTGCAGGTATGACCGCAGGAAGAGGTACAAGACCAAGGATTGGCGCGTGACACACAACGCGCACATCCACTTGTGGGAGACCAGGGAACAACAACCAGTCCATGTGGGTCCTCCACACGACCAACACACCTTCGACGAGTACCTGCGATGGCTTCATAGGTCTACGAGGACACATATTAAGCCCCCGTACACTGAGGAGGCGATTGATGATGACTCAGAGGAAGATGTCATTGAAGATGTGTATGACGTTACCACTAGGGAGGACACACAGCTACAGAGAGCCCTGCTTCAAAGATACATGGTAAGATATTTGAATGGTACAATTTGTTATCATTTTGGTATTAAGTATGTGTACTAAAACTGTCCAACCGCGTTTCTGTACCCAGGCAACACAATTGTCAAGGATGTCCAACGAAGCAGCGTTCTGGCTTCACGAGTCTAGAGGACAGGGGCCAAGCGTTCTCGCGGCTTTTATGGAGGTAAACATAAACTAGTCCGTTCCAAAAATATTTCTTTAGTGTATATGCGTTTGGAAAATACACTAACTTTAATGTCTATTTATGCAGAAGGTGAAGAAGAGCTGCAAGAAGCTAGCTCAGAAGCTGAGCTGCATGGACACTCCATATGAGGAACCGTCACTCCCAGCGCGGTTGGGTGGCACGTCTTTAGTCTCTTTGAGGACACCAGCCAGCTCTTCTCAGCCGATGATAGGTGCCACTTCTGCGGTGCGTACACCACCACATCATAGCGCTGGAAAGGACCCTGCAACCGAGGACGATGAGGACGACGATGACCCCCTAGGCTTCCGCAGACAGCACGACCAGTGGGATGATTGGCCGCAGGACGAGATCAACATGTCTCAGCTAGGTGGTGCCCCGCTTGGTACCCTGGGAGCCTCACAGATACTAACAAAGATAGTTTCTTTAAATACGTAGGCTACATGAACTAACGATCATAAAGAATTCTAAGTAATCATGCATATCATATACTTGCAGGGTACGAGCCGTACGCATCGGCGACGTGACCACACCGACGTTGGCTACACTCCTAATGTGTTGCCAACAAATCCAAAGAGACAGAGGCGTCCGAGGGATCCTTACACTCATAGGTCTTAGTTTGTTAGGTCGAACTATTATTGGCGTCCGAAACTTATAGGCTTAGTTGGTTATGTTATGTCGAACTTATGTCAAACCAATAAAAATGTTATGTGGCAGCTTGTCAACTTGCGCACGGACTTCATTTATCTGCTTCATATTCGTTTCAATGCGTCGTGGCATCACTGCATGCGAGATTAAGTAGCAACTAGTTCGGAAACCGGCAGTCCCGAGGTATCTTGACGCTGGTGACCGGCGTCTTGCGCGAGGGGTCAAAGAAGCTGGGGTCCATGGTCGCGTCATCGCCGATCCTACAATATGGGGCCAAAAAGCCAAATAAATAAGTTTCCGGTGTTGCCGCGTGGCGTGCTTGCCGGCGCATGGCCGCCACGCGGCGTGCACGCTCTGCCGCGGTCGGGCATGGGCGCGGCGAATGGGTGAGGCGCGGCGCTGAGGCAGGCCAGGCCGGTCTACGCGGCTGGGCTAGAAGCGAGGCGCGAGGCCCACTATGGTGAAATGATCTTTTTTCAAATTATTTTCTATTCCTATTTCATTCAAATGAATTTTTGAACTATTTCAAAGCAGTTTCAAAAGTTGGTGTAAAAATGAAAGTTGTTCAATTTTTCAAGATCTACAACTTTGCTTTTATGACCAAAGTCAAATTCCAAATAGATTTTGAATTACAAAATAAAAATCAATATTAATTCAAAACCCCAATTTTGAAGAATTATTTTTAAAAGCAAAATTTGGCAAAAATTTAAATATAAACTTTGCTCCAAATTGTATCCTAAATATTTATAAGCTATCTCAGTGATCAAAACAAGAAATCATGGCATCCAAACATGAGCATGACATTTCACATTGTTTTAAACTTAAATGAATTTCAATCAATTTAAGCACCACATGAAATGATACTTCATTTCTTTCGAAATGAAATGCATGAATGATGCTTATGCATGAGGTGATGATGGTTATGCTCATGGGATGAAATGGTAATGCATGCTTAACACCGAGGTGTTACAAAGCTACAAGTGATGTGCATCATTTGTGAAGATTAAGCCAAGAGTTGATGATATGTGAATATATCAAGTGGCTTGAAGGTTTGAAGATGATGGAAGGATCATCAATTACATAGACAATGATCAAGAGAAGATGAAATGGTGAATTTCATGTGATGATGACATTGACATGAAGAGGATGATGTGGAGAGTGATTGCTTGTGGGAATCAACTTAGTGATTAGGATAGATATCGTACCATTAAGAGTGAAAGCATCTAGGCCCCTAGTTGGATTTCGGTGATTAATGACGACACAAGATTACTGTGACTAACGTGTGTTTTGCAGAGGCAACTTGAGTTAGGTCATGGTAATGGTAATTGATTGGACAATTATGGGTTTCATGCCCCTATCGATGGAAATCATTTCAGTTTTTAAAGAATGGACGACAAGGAAGGACGGACTAGTTCTAAGTGTCGTTTGGCGTTAGAGAGACACTTAGAGTAGTTTTAGGACTTTGTTTTTCCTTTGGCCGTACTAGGGGTATGGACTAGTAGCTTGATCTAGGTGAGACTAATGGTTTAGGAGTGGTGCACACTTGTCAAACTTAGCACTAGGTAGCTCAAGATTGAAGTCGATGTCATTCACAAAAGTTGTCGAATTTGAAGTGAATGGAGACTTGGACATTGACCGGACGCACGGGTGCCGTGTTCGATCAGTAGTGTAGCATGCATTGCAGGGGCAGAAGGACGACCGGACGCTGGTGCAGGCAAAGGATCAGACGCATAGGTCCTTACCAACCGTAGCAGCGTGGACTCGCTGTTGACTAAGGACCGGACGTAGGGACAAAATGTGACTGGACGCACAAGGTGCCAAGTCCGGTCGACATCAGAGAGTGTCTAGAGACTATTTTTGTTGACCTGACATGTCAGGTGGATAAGGATCGGACTCACCTTGGAGTCCGATCATAGTAACGGACATATTTTGGTGCTGGCTAGTGGTATAGTGATAGGACGTGTCCGGTCACATTGACCGGTGCGTCCGGTCGCCCCAAAAAACTACTGAGTTGGACAATAACGGTCATGTTTTGATTGGGGGAGTATAAATACTTCTCCTACTCGTCCAACTTAGCTCTCTTGCCCATCTGTTCAGCTGAGGAAACCATTTGGTGTGCAAGGGAGAGCAAGAGCCTAGTGCGGTGATTGAGATTTGCTAATCCAAGATTAAGGACCTCATTAGTGCATAGAAAGTAGCAAGTGTGTATCCACTCTTCTCATTTCGCTTGGTTGGGTCAAGTGAGAGTTCATGCTTGTTACTCTTGGTGATCGCCATCACCTAGACAGCTCGGTGGTGATTGGAAGCTTGGTGATCATCTGGCGGAGCTTGTGGATGACCCAAGTCATGGTATGAGCGGTTGTGGGCGATTCACCGCAACGGAGTGTCGAAGAATCAGCCCATAGAGAGCACTTGATCCTTGCTCGGATCAAGGGGGAGCTACACCCTTACGCGAGTGCTCCAACAAGGACTAGTGGAGAGTGGCGACACTCCGATACCTCAGAAAAACATCGCCGCGTTCCTCTCCTTCTCTTTACCTTGAGCAATTCAATTCATGTCTTTATATTCTTAGAATTGCCATGCTAGAATAGGATTGGAACCTAGTGTGCAAAACTTTTATGCGGTAGACTAATACAAACACTTCTAGGCACAAGAGGGTGAAATGGTCTAAGTGTAGGGCTTAATTATTGCAAGAAATTTAGAATTAGCCCAATTCACCCCTCCTCTTGGGCATCTTAATCCTTTCAAAGAGGGTCACATGTGTTTTGCTTATCAGTTATCTAGTGCCACTAGGTGAGAGATCTAAATCATGTATAGTAGTGTGGTGAGATATATGTAAGTGAAAACCTTTGAGCAATGTTTTGAAAATGCTTACAAGATTGTTTAGCACTTGCATTTCTTCTTCACAAACCATCTGGCCAGTTCATTTGCATAGTGCATTCAGTCATTGCATGGGCTAGACACACCTTTTGTGATTGTCCAGTGCTCTCATTTTCATGAGATGTGGACTATTAAAAGTTAACTTCTTTTATTTTCTTGATTTCTTCATGGCTTCTCCAATCACCATACCACAACCCAAAATTAACATCGCATGAGGGTTGTTAAAAGTACCAAAATAGTGTTCGAAGGTCGGACGGCTTCTCCAATCACTATACCATAGCCCAAAATCTTGGAGCCACTTTGTTTCCTTACATCCATAGAAACTATGTGAACATATTTAGCACATCTTAGCATACGTGTTAGTGATGGCACTGAGCTCATATTCCTTACCAAATGTACAATATAATTTTTATATAACATAACTGTTTGGTTAATCCTCAGAAAGTGACATCTACTCCCTCTGTTCCAAATTATAAGTCGTTTTGACCTTTTTTGGTTCATCCATTTGTCTAGATACATAGTGTAAGGGACCGTGACGCCTAGGAGGGGGGTGAATTAGACAACTCAAAAATCTAATCTAAACTATGGCCTCTAATTCCACCCTAGTAAAACCTATGCAAAAAAAGTAATCTATCAAAATGTGCAACTATGGTTTTGCTGATATGTTGCTATCTCTACCGCAAAAGAGTCTTGCAACCTAGGTTCCAACCCTATCAACTAGCCTATCAACTAAGCTAGGAAAGAAAAGCACACAACCTAGGTAACAATGTAAATGCGGAAGATAAAGATGAGGTAGAGATGCAAACTCCCGTCAACGACTCTGATATTTTTACCGAGGTATCGAGACAAGCTCAAGCTTCCCCCTAGTCCTCATTGGAGCCCCTCGCAAGGAATCCCTCGCAAGGGCCAAGCTCCTAGTCGGGTAACTCCATGGATAGCCTAGGGCCTTCCCCATGCGCAAGTGGGTCTCTGGTGTGCCTTCTGGCAAGCCTCTCCCGGACCGCTCCCCGCCATCTTCACTATCAAGCTTTTGGTTGAACCGCCGCTGGCCTTGTTCCCTTCGGTACACGGTGGCGGCCACACCACAAACGCGGTTGGTGTGATCTCGCAAGACTACAAGCCCCTCCAATGTACAACAATGGTGTGTGCAAGCACGAGTGATAAGAGGTGTGCAAATCTCACTAAACACTAGGCCTAAACCTAGAGCAAGCACATAAACGGTGGTCTAATCAACCTAAGCACTTTGCAAAGCACCTATGCTAATCACCTAATGAATCACTAAGCACTATGCAAGTGGAGATCACTAAAATGGTGTATCAACACCCTTGGTATGTTTTCTCAGCTCTCCACTCCTCAAATGGCCGGTTGGGAGGTCTAATTATAAGCTCCAAGTCAAAACTAGCCATTGGGGGCAAAACCTAGCTTTAAGCTAGCAACCGGACACGGGTCACGCCTTGATTGGATGTGTTCGGTCCTCCCAACCATTGGAGCGCGCGCGTTGATCGGACTCTGGGCCGAGTTCGGTCTCACTCGATCGAACGCGTCCAGTCGCGCTAGCGTCGCTCTAGAACCTTTCTGGACATAATCGGATGCTACTTCTTGGTGCGTCTGGTCATCCTACCATCGTGTCCGATCACGCTGAGAACGTTGCCGTGATGATGAACAATGTTACCTGTGCATCCAGTGACTGCTTTGCTCAACGTCCAGTCATCATGTCGGTCACTACGGTTGCACGGGCAACGATCGGACACGTCTGCTGCCTTCGTGGCAGCGTCCGATGCCTTCATGGCAACATCCGGTCATCTCTGTTGAGACCCTTCTTCATTTGTTTCTTCACGATCCTTATGTCTGGCTTGATTTCCATCTTCATGCTTGGACTTTGCTTGATATCTTGGGTCTTCTCTTGTGCTTCTAGGGTCTTGTTTATGGTGTTGATCGTCGGATCATCATGTCACCTTTGTCCAAGTCATGTCTTATACCCTATTAAACTATAAAACAATTACTTGCAAATTCATTAGTCCAATTTGGTTGTGTTGGTCATCAAACACCAAAATCTAAAGTAAATGGGCGTAGGATCTATTTTCCTTACAATCTCCCCCTTTTTGGTGATTGATGACAACACAACCAAACCAAGCAAATAATAAGAATTTTGGAATTTAAAAACTATCTACTTGCTAGGATGCAATGCAAAGGGCAAGGTTATATGACGCTAAAAGATACCACATGTAAACATCTTTGGAAACTTATCTTGCCCTTGCAAATGTCCCCATGTGGCATTATGGATTTAAGCCTCCCCTAACTCCATAATCTACTATCCTCCCTTTCTTGGACCATTACTATTTGTAAATTATTATGATCTTGCTTTTGGTCCTATAAATTCTCTCCCTTTGGAATCAAACACCAAAAAGGAAGACATTTGCAGCACAAGGGAGGGTCAAATTTTATGATCCTTTATATGTGGAGAGGAATAGATCACAAAACTTGACTCTCACATTACATATACTAAGATACTCTTAAATACATGCATACATATGATGGAGGGTGAAGTATATGCATAATTAGCAAATTAATGCACAAGGGAGTTTTATCTATATAATGCATGGAGAAAACATATAAGAGCCAAAAAGAAATCAACATGATGATATTGGTTTAGGAATACCACATGTAGAAACCAATTTGATTGACACCACTTGAAATAGGTGATGGATATTTGAAGTATGATGCTTATCTTCGGGGACTCCATTTTTCTTGCAATGAGACTACTACACACATGGTAAGCTTGAAATAGTGTTAGTCTCAAAGCATCCAACTTGTAGAGTAACCTTCCCCTAAATTTGTGCATACAAGCATGGAATACTTGTAGGAGACATGCACATTGATTTTAGAATCAAAGATACCACTTGAAAGATGATATCACATGATTGTGAGAATCATTTTCAAAAGCGATAATCGGGGGAAATTATCTACAATTTGAACTTTGACACATATTAGATAAATAATTATAAAACAAGCTATGTGTCGTGCTCCTAAGCAATTTAAACCATGTAAGTTTGCTCCAAGGGTAAGAGTGATACCAAGCAAGCCTACCATAAGATATACCTATTGTATGCATGACAAAAGATTAAGCATGTAAATGCAAACCTAGGCATGAAAAAGAACTAGATGCTAATTGAGATTGCAAGAAATTAAATCTAGTTATCTAACATGGGGAGAGAAATTTGGGTCTATAGTATTCACTAACCCACTTGGTAATTACCTTGACCATCATGATGCACCCCATGAAATGCACCCAAATTATGCCAAGTCTCCAAATTCCCTAGAAGTCCATCGGACTTCTCACTTCCCCTTCGGGATCAAATCCTTCTTGGTGCTCTTCATGTTGGACATGATCTCCTTTGGCACCCAAATACGTTTGGCCCCATTGTTGACTTGCTTATTCACGTTAATGGCCATCACCTTGTCATTTTTCTTCTTCTTCAAGAGATAAGGTGTGGAGGCCTTTGTGTCCACCTTGTTGGTGTAGGTGTTGGAGAGCTTGCTTGTTTCCATTTTGTTTTTCTCTTTCTTCTTAGCTCCTCCCCCATTCTTCACCTTGCACTCATAGGACTTGTGGCCTTCCTTGTGGCATACATAGCAAACCATGGTTTGTCCTTCATCAAGCTTCTTCACTCCCTTGACGGTGTTATCTTGATGAAGTTGGGTTTGCTCTGTTTTGCCTTTTACTTGAGTCAAGTCCTTGGTAAGGCGAGCCACTTCTTGCTTGAGTTGCTCATTCTTCATTGCGACCTCTTGTGTGCATGTATCTACAACAATTTTTTCAACACAAACTTGGTTGCACAAGGGTGAGTCTAAACATAAAATCATTGCAAGAAGTAGAGGCATCTTTTTTAGGCATGTTAAAAATTGAATTTTTCTTTTTAGGTGCCTCAGTGGGGGTCGTATCAATGGCTTCAAACTTAGCAACTTTATTAGTTATCTCATCACAATGTTTGCACATGGTTTCCATCTTAGCAAGCAAACTTTTGTAGGCATCTTGTGAGCTAACTAACTTTTCTTTTAATTTTTTATTTTTCTTTACAAGTTGCTCATCATTGATTGTCCATGCATTTGTTGTTGTACTAGCCTCAAGTTGGTCAATTTTAGTAGATAGTTCAATATTGAGATTAGCAAATGTCTCATATTGTTCAAGCAAGGTTTTATATACTTCTTGTGAACTATCTAGCTTTTCTTGCAATATTTTTAACTTTTTTATTGACTAGTGCAACTTTTAGCATATTTAAGATTTTCTTACACAAGTCACTCATAAGGAGGTGGCTCATCATCACTATCACTGTTATTGTCACTATCAATAGAGATAGACTTTTTGTTACCTCGTGCCATAAGGCACACTCGTGAAGTACTTGATGATGAGTGCTTGTACCCTTGTCTCTTGTGATGGTCTTCTTCTTCACTTGAAGAATCATCCCATGACCTTATTGATGTGAGGGCTTTGTCTTTGCACGTCTTCTTCTTTGTCTTGGGTGTGGGCTTGTTTGGACAAACTTCCACAAAGTGCCCTAATTCTCCGCATCCATAGCATCCTTTCTTCCTTTACTTATTTTTTATTGGTGAAAATGAAATCTTGAATTTGGATGGGCACACCCTTGACATTGAGCCTTTGGATCATCTTCTCTACCTTGTTGATAAGTTTGATTGATTCTTCATCAAGGTCAGAGATAGAAGAGGAAGATTAATCATCATCACTTGATTCTTCATCATCATCATCGTCCTCATCTTCTTCTTCTTCTTCTTCTTCTTCTTCTTCTTCTTCTTCTTCTTCTTCTTCTTCGGAGTTTGGGCTTGAGCTTGTCTCAACTTGCTTGCCCTTCATCTTCTTGTTCTCACTACAAGCGAGAGCTTTGCCTTTGCTTGATGAAGAGGCTTCTTCATGACCCATCTTACGTGACATCTCAAATGCCACTACCTTGCCAATGACTATGGCCGGGGTCATGATGCTCAAGTCCTCCATGTTGTGAAGGATGGTTATGATGCTTGCATATTTCTTTTGTGGTAACACGGAGATGGTCTTCCTCACGATGTCCGCATCACCTAGCTTTGTTAATCCTATAGAATTGAGCTCATTGATAATTAGATTCAAACGAGAATACATATCATGAACAAGCTCATCATCATTCATTTCAAAAGAATCATAACTTTGTTAAGCTAGGCAATGTTTTTGCTTACGGACATTACTTGTGCCGTCATGGAGCTCTTGTAATTTTAACAAAATTTCATGTGTTGTATTTAAAGTGAACACTTGGTTAAACACATCCATGCTAAAAGATTCAAACAAGCAATTTTTAGCTCTAGCATTGAAATGAATTTCTTTTTCTTCACTCTTTGTGGGTTTATCAGGATTCTTAATGGGTTTCATCCTGTCACGAGTGACTCTCCAAACACCCAAATCTACCGCCTCAAGATGACAAGCCATTCTAACTTTATAGTAGGGGAAGTTAGTGCCGTCAAAGTGCGGAGACCTAGAGGTATCCATCCCAACCACTCTAAATAGCGCCGGCTCAATGACGGTAAAGCCAAATGTCCAAATTGAGCTAACCGGCTTTGATACCACTTGTAAGGGACCGTGACGCCTAAGAGGGGGGGGTGAATTAGGCAACTTAAAAATCTACTCTAAACTATGGCCTCTAATTCCACCCCAGCAAAACCTATGCAATAAAGTAATCTATCTAAATGTGCAACTACGGTTTTGCTAATGTGTTGCTATCTCTACCGTAAAAAAGTCTTGCAACCTAGATTCCAACCCTATCAACTAGCCTATCAACTAAGCTAGAAAAGTAAAGCACACAACATAGGTAACAATATAAATGCATAAAGTAAAGATGAGGTAGAGATGCAAACTCTCATCGATGACTCCGGTATTTTTATCGAGGTATCGAGAAGCGCTCAAGCTTCCCCCCTAGTCCTCGTTGGAGCCCCTCACAAGGAATCTTTCGCAAGGGCCAAGCTCTCGGTCAGGTAACTCCGTGGATAGCCCCGGGCCTTCCTCACCCGCAAGTGGGTCTCCGGTGCACCTTCCGGCAAGCCTCTCCCGGACCGCTCCCCGCTGTCTTCATTATCAAGCTTCCGACCGAACCGCCGCGGGCTTTGTTCCCTTCGGTACACGGTGGTGGTCACACCACAAACACGATTGGTGTGATCTCGTGAGACTACAAGCCCTCCAATGTACAACAATGGTGCACGCAAACACGAGTGATAAGAGATGTGTAAACCTCACTAAATACTAGGCCTAAACCTAGAGCAAGCGCATAAGCAGTGGTCTAATCAACCTAAGCACTTCGTAAAGCATCTACGCTAATCACCTAATGAATCACTAAGCACTATGCAAGTGGAGATCACTAAAATGGTGTAATAACACCCTTGGTATGTTTTCTCAGCTTTCCACTCATCAAATGGTCGTTTGGGAGGCCTATTTATAGCTCCAAGTCAAAACTAGCCGTTGGGGGAAAAACTTAGCTTTCAGCTAGCGACCGGACGAGGGTCATGCCTTGATCGGACGCATCTAGTCCTCTCGATCGTTGGAGCGCGCGCGATGATCGGACTCTGGGCCGAGTCCGGTCTTACTCGATCGAACGCGTCCGGTCGCGCTGGCGCCGCTCTGGAACCTTTCTGGACATGATTGGACGCTACTTCTTGGTGCGTCCGGTCGTCCTGCCGTCGTGTCCGGTCACACTAAGAACGTTGCCGTGACGATGAAAAATGTCACATGTGCGTCCGGTCACTGCTTTGCTCAGCGTCCGGTTATCGCGTCGGTCACTGCGGTTGCATGGGCAACGATCGGAGGCGTCTGGTGCCTTCGTGGTAGCGTCCGGTCGTCTCTGCCGAGCCCCTTCTTCATTTGTTTCTTCGCGATCCTTGTGTCCGGCTTGGTTCCCATCTTCATGCTTGGACTCTGCTTGATATCTTGGGTCTTCTCTTGTGCTTCTAAGGTCTTGCTGATGGTGTTGATCGTCGGATCATCATGTCGCATTCGTCCAAGTCACGTCTTGCACCCTATTGAACTACAAAACAATTACTTGCAAATTCATTAGTCTAATTTAGTTGTGTTGGTCATCAAACACTAAAATCCAAGTAAATGGGTCTAAGGTCCATTTTCCTTACACATAGCAAAATGATGTACCAAAAAAAGTATAATTTAAAACGGAGAAAGTACCCTTTACGAAAGATAGATACCGTGGAGCAAATTGACCGGTCTGAGGTCTAAACCTTGTTTAACATGAATCTTCAGATCTGAGGCAAGTTGCGAAGGTTAATGGAGCCAAGCTAAACGAGCCGAGGCAGCAATTCCTATTTAGAACTATACATGCGTGTGACTGTTACGATGAATGTTTACACCATACGCAGCAGGTGCATCCAAAGACTCATCACTTTGCAACTACCACCCACACAAACGTTAACACGTTGCTGGTACGTTTGATTCGGCGCGTGTTAAGGACCGAAGGAGCCCACCAAGCAACAGGGAAGTGCACTGCAACTGTCCTGCTGGCAGCACTGCTGCTACGCTTTTGATTAGTGGTTTAGGTCTAATCATGTCAGACGTGATTAGGAAATGAGGCCACAGTGCTAGCAACGGCAGCATATAGATGATAGAACCCAGCAAGATACTTTCCAAAATGAGATGAAAGGAGGTGAAGCCACTTCAAACTGCAACGGAACTACATACGCAAATGATAGTATAGAAGTTACCCTTGTTGCAGTAAAACTCAAACCATTGCAAGAACACAAAAATCTGATATTCATTTAAAAAAATCTACAGCTAGCAATACCACTATTTAGGGAGTCACACAAATCTGGACCAGTTTAGACCTCAGGCCACATAAGTTAGGGCTAAGTGCTACAATTGATCAAATCTTCGCAACCTTGTCTATTCAAGAAAGTGGCAGATTGAGCTTATAGAAGCATCACCGCAGATGGCAGTTAACATCAAACTCTCTTCACGTTGTCTCCATGGATAATCACTGCACCTTCAGTCATCAGAGTGCCAAGAGCACCGCGGAGCTGCAACAAGAATACCACAACACTTCAGCGAATGCAACCTACAAAGATAATCAGAAGAGACTGTGCAAGCTACAGTTTCAGACTTACTTCGTGCAGATGAATTTCCATTGAGCTCTGCTTCCTCAGTTCTTCCAGCAACTGCGCACCAATCAGAATGAATACTTAGCTCACTGCTGGGGCAACTAATGATGAAAACAAGGAAAGAGGCAGCAACCCAAAGATGTTTCTTTACCTCAGTCATTCGCATTGAGGGGCCTCCAAGCTGCATTTTCTCCACGATAAGGTTACGGGTTGCAGCAACTAGGTTCTCCCGTCTCAGCCTTTCACTTGCAGATATCCCCGTCATGATTAGATCCATATCAATCGTCCCTTTTTATCATTCATTGACACACCATCAGCACAATGGTTGCAAAGTGAAAAAGAAAGGATGAACAAAGTCAAGCCAAGTGAATCTGACCAGTTGCATGATCCGTTGCAGACTGCTGCATGGCAACTTCAAGAAGCCTGAAGGCCTCCACGACATCTTGCACCTCGACCTTCAGGCAGCAAGAGCCAAATTATCAGTCATAAGAACTACAAATGGTCATAAAACTAAATAATAACCAGTAACTGATATTCAGAAATAATGATTACCACTTCAGAGAACCGCATTCGGGCTAATGCTTCACTGAGACGAATCAAACTCTCTATTTGTCTAGCAGTTGCTGTTATGACCTGTCCACCAAGCAGAAATGTATTAGGGGCTTCTCGCTATTCAAAAGGACTAGAGCATAATGAAACAAAGATGCTACCTTCTTTCTGCTCCCAGGGCTATTCCCTCTTTTCCTCATCTCAACATAGCCACGAGTTAGCTCTTCTGCAGCTTCATCAGATAACTGTGGCTGAATATACTTCCTTGCATAGCTTATGTAGGAAACTAATGTCTGCAGATCCAAGACCTCGAGCTCCTCTAACTGCACAACAGGATGAATGCACAACTAATTAGCTAAGAGAAGTATTGCACTTGTTAAATTGTTGGTCATTATCTATTTCATAGAAAAAATAAAAGAAATTCAAGTATCAAGTATAAAGGTTGAGTCAGATATCTTACATTTGGATTCTCAAAATGCAACGAAACAATATGCTTTGCCAGACGCCTATCAGTTTGTTCATCCGCCTTGTCCAAGATAAGATAAATCAGGTCGAATCTGCATATTAAATTGTGACAAGAGTTAACATTTCCATGTCACTCATTCACTTGAAACGTGCAACCATTCAGTTAGTTACCTTGAAAGTAGTGTTGGGGCTAAGTGTATGTTGTCAATTACAGAAAGCCTTGGGTTGTATCGTGATTCGGTAGGATTGGCACATGCCAGGACAGATGTCCTCGCATTTAAAGATGCAATTATTCCAGCCTTCGCAATGGATACTGTCTGCTGTTCCATCACCTACATTAATTAATTGCAAAAGGACTTTAGCTTACATGGATAATCATATTTTGGCATGCAAATAATGTACAAAATTTTCAGCAAACCAGACCTCGTGTAACATGCTTCGGGCATTATCAGACATCTTATCAAACTCATCTATGCAACAAACACCTTTGTCACTCAAAACAAGTGCTCCACTTTCTAGAACCTGAAAGGAAAACAAGGTCATGGTTGAGATCATGGGAGCGATTCAATAAGATGGAAAAGAAAACAAAGCCATAATGTGAACTTAATGGCACACATACAGTTTCGCCAGTCTCAGGATCTTTGGCAACATAAGCAGTCAGACCAACAGCAGAACTTCCTCTACCACTTGTATAGATACCACGAGGAGACAGTTTATGCATGTACTGGAGAAGCTGGGATTTACTCGTTCCAGGATCACCCACAAGTAAAATATTGATGTCACCCCGGAAGCTAGCTCCAGAAGGAAGCTTCAAGGGATTGCCGCCGAAAAGCTGGACACAGAACAGTTTACAGTATGCTATGGTTAGCAATGACACAAACTTTTCAAAAGAACATCTTAATATTCCATGAAGTTACCTGGCAAAGGAGACCTCTTTTAACATCATCCAACTCCCATATGTTTGGAGCTAATGATCTAGTCAATCTGTCATAGATATCAGGCAACTTCGAAAGCTCTTTTAGTTTCTCAACCTGCAGTACCAAAAAAAAAGAGGGTTACTAAGAATGCAGCAGAAAACATAGAAGAAAGATTTGGGTACCAAAAAACACGAACAATCCAGCACACACCATTGAAGAAAGTTATGGGTACTGAAAAATACCTTATCACTAAGAAAATCCTCTTCAGTAGATTTGCTAGCATTAGAACTATCAATATCCATGGTGTCCTCCACATGAAGCCTAGACTTGTCTGTCTTCTTTATGTGAAGGCAGTCAATATATGTCTGAATGAAGAAGGAATACCATTAGACAATACTGAAGTACAAGATTTAATCCCGTTGTGCTAAGAGGAAATTCAAACATGAGAATGCAATAAAACTCTGTATTTTTAACCTTGAATATAGACTTCACTGTCCTTTGAGTTGGTCCAACTCTAATACTCATAGCCCTGTATATTCCAGTTATCTATAATAGAAGCAAAATAAGTAAATTTAACAATTTGCTTAAACAAGAACCATATGCCAAGATTTAAGGTACTGATCACTAAGAAAGTTCCAATTCTAACCTCCACCCTGTCTCCAGGCTTTCCAGCATCAACGAGCTTATCATGCATCAAAACACTAACTGTATGTGGAGTGCCACCTTCTGGTATCTCATCTGGTGTTTCCTGCAACTTTATGATCTGCCTGTCTGAAAATCTAGTCATGCAAAAAAAAATGTTAAATTCAACATGATTTTGATTCTATTAAGAGTATACTAGCAAAGACAAAAATGGCGACAAGTAGGTACAGCTACCTGCATCGATTGTGCACTAGGGTCATAGAATTTGTGGCTTTACATTGTTCTTTCTGACAAATGTGTGGCTCAGTTACTCTCCCTGAGTAAGGCAATACACACTATATTAGCTTTACATTGACAAAAACAATACAAACAGACGAACTTAAATGGTCCACATATGGCATGCACATCTTTCTATCAATATGGAGTTGAATATAAATTGTATCATATACTACTGCATGGTATGCATTTCAAAGCAGCTACTCCTTCAAGACAACAAAACAAGGCCAAAGCTCTGCCATTATTCATTAAAGGGAATTTGGGGCTGTTTGGTTCATGGCCTCCCAAGCAGCTCAGACACTGGACAACGATCTGAGCCCCATGTACCCAAATAGGAAGCCTGGAGGAGCACCCTGCACTGGGCAAAGCTGTGTGGGGACCAACCAAACCAGTTTACCAAGTAACTACATTTCCCCAGATGAACTCACCAAGGACGAAAGCTAGTCACAATCACGAAAAACAAAGCACCCCAAACCTTGCATAGACTACAAAAACACTTTCTCACTGATGTCATTCTGCAATAAGTATGCTGAGCAGAAAGGAAAACTATCATATGGATTAATACATTATGAAGTGGCATCTTTACTTCGATGTGGTGTATATTTGGGAGCAAAGGTTAACTGGATTCAGAGAAAAATTGCACGAGATTTATTTCCTGACAAGCGGCGTACATGGATAATTGAATTGATCAACATCATGATTGTATAACACGGTACCTAAGAAATCCCTGAAGAACTGAAGGCACATTAATTTATGAACAGAATTTCGGAATTCATTGAAATAAGGTCACGAGTCAGAGTTGCACGAATCAAAATGTCTGTTAGCATCATACCTCTATCAACCATGACGGGGTCTGAGTAGAAACCACAAACGAGGCAGCGGAACACAGCCTCCTTGAGCTCCGGTATGACCGAGCTGCATCTAATTATCATACCCTTGATGGATACCATCTTCTCAATATCTACAGCGAACAGGAAATAACTAATCAGATCACACAATGTACAGTCTAACTAAAGTTCGAACATTGTCACCTTGGCCAAAAGAAATAATATATTACCAGATGGGTTGAGATTCCTCAAGCAAATGGACGACTTGAGGTTGTAGATCCTGGTCTGGATGTGCTTCTCGAAGAGCGGCTCGATGCGCGCGACGAGGTCCATGAGCACGATGTCGAAGATGGCGAGCACCTCGAGCGGGTAGCGGACCATCTTGCTGTAGAGGTCTGGGTCGTGGTCAAACACGTCGTGCGCATCGACGTCGAGCGACTCCCCGCCCTCGAGCTCTAGGATGCGGTGGATGGCGCGCATATACTTGCCCTCGTCCATGACCGGGTCGACGCGGCCGGCGTCGCGCGGGTCCCGGAAGTGGCGCAGGAACCGGAGGATGGCGGCGTTGACGTCCTGCACGCTGATATTGGTGCCCCAGACGAAGACCGGGGTGGCGTCGACGCCGCCGCCGCCGCCGCCGCCGTCGGTCTCGTCGTCCCCGGCTTCGGATGACGGCGGGATGTCATCGGTGGACATTGGGGTGGAGGGCGTCGGCGGGAACCGGCCAGCCCAGTTCTGACGCTGCTGCCGGGCGGCGCCAGCCCCGGCCCCGGACGGCGTGCGGCGGCCGGGGTGTGGCGGCGTCTCGAACCCCCCGAGGGAGGGGGACGAAGCATAAGGGCTGGCGGAACCGCGGCGGCGCCGCCCACCGGAGCGGCGGGTGGGCTGAGATGGGGAGGAGTTGGTGACCGGGAGCGGGCTCGACGGCCGACCATCTGGCGACGATGCGGCTGCAACAAAAACAGCAAAAACGAGATTTTCCCCACACGGGAATCCAAATCTTATCAGGAAATCTGCAAGGAGATCAAATTGAATGCGATCCGCAGAGGAGGTAGCGATTAGATCTTACAAGGTGGGGAGCTGCCGCCGGCGTTAGAGGCCATGGCTTGGTCGCACAGAGAATCGCTCGGGAGGGCAGAGAGGGAGTGAGAGAGGAGGAGGTGGTGGGATATGGGAAGGGTGGGATTGGGAAGGGGAGAGTAAAATGGCGGGAGGCGGCGGCGGCGGGACGAGGAGAATGGCGGGAAAAGCGTCACATTTCCCGCCTAGTGACGCCGGGGGACTTAATGGGCCGCGTTGCGTCCAGTCTGAGCCCACTCAGCCTTTATATTCTTGTGAGATTGGGTTTGCTCAAAAAAATATCTTGTGAGATTGGGCCCAATTCTTTAAATTGGGCTGGACCTATATATCCTCTTTAGGTGTAAAAAATATATCCTCTTTAGGTATTACTAGCAAAGATGCCCGTGGATTGCAGCGGAAAAAACTATCAAATATATTAGGCTACATATTTTTTTCTCATTGCAAAACACAAAAAAATTTAGACATAAATATATTGTAACTTTAATTTTACAAACAACTTTAATTATAGCTTAGCATTTATCTTCGACATAGGCAGTATCAGCTAATAACATAATAAGAGCGTGTTTGGCTAGGATATGCCTGCGCTGCTCCTTCGTCGAAGCCAGAGCGGCGGAGGTGCAAATCACGGCTTGCCTCCATACGCAAAAAGGGCTCAGGCTCCTCCCGCCTTCTGTCACCATTTGGTGCGGCTCCGCTGCCGCAGAGCCGGAGCAGCACCAAAGACGCCCTAAATATCTTTATATGTAATAACACTACATATTTATTATAAACAATTAAGGCCCTGTTCGCTTCTCTCATGAGACGTACTGTTTTAGCGAAGAAATAGTGTTTTTCTCTCACAACCAGTGTTCGCCTAAACGGATTAAACGACCATTTAAACGGTCAGTAAACGATAAACGGTGGTAAACTGTTTTGTTTAGGGGGTAAACGAAAATTAAACGGTTGATCATTTAAACGGTTAAAAAAACGAGAAAAACGGCCTAAGCGGAACGGAGATAAACAGCATTAAACGGGCTAAACAGCTGTTTAAACGGCCGTTTAGGCGAACGCGAGGTAAATCTAGTTCAGTTTTGTATGGATAAATTTGTATACTTAAGTTTATTATATTTATAAATGTGTACAATTGATATGTTACATGCATAAATATCTATATTTGGTTCTTTTCACATGCATAAATATATATATACATACCAAAATAATTGATTTTTACTCAGATAAATATGTATAAATGCTAGAATACTTGATTTTTTACATGCACATATATAATTATATGTATTTTTTTTTAAGTACAAAACCGTTTAGACCGTTTAAATACTATGTAAACAGCCTAAACGCTAAACGAAGGGTGACCGTGTAAAGACCGTTTACCGTTTAGGAAAACATTACTCACAACAAATCAGCGAACGATATTTTCAGTCATGGTTTTTCAGCGAAGTGAATAGGGCCTAAGCATGTATCATATACAACGACATTGAAATTATGATATGAAAACAAATATGTATGGATGAAATGATTGTATTAAATCGACGGATGCATCTATATGAGCTTCATCCCAATCTAATACGTGATACACGGAGTTTGTAATATCCTTGAGCCAGGGCCCACGCAGAATGAAAAAAAACGCCAACGCTGGCTCATCTTCGTGAGTGCAGGGCCATGGTCGTGAGTGCAGGGCCATGGATGCTTCTCTCTTTTGCCTCCTATCGTAAGTCCCACCATCCCACAGATGAGCAACGCAGTGGTACGAAGGAAGAGCACCGACCATAGCTCCCCCAGCTATTGGTCTTGGTCCCATAGCGCGAGTCTTTATTCTACACTGGAGATCTGTAACTGTTCTGTAACTCAGGTGACACGGCGTGGCGTGCAGGTGGGTGGGGCAAGTGGCGTGGCAGACCGACGGCTCGATCCGTGGTACCAAGAAGTAGCACCAAGGCGACAGGTTCATATGGTATTTTATTTCATTGTGAACGTGTCGATTTATTTTCGATTTGCTCTTCTTGCACATGTGAGTATATATCGCTCCGGTCGATCCGCTGTGTACTCGAAAAGGGAAAATAATTAAAAAAATAGAAAATATACGACTAAAATGGAAAAAAAATAATTAAAAACAGAAAAGAACCTAAACTGAGCTCCCGTTGGACACCGCTCGGTCGGAGTTCTCCGTCCCCTAGGGACGGGAGTTTCCCCGAATCCTTTTATTTATTTATTTGTTTTATCCTCAGTTAGGAAGGGCCAGACCAGGGAGACTTTAATGGGCCGTGTTGCGTCTAGTCCGAGCCCACTCAGCCTTTATATTCTTGTGAGATTGGATTTGCTCAAAAAAAAATTCTTGTGAGATTGGACCCTATTCTTTAAATTGGGCTGGACCTATATATATCCTCTTTAGGTATAAAAAAAATCCTCTTTAAGTATTATGTGTACATGACTATATACGAGGTGGTCCTAGCTTGGTCATTTAAATGCTTTGTATGCCACTTAAGATTTTATACTAAAAATATAATTCCTTTTTTCTTAAAAAAAGGTTACAAATCCTCATCATCCATTTTTAAAGATACTTGTTCTCTTTGAGATATAAACGGGTAAGAATTCCTCTCAATTAGTTTATGATTCTTTAATTTGATGGAAATAAGCTATTAACATTTTTTCCTCGCAAAAAAAATGCAAACTAAAGTTACGGTCCTTTGACTTAGAGTAATCATTTTTCATCTTCGCTTGAAGTCATTTAGATACTGTCGGTGCGGGATCCACGGGATACCCCGTAAGGAAGGGAGAAGATCTAGTCTAACTAGGATCTTCCCTTATAATCTTAGTAGAAGTATTATTATATAATCCTACTAAGAACACTCATTGTAAACCGACTAGGATTCTGACCTCCTGACTATATAAAGGAGGGCAGGGTTCCTAGGGACAGAGATTTGGACAACAGAACACTTTACAATCAATCCAACGCAAAGGCTAACGCCGACTAGACGTAGGGCTATTACTCGATCACCGGTCGAGGGCCCGAACCAGGATAAATCGACTGTCTCTTGCGTTAACCGTTGAGTTCCGCATACGCTAAAGCCCGAACATACTACCCCGGGTACCCCCGTGGTAGGCTATCGGTGGTCAAACATCGACAGCTGGCGCGCCAGGTAGGGGCTTTCGGCGACTTTGCATCTAAGAGCTCGATGGACCTTGACAACATGATCTTCTCGACAGGATCAACCTTCATCTTTGGCTCATGGATCTACGAGGCGGACGACAATGGCAGGCTCTAAAGCTGTCTCCTCAAAAATTCGAATTACCATGAAGACCATTCTATTTCGATAACTACGACAGATCAACTTACTGGAAGATTCGAGCTCGCGATGTCCGATCCAACTCAGATTTTACGGCTTCACGCATCCAATTTAAACTCAGTTTTCGCTTCCGAAACGGAGTCTTATTCGAGTTCTTTCGGAAAACCGAGTTCTTTTCCGACAAGGTTCTAGAACACGACATCAACCTATCAAGAATACAACTCGGAGTACACTCAAAGTACTTTAAAGAAGTCGGGTTCTCTTCTGTTCGGACTCCACAACATGACAACATCTTATCAGACACGGCCCGAAGGATCCACCAATCTGGTGCTTCGAATGCCACTGAAAGGAGCCCAGAAAGGTCTCGTCTTAACTATAACATCTCAAGACTTCATCGTCCACTGGCCAGGTTCCGTTCCTGAGGATAGCGGCACCCAACTAGTCAACAATGCGACAACAACAATTCTATCCTACCAAGAAGGACACTCGATCTGCGACCTAGAAGCCTCTACAGAAGTTATCAACAACTCTGATAGTATGGAAACTAATGCTGATGACAGAACAACTCACGCTCGAGAAGTATTCATGATTCATCGTCCTCGATCATCATTGGTCTCCCCTAGAAGCACCCGACATTAGGTCTTCAGATGAATCTGAGTCTAACATATCACCATTTACCCAGGGGCACGATGGTGAGACCGAGAGTCAGAGGCAAGCCAGAGAGAGAAAGAACAAATTGAAACAAGGACGTCAACGCCGTGCTAAGCAGCGCAAGAAAGCTTGGGTCAGATATGAGTCAAACCTAGCCGAGTACAATAGAAGAAAATCAGAGCGAGAGGTCGAAGAAGGACGAGCGGTGAATACACCCTACGATAAGATCCGAGAAGCACTAGAAGAACTCAGGGCGACTTCACATCCTAGTGAAAAACAAGAACAACTCTAGGACTTCCTTCGATCAACAGTCCTAAGAACACATGACGAAAGGGCCCGCTCAAGACTACCTGATAGGTCAACATCTCATGAGCAGGAAGATCAAAATCAAAGAAAGTCTGCTTTCGAGAGACTTGGATCAAGTGGAAGTCACAATAGAGAAAGCAAAAGAAACCATAGTCAAAACGACCGAGTCGAACAACCAAGAAAGGCTAGAAGCAAAGCACCTACTCAGACAGCCACGCAAAACTACTCTCACCAAGACAACAGTTGGCAAGAAGGGGGCGCTGAATCAGAATACACAGAAGCCAGAATACACGATAGATTCCCCTGTTTTGCAAACAGACTCGCTTTAATACGACTGCCTCACAAGTTCAAGCCGTCCAACCACTCCAAGTATGATGGCAAGACCGAACCAAAGCAATGGCTTAGGATTTACTCACAATCAATTGAATTGGCCGGAGGAGACGATGACATCAAGACCTTGTTCTTTCACATGGCCCTAGAAACCATGCCACTTCAATGGTTTGACAAATTGAATCTAGGATCAATCAGAAATTGGGAGGACTTGCAAAGAGCTTTTTGTGAAAATTTCATGGGTATTATTACACACCCAATCACGCATGTAGAGTTAAAAGGACTCAAGCAGAAAGGAGGTGAAAGTCTTAGAAATTACTATCGACGATTTGGCGTACTACGAGCTCAAGTACATGACATCACCCAATGAGAAGTAATCGAAGCTTTCTCTCATGGAATCATGGCTAGGTGGCAATTTCAAGACGTCTGCAAAGAAAACTCAAGAAACAATGAAGAATTCAGATGAACAGTGGAAAAGATGATTACTGCAGAAGAAAAGACACGAGAAAGATTCCCGGATAGAAACAACCAAGACAACCCGGACAAGCAAAACCATCGAAACA
This sequence comes from Miscanthus floridulus, assembly GCF_019320115.1. NCBI lineage: Eukaryota > Viridiplantae > Streptophyta > Magnoliopsida > Poales > Poaceae > Miscanthus > Miscanthus floridulus. The sequence goes on from NC_089584.1 coordinate 58,960,566, forward strand.
ACAGACAACAGGAAAGAAAATATGGACTAGACAACACCATAGCAATGACTAACAAATCAAGGAAGTTTTCCAAGACTAGAAGGTATGACGACATTGAAAACATGCGTTGCATCTTACACCCCAAAAGAAATCACACCATCGAAGATTGCTACACCTTCAAAGATCGATACACAAGAAAAGATAGTAAGGAGAATACCAAAGAAGGCAATCAGAAAAAAGAAGAATACAACCATGAAGACAAGGGATTCCAAAAATCTAGGGGGATAGTAGCAGTAATCTTTGCTGGGGCTCTAGATTCCAAAAGCAAACATCAAGAAAAGCTAGTGTTACAAACCATCATGGCAGCAAAACCGGCTACACCAAGATATCTCAATTGGTCACAGTATCCAATCCAATTTTCAAGAGAAGACCAATGGACTAGCATAGGAAACACAGGCCATTACCCACTGGTTCTAGATCCAACTATTGCCATTATGATTGTCATGAAAGTACTAATTGATGGGGTAGCCAGACTCAACATCATTTTTGTAACACCTCGGGTGTTAGCCTTGCATAACTTGACTTGCATAACATGAGCATGATCATAAAGCATTCATATACAAGCTTTGACAATTGAAACATTTGATTGAAACATCTGCAACATTTGCTTGTTATCGCATGTTTCATTAACATATGCAACTTTTCTTGTTATTTCATGTCTCCATGTGTATATGCATATGATCATGAGTTGACACATGTACTTGGTTAATACGAGCCACCAAAATATTTTGGCAATGCTTGGGTTCACAAATGGAACATGGTTCATGAATGTCATTTTCCATGATCAAGTCCTTAAGTCATGTTTCATGTGATTACTTTAAATGGCCCTATGAGTGACTACTACATGAAATGATTGAATGACCTTGCAAATTGCTTAAACATGTTTAGAATATCATTATGAACAACTTTGATATTCATGGTTAGGGGTAAGAAGGTCATTAAGCCATGTTTTGATGTGTATCATCTTTTAAAAGTGACATGTTTGACCAAATTTGAACTAGGTGTTAGAGACCTTGCATGGAGGAGGTCACTAAAGCAAAGTTGTAGTATTTGACATAAGGAACAACTTTTATTTTTGGGTCATTGACTGATTTAGCTTCTAACATACTTGAATTGGGCTCACAAGAATCATCAATTCCTTGTTTTCAACACTTTGAAAAATTTGTCTAAGTCATGTGCATTGACAGTTTGGTCACGTCGACTTTGGGATGATTTTACTCGAGTTCGGTTGGGAATTAGCATGAGGTCTTTGAACAATAGTTGTAGCTGGTACATTGAGCTACAATTTTGGTTTAGACGGTGTGAGCTAATACTCCACGGATTAGGAGTTTGATCGACATGAAAACACACTATCAGGAGGCCATCGTGTTGTCTGACGAACTGAATCAAACCTGAAACGCTGGCTTCAGTGGCCGACTGCCTTTAGGCCATTGTCGCCGCGTGGAGGGGAAAACGGCCGCGCGTCGCCAACGCCCTGATCGCGCAGGCCACGACGCGCCTGAACGCGGCCTTAACCCCGCCAGCGCCTACCCGAGCCATCCCGTGCCCCATTTTTAGTTTCCCCGCTCCTCCTTCGCTGTTCACCGCGTTAGCAGCAGTCGCCGAGCTCCCGCAGCTCCGTCGTCGCCATAGCCGTGCGTAAGCTCACGCCAAGCCACCCTTTCGCCACCGCAGAAGCATCACTGTCTTCCCAGCGACTCCCTGCGCCAGCCAGTGCCCGTGGTTCAAGCTTGGTAAGCGCCAGCGCCTGCAGTGAGCTCATCGGAGCTCCGCCACCACCTCCATCGCTGTGGCCACGTCGCCACCGTCCACTGCAGGCCACGCTAGCACGCTAGATAGTTTCCCCATAGCTCAGTTGTGCTCGTCCAAGCTCTAGGTCAAGTCACCGTAGCTTCCTCCGGTGTGCCGCCGTTGTCCTGCCTCGCTGAGCCGCCATAGCCGCCGCCGTCATCTTTACCATCAACGATAGGGCCGGCCAAGTGGTTCAATAGATGCGCTAGGTCACGTAGATCACGTCGTGAAGACCTCACCGCCGGCAACCTCGCCGTCGGCGAGCTCTGGCCGCGTCTGTAGAGTGGCGCCGCCGGCCCTATTTCGTCTCAATAACATGTGGGTCCAACTGACGTGTAGGTCCCACCGGTCAGTGACAAAAGAAGAGAAAGCTAGTTCATTCTTTTTAGATTTAAATCCTGATTTCATGTGTTTTGTTATTTTTAGATCTCCAGTCTGGTAGCTTCAAAAATTGTGAAATAAATTTGGTTGTGTTCCTTAGGAAGTGTAGTATTTAGAAAAAATATATTTTGGACATTTACAGTAGAATTTTTGGGAGATTTAAATAGAGATTTGAAATGTGTTTTTGAATGCATTCAAATTTGTTTATTTTATGTCTAGAGTTCCTGTGCTCCAAAAATTATGCAATTTTTGTGGTAAGCTAGTCTTAGCATATGTGAGCTTTGGTAAAAATTTGAAGATGAGTGCATGTGTAGATCTATAGTTATAGATTTTTCTTTTATGAATAGTTAATCCTTGTGTAAATTTTTATAAATTAATTATGAATCCAAAATTCATGAAAATTTTTGGAGGTAATATTAGTAGTATATGGATGCTAAGAAAAATAGAAAATCTGTTGCTTGACACTTTTCAATAAGGTTTTCCATTTATGCTATTTCAAGCCTTGCTACCTTGTCATTTTTGTATAGGATGTTATGCTTGGCAAAATGACATGAAAATTTTAGAGTAGTCCTTTGATAGCATTAGTAAGGCACTGTAAATTTTTGAGAATTTATGAAGTACATATGATATGTGTTTATTATTTAACCTAGATATCTAAATAAAATAATAAAGGCATTTCAATAAATAGTTTGCGCTTCACCATTATATTATCTTAATGTATTTGGTATGCTTAAACTATTGGTAGATTTTATGTTGTCAAATTTTGAATGATTACCTGAAGTAGAAGTATTGTTACTTTGTGTTGCATGTTGAATAGTTTTCGGACAGATTCTAGAGTTTGATGAATTGCATGTTGAAAATGATGGGTACTATAAAAATAGTTAATAACAAAGTTGTAGAAAAATTGATAAGCTTTCCAGAAAGTCCAGGATCACTGAATTTGGATTAGTAAAACTCTAGTTATGAGTGAAACAAGTAGCTACTATTTTGTGGCATAATCGATGCATTGTGGAAATAGTTAATTAAATAATCGAGAAGAGATATGCACCTACTCAATAAACATGATGCACTTGTTAATATTTATGCATTCGTAATACTTATGCCATACTCATGTATCTAGGATCGGAGGAAGAGATCACGTTGCTGGAATTCGGAGAAGTAGAGGAAGGGAAAGCTCCTAAAGGCGTGGAGCAGAACCCTAAAGAGCTTTCGGAGTGTCCTGACCACCGCCCTACTTCCTTTTTGTGAGGCAAGCCCTGGAGCATTATAAGTCTCCCAGTAATTTACAAATGTTTACTTATGTAATTATGATTGATGCATTAGGTTATAAGAGTTGAATGGAACCACTTGATGCATGTACATTCCTTGTCCAGATATTACACCTTTAACTGGTATAGGTCCAGGATCGAATATATGCTTAGCCATGCTTAGACCGGTAGAAGTCGGGTGATGTCCTATCACCTACAAGATATAGGTGGATACCGGAGCACGATTGGCTATATTTGACATCATGGAACAGAACCATGAGGTAAAAGTAAATCAAGACCGGATGGGAGGTTGATAGAGAAGCAACAAGGCATGGAGGTCTTGGGTGTGGATCTATCCTCGTCTGTGTCGATCAAGGACCGTACCGTTGTTGGAACTTCTGACAAGATTGAACGCATGCCTCTCACTTAGCTGGCTGGATAACTCGTTCCGACCACGAAGCCGAGTAATTCAACTTAGGCTGGGACTCGTTCTGTTGCGCGCTCCTTCCGGGGAACGATCAGACTGAGCCCAAGGGCAGGCTTGGCCTGAGCATCCTGGCATCTGGTGTTCCAGATTGTGTGGCGCGGTACGGACCCGCGAAATGTGTACCTAAGTTGTACCAAAGGTGACCTAAGGCTATCGTGGCTGGTAGACCTGGGTTGTGTTAGGAATAAATTCCCAGCTGGTTGAAATCGATTCGAATCGCCGTCTCTCCCGAATAGTGAGAAACTTGACTAGCTCCAACATCGTAGTAACTGTGTTATGAAACATGATGGTTTGGATGAAAATGGAATTACAATGCCTGCTATGGTTACTATTGTATGCTTCTAAATGATATACCGCATGTTTGGCACAGGATAGTTGCAAATCTAGAAATGGATAGTTATAATTAACTTGATAAAGGAATCATAATTGTACAATGGGTCAATTGCCTTTTACGCAAAATGTTATCTCATTACATCCACTTATACAGCCTTGCATAATCCTTGGAGTCATTTTATTTCTGGTTCTTGACGGGTAAGTACAGCTGAGTACCTTCTCGTACTCAGAGTTTATTTTCCCATTGTTGCAGATGGCACTATGTATCATGGTTATTGCAAGAGTTGCTTCTATTCTGCTGTGGATGAGGAGTAAGCCTTGGGTAGGCTTCTTTATTAATTCCTATCCTTGCTTTTGTGGACCGTGATCTTACTTGGCACTGTATCAAACTATGTTGGAAACTTTAATTTCGAACTTATTTGCTTTCACTTTATTTATCAAACTCGGTTTGTAATAACTTTTATTCGTACTCTGATGATGAAATGTATCTACGAACTTTATGTAAGATGTGGCATGTATGTTGAATCCTGTACGATCTTGGTTGTTGTAAATCGTTTATCGAGACCCGTCGTGGTACTCGACGGACTACTGGGTTTATATGGGTTCAAGTATGACAGTGCGACCGCTTGCGGGCTGCCATTGTACTTGTACTCTTATAAATTGGTCGGTTCTGCGACAATTTTTCAGAAACTCTAAGGAAGATGGGACTATAACTCACTAGGATGATTACACCAACAAGCACACCTTTTTATGGTATAGTACCCGGTAAGGCAGCAATGCCACTTGGATAAATCACTCTACCGGTTACTTTTGGGACTTCCTCGAACTACCGTACAGAGTTCATCAAGTTTGAAGTTGCGGACTTCGATTCATCATATCACGCAATCCTCGGGAGCCCAGCACTAGCAAAATTTATGGCAATACCGCATTATCCATACCTGTTGCTTAAGATGCTAGGTGAAAGGTCCTGATGGCTAGAGGGGGTGAATAGCCTAATAAAAATTTCTACAACAACGCTTAACCAAATGGTTAGACAATTATGAGGCGAAGCAAGTGTTGCGCTAGCCTACTCAAAATACAAGCCACCTACCACAATTCTAGTTTAGATAGTGTCAATTCACACAAGAGCAATGACACTACCCTATGTTAGTGTGCTCTCAAAGGCTAACTAAAGAGCCACACCAACCAAGCAAGTAAGCTCTCACAACTAGCTATACTAAAGAGCTTGTCAACTAGTTTGCGGTAAAGTAAAGAGAGTGATCAAGATAGTTATACCACCGTATAGAAGAGTGAACCAATCAATCACAAGGATGAATAACAATGAAGACCAATCACCTCGGAATTAATGATGAACACAATGATTTTTACCGAGGTTCACTTGCTTGTTGGCAAGCTAGTCCTCGTTGTGGCGATTCACTCACTTAGAGGTTCACGCGCTAATTGGCTTCACACGCCAAACCCTCAATAGGGTGCCGCACAACCAACACAAGATGAGGATCACACAAGCCATGAGCAATTCACTAAAGTACCTTTTGGCTCTCCGCCGGGGACAAGGTCAAGAACCCCTCACAATCACCATGATCGGAGCCGGAGACAATCACCACCTCTGCTCGACAATCCTCACTGCTCTAAGCCGTCTAGGTGGTGGCAACCACCAAGAGTAACAAGCGAAATCCGCAACGAAACACGATCACTAAGTGCCTCTAGATGCAATCACTCAAGCAATGCACTTGGATCACTCCCAATCTCACTATGATGATGAATCAATGATGTAGATGAGTGGGAGGGCTTTGGCTTAGCTCACAAGGTTGCTATGTCAATAAAAATGGCCAAAGATGTGAGCCACAGCCGGCTATGGGGCTTAAATAGAAGCCCCCATGAAATATAGCCGTTGTACCCCTTCACTGGGTACTCTGCGCTCTGACCGAACGCTCCGATCCACTTGACCGGACCTTGGGCTTAGCGTCCAGTCCACAGATGGACGCCACGTGTCATCGCCTTCAAATGCTATTCGTCAGATTCTAACAGCTATGACGCTGACCGGACGTAGCAGCTTCAACTGACCGGACGCTGAACCCCCAGCGTCCGGTCGTTTCCAGTAAGGTACCGACCTCAATCGGACGCGTCCGGTTAAAACTGACCGGACGCTGGAACCTCAGTGTCTGGTCGAGTATAGTAAGGGTCGAAACCTGGTTTTCCTCGACCGGACGTGTCCGGTCCACCTCGACCGGACACAGCCAGCGTTCGGTGGTAAACCCTAGCCACTGTACCAACAGTCAACGCGATCGGACACAGGCAGACAGCGTCCGGTGCTTCTAGATCTAGCGTTCAGTCACTGGACCGACGCTGGCATCAGCTCTGTTCTCACTTCTATCTTCTCCACCCTTGCTCCAATGTGCCAACCACCAAGAATTTGCATCCGGCGCAATAGAAAATAGGCATTTCATTTTCCCGAACCCATCTCAACCCTGCAAACACCTTGTGCACATGTGTTAGCATATTTTCACAAATATTATCAAGGGTGTTAGCACTCCACTAGATCCTAAATGCATATGCAATGCGTTAAAGCATCTAGTGGCACTTTGATAACCGCATTCCGATACGAGTTTCACCCCTCTTAATAGTACGGCTATCAAACCTAAATATGATCACACTCTCTAAGTGTCTTGATCACCAAAACAAAATAGCTCCTACAAGTTATACCTTTGCCTTGAGCTTTTTGTTTTCTCTTTCTTCTCTTCAAGTTTAAGCCCTTGATCATCTCCATGCTATCACCATTGTCATGTTATGATCTTCATTTGCTTCTCTACTTGAAGTGTGCTACCTATCTCATGATCACTTGATGAACTAGGTTAGCACTTAGGGTTTCATCAATTCACCAAAACCAAACTAGAGCTTTCACCAGGGCCTAACGTTGTCCTTTCTCTTCGGAGTGATTTGAAACGCGCTTTTGACTGCGATGTTCAGGCAATCCAAATTGCAGCAAAAGAATAGGCCACCGATGAAAGAAAAGAAATAGCTACTGTTGCAATAGAAATGAGCCCATAAGAGCTAGTGATACCGGCTAAAAAACCCAGCATCCTAGCAGCACCAAAAGAAGCCGACGTCAAGCAAATCGACCTAGGCACCGATGATCCCTTCAAAACAGCAACCATCAGCGCTCACCTATTGGTAAAATAGGAACTCGCGCTCACCAACTTTCTTCGGGACAACAAAGATATCTTCGCTTGGAAGCCGGTCGACATACCAGGGGTCCCAAGAGAGTTGGCTGAGCACAGAATTGATATCAATGAAGGCTCCAAGCCTATGAAGCAACGACTACGACAATTCTCACCCGACAAGAAGGCAACAATTAAAAAAGAAATTACAAAACTAATGGTAGCTAGATTCATCAGAGAAATCCTCCATCCAGATTGGCTAGCAAACCCAGTTCTAGTACAGAAAAAGAATACAGACGAGTGGCACATGTGTGTCGACTACACAGATCTTAATAAACACTATCCGAAAGATCCGTTCGGGCTACCACGCATTGATCAGATAGTTGATTCAACAACAGGATCTGCCCTATTATCCTTGATTGCTATTCAGGATATCACCAGATCGCATTAAAGAAACAAGACCAGAGCAAGACATCTTTTATCACTCTATTCGGTGCCTACTGCTACAAAACCATGACATTTGGACTCATGAATGCTGGTGCCACTTACCAAAGAGCTATCTAGATGTGCCTCGGTGATCAGATCGGCGAAAACGTAGAAGCATACGTGGATGATGTAGTAGTAAAGATAAAGAACCCAGATACACTAATTGAAGACTTAAAGCAAACCTTCGAAAACCTAAAAAGATGGAGGTGGAAATTGAACCCAAACAAGTGTGTATTCGGAGTTCCTTTAGAACAACTACTTGGATTCTTGGTCAGTCATCGTAGAATCGAAGCAAGCACCAAGCAGATTCAAGCCATAACAGAGATGGGCCCTCCTCAAAGTGTCAAAGATGTGCAGAAACTAATAGGTTGCATGGTGGTCCTCAATCGTTTCATATCAAGACTGGGCAAAAAAGGGTTACCTTTTCTTTAAATTGCTAAAGAAGACAGACAAGTTTGAATGGACAGAAGAAGCCAATGAAGCTTTCAAGAAGCTCAAGGCATACCTCACCTCCTCACCCGTTCTCACACCTCCGAAGAAATACGAAGACATGATGCTATACATTACGGCAACTTCTACTGTGATCAGCACAACGATTGTCATAGAAAGAGAAGAAGAAGGGCATGTATATAAAGTACAATGCCCCATATACTACATCAGCGAAGTACTGTCAGAATAAAAAATCTGGTATCCGCATGTGCAAAAACTACTCTACGCCCTCCTGATCACTTCACGCAAGCTTCGCCGCTATTTTGAAAGCCACAAGATTACAGTGGTGATAGATTTCCCACTCGGAGACATCCTACACAACAGAGACGCAACATGGCGCATATCTAAGTGGGCAGTTGAACTTGGTGCTCTCAATATCGATTTCACCCCACGGAAGGCAATTAAATCTCAAGCCCTGGCCGATTTTGTTGCCGAGTGGACAGAAATTCAACAACCTATGTCAAATACCATCCTTGATCATTGGAAGATGTACTTTGATGGATCAATCAAGCTAGGTGGAGCCGGTGCAGGCGTTCTCCTCATTTCTCCAGATGGAAAACAACTCAAGTATGTCCTTCAGATACTATGGCAAGCTACAAACAATGAAGCAGAATACGAAGCCCTCATCCACGGGCTACGAGTGGCAATTACCCTCGAAATTAAGCGTTTACTCATATACGGTGATTCAGCAGTAGTCATCAATCAAGTCAACAAAGATTGGGATTACACCAAAGAAAACATGAGCACCTACTATGCTGAAATACGAAAGCTCAAAAAACATTTTCAAGGATTAGAAATTCTACACATCCTGCGTGATTCTAATATTGCGACAGATGTCCTCGCCAAGCTTGGATAAGATAGGGCGAAGGTCCCACCCAGTGTATTCATAGAGGAGTTATCAGCCCCCTCTATCAAACAACCTAATGAGATAACCCCTGAAATCTCAGCTAAAGGCACCCAGATTTTGGTAATCACCACTTCATGGACCCAGGCTTTTATTGATTACATCAAAGAGAATAAGTTACCATAGAAAAAGAGGAAGCTGCCCGAGTTGTTCGCAGAAGCAAGAACTATGTCCTAGTGGGAAACAAACTCTACAAAAGAGCCACATCATCAGGAGTACTCCTAAAATGCGTCTCATTTGAAGAGGGCAAAGAGATCCTAGATGAAATACACTCAGGTTGCTATGGAAATCATGCTACTTCAAGAACATTAGTCGGCAAAGCATTCTGCACCGGTTTCTACTGGCCAACCGCTTTGAAAGACATAGAAGAACTCGTTAGAAGATGCAAAGGTTGTCAAATGTTCGCAAGACAAGCTCATGTGCTAGCTCACAATCTCATCTGCATCCCACCCGCTTGGCCTTTCTCCTGCTGGGGGCTGGATCAAGTAGGACCTCTCAAGAAAGCAAAAGGCGGTTTCAAGTACATCTTTGTAGCAATTGACAAGTTCACCAAGTGGATTGAATACAAACCACTCGTAAAATACAATGCATCCAAAGCAGTCGAGTTCATCACAGACATTATGCACCACTTCAGCATGCCTAATCGAATCATCACAGATTTGGGTTCTCCCTTCACAGCCATAGAATTCCAAAGTTGGGCATAGGACTACGGCTTCAGAATAGATTACGCATCAGTCACACATCTAGAAGCCAACGGACAGGTAGAAAGGGCTAATGGACTCATACTAGCTAGATTAAAACCAAGATTGTATGAAGAACTAGTGGACTATGGATCAAAATGGATTGAAGAATTACCCAAGGTCGTATGGGGGCTATGGACTCAAATAAGCAGAGCCACCGGATACTCACCTTTCTTCCTGGTTTACGGATCAGAAGTCGTACTACCTGTCGACTTGATCTGGACGTCACCAAGGATAGAACAATATGATGAAGGAGAAGCAGAACACACCTAAAGATTAGAGCTCGACTATACAGAAGAAGTCAGAGTAAATGTTACCCTTCAATCAACAAGATACCTCTAAGGATTAAGACGCCACTATAATAAGAATACCCAGTATCGATCATTATAAGTCGGAGACCTAGTACTAAGAAGAATACAAAAAACTGACGGACATCAGAAACTACTTAGTCTATGGGAAGGTCCTTTTATCGTCAAAAAAGTCACCGGACCAGGCACATACAAGTTGGTAACTGAAGACGGAAAAGAAGTCAATAATACATGGCACATCAGCCAGCTAAGAAGATTCTATGCATGAAAACAACTCAAGGGAAAATATATACACAAGCCACAAGAGATCAATGTTCATAATCAATAAAGAGGGTGCTCATCAACAACATATGTACTATTATGACTTATCAATGTTCATGATCAATAAAGATGGTTCTTTCTCGACAACATATGTCTTATTATGGCTTTCTCTGAGTTGTTTCCAATGAGCATACCGGCCGAGAGCAAAAGAGCTGAAAACATGCTTGAGCCCGCCGATGAGGGTAGCTAATAAGCTAACACTCGAACCAAAAAGCAAAATGGCTGAAAAGATGCCTGAGCATACCAGCCGACAGCAAAAGAGCTAAAAACATGCTTGAGCCCGCCGATGAGGGTAGCTAATAAGCTAACACCCGAACTAAAAAGCAAAATGGCTAAAAAGACGCCTGAGCATACCGGCCGAGAGCAAAAGAGCTGAAAACATGCTTGAGCCCGCCGATGAGGGTAGCTAATAAGCTAATACCCGAACCAAAAAGCAAAATGGCTGAAAAGACGCATGAGCATACCGGCCAAGAGCAAAAGAGCTAAAAACATGCTTGAGCCCACCGATGAGGGTAGCTAATAAGCTAACACCCAAACAAAAAAGCAAAATGGCTGAAAAGACGTCTAAGCATACCGGCCGAGAGCAAAACATCTAAAAAGATGCTTGAGCCCGCCGATGAGGGTAGCTAATAAGCTAACACCCGACAAAAGCAAAATGACTGAAAAGATGCCTGAGCATACCGGTCGAGAGCAAAAGAGCTGAAAAGATGCTTGAGCCCGCCGATGAGGGTAGCTAATAAGCTAACACCTGAACCAAAAAGCAAAATGACTGAAACTAAGCCTGAGCATAAATCAGAGCAATTTCAAGACAAGACCCTCCAGCTCCTTGTTCCAAATAGCAAGAGGCTCGAGGGCTACACTCAGAAGATCCCAAGAAGCGCTACAAGGTTTTGCTCAAGAAAGCACTCGGACGACGCTTGTCCCTGCTCAACAAGACTTGAAGGAACAAGACGAGGCTTCCAGAACTCAACCATGAAGTGCTCGGGGGTTTGTCGATCCTAGGATGTTTTTGCAACCAGAGATAGGACTAGATGCTGACCACACTCCGAGTTAAGCCAAAAACAAGAAGCTGGAGATGTCCTAAGTCTTTTTAGTACTAACAAGAACATAAAGTTTGTCGAGACAAAGTCACAGACGAAAGTCAGACAAGCACTCGACAAATCAAGGAAGTTTGTCAAAACATCAATCTACATATACCGAGTTGTTTACAAGGCACAAACTAAAGACAGAAAAGCACTCGACAGATCAAGAAAATTTATCAACACAATGATTTACCTAAGCCAGGTTGTTTACGAGACAAAGAAATACAGACAAAGAAGACATCAACAAAAAATAAAGAATCTCCATTCAGTATTCAAGTATAGTGTTTTATTACAGAAGCTGGAATACAAAGGTCGATTACATCAAGCATTGTCATCAGTAGAAGAAACATCAATGTTAAGATTATCTACAATCGTCCTGGCTAAATCATCGACCTCAGGCTCCAACTTCTCAACAGCATCCAGATACTCTTGACTCTCGGCTTCATCAGCAACCTTGGACAAAGGAAACTCTGAAGAAAGAACCCGGACCTGAGCAAGAACATTCCTGGTACATAGATGAGCACACCTCTTCATGAACTCCTGGAAACGGGCCGACACTTGGGGAATGAACTGAGCCCAAGAATGACCATTGTCTGCTGGAGTCCGGAGAAGGTTGGCTACTGACCAAAAAGACTTCCACAAAGCTTTCCAGTTCTCAGTAGCCATTGCCAACTTGTTAGTCAAGTCCTCAATGGTTTTTTGGGCCTGCACAAGATCCCTGTTAGCTCCATGCCTAATCAACTTAGCAAGCGCGAGTTCTTCTTTAGCTTGAGTAATTACCTCCTCAGCCTTATTGTGGCTGGTATGAACGAGTGTCTTCATCTTCTCGATACCCTCTGAGAGCTTCTACTTTTCAACTCGGAGAGCTAGACCAAGCAACAAAAGATAAGTCAGCAGAAAGGCAAGTCTGAATACAAAGAGAAGCGAAAAAGAACTCACGATACCATGGCACTCCTTCATGGCCTCCACATTTTTCAAGGCCTCCTGGGCAGCTACATCACTCTGCTTTTCTACCTCAACTACCCAAGCACGGAGAGCCTTCTCATCCTTCTGATGCGTCTAACGCTTGGTCTCCAACTCGACCCGCAGAGGTCAAGCTCTGCCTTTAGAGTACTCACCTTAGAAGACAACTTTTTCTCGGTTTCAGACGAGAAAAAGAAGCCGGTATAATCATGAGAAAAAGACTGAGCAAAAATAGAGAGAGAAAAACAAGACATAAGGGCGGAAGAAAAACAAACATCCAAAGAAAGAAGTTCAGAAAAACTTACCTAGAGCTTTTCCCTGAAAGAAGTCACGAAGGTCACCAAGTTTCCCCAGGCAGCAGTCAGCTCCGACAATCGATGAGTGGCATCAAATTGCTGCACCACGTCATCAGCCAAAGGCGAACCACCGGAAGCAAGAAGAGGAGAGGGAGAAGCCAGTCGAGGTGAAGAAGGCACGACCAGGGCAATCTCCTGGGAAGCCACGACCAATCCCTTAGATGAACCCGCCGCCATGGCCATGGTCACCTCAGGAGTCAGCAAATCAGCAGCTGCGCACTCTATCCCCCTCATAGCCACCTCGACGACCGTGCATTCTGAGCTCCGAGACTCGGTACACAAGGGCGCACCAGAGGTCTGACAAGAAGTCGACTAAAGGCTCAGGGAAGACAAAGGCCTGAAAGTTGACAAGGAAACTCGCCAATAAGAATAAGAAAAAAGGAGAACAGAAGCAAAGAAATAAAATCAGAATTCACTTACTCAGCTATCTTCTTCTTCATAAAACCAAAAGAAGACCTCGCAGGGGGAACCACAGCAGCAAAAACATCGCCACCACCCTACGACGAGAGTAGCGTGGCTGGAACTGGAGCCCCAGAAGAACTCGAACCCGATGACCGCTTACTACAAGGGAACAAAACCAAAGTCAAAACAAAAAGAATGGTTCAACAACAGAAAAACAAGAAAACAACTCACCGACGAGTAACAAGGGCGGCATCATCATTCTCCTCTTCTTCACTCTTGACCAAGGCAACCATAGTGCCAGCTGAAAAAGGACAAAAATACTACCAGTACTGTACAACTCGTGAACAAACAACATTTACTATCAACCACCACCATATAACTACATCTGACAATAGCAGACTACCAGAGAACATGCCAAGAACCTGTATCCAAGTTCTTTTTTATAAAAGAACCCAGCAAGAGGCTCGGGGGCTACACTCAGTAAGTGTACTTTTTCCTCCAGAAAGCGCACATCACTTAGAAGACTTCATCAAGACAACAGTTTTTCAAACAACATAAGATTCAAGACCCTCCAACTCCTTGTTCCGAATAGCAAGAGGCTCGGGGGCTATACTCAGTGAGTGCACTTTTTTCTTCAAAAAAGCGCACATCACTCAGAAGACTTCTTCAAGACAGACCACTTCAAGGCCACACGACAAAAAGAACACAAACATAGCTATATTCGATCTCTTTTTGACAAAGAACCGGGGGTATATGCTCAGGAGCCCTTCGATGAAGATTCAGGGCGATTTCAAGAGAAGACCCTCAAGCTCCTTGTGCCAAACAGCAAGAGGCTCGGGGGCTACACCCAAATGGGAGTACTTTTTTCTTCAAAAAGGTACACACCACGCGAAGATCTCACGAAGCGCTACACGGTTTCGCTCAAGAAAGCACTCGGACGACGCTTGTTCCAGCTCGACAAGACTTGAAGGAACAAGACGAGGCTTCCATAACTCAACCATGAAGTGCTTGGGGGCTTGTCGGTGCGGGACCCATGGGATACCCCGCAAGGAAGGGAGAAGATCTAGTCTAACTAGGATTCTTCCCCTGTAATCTTAGTAGAAGTATTATTCTGTAATCCTACTAAGAACTCTCATTGTAAACCGATTAAGATTCTGACCTCCTGACTATATAAAGGAAGGCAGGGTTCCTATGGACGGAGATTTGGACAACAGAACACTTTACAATCAATCCAATGTAAAGGCTAACGCCGACTGGACATAGGGCTATTACTCGATCACCGGTCGAGGGTCCGAACCAGGATAAATCGACTGTCTCTTGCGTTAACCGTCGAGTTCCGCATACGCTGAAGCCCGAACATACTGCCCCGGGTACCCCCGTGGCAGGCTATCGGTGGTCAAACATCGACAGATACAAAAGAATAATTACCAGTATGTTGAGATACACCTAAGCTTATTTTTACTTCACTAAAGTTGTGCCACAGGAGCCAAGGGTAGTACAACACGAGGCCAATTAAAAGAAACTAGAAACTAAATTTTGTAAAAGGGGAAACATGAAAAAAATACATGGGGAAATAAACACAAAGGTAAAAACACAAAAAGAGTCAATAAAAAGGGAAAAACATACTTTTTCTGAGGAAAGGAAAAACACATACATTTTTTTGAGAAAACTGTCACATTTTATTAACTCATAACAGAATTACAAACACCATCAGGTGGTGACAGAAACCAAACATGTCTACTCGGAGCCATAGACACATCGCTCCTTGTTGATCTATGCGCATCCTCGTTCGAACATCTTCTTTCATGGACGAACTCCACATGGGAGAAGCTTGCTTTTGTCGCTTTGATCTCCTTCACAATTGGGCCATACAGCCCCATCCCCTCTCCATGGATACTCTTCACTGCATTGATACAGCCCACGCCACCCCAAACTTCTGTAGAACTAGGTCTATGATTAGGAGAAAATAAAAGATGTAGATAAGCCCACTAAACATAAAACAATAGAAGAAAGAGTTAACACATAAAGGTTAATTGTCTATTGGCCCAACAAACATGTAGCCAGGTTGATTGGGTCGTGGGAGTCGTGGCCTCCTGGGCTGTTGTGCGCTCGACGAGGACGAGGAGGCAGTGGACCAGGCTCACGGATGGTTACCGTCTATTTAAGGGACTACTTTGGGAGCAAAAAGAGTGAGATTTTTATTAGCAAATATGTTGGTGCAACATGCACTTGTTTATGAAAAATATTTCAAATACAATAGAAATATTAATTGAATTCTCGATATGTCAATTTACATATCATCAACAATTTCTTTAAATACAAAAATAGGATAATAAATTATTTATTAGATCTTTAAAATGTTAAAGAATTATTTATTAGATCTGTAAAATGTTAAAGAAATTTACAAAATTATATAAATGAGTGGCACCAGCCTAGTGGAGTTAATGTCGTTTGTTCACCGGTGCAAGGCGGTGCTACACACGGTCATTTCATTTTTTTTTTCTGACCTTAAAAGAATCCATGAACAAGCGATGATGTAAACATGATGAAATGTAACTTCACTGATATAAGACAGTAAACTTCTCCCTGATTTTAAGAGCCTTGCCAAACCCCAAGTACAGAATGGTGAAACCTCTCTTTTCTGGCATGACTACTGGAAAACCAACCCCTTGCTCTTTCAGCACCTGAGCTCTTTTCATTTGCAGTCAATAAGCTCATTACTGTTCATGATGCCTTCAGCCAGGAAGACTTTTCAGATTTGTTTCAGTTACCCCTCTCACAGACTGCATACCTGCATATGCAAAATATCCAGCAAATGATTGATTCATTGACTCTGAATGATGAAGATGATAAGTGGACTTATAGCTGGGGTTCTGGTGTTTTTGCCTCTGCTAAAGTATATAAAATTCTAGTAGGCCACTCTGAAATTCATCCCTCCTATAAATGGCTTTGGAAGAGTAACTGTCAACCAAAGCACAAGGTTTTCTTCTGGTTGTTAATCAAGGATAGGTTAAGTACAAGGAACATTCTGAAAAGGAGGAATATGCATCTAGACTCTTACAACTGTGTGCTATGCAATCTACTGACAGAAGAAACACTGAGTCATCTTTTTGTAAACTGCTCCATGGCTACAATGTGCTGGAACATAATTGGTATGGACATACCTTTGAATGGTAGCTTTCCTGAGCTGGTGTCTCAGTTAAAAACTCAGCTAAACTCCCCCTTCTTCATGGATGCCATTATTCTAATGTGCTGGACGATATGGACTGCAAGGAATGAACTTATCTTCAAAGGAAATCAGATGAATCTGGCAGATTGCAAAAGAGTATTCTTTAAGGAGCTATCTTTACTCCAGTACAGAGTTAAATCAAGTCAAGCAGAACAGTTTACCTCATGGATACAAAGTCTGGCTTGAGGACAGTGCCGGTCCTAAGATTTTGAGGGCCCTCTGACGAGCTCGTCGTGACAATACGTAGGCGCTAATTTTACTTGCAAAGCTAAAACAATCTAATAATATATTTTTAATTTAACACCTAAATTAGAAGAAAAACATGATTATATGAGTACAAAATACTAGAAGTTTGGAATACTATACAAATAATTAATTTGGATTAAAAAATAAACAAGAAAAAAATATCTAGGGCTTGGACATGAATTGAAACAACTGATCGGCGATCGCAATCGCAAGAAGGCAGGAACCAAGATGTCGTCGCCGTGGAGTCCAACCTGGTCGCCGCCATCGTACATCGTGTCCGTGTCTCCGGCAGTCCAGCTCGCCGGCTCCGCGTGCGTGCGTCGGCGCATCGCAAACTCACGAGTCGCGATCAGAGTGTGCGGCGTGGCTCCTCGCCTCCTCTCTGCCTGAGAAAGAAAGGCCGACATTGTCTTCTTGGGCCGCCTGGCCAGTTCTCTGCCTCTCTTCTGTCTTCTCATTAGCTTGTTGATGATGCCTAATAGACTACAGGACCTGGGGGTTTGTATACCTGGACTTAAGCCCCTCCTCCGCCTGTGCCCTTGGCCGTCGCACCTCGTGCCCTCACCTAGAGCCGGCACTGCTTGAGGAGCTTCATTGAGCTCATTTTTTTCGTTTCTTGAGCTTGTTGCTTTCT
Source organism: Miscanthus floridulus (assembly GCF_019320115.1). Taxonomy (NCBI): domain Eukaryota; kingdom Viridiplantae; phylum Streptophyta; class Magnoliopsida; order Poales; family Poaceae; genus Miscanthus; species Miscanthus floridulus. The sequence goes on from NC_089584.1 coordinate 58,978,162, forward strand.
GCTTACTGCTTCCCTCCTCCTTTGTGCTCTCTGTGACTTCTTATGTGTTTCAATAAATTTAATGTAGGGGCCTTGTTCCCTCCGGATTTGTCAAAAAAAAAAAGACTGTACACATACAAACAATGTGAGGGATTAGAACTTTGTTAATTATGTAAAATTGTACGTAAATCGGTATATGTAAAATGACATGACTTAATCCTTACGGTGAATTGAGCGTAGCTTTCTTATGCTCGTTACATGCATTCTAGTGAATTGAGCGTAGCTTTCTTACGGTGGAATTTGTATATACTAAGGGCGATTCTTCGATCCAGCCTGGGTATTTGTGTTCATGAATGATTATTTTTCAGTATAATAGCATTTGTAGGTGAGCGGTTGTGTCTCACTGATAGCACGTGTTTGTGAACAGATGTGTCTATACCTTCAAATAAAAAATATTCCATTCGAAAAGCACGTATATAGCAGATCATTTGTTTGTCATTGCCACTTCATTGCGAGCACTAACAAAGTCTTAATCCTTCAACCATGGCAGACTCTTGATAAACCGACGCTCTGTTTGAAAAAGAGTAGTAATATAATCCTTTGTGCCCAATTTTAGATAAGTAGTAAGACGTGTATCTAATAGAGTCTTCAAGAAGCAACTACTCGGCAGCATATTTGGAGGAATATATCCTTGGACGAGTACGTCGGCTCTTGTTCATCTGCCTGCCCGGTCCTCACTTGCCATCTTCTAACCTCCCCATGAATTCCTCTGGACATGGCATGAGACAGTACCACGATACGTACATACACACGGCAAAAATCGTTGGAATGGAGACCGGAGAGGAATCATTCTCCTTATTACAGGGTGACTCTAAAAGTGACCTTAGTATAAACAGAGTAGAGTACATACGAATGATCTTTTGTTTTGTATAAATAGTAGGCATAGCTACAACGACCGCGTGACTAGTATATATTTTCACACTGTATTTAGAGAGGGAACTTGTTCTTGCATTGTTCCTCCTTGGACAAACAGTTTGCACTTGCGCTTATTAAATTCGAAAACTCTGGCTTCTTGTGACCATAATAATGTTAGATTGATCTCTAATTCTAAACTGGGCCCAATGACCCAGTTGGGCCTTTGATCTGCGCCCTGATCGGGGGCGCCCAGCCCACTATGGCTGGAGGGCTCCTGTCACACTGCGCAATAAATAGAGGTGGGAGCCGGCGGCTCAAGTTATGAGGTTCGTCTGAGCCGAGCACCCCAACGACACCTATACCCTAAACCCGATCTAGAGGGCGTGCAACCAGTGACGGGAAGCCACCAGCCGCGCCGTCACTGGACTCCACTGCCTTCACCGTCGGTCGCCACCGCGCATCACCGACGCCGTCTTCATCGACCGTCGTTGCCCTAGCGCAGACATCGACTCCATGCCGGATGCGAGTGGATCTTCCTCCACTGCGGTGTCAGGTTTGACACGTCCATCTTTTACCTCTCCCTTTCTCTCGATCTACCTACTGTTACTGCTCTAGTAGACGTTCTAGGTTTTATGATACTATTCAACAGTAAGTACCCGCCTAGATCTATGCTCCTAGTGATCCTATAGGTATAACAATGGTATCGGAGCCACTATTTCTAGGGTTTTTAGATCTAGAATGGGGAAACATACAAGAAAGCTGAGAACCGATCAGATCCAGTTCGGATCTGAGAAGAAAGAGGGTTTTCCTAACCCTAACCTTAACTGGGTAAAAGAAAGAAGAGCAGGAGGGCACGGCACACGAAGTCGAACCCTAAAATCCGTAGAGTCCCTCTAGGGAAAAGGAACAGTGCCCATCTCGAAACCCTAACCCTGATTTTTGACCCCATCCCCAAATCGGGTTAATCCCAGAAGAAAGAAGGGGAAAGGGAGAAGAGGAAGAGCCATTTTGGTTTACCTTGCCGCTGCGCAGTGCTGCAGCCTCGCCGGCGCGCGAGGAGAAGAAAGGGCCGAGCCGGGGAGCTGCTCGCCGGGCTCGGCCAAGGGGGCGCTCGGCCAGGCCGCTCGACGGCGGCGCGCTCACCCACTGGGGAGCGCGCACGCCGGCGAGGGGGCCGGCGACAGGCGACAGCGCCATGGCTGCCCGCGCCACTGCTTCGCTCGTTCGGTGCGCTCGCTGCAGCTGAGAGAGTGAGAGAGAGAAGGAGAGGCACGAATGAGGGTTAGGGTTCAGGAAGAGGCCAGCGGTCGGCGATTTTGTTCACCCGATCTCACCGCTCGGCCGTCCGATTGAATCCAACGGCGCCGGATGCACGGGCCACATCGCGGCCTAGGCGGGCGAGCACGCCGTGGTGCTTTGCTGACCCAGGCCCACGTTGCGGCCTGGGTGGCAGTGCGCGCCCGCGGAGGCAATGGACCAAGCCGACTTTTGCCGGTTTTGGGCCGAGAGAGGCAGAATGAGCCCGCATTTTTTCTTTTTCCTAGAAAATTGAAAATGCAAATTGGCTCAAAAGAAAAATAGAAAAATGTATTTTTTCCCAATGGATAAAAATTCAAGAAAATGAGTTCATTTTTCCGCTGCGTATTTTAAAGTTGTTATTTTCATTATTAAATTCAAACTAACGGGATAATTTAATTTTGAAAACATGGATATCTTTTTATCTTATTATAATATTGTTATTATTCTGACCAACGTTGATTAATGGCAATATTATGATGAGTTTTGTCCTGCATTAATTCTATTTCTACCTAACAGTGATATAGAATTAGTGTAGAGGATAATTGTATGTTTTGATTTTGATCAACGTTGGAACTAAGGCATGCAATTGTTATTATTATGTTTATGTTCTCACTCTATATGAATTGTGTTTCCAGGCGGATACAACTTGATGGGTTGTATCAAAGAGATCCCCACTCTCAAAACACGGAGTGAAAGAAAAAGATTGACCTGGTCTTCATCTTGGCTGAGGTGGACTGAGTAGTCACCTCACCGTGTCCCATTGAGCCTCTGGCACCAATGAGGGAGACAAACGAGGCTGATGCCGCTTGGGCAACAAGAGAGAGGAATTTTACATCCCATAAGATGTCCTATGACCTTGAGCATAGAAAGTGGGTCACTGTCAACAAGAAATATATGGCTGTAATAAAGAACACGATTGAGCCTGCAATTGTGGGCTCAATCCCAGAGTATGACACTGTCACCGAGTACCTCAAAAGAATAAAGAGTCAGTTCACTGGCTCTTCAAAGACATATGCTACCCAGCTGATAAAGCAGCTGGTGATAGAGAGGTACTCTGGAACTGGTGACATAAGAGAGCACATACTAAGAATGAGCAATTTGGCATCCAAGCTAAAACTAATGGATCTGTCTCTCAAGGAAGAGTTTTTTATCCATCTGATTTTTGCTTCCTTGTCAAAAGAGTTTGACACTTTTGTTGTCAACTACAATATACAGCCCGAGAAGTGGGACATGGAGGGGCTCATGGCTATGTGTGTGCAAGAGGAGGAGAGAATGAAAACTTCTAATGGTGGCACTATCAATTATCTTAAAGACAACAAGAAAAAGAATATTAATCCTAACTCCTTAAAGTCAAAGGGAAAGGGTCCCATGCTACATCAGCCTCAGTAGAACAAGTCCACAGTAGAGAAAGACCAGTGTCTCTATTGCAAGAAGACGGGACATTATAAGAAAGATTGTCCTGATTACTTAAAGATGATCATGGCAAAAAAAAGGTGAGAACATTATTACGTTCATAAATGAATCCCTGTATGTACAATATTCAAAATCTACTTGGTGAATTGACTCATGTGCAACTGTTCATGTTGCTAATTCTTTACAGGGATTCCGTTCAACGAGGACTACGCAAAGAAGCGAAAGACACGTTAAAGTTGCAAATGGAGTCCGAGCATATGTTGAAGCCATCGGCGATCTTTCTCTAGAGCTTGCTGATGGTTTCACACTTTTACTTAGAGATGTACTATATGTTCCCTCTCTACAGAGAAACTTGATTAGTGTTTCATGCTTGGACAATTATGGATATGATTGCCATTTTAGAAATGACAAATGTAAGATAACATTTAATAAATGCATGTGTTGATCTTGCAATCTTACAAAATGAGCTTTATTTGTTATAACTATGTGATGATGTAAATGTTGTATGCGATGATGGGAATGTTGCGTGCAACAATGAGAATGTATCCTCGTCTGAGGATGTAAATAGAAAACGAAAGAGAGCTCATGATGCATTGTCGAAATTATGACACTGTCGTTTAGGCCATATTTCGAGGGGAAGAATAGAAAGACTAGTTAAGAATGATATTCTTCCTTCATTAGAGCTCTCAGATTTAGAACAATGCAGAGAATGCATAAAATGAAAGTATGTAAAGAAAATTAAGAAAGATGCCAAACGAAGCGTAAGAATTTTACAGATTATTCACACAGACATCTGTGGTCCGTTTCCTATAAATAGTGTGGATAGTTATGATTCGTTTATAACATTCACAGATGATTACTCCCGTTATGGCTATATTTATCCAATCAAAGAAAGAACAGAAGCATTGAATAAATTTAAGATATTTAAGGCAGAAGTTGAAAACCAACACAATTTAATGATTAAGATAGTCAGGTCCGACTGTGGGCATACCCCATATGGCCAAGTTCCTGGACCTTTTGCAAGGTTCTTATAGGAGAATGGCATAGTAGCCCAGTATTCTACACCGGGCGAACCTCAGTAGAATAGAGTAGCTGAAAGGCGCAATTGTACCTTGATGGATATGGTGCGCAGTATGATAAGTTACTCCACCTTACCGTTGAGCCTATGGATGGAGGCGTTAAAAACCGCCATTCATATTCTCAATAGAGTACCAAGTAAGTCGGTGCCTAAAACACAGTATGAGTTGTGGACAGGAAGAGTACCCTCACTAAACCACTTATGTGTGTAGGGGAGTCCTGCTGAGGCTAAAGTATTTAACCCAAACATTGGAAAACTAGATCCCAAAATAGTAAGTTGTCATTTCATTGGCTACCCAGAAAAGTCAAAAGATTTTCATTTTTACTGTCCAGATAGACATACAAAGTTTGTGGAAACAAGACACGCTATCTTCCTAGAGGATGAAATAATGAGGGGGAGCATGGTAGCTCGAGAAATTGATCTTGAAGAGAAGCAGGTGTATGCGCCTACTCCAATGATTCATGAGCCATTTTTCTCACTACCTACTGTCGCTGCATTGACAGTGCAAGACACTATAGTGCCATCACCTGTTGTTATTCCGCCTATGGCAACAATGAATGACGATGAGGAACCTGTTCTTCAAGATCCTGTAGAACCTATTGCCACACATGAGGGGGAGCAACAACAGCCTCAAACAGAAGATGTGCCAAATGTGGAGGCCCCTAGAAGGTCTCAAAGAGTTAGAAAATCAGCTATTCTTGCTGACTATGAAGTATACAACACTGAGGAATTTCAAATGGAGGATGATCCCACCTCATTTGAAGAAGCCATGAGAAGTGATCATTCATCAAAGTGGCTTGAGGCTATGGAAGATGAAATGAAATCAATGAATGCTAATAAAGTTTAGGACTTGGAAATAATTCCTAAAGGAGCCAAAACAGTAGGTTGTAAATGGGTCTACAAAACAAAACTTGACTCTCAAGGGAATATAGAGAGATATAAAGCACGACTTGTGGTAAAAGGCTTTACGCAAAGAGAAGGGATTGATTACAATGAGACCTTTCTCCAGTCTCATGTAAAGATTCCTTCAGAATCATAATGACATTAGTGGCACATTATGATTTAGAATTACATCAAATGGATGTAAAGACGATATTTCTCAACGGAGACTTGGAGGAAAATGTTTACATGGCACAACCAAATGGTTTGTCATGGAAGGAAAAGAACGAATGGGATGTCGCCTAAAGAAATCCATTTATGAATTAAAACAAGCTTCAAGACAGCGGTACTTGAAGTTTGATCAGACAATAAGGAATTTTGGGTTTAAAGAGAATGTTGAGGACAATTGTGTCTATGCAAAGTTTAAGAATGGGAAGTTTATCTTCCTTGTCCTGTATGTGGACGATATCTTACTTGCTAGTAGTGATGCCAGTCTACTACTGGAGACAAAGAAGTTTTTGTCCTCAAAATTTGATATGAAAGATCTTGGTGAAGCCTCATTCGTTCTAGGGATCGAGATTCACCGAGATAGAAGTAAAGGGGTATTAGGATTGTCATAAAAGGCATACATAGAAAGAATCTTAAAGAAATTCAGTATGCACAAATGTAGTCCCTCACCTGCTCCTATAGTTAAGGGCGACAGATATGGGGATTTTCAATGCCCCAGGAACCAATATAAGATCGATCAAATGAAAGCGGTTCCATATGCTTCAGCTATCGGAAGCTTGCAATATGCTCAAGTATGTACGCGCCCTGACTTGGTATTTGTTATCGGGTTGCTTGGCATATTCCAGAGCAATCATGGAACAGAACACTGAAAATTAGTAAAGAAAGTCTTGCGTTATTTGCAAGGAACGAAAGGCCTCATGATGACGTATAGAAGATCTGATTCACTCCATATAGTGGGATATTCAGATTCTGATTATGCAGGAGATGATAGAAAATCCACGTCTGGATATGTATTCACTCTCGCAGGGGGAGCTATTTCATAAAAAAGCTCAAAGCAGACCGTCACTACATCGTCCACAATGTATGCTGAGTTTGTAGCGTGTTATGAGGCAACGGGGCAGGTTAACTGGCTAAAGAAGTTCATACCCGGTTTGAAGGTGGTTGACGACATCTATAGACCACTTAAGTTATACTGCGATAATAATCCGACAGTACAGTATGCTCACAACAATAAGTCAAGTGGTGCTGCCAAACACATTGACATAAAGTATTATGTTGTGAAAGATAAAGTCCGGGATCATGTCATAAGTCTTGAGCATATAAGTACCGAAAAGATGCTCGCGGATTCGCTTACAAAAGGCTTACCACCCAACGTGTTCAGAGAACATGTAGCCGGCATGGGTTTAAGGAAAAGCCTATAATTCCTGGACAAAAGAAGGCATAAAGATAAGTATCTATTTCAGAACAGAGTGGTGCGTTGTAGCTGTTAAATCTATCGGCAATTGACCGTGACGATGAAACATGCTCTATGCGCTAATCTGTAATGGAATGAATAAAAGTAAATGATATGAAATTGAAAGATGGTAGGAGATCAAGGGGGAGATTGTTAGATTGATCTCTAATCCCAAACTGGGCCCAACGCTCCAGTTGGGCCTTTGATCCACGCCCTGATCAGAGGCGCCCAACCCACTATGGCTGGAGGGCCTTTGTCACACTGCGCAATAAATAGAGGTGGGGGCCGGCGGCTCAAGTTACGAGGTTCGCTTGAGCCGAGCACCCCACCGACACCTAAACCCTAAATCCGATCTAGAGGGCGCGCAGCCAGTGATGGGAAGCCACCAGTCGCGCCGCCACCGGACTTCACTGCCTTCACTGCCGGTCGCCACCGCGCATCACCGACGCCGTCTTCACCGACCGTCGCTGCCCTAGCGCAGACATCGAGTCCATGGCGGACGCGAGTGGATCTTCCTCTACTACAGTGTCAGGTTTTACACGTCCATCTTTTACCCCTCCCTTTCTCTCGATCTACCTACTGTTACTACTCTAGTAGACGTTCTAGGTTTCATGATACTATTCAACAGCAACTACTCGATTAGATTTATGCTCCTAGTGATCCTATAGGTATAACAAATAATAGTCCAATCTCTGGAATGGAACAGAGCATGGGGCGATATTTACCTACGCCATTCCATGTCATTTCGTTTTTGGCACCACCTTGAGTCCTTGTGGCATATTCTTTTATCCCAAGAATCATCCACCCCGCTTACCAAGTAAACTATGTTATCGCTGGTGTGTCATGTAGCACCATTTCCCTGCAGCCTGCAGCTGCAGGGCAGGGCCAAGAAGAATTCCTGCTAACAACGGGATTGACTCCTGAGTCCTGATCAGGCTGCCATCGTCCATGCGTTGTCCCAGATCTCATTTTGACTTTTTGACCCATCAGGAGCCACTGCCACCACATCAGAAAATCTGATCTGATGCCTCCTAAAAAGTTCCGGAGTTTTCTGCATACTCCTACCTGCTACAAACACCATCATGCCTTGGCTTAATAAACCATCTGCGTTTACCTTGTTTTATTATTGCGAGAAATAAACTCGTCTTCTGTCAGTGTGAATGGACTGAATCCAACACCGCAACCCGACTCCAATTCTGACATTGCGATATCTTGCACAGCGTAGGAGTCCATGAGAAATTTGAAAAGTAGCAGTTTCACAGTTCACAGCAGATTGTACAAAATTGGAACCAAATTCAGTATGAACTTGTACGTTCTCTCAGCTCTCATTTCAGTAACTTGCATTATTTACTTTACTCTGACTACAGGCTACATACATTAGTTAGGAAGCGGGGCAAGAAGACGAAAAAGAACAGAGGAGAGGAGGCTGGCAAGCCAATTAGGAGCAACAATTGACTGTCATCCGGTGGGGATCGGAAACGGCAGTTCTAACGACCGGAGCCAGTCGGAGTCCGGCAGGTTGAGCGGCGGCAGCGAGTGGCTTCCTCTGGTGGAGCTCCCCTTGCGGACGTCCTGCATGGTGAGGAGCGCGGCCACAGTGTTGCGGAAGATGCTCTGCTCCGCCTCCGCGACGGCGAGCGCCGCCGCCGCGGCCTGGCCCTCGGGCGCCTCCGGGAACACGGCCTCCATCATGGCCTCGCACTCCCGCACCAGCTGCGACACCGTCTCCGTCTTGAAGAAGGGCTGCTGCAGCACCGTCTCCATCACCGGCAGCCGCAGCATCGCGCCGGTGCGCTTGTCGTACTTCTTCAGGATCTTGGCCAGACCTGCATGCAGATGCAGCAGCCAGCCAGCCAGCCATGGATGGGATCAGAATCGTCATGGGAACATGCATGAACAAGGACAGATCTTTCAGTTCTGTACTACTCCTAAGTCCTACCTATGTAGTTGATGCTGCTGTAGTTGAGGAGCAGCACCATGACGCCATGGAAGTTGACGATCTCCCTGCGGATGGCGGCGACCTCGGCCTCGTGCTGCGCCGGCGCCACGGCACCCGCCGCTCTGCGGTCCAGCGCGCGCTTGATGTTGTTCTGCAGCTCCCGGTGCCGGATGATGAACTCCTCCTCCTGGTCGAGGAAGAAGGAGTTGATCTTCTCGGTCTCGGCGTCGACCTCGGCGACGAACTCGGCCTCCTCTGCCGGCAGCGGCGGGCAGACGCCGGAGAGGGCTTTGACGCAGCGCTTCAGCCCCTTGTAGCGCAGGAACTGGTCCTGCCACTCCGGGAGGCTCTGCTCGATCTGCCGCCTCAGCCACTTGCCAAACTGCACCATCTCGACTCCACTCTTGCGTTGGTTCTAACTTCTAGCTGCCGATCAAATCGATCGCTTAGAACTAGTAATTACTGATGATGGATTACGAAGGGTGATATAGAAGGGGAGGTCGGCCCTCGGCCGTGGCGGTTCTCCGAATATTTAGTGGCATATGCTAAGCGAAGCGTGCCCACGACACGAGGGCACACAGGGCGCTCTGAAAGATCGTGCCTAGCTACGCGCACCCGGCGTCCTTGTAATTCTTACCGCACACGGCACACTGGGTCCTAGACTTGTCTTATATATATATTTGATACAGTATTCAAGTTTATAGAAAAATTATAAATATTTGTGACACCAAATAAATTTATTATAAAAGTATAATTTACGGTGTATCTAATGATACTAATTTAGTGTCATAAGTCATGACGCTCTTTTTTTATAAGGTTGATCAAACTTTAAAAGTATTTTTTTATCTCGGTCACGCAAAAGGTTTGTGCATCTTTATATTAAGATAGAGAAAAAGTTTAATACAACACGTCTTAGCGGCGCCCTAGGAGGCCAGAAGAATAGTACATGGACGCTCGGACCATTCCTAGTGTTACTATTAACTTGACAACTCTAGGAATTACTTTATTCATGAATAGAGGGAGTATAACGCTACTAATGTTCGTGCACTATTAGGTTTTGATGGACATTTAACTACATCTACATGACACTAATAAGGCAACTGCGCTTGTTCATAACCAGATTTAAGAAACTTGTATGAATTTTTCATGTGACATTTCTAGTTGTCTATAGTCATTCTTTATCTTGAGACCTTTCATGGGATGGAAATGCCACTCCATTGGCTCTTGAAAATTAGGCTTCTAGCACTAAGACGCACCCCCCCCCCCCCCCCCCCCCCCCCGCCTTTTTCTATGTAGCTGCTGGCAGAGAACGACACTGGAATAGATTGCCTGTATATATAAACCCGTCAATAGGCATGGTCTCATGGTGCGCTTTGCTGGTTGGATCTAGGGTGCGCTCTGCCGGTTGAATGTAGGTCGCACTTTGGTGGTTTGGTCATGCTGATAGCAAATCCCAGTTAGGACGGTTTGCCTCAAAGACATGCTTTTCTTTATAGCGATGGTTATCTACTAACCTGATGCATCCTCGACACAGAGTAGCTAAAGCTTATTTTTTTATTCATTATTTAAAAAGATCTATTTTGAGGAATAGTTTTACAAAAGTGTGATTCTGTCGTGTGGATAAACTATTTTATAACGAAAGATATATTTCAAAAACCATGACGCTGTACAACGTGCATTGTGTAGGGCACTGGTGTGGTGTAGGTCAAGTGGATGTAGTAAATTTTGTACTGTCGAGATGGGAGCAAAGAAAATATAGATTGGTCGAGGGATGGATAGAGAAAGAGCGGTGACTAAAATTCAAAGCGTACACAAGCAGCATATTCCTGGGCACCACCGAAGTCGGAAACTATCGGTGGCAAACAACGACTACAGCTTTTGTTTTTGGAGGCAAGGTAGCTGGAAAAGGGTTGATTCCATGGGATATTCTTTGAGCTATACAGTGTCAGCAGGCTGCTTTCTCAAGCTTAAATTAATAAGGTCACTGTCTCGTCTCATTTGTTTTCTATCCTTTCGCTGATAAAAGCAATGCAAGGGATATGCATATGCCCCAAGAGTTGTTTTCTGTCGATATATCTTTGCACAAATCTTGGCACGGCGAGCCCGACGACAGGATGCATCTGAGCCGTGGATTTCTGACACCAGATAACTTTTTTTAAAAAAACTTACCGTGTCAGTTCAAAAGAGAGAGAGAGAGAGAGGAAGGATGTCATCAAAGAATATTATTGACACCTTATAAGAGCTTCAAATTTACGGTGTAAGTTCCAAGAGAAAGAAAAGAAAGGCATCAAAACACAAGCAGGCTTTACGTGTATGTCAATCAATGATATAATATTAAGAGTATGTTTGATATCAAACCTAATTGTTTGTCACGGAAAGCTTAGTATTAACCAATCCAAATAGGTGGACTCATAGATGGACTAAGTTTTAGCCACATCTTAACTAACAATTAGTCCACTATAGTTGGTAAAGGGAAACTAAAGTGGACTAATATAGTTACTAGTCTATGTATTCAAACAACATTGGACTAAACTTAGTTACCTAAGAGCATCTCCAACCGTCTTTGCTAAACCCACTCTCTATATCTCTCAACACTCCAATAACTTCTATATCTTGTTCGGTACTTTGAAGAGCTAGCTTTGCTCTCTATTTTTGTCTAGCGAGAAACTATGAATAGTGGACAAAAATATTTGGAGATCTAGTTTTAAGAAGCTGTTAGAGGAGGATTTTCTTTTTTTACCAAAATATCTATTTCTATCAATACAGAGAGTGTAAAGAGACACTTGGAGCTGCTAACTATTAATTTAACTAATGAACTAACAATTAATCTTAGGTGATCCAAACATGCCCTAAATATAACACAGTGGTTGGTTTCAATTTGTCAATACTTGTATCTAATGGATTTTATGCTTTGGTATGGGAGTACTCCAGTTCATTACAACTTTACAAGTGACATAGACTCCGATCACATGCTGACCAATTGGTTTTCCTGCCCTCAACAAGTGATAATTTTATGGAGAAACTCCATGTCGAATTCAGAAAAACAAAACCAACCAAATACGAATGATCATGGTACTCTGCTCTCTTGATTGTGGCCTCACAAGACAAAAAAAAAAAGTTTATTCTTGCCTTAGGAAGGGCAGATAGGAATATGATGAGTTTTGATCTGAAAGTAAGAATTAACAAAAGGACAGGGCATATAAACATCCAGAATCGTTCTTTTGACATCAGTGTTGTCTTTCCGGCTTTATTCTCTCCCATATAAAGGATGGCCCTTAAGGCTGATGAGTTCTAAATTTGGGGTTTATTCCAGAGCATATCCATTGAAAACCATGCTTTTAGTGTGTGCCATCATTTTGTCAGAGTTATATTCTTCTCTTGGTTTCTTTCTAGTCATTTGTTTCAGGTGAGCTGACATGAGCGTAGATAAATCCAGTTTCTGAGAAATCTTGCAAATTTCTAATACTGATTTGTTTGTGCTATGTAACAATGTACATAAATCGATACGAGGATTCAACGCCTGTTTGGATGGAGACCATATTAGTCTGTCTAGAAAATAGTGTTGCAGAGAGTTGCATGTAAATTTGATGAAATCCGTTCGGTCAAAAAAGTTGGAATACAATTCGTTTGGTTGAAAGCATGTGCCTGAGAATGCTAAAGAGAGGAAAGCCCAAAAAATAAACTGTTTCCTAATATCTATATAGGTGATTGGTGGACTAATGGCTTGGGTGGTTCTTTTTCTCGGTTGATAATATTTATGATAACATATGACTATTTTAATCTTAATTATTATTGTTTGGATTTGGATCATCAACATATGATATTTAGTTCCCTTTCCCATTTAATTAGATTTAAAAACATAATCTTTTTTCTAGAGAAATCTCAAAATATTTAATAGCCACAATTGAAACGTGATTGATAAAAAGAACTATTTCCTTATGTGGAAATATAAAAGTGCCATATTTTACCTGGCATCCAGCTATTAGCAAAAATGTTAAGACACGAAAAATAAGATATAAAGGTCGTAAAGCATACTTGTATATAATTTGCTAGCCAACCCAATTTGATGCTTAGCACTAGATTATAAGCCAGGCAGCTGGTGCTAGCGCGAGGTGTTCATTTTGGGAGGCCAGGGCTGCATCCAAATGGATCCCAGCGGGCAGCGGCAAGACATGATGCGGCCGCCAGGTTGACTCCTCATTCTATATTTACATTTGTCTCTACTCTCTGCTATCTTTAAATTACTCTTCATAAGAACAATATTAGGTCAGATGGTTACTCGGGACTAAGGTATGTTAGCTGTCAATTATCATGCATCTTGTGTTCAGTCTTTGCCTCACATTTGTAGAGTCCACGGATCAGCCATGCATATGGTCCCTATAATGTGAAAAAAAAATATTTGGGTGTGTTTGGTTGCTTGGAATAGCTAGAGCTTAGCCATGGCGGTGTTTTGTTGCTTTGTTTAGGTTAGCCCTTTTCTTTTGTTGAAATTTGTAATTTGGTTGTTTTTCTAAACCAACGTGGGGCCTAAGCCATACACATGACTAGTTCTAGCCCTGTTAAGTCCCCTAAGCCAGACTCGAGCACAATTTCAGCATTGATCTGCTAGCAGCAGTGGACTGCGACTGTTTTTTTTAGAACATGTTTTCAGTAACCAAAGAAACGACAAAAAACCAAAAAAAAAAGAGAGACAAATCACAAGAAAAGAAAAAGGCAATAACAGAAAGCCTATGGCCTCATCTAGCATAACTGCCAACCAAAGCCAGCGGTTGTAATGGCGAGCGACGGAACAGCCTGTTACTACGCTCCTTCCTGAGGTTCCATTCCATGAGGGACCTAAGGAGTTGCTGCAGCCCGTTTGTGTGCAACGGGAGGAGCCAGGTCTCCCTAGCAAATGCAGTAGTTCCATTCTGCTGGACTGAAAACGCGGAACTGGAAGCTGTTCCATCCTTTTGTTTTCGGTGCGGAATGTCACAGGACGCATGGGCAGCTGCAGCTCCTGGGTGATACCACAGATCCTGATGCAACCTGGAGCATTTTTCTGCTCCTAGATAGTCCGCCAAACTTTCACCCAAGTTACTCAAACCAGGCACGTCTTCACAGTTCAGGTCTATACAACTTTATTTATTTATTTTGGGAACAATTATTGTAACCCAAAATGATGTCCGAGATGACTGAACTGGACTCGGACAGAACGGGGCACAGACCTCAAAGAACTTCTCGAACCTGGCATGGACTTTCTTAAAAAAAAAAAAACTGGCATAGACCAGCTTCAACGTTCAGGATTTACTTCACAAACTTTTTGGTACAATTATGTGTGGTCCAAACTGATGTGCATTCCGCGTCAACTTCAATTTCATAAGCTTGTAGCAGGGATTAATAAGTGGGAGCGCAAACAAGATGAAAAAGCATTAAACCTCATGCAAAGCAACCTGAAATCTAGTGAAACAACCACCTGTGTTAACTGTTAAGCCGAAGCACTCACTCACATTTTTTTCTTAAAAGTAAACTGATGTCTGATAAAGCCACCATTCACATACCCACAAAACCATTATGCAAACTGGTCTAGCCTACGCCAAACTTATCTTGAAACTCAGTTGATGTTGAGCTAGACCCAAACTATATAGTGCAATAGTGACATTGAGCTTTCTTCAGATAGCCTGAAGCCCAAGCTACTTTCATAATGGTATTGTGGAGACAACTGTGACAGAAAACATACTGACAGAACCTGGTTACCCATACTTATATACCACACATATATGGCACGATTTATGAGCCATATGGGTCAAAACAAAATTCACAATTTGGATATGCTGTAAGAGCAACTAAATATTTGGATGAAAATAACTAACCTTAAAAAAACATTATCAAACTGGAGATAATCCTGAGAATAGAATAACCAATACTATTTGTTTCATGAGAATCCAGACAAGACCATTGATTTAGATTGGAGTTTCGACATTATGTTTATATAAATAACCAGATTTTATCAGATGGCCTTTTTGTTTAGGACTGTAGCCAGATACTGTTTACAAAATGAGAGAATCCAAAGGACTTGAATTTACAAGAAACAGCTATACCTTTTCCGTTTTACTTTGTTAAATGTGTGTAGCGGGTTGGCTCCTCTATCTTTGAGGTCTGGTTTCTAGTTATCGTTTTGGTAGTCATCTGATGCAGGCGAGTTGTGGGGGCAGATTATGGTAGTCTTCTTTAATGTCTTGAATTGCTTTCTGTAATCTTTCGAATGCTGTATTTCCATTGGATGCAATGGGAATGGGGAAGATTCCTCGTGTCAAAAAAAAAAAAAAAACAAGAAACAGCTATATGAGGCAAACATTCAAGGCCCCATAATCACCTTGCTTGAAATGAAAGAAGGGTTCCGGGTAAACTTATTCGATGTATTAATTTTGTTATTCGCTAATTCTGCTCAGCAAATAAAGTCAATGTGTACACAAGAGCTGTTTCCTAAAAAGGAAAAGAGTAGAACAAAATGTCTTTCTGTAAGTATATAAACATACATGCTGGGACTTGGCGAAAAAGGTATTTCTTGTGCCTTGTTCAGAACTTCAAAGAAAAACTACTGCTAGATGTTTACCATCAAACAAAAAACCCTACTAGAGATTAATATATTTTTTCCCCAATAAGGATAGCTAATGAGATAATGCACGGCACAAACATTAAAATAAAAGAATCTAAAACTTGATCAAATACGGTTTTGTCCATAACATTTAGCAAATGAAAGCAAATAGATTAACTCAGTTCATCAAAGCATCCTTAACAAATAGATAAGAGAATCAAAATGCTGCATAATACAATTTCCAGACATACGATACCAGTTCATTCACGTTTACCTCTTTAAGGAAGAGAAACTGACATTTGTTCACGACACTAAGCAAGTCAAAGCAAATAGAGAAACTAACTCCATGGAAACATCCCAGTAGGTAGGAGCACAAACATGATGAATCCAGCACCTGCCCTAAAACTCAAAAGATATAGCCCATACCTTACACTAACCATGCATGAAGGCACCAAGATGCTGCATCTTTTAGTGCCCATCTGAAAACCATTCTGCGAAGCAAGGGATGTAAGGTAGATACGGGTCCACAGATTGGTCTGCAAGATTGCAGATGTCATGCATTTTTCTGTTATCTATATTGTAGGACACAAGGTTTCCACGCAGCACCAGAATCATGAAAACCGAACTACATTCTGGATGGATTGCAATCACCTTAGGTGGAGAACCATCTACAAAGAAAATATTATGTGTTCCAAATAATTCAACTGAATCAATAGTCTGCTTTAAACTCCACTCTTTGCCACCATAATCCTTGAGAACCCAAATTGACAGCTGAGAGCTGTACCTGGGACCGTGCACAGCGTACAAGAACCCTTGAGACATCCCAATGAATATAGGATAGTAGGGTGTAGGGATAGTTCTCCAAACCTTTCCCTCTGTGTCCACTGTGTTTACTGAAGAATCAAGGGTGGTCACATGCAGAGCACCATTATAAAAGACACTGGAGCTAAATATTTGTATCGATTTTTCACCCCATTGACTTCGGTGGTATGTCCATCTCCCAGTTTGCGATGAATAGATCTCCACTGCTCTGATTTGATGGTACCAATTATCAATCTCATCCTCCTCGGCAACTTCATTATCCTGCATACCACGTGTGAACTCTGAGAGCAAAAACACTGTAAAGTGTGAGGACACGGTTGGGTCGAAACCCAAATACATGGTGGATCTTCCTAGCCTTGCTTCTGTCTTTGGCAATACAGTCCACTTCTCAGTAGCAGGATTGCAGACAACACGGTCAAATTCACCGTCCGACGACTCCTTCTCGCAGGAGCACAGAAGAAGGTCATTGCAGCAGTGGACAAACTCAACTTCAACATAGTTAGCTGAGAATAAGAAGTTAAGGGAGGGGTCAACCATAGGCTTGCCTCTCCCTGACAAGTTGGTGAAGTGGTGACGGAGGTCAGAGGGGTTGAATGTAGGTTTTGTGTAACTTTGGTAGAAGAAGCCCGATAGGGTCTGGGGCGCTTTCTTGCGGACGATGGGATCAGAGCAGAGGGCAAGCCAGGACTTAGACACGCACTTGAGGCGGCACAGGGACTTGTAAGGCACACGCGAGAGGATCTCCAGGAGGAGGTCATCGGTGAGACTGACCGCAGGATGCTCCTTTCTTGAACTGTCCTCCATCCCACTGCGCTGTGGGTATCCCAATCAGCAGATGTAGGGGGGTGGATCCAATTCCAAGTTGGAAATGGCGGACACAAGACTTGCTTTCCGCAAGCTTAGGCGCTCAGATCAATCTGCAGAGCTCTCCTCCATCACAGCAACACTTCAGATCTATATGTTTCTTCTTCACTTCTGAAGGCGCTGTTGGCTACATTTCACATAAAAATCACAGAATCACTACATCTACTACTCCAAATTAGTACAGATTTGGGGATAAAAAATTTCGCAACAACAAATCCGCTCTGGAACTGGAGATGACACTGACCTGCTCTAGAAACGCAGTACCAGCCGACGCCGCACCGAGCGTCCACACTATGCACGCTGCAGCTGCTGCTTTCTACGCAGACAAACTTGCCAACATTCGCGACCTGCTCCCCGCGGCCGGCACGCACGCTCACGGCCTCCACGATTCCGTGAGGCCTGCGCTCCTATCACCCATAGGTCCGTCGACACCGCCTCAGGCCTCAGCCCTCAGCCCTCAGCCCTCAGGTGGTTTCTGCACTCTGGAGACGAACAGGGCATGGGGAATGAAAGTTCTCGACGGAGAGTTTCGTGACCTTTTTTTTAAAAAACGGTCAACGTCATAAAATAAAATAAAATAAAATATGAATTAAATATCTATTCTTGATATAAAGTTTTATTTTAATGGCGTTACTAGCATCGGGACGACCGGAGCCGCTCTAAAATATTGGATGCTTCCGGTCCTTCGCGTGGGAGGCCGCGCTTTACGCAAAAGAAGCTCGCGCCCCTATTTTTGCGCGCCCCAGCGTGTGGACCCCAGGCTGCGTACTGCCCTACCACCGCGCCCACACGCACGAACCCATATGGGGTCACCTGCTCCCGCCTGTGGATGCCACATCGCGGATGCGTTTGCCGACCTCAGGCGCCCACGCAAGTGACTCACGGTGGCGCCCCGTAGTTACAGCAGGCGGGATGCGACATGTGGGTCCCATTACAACATATGTAACACCCGATCTATTTTTGTAACATTCAAATAAAACATTTGCAACATACGTCCGAAACACTTGCAAAACACCAGGAAAAAACTTGAAAACATGGCAAACATATGCAAACATCAAGATGAAACACTTAAACATACGTATAAAAACACATGAAATATTTGTATATTTATGCAACATCTCGATGTAGTTTTGTAATATCCAAATAAAACAATTGCAACATACGTATAAAAGAGATGAGATATTTAGAACATACACTTAAAACATACATGTATAGCTATTGCAATATATGCAACATCCCGATCTACTTTTATAATATATTCTAAAACACTTGAAATATACGTTTGCAACATACGACGTATTCCGGTGCGGCCTCCTCCGCCGTTTGCAGCGGGGCACCACAGCCGTATAGGAGGCGAGGCCAGAGGGCTTTTGCGCTAGGGCCGGGCGCTTCTACTTGGGTTGACGGCCACCGTGACCGTGAGGGGCCGCCACTTGAGCGGTGATGGCGGCAGGAGTGATAGCGACACGCGCGCATGACACGACCATGGGTTTAGGAGCCATGGCAGGAACCATATGGCGGTCGAAGCGGTGAAAGGTTGTAATGGCTAGAGGGGGGGTGAATAGCCTACTAAAAATTTCTACAACAACACTTAACAAACCGGTTAGACAATTATGAGACGAAGCAAGTGTTGCGCTAGCCTACTAAAATAGCAAGCCACCTACCACAATTCTAGTTTATATAATTTTTATCCACACAATAGCTATGATACTACACTAAGTTAGTGTGCTCTCAAAAGCTAACTAAAGAGCCATACTAACCAAACTAACAAACTCTCACAACTAGCTACATTAAAGAGCTTGACAACTAGTTTACGGTAATATAAAGAGAGTGAGCAAGATGGTTATACCGCCGTATCGAGGAATGAGCCAATCAATCACAAGAATGAATAACAATGAAGACCAATTACATTGGAATCAAATGATGACACAATAATTTTTTACCGAGGTTCACTTGCTTGTCGGCAAGCTAGTCCTCGTTGTGGCGATTCACTCACTTGGAGGTTCACGCGCTAATTGGCATCACACGCCAAACCCTCAATAGGGTGCCACACAACCAGCACAAGATAAGGATCACACAAGCCACAAGCAATTCACTAGAGTACCTTTTGGCTCTCCGCCAGGGAAAGTCAAGAACCCCTCACAATCACCACGATCGGAGCCAGAGACAATCACCAACCTCCGCTCGACGATCCTCGCTGCTCCAAGCCATCTAGGTGGCGGCAACCACTAAGAGTAACAAGCGAACGCCGTAGCAAAACACGAACACCAAGTGCCTCTAGATGCAAACACTCAAGCAATGCACTTGGATTTACTCCCAATCTCATAAAGATGTTAAATCTATGATGGAGATGAGTGGGAGGGCTTTGGCTAAGCTCACAAGATTGCTATATACATGCAAATGGCCAAGAGAGTAAGCTTGAGCCGGCCATGGAGCTTAAATAGAAGCCCCCACGAAATAGAGCCGTTGTAACCCTTCACTAGGCACAACACGGGGTGACCGGACACTCTGGTCAAATCGATCGGATGCAGGACCCCAGCGTCCGGTCGTGCGATGCACGCCACGTGTCCCCTCTCTTCAAATATTGAGCGCTCGATTCCAATAGTCAAGTGATGATCGGACGCGCTACTACGAAGTGGCCGGACGCTGGACCTCAGCGTCCGGTCGTTTCCAGTAAGCATCCAAAAATGAGAAATCACGACCGGACACGTCCGATCATGCTCGACCAGACACACCTAGTGTCCGGTCACACGATGTCTCCCCTGTGTGCTACCACGTCAGCAGGACCGGACACACCCCTTCAGCGTCTGGTCACCAAGTGACCCAGTGTCTGATCGCGGACCGACGCTAGCGTCTTTGCAGCTTCTATTGATCGGACGCGCCGGTCCAACCGAGCCCAACGTTCGGTCACTTCTAGTGACCTCTGTCTTTTCTGTATTTAGCGTCGATGGCACCATCGGACTATCCACACTCTATGGGCGGACACTCCACCGGTGAAGTTCCTAACTCTTGCTCAAATGTGTCAACCACCAAGTGTATCACCTTGTGCACATGTGTGTTAGCATATTTTCACAAGCATTTTCAAGGATGTTAGCACTCCACTAGATCCTAAATGCATATGCAATGAGTTAGAGCATCTAGTGGCACTTTGATAACCGCATTTTGATACGAGTTTCACCCCTCTTAATAGTACAGCTATTGATCCTAAATGTGATCACACTCTCTAAGTGTCTTAATCACTAAAACAAAATAGCTTCTACCTTTTATACCTTTGCCTTGAGCTTTTTATTTTTCTCTTTCTTCTTTTCAAGTCCAAGCACTTGATCATCACCATGGCATCACCATCATCATGTCATAATCTTCATTTGCTTCTCCACTTGGAATGTTCTACCTATCTCATGATCACTTAATAAACTAGGTTAGCACTTAGGGTTTTATCAATTAACCAAAACCAAACTAGAGCTTTCAAGCAGCCAATGTGGAAGCCATCATCGGCGATGAGTGAAGCTCTAGAGCGTACGAGCATGGGTGGAGGTGGAGCATGAAGCCACTCAGCCACACCAGCTATGGAAGGCAACCATAGCTCACCGCATGCAAAGTCGAGGAACCACAGCAGCGGTAAACGGTAGCCTTGCCATCTACGACGCCATACGGTGAGAGTGGGTGGTGGAAAAGTGAGATGAGAGGATAAGATAGGAGGGAATTAATATATAAGATTGGATGGTCGGGGTCTGAGGAGTGAGGCATCCAAGGCTGCTTGTGAGGATATTTTGTTGAGCAACATGAGGGACCGTGCGGTGTTGGGCCTTTCGGGTGGGCGTCGAGGCCCACCAATGCAGGCGTCCAGATGATTGAATGCCCTACCCACAACATTTGTGTTATGTTCACTACTAGAAATATCCACTTCTATGACGAAAATCTTAATGATGAATCCAAAATTATCATAGAATATCGCTTTTTATGACGGATATTTACGTTTCATCATAGATCAATGGTGACAATCCTCCAACCCTCCCTATTTATGACAAAATCAAGCATTGTCACACGAAAACATCATAGAATAGTATGGGGTTCATCACAAAAAACCCTCACGCGACTGTTCCTACTCATATGTGACAATCCTCTTTAGAACTATGATGACCAGGGCTTCGTCATTGAACTGATTGCACATCTATGACATAGTTTTTTTGATCTATAACAAACAACACTTCGTCATAAATCTCCACATGGTCCTTTCTCCATTTGACATGTACCTATAGGACCTATAGTTACTCATCCGTGACGCTTGCAATTCGTCATAAAGTCTCTCACTTGGTCATTTCTCCATCCGATGTGTACCTGTGGGACCTACAGTTACTCATCCATAACGCTTGTAATTCATCATAAAAGTCTTCACTCTGTCCTTTCTCCATCCAACGTGTATCTATGGGACCCTTTTTCCATCAGACCAATGGGACCCGACCACTTACATGTCACGTGTACCTATGGGACCTTTCTCCATCTCCATCCTACATGTGGGACCCAATGG
Source organism: Miscanthus floridulus (assembly GCF_019320115.1). NCBI lineage: Eukaryota > Viridiplantae > Streptophyta > Magnoliopsida > Poales > Poaceae > Miscanthus > Miscanthus floridulus. The sequence continues at coordinate 58,999,917 of NC_089584.1, forward strand.
CTTGCGTGTCACTTATGGACCCTTCTCCATCCGACCTATGTGATGAGGACATTGCCACGCTGGACACACCGACACCATGGTCTTCCCCAAGTTCCAATTCGTTCCCAACTCAGCTGCCACGTCGCCCTCGGATTCAGCAGACACATCATCACTGTTTCGGTCATAACTTCCTCATACGACATTGAAACGGGCCGTTCTTAGATGTGTTGGAAAGGGGACGACGACGCCGTCGTTTTGGATCTAGTCCCAGCTCCAGAAGGTCCGTGGATCATTCTGTGTGACCACGGCAAGGTGCTGCGTCACCTATTTGGGCCAACTTGGCCATGTATCGTGTCGGGCCTTAAGCCCAAGTTGTGGGCGCCCAACCCCTGGCCGTCCCCAACCCTAGGTCGAGTCTTAGACTATAAACACAGCCACCGCCGCTGCTACACAATTGGGTTTTGTTTAGAGTTTAGTTTTCCATCGAGAAACTGAATCGTTCATTGTAACTGTGGTGACAAATCCTTTTACAGTGATCCAGGGCCCCCGTTCTTGATCTCCTCCACTGTGTCGATTAGTCCTTTGGAACCGAGTTCTTGAACCCTCTATTGATATTCGCGTCATTCATATTTGCAATTTCAGATTGCGTGTTTTACCTTCTTGCTTGTGCTCTTCGATTCGCTTGCAGGAAAAGCCTTCTTGGCGAGGTCAATCAAGTTGTGCTTGGTTGATAACCAATGGAGCAGTGGTGTAACGGTTGCAGGGTTCGAATTGTGTCTGATTTGAAGCCGGATCGCCAACGTCAAGATCTCCACAAATCGAACTTACCGGCTACCTCTCCGAAGATCGGGCCTGTACTCATCAATTGGTATTAGATATTTCAGGTTTACCACGAGGTATAATCTCGTTTGCCTTAGATTCATATTTTTTCATTACCTAGAGTCCACAAAAAGCCCAAAAATATTTCAATTTCCGCTGTCCTATCGCCCTTTGTGCCTTTGCAATTTCGTTTCAGATTCGTGTTGTTGAGTTTGTGTCCGTGGTCGAGTCTTGTTGCTGGTTTAGGATTGTGTTCATGGTCGTAGTTCAATCGCCCGTTGCTGTGATTTTGTTTTCTGCCGCTATCCCATCCACCGTTCCCAAACAATAAGTCGAAGCCACCACATTACTCGACTTGCCCTGCTAGCCGCCTTGTGTAACTTCTCGCCGCCGTGCAAACCCTAGATAGGTTGCCAGCCGCTCTTATTTTGCCTACATCGCAGCCCTCCTTACATCATCAGGCGAATACCTACTGCTGTGATCGGTGTTAAGTTTAGGGACGCTTTGCCCTAACTGCCGCCGCCGTGTTGTGCCTCCCAGAAAACATACCTTGAGATACCTTCGGTAAAACAGGCATAACTTTTCGCTCGTTTATCAGAAAAATTTGAAATTTTTTGTGCAGCTTCTTGACACCATTTGGACCCGACCCAAACTCGGCTTCGCCCTGTTTGGTTTCCTCAGAATTGCCAAAAAAAATTCGGGAAAATATAGAAAAAAATTGTCAAAGTTTTTGCACGCTTTTCAGAGAACGTGCTGAATTTCTGTAGACCACATCCCACCTCAGTTGTAGGTGCCAATTTTTGTGGTTGCATCTTTTGTGATCCTTGTTCAGAGAAAAGTATAAAAAAATAGTAAAAAAAAAGTTTGTTTCCTACTAGTGCCTTTTGGAAAAATCCGGGAAAAATTCAGGAAAAAGGAGAAATCTGGGCTATTTGCTTGTTCTGTGAGTTCTTTCGATCGTCCTTTGTTTTCACCTTATTGCGCTACGTCTCGATACGTCTTAGCCAGCACCTGTGATTTGTACTTTGGATCCAGATTGAACAATCGCTACTCTGCACTCGTTAATTGCTAATCCTTGCTGTCATATTGTGTGCCTACCCATAGCTCCACATATTCTTCTGTCAGCACAGGTTCATCTTGCAACTATTACCCACGCTCAACAACAGATTGCTTCGCCACTTTGGTTTTGCTCCTGTTTGGCGTTGGTAAGAATACAGGCAAGACGGTGGTAAGCCACTTGTGATTTTGCATTCCACTTTCACCACCATCACCACCACTTGTTTCCTTTTAGTTGATAGGGATAATACTTTGGTGTTGTCTTTTTCTATCTTCTAACCATGACAGGAACTCCGACGGACTTCAATGAGTGCGTGTCCAAGGGCGAGCTTGCAACGTTCATGACTGAACAACGCAATCTTATGACCGAGCTAACGTGCAATGTGAACAATCTGGTCACCCGCATTGAACAGCTTGAGCAACGCCCTCCACCTTATCGTGCTGATGATGAAGATGCGGATGCTTTTGGTGATGAAGATGCGTATGCTGACGGTGGTGCCCGTCGCCGCCTCAACTTCAATCGTCGCGGTATGGTAGGTAATAATCATGGTAATAATGATCCTTTTGCTAAAATTAAATTTAGTCTACCTCCTTTTGCTGGTAATGTTGATCCAGAGGCATATTTAGATTGGGAGCTTGCTATTCAACAAAAATTTAATTCTCATAATGTTACTGCTGAGCATAGAGTTAGACTTGCTACTAGTGAGTTTACTAATTTTGCTTTGTTCTGGTGGAGTGATCTTTGCAATGTCAATAATGCTGCTGCTGTGCCTCAAACTTGGAATGTTTTAAAGCAACGTATGAAATCTCGTTTTGTTCCTCCTTATTACCAACGTGATTTACGTTTGAAACTACAAACTTTAAAACAAGGTGATAAAGGAGTAGAAGCATACTATCAAGAATTGCTTATTGGTTTAGCACGTTGTGGTATAAATGAAGATGATGATGATGCTAGTGCTAGATTTTTTGGTGGTTTAAACCATGATATACAGAACATACTTGATTACAAAGAATGGCGCAATTTTTCCCAATTGTATCATCTTGCTATTAAGGCCGAACGAGAAGTACAGGGACGCAAACAACACCAGCCTTTCAGGTCTAATAATGGGAGGAATTTTCAGCAGCATTCCGAGCTGGAGATGCCCAAGCTTCCTATTGCACCACAGCCATCTACACCTCCATTTTCTTCCGGGGTAAGTAAATTGCCTAATGTGGAGTTTCCATAGCTGAAGAAAGGTGGCACTCCGGGTGCTTCTACTAGCTCCTCCTCGTCCAGCTCTAAAATCATTTGCCACTGATGCAAAGGCATGGGACATGTCATGAAGGAATGCCCCAGTCGTCGCGCTTTCATTGCTACCAAGGATGGATATGTAAGTGCTAGTGATGTTGAAGATGATTTAGCCCTTGCTGCTAACATTGATGCAGATCCCACCGAGGGCGATCATGACAAGGAGGCCATCACCATTGACTCCGTGGTTGCTGCCGCGGACTACCCTAGCCTTCTTGTGCAGCGTGTGTTGAGTACATGTGTGGGTCATGAAGAAGAGATGAAGATCCAACGCCACAATTTGTTCCACATGTATCTCATTGTGCAGGGTTGTCGTGTTCTCACTATCATTGATAGCGGGAGTTGCAACAACTTGGTGAGTTCAGATTTAGTTGACAAGCTTGGCTTGACCACATGACAACATTCGTATCCATATAAACTTCAATGGTTCAATAATAGTGGTAAGACTAAGGTAACTAAATCAGCACGCATTAGCTTTTTCACAGGCTCTTATCATGATACTGCTGATTTTGATGTTGTCCCTATACAAGCTTGTTCCATTTTGTTAGGTCGCCCATGGGAATTTGATAATGATGCTTTACACCATGGTAGAACTAATACATACACTATCATACATAAGGACAAGAAAATTACATTGCTGCCTTTGTCTCCTACAGATATTATTAAATATGCTAATGAGATCAAAAATAAACCTCCAACAGACATTGCTAAAAATAATGGGATTAAGTTAAAAGGAGGTGCTTTTCTTGCTACAACTCCTGCTACTGCTGAGTTATGTGATAATCCTGATGCACCATGTTATACTATGTTTTGTCAACCTTTTATGTCTGGTGCATTGCCTACTGTCACTAACCTTTTGCAGGAGTTCGCTGATGATGGGATGGAGTCGAGGACGACTCCAATTCTACAAGGAGGGGATGATGAGGACATCGCCAAGATGGAGTCGAGGATGACTCCAATTCAAGAAGGGGAGGATGATGAGGACATCGCCACGCTGGACACACCGACGCCATGGTCTTCCCCAAGTTCCAATTCGTTCCCAACTCAGCTGCCACGTCGCCCTCGGATTCAACAGACACGTTGTCACTATTTCGGTCATAACTTCCTCATACGACATCGAAACGGGCCATTCTTGGATGCATTGGAAAGGGGACGACGACGCCGTCGTTTTGAATCTGGTCCTAGCTCCAGAAGGTCCATGGATCATTCTGTGTGACCACGGCAAGGTGCTGCGTCACCTATTTGGGCCAACTTGGCCATGTATCGTGTCGGGCCTTAAGCCCAAGTTGTGGGCTCCCAACCCCTGGCCGTCCCCAACCCTAGGTTGAGTCTTAGACTATAAACACAGCCGCCGCCGCTGCTACACAATTGGGTTTTGTTTAGAGTTTAGTTTTCCATCGAGAAACTGAATCGTTCATTGTAACTGTGGTGACAAATCCTTTTATAGTGATCCAGGGCTCCCGTTCTTGATCTCCTCCACTATGTCGATTAGTCCTTTGGAACCGAGTTCTTGAACCCTCTATTGATATTCACGTCATTCATATTTGCAATTTCAGATTGCGTGTTTTACCTTCTTGCTTGTGCTCTTCGATTCGCTTGCAGGAAAAGCCTTCTTGGCGAGGTCAATCAAGTTGTGCTTGGTTGATAACCAATGGAGTAGTGGTGTAACGGTTGCAGGGTTCGAATCATGTCTGATTTGAAGCCGGATCGCCAACGTCGAGATCTCCACAAATCGAACTTACCGGCTACCTCTCGGAAGATCGGGCCTGTACTCATCACTGTGGGACCCAACGGCTCACATGTCACGTGTACCTATGGGACCTTTCTCCATCTCCATCTCCATCTGACCTGTGGGACTCGATGGCTTGCGTGTCACTTGTACCTTTTGTGTCATTGGGGTTTAATAAATTAAAAAAAACTCTATGCTTGAGAGTCAAACCTAGGACCGGGAGAAAGGAATGGACAGTCTTTACCATTGCGCTAGACGCCTAGTTGTATTGACATGTCTTTGGAGTTGTTATAGTAGTATATATTCTCTATGTGGATGCCCTATAGGTTGACCTATATAGGAGTATTGGATATATCCCCTTCAAGTGGAAACAAATCTATGCCCGTTAGACAAGCGGCGATGGTGGTGGTGGAGGATCCCTGGTGTGCTGTGGTGGCTCAGGCATCCTTTTGAGGCTAGGCAGTGGGGCTTGCTGATGGAGCACAGTGGCATTGGCGTCCGTGTTTGTTATGTGCCATGATAGTGCTGACAGATTTGATTTGCAGGTCTCCTTTCTCACCTTTTCCTATTTGCTTCACTGTTTTGGTCCTTGCTTGAACATGAGGTATAGAAGAAACATTCTAGTGTTGGAGATCTAGTTAGGCCAATGATATGATGATTGAAAGAACTAGGATGTGGCACCAGTTGGTTTTCTGCTGATGTCTTGGTTTTCTACATATATTCAATGTTCTTACTGTAAATGTCTGTGTGCAACTAGACTTGTTAATTGTCAAGTGCTTGCTTGATTATACCTATCTATCTAGGCAAATAAACAGACCCATTGCTTCTGCCTTCAAAACTGTTGTAATTATCGTCCTTTTAATCTTTGTCTGTCTCCTATGGAAAAGAAGCTCTGAGGTCATGTACTGATTGTAAGTGTGATGGCTAGACTTGATTTAGCTAGAATTGTAATGGTTATAGCTCCATTAACTGCTACTCTAGTGCCATGAAAATTGTTAGTGGTTGTAAAAGTTGCACTTTGGTATGAGTTGTGGACTTCACTAATGGATCTTTGTTGGATTATTTTCCTCTTAAGTGATCTCATTACTGAGCAAGCTCTCAACAGATGAAATGGAGGAGGCCCCCAACAAGAGGAACGCACTATCTAGCCTTACAGACGATGCTATTGTCGAGATCCTCCTTCGCCTCTCTGTTTGCTCCTTGTTCTGCTGCAAATGTGTCTATCGCTCCTGAAACCGCCTCATCTCGGACTACAACAACCATAAGGTGCGGTCTTAGACTCTGGCTGGCTTCTTATACGACACCCACCAAGGCCATCGACACTACACCAGCGTCACCGTTGGACACCCCTACTTGTCCTTCTTGCCCTTCACCTTAGTTAATGTAGCTATCTCAGATATCTGCAATGGCCTCATCCTATGCTGGTGCCGAGGGGCTAATGGTTTATACCGCTATGTCGTCTGCAATCTAGCAACCAAGAAGTTTAAGGAACTACCGCCAAGCATCCATTCTATTGGTGAGGCTCAATTGGGGTTTGATCCGACAACCTCCTTGTACTTCCATGTGATTGAATATATAGAAGAGGAGCAGGATGATGAGTGTATGGGTGTGGATATCTACTCATCTAAAAGTGCAACATGGATCTGTAAGGAATCTAAATGGGGACCGAATACTTTTGTCGCATTTGAGAGATCAGAAACTGTGTATCTTAATGATTGTCTGCACATTATGGAGTACTCGTAGTGTTACATACTTGCTATGGATATGAAGGGAGATACATGGAGGAAAATTCCTAGGCCGTGTGATTCTTTACCCTCCATCCATCAAGCTTAGGGTCACTTGTGTGTATGTACTGTTCACGGTCGCAATATGTCCAATCTTAAAATTTGGATCCTTGAAGACTATGGTACTAATAATAAATGGACATTGATGCATACTATCAGTACTCTGCAGGTGTTTGCGAAGACTAACGTTAAATTCGGTTACTTGGATGTTGTTGAGAACTACTCAACGGTTCACCCAGAATGGAATTTGCTTCTCTTTGTTGGGGATGGGGAGGAAAATGACATTATCACATATAACATGGACAACAGAAAAGTTCATGTCATCCCTACACATTACAGTGCATTTTCAAAACATGGCGTCCTGCCACAAATCAACTATAGACCTTACTATCTTCCCTATGTTCTCTTGTTCTCGGAGTTGGAGTCATTAGCAAAGGAGTAAATAAAGTTCTATGATGTATCTCTCTGTCATGACATGTTTAAATGGATCAGTGTTGTTTGATTATGTTGTCTATGGACATGTTAGTTTCCTCTTGGATGGATGTTGTCATTATTTTGCAGCAACTTTAACTTGTTTGTAATATAAGCTAAGGTTTGTGCAGTGTGTCAGATGCGTTCAAACCTATAGAGGTCAGACTTTCTTGTGTGTGTAGTAACATTTCAACACCAATGGCTCATCTTTGTTTCCAAAAAATAAAAATACACCAATGGCTCCTCTGTAGTAGTGATATATTAACCGCCACGATCTCTTCCGCAACTTCACTTGTTTTCTTTCCTTCCTCAAGCCCTCTCATTCCCACTATAGATCTAAAATCGCTAGGAACATGTAGTTTCCTTCTCCAAACCTACTTCACTCTTAATCACCATCGTGGTGAAGGGCGAGTCTTCTATGAAGCGCGCATGGGAGGGGGATGACACCATGCCCGTGGTGAAGGAGGATGATGTCGTGCCCGTGGTGAATCAAGATGAAGCTCCGGTGGATCCCTTTGGAGATAGAGATGATTAGGCCATTGGCATCATGAGTAAGGCTTTCTTGAAGATCAGGCATGTGCTATAGAACATCGGTCTAAGCACCCTCAACCCACCTCGGGAGGAAAAGGTGAACAATTATGTTTTCATTTTTCACCAACTCGCCGATGTCCTAGAAGAACTACCAGCCTACCTAAACAAGAATTGAGCGAACAACATGGAGTACATCCTCACCTGTTATCGAAGCTGGATAGATGGCTTCGACACTAGTGTCGCGATGTAGGGAATCAGCATCGCCCACAACACCGAGAAGCACTTTCGCAACCTAGTTTGTGTCGATGTTGAGCAGGTGGCCTACCACATCACCGCTGACGAGGACAAGGACAATGTTGATACCAATGAGGAGGACGAGGACGAGGATAGTGATGCCGATGACAAGTAGAGGAGTAAATAAAGTTCCATTTGATGTATCTCAAGTTGCATTTGATGTATCTTGTTTATTGTTGGGAGTATGGAGGGAGCACATGTCATTACTCTTTCCTTATGTTGTTACTCTTTCTTATGTATCTTCCCTTGCATTTTATGTTGGATGCGTTCAAATGTACAGAGGTTTTGATTTGTGAAGTCTTATTTGCATGTCTGTGTTTACTATATTGTTGAACTTTGTATTAATTAGGTGGGTTAAACTTTATTGAGCATGGTGTAGATCAGGTCCTTTGGTAGCCAGTTTCTAGCCATTGTTGGTTGGTTTTGCTTGCAAGTTTCTTTCTAGTTCTCTTTCTATTCTGTAGTATGGTAAACATGCATAACAAAATTCATCCGATCGAGTCTCTCATCGATGTAATGCCTAAAGGAGGAGCTACATAGCTATTCAAATTTTATAGCACACGCAAGAAAGTCCGAGTATTATAAATCTGACCGGGCCAGACACATCTCACATTATATAAGGAAACCTGTTTTGTATGAATACATTTGTTGAATTCCTAAAGAAACAAATAAAATTGAAACTAGTTACATGTCCAGCCCATTCAAATTTACGCTGTTCGAACTATCAGGCGAGCATACAGTTTACAAGAAACAAGTAAATGTCATTTCGTTGAATATACTAGAGAGACGTGGTCGGGGGAAAAGTTATGATCGTTTGTTGTAGAGTACACATCCATGGTATGTGTTGACGGTTGTTAATATCAATCATAAACCATCAACATATCCTATATATATACTTAATTCCATCACCTAACATAGGTTTAGGGGTTTAAACTAACGAATTCCATGAGCTTTTGTGAATATGTGAATGCAAGAGGATTTATCCAGAAAATTGTCCCTAGGAGCACCGTCATAGTCACCAAACAATCAAACCGACATCAACAAGTGAATCGATTCACGAAACCTACAGAAAACAACTCAAGATGGGGTCCAGAAGCTTCCACTAGAGGGTGGGGCCCACCTATCACTGGGACAGGCCGGCCGGCCAGCCGGCCCCACCTATAGGGCGGCCGGCCTATGGGGTCCACATGTCACCGTCTCCTTTCTACGTTGGTTTTCCACCGCCTTTGAGAGTCCATCTCTGCCGTTGCTCAAGGTCAATTCATCCAACAGTGATCGAGGGAGTTGATGTGGATCGATGACGTAGCAATGCCTTGCTGCTTACTCCATCTCCCTTATATAAGGTGCTCCCTACCCCCTGAGGCATCGCTCATTCAGATCAAGATACACCACAAGAGAGAAATCCCCCACAAAGCTCTCAAGATGTAGAAGTAGAATAGCTCTAGTTGAGGGTTAGGGAGAGTGGAGCCATTCTTAGGTTTTGGAGAAATCTTCGGAGGTCGGGTATATCTTTGTAACTTACCTTTGTAAGACTTATGCTTTAATATAGTTATCTTCTCTATTTACTTTTATGCCTTTCATGTGTATGGTTAGTATAGTTTTCATACCTTAGCATTGGATCTTCGCTCGCATCGAGTGCTCTAGTTATAGATCATGGCCAGAGTAGTAATCGATTGGCTAGACATGGTGTCTAGTCTATAGGTTACCTGAGATGGCACCCAACTTTATGGATAGCTGTGGTAGCCCCTGGTGGTGACAACCCTAATGGCCGACGTAGTCCACCACATTCGGGTTGGTGTTTGTAGGACCATAGTTAGAGCTTCCTAGCCTCGGCTCATCCCTGTCTGTGGCTAGTGTTCTAATATCCCAAAGTGTTATTGTGTGATTGCTATATCTACCCATGCTTTAGTTATATCTTCTAGTCTAAACTAGAATAGAACTGAAGTAATAGAGAAGTATTTAGGAACCTTGAACTCACCCGTTGTCCTCTCAACTTAGCTAGACTACTCATTTATTTTATCATGGAATTCTCTGATGTGTGTGTCATTATTCATAACTCTTATCATTATCATCACTACCCCCACTTTAGTTTAGTCGGTATACTAGTTAGTAGATACATGATGGTGAACTATCAACTTATTTAATAATTGTTTCCCTGTGGATAAATACGATACCTTGGAATACTCCTGAGTGAAAGCTACAACGGTATCCATGCATTTGCAGATTTATCTGTGTGTATTTAAAAATACCAACAAGCTTTCTGGCGCCATTGCTGGGAAAACAATTGGCGTAAAAATATTGATACTAGCTTGATATCTGCTAATCTAGTTATGACTAGATTTAGTAGGATTACCCCTATTTTGTTGAATTGTGGAAAAGATAGAACAACATAAGTCATTTTGACCTTCCAACAAGCTTCCATAAGAAAAGAGGAAATATTGAAGAACCCAGGGTGCCTGAGTATTCAAGATCCATCAACATTGGAACCCTGTCATCTCACAGGTTTGTATGGACATGTATGTATATTCTCTAACCATGTGTAGATTGGATAATTCAAATCACATCTCCAGTGACGGAAACAAATGCTGCACTACTCACAAATTCCATCTTGTGAGTCATGGTGAGTTTGATCAAGAAAGGTGAGATAGTCTTGCTCTTGGACTTTAAATTTGATGAGTAGTGATCCTTTAACCTTTTGCATTCCATTGCATGTTTACTTAGAATAATCCATACATCCACTCCATTTAGTTTGAATTTTCCTATGTCAATCCACATCATATTTGGGTTACTTACATATATCCATATCATTTGCATTTAAAAATAAAAAATGTGAGCACAAGAAGGCTCATGCTTAGTAAAAAATCTCTCACCATGATCATGCTCTTTCATCTCTATTTGAATAAATCTGTATAGTGCTTTCATGCTACCTTTGTTTGCCATAGTAAGTTTTGGTTTGGAAGTACTACACATACTTTCATATGCGTTTAAATTAAGTGTGGTGCTTAGGTTAAATAGCCTTCCTTAATCAAATTAGACATGGAGCCTAGTTTGGTTATTGAATTAAAAATTGCTTGTGTAGACACTAGATATTTTGTTGGACTAACTCCTATAGAAAAGTCTCAAATCTAATCTAGGTAAGTCAAGAGATAAATTCACACCAGAGATGGAGCAAGGCATATGATGAATTTCAATAACTTTGCGCAAAGAAGACCTAGCTCATTCTTCATGGAAGGAAGAACTGTGAGTATCAAGGTTTATTCACTTATCTTTTGTTGCAAGTTATCTTTGCCTTGAACCATATTCGAATGCAGCAAACACATAAAATTTGCTATAGGACATGATAAACAAAATCTATGCTAAGGTAATTCTAAAAAAATATCATTTCATTAGCATAGAGGAAAATCACAAAAAATTATGGACAACAACCCATGATTCAAATTCATTGTATTCCCTCTGATATGTGTCCACTAACCTTTTGTAGGAAGAATCAATAGAAGCTATGCCTATTCATGGTTTTTATGAACCTGGAAACCCAAACCAAACCACCACTTCAGAAATGGAATGAAGAGGAAAGAAGACAAGTGCCATAAAATAGATCTCAATGGAAGCACTCACTCATGAGAAGTGGACAAATCAATAGATCTTGAGCAACGTTGAAGACATCTTAGCATTAAACCTTTCCAAGATAAGCTAATATGATGATGAGAAGCAAGGTGCAACCCACATCACCTTCGAAAAGACCAACTCGCACGTCGATAGCAAGGACTGATGACAAATGCCACTACATCATGGCATGCATCCTCATACCAACAAACATTAGTAATCAATGGAGATCTGTCGACGGTGTCTCATAAGGCCATGAATGACTATGGGCACATGAAGTCATCCCTAAGCCATTGGAAATGAAGCTTTCATGCAAGTACCAATGAGGTTCCTTGTTTGACCATCAAGACGGCTGGCGTATCGCTAAGAAGAACAGCTCTCCACCACGCCGTTAGACAATTAAGGAGGAACTTGAGTTTGCATCTCCAATGAACTCCAACTCGTCAACCAAGAATCAACAAAAATCAGGAAAGGTTGATGGAAGAAGAGCATGTAATTATTCGTATCCTCATCTCTAGGATCGAATGGTGCAAAGAAAAGCTAAATCCAAGAAGAGGTCTTGCTCAATGGACCCAAAGCCATGAAGTCCTCACTGATAGGAATGAGAAGAGTAGAAGGTTCAAACAAAGTGTTGAAAGAATGGTCAAAAGGATGAGAAAGAAGGAGTGCGACATTGGAGACAAGATGCTCATGAATAGCTCAAGCAAGGAAAGCATCAAGCAGGAAGAAAATATCACCACACAAGTCATCTACCCTTCATCATAGGGTGTCATCACACTCCAATAAAGAAGGTAACATCTTTAGGTAAGTGGCCATTATTTAAAAAGCGAAGAAACAAACTTGTTTGAGTTACAACTTTGCTTGATTCAACCTGATTAACTCAACATGTCTTGTTCCTTAAGCTTGTTCATAGCACCACTCTCTTGATCTCATAGTCTTAACCAAATGAGCTAAAATTTTGCATATCTTATCTTTGAAAGATGATAGTCATAATCATGTAAAGTTTGATACATTTTGTAAAGATGGACAATCCTTCCATAGGTTAAGCAGCTCCAATCTTTTTGATAAATGAATTCAAATGTCACAATCATTCTCATTTTATCACCCATGTTATAAGAATGAACAATGCACATAACATCAACACTTATCATGATCTAATGTGCCTAAGGCTATAGAAGAATAAATAAAGTTTTGGTTCTGTTGGTGTTTTTCCAACAATAGAGCCCATGCACTTGATCTCTACCTTGTCTTCATGAGTAGAACATACTTTGAGCAAAGTGTGGGGGAATTGATCCCCCAAATTCTACAAGTGGAAGTCCTGAACCAACAATAATGATGCAATCAAGATGTCGCCATCTTCTACTACTAAAATGTTGAACAAGGAGGAAGAACAAGTCAAGAAAGATGAACCTGTCAAACGAAAATCAAATTCAAAACCAAGACGGGTTTGGCAGAAGAGGGTGGCACCACCATTGGAAGCGCCACTACTGGTGGCACGACCAGAAGAATCCTCATCTTCAAGAGCAAACTGAGGTACTCGATCAATGAACTTCGCAGAAGGAGTCCCATTCGAAGGACTTAAAACACCGAACCCTCGCTGAAAGGTAACTTGGTAGTTATCCGTGTTCATTTGTTGCATTTAGCTTTTTCATTCATGTCTTGCATCTTAAAAAATGATAAAAATAGTAACTGCATAATCATATAAATTAGATACATAACTTTTAAACTTTAGCATGTTTAATTCTACATAGCATTTAGAAAACATGTATGCATGGCATATATAAAAAGAAAATAAAAAATGTTATAACTCTGCATAATAGACTTAGTTTAGTTTCATTCTAAGTTTTGCATCAAGAAAATGTTTAAGCCCCATATGAGCAACCTTGTGGTGTGTAGCAACCCATACGAATGTTCATTTTTGGTGGCAATAAAAAAATCATAGAACTTATAAAATAAAATAAGTCAAAAGCCAACTTGGGGGAGATACATCCCCATGAAGAAGCTTGCTTGGGAGACACATCTCCAATTATCCAGGTTAGTATCTTTTTGCTTCATTTTATTTTTAAGCATTTATGGCAATAAGAGAAAATAAAACAAAAGGTGTGTGTGATAGTTTTTCTTTAATGTTTTTGGTTCTAATAAAATGAAATAAACATAGTTGGGAGTTTAACATTTTCTCTTCAAATAGACTTTTGATGGCCATGATGAATAATTACTCTGCTGTAATTCCTTTCAAGTGCCTAGTTTTTAGTCCAAAATTCTCCCAAGTATTGGATAGAGCTAATTTGATATAAAACTTACTTTGAACTTGATACTCATGGGTAGCATATACTGGATCTAAGTCTAAGTGGTTGACGGATATGATATGAGATGGTCTAAGCTACTATTTATCTAGTTCCAAAGTGAAACTAAGTTTCAAAGTATTTTCTTTTGAAAAATAAAAAAATCAATCATGATGAGTTCCTATATGACAAAGCTTGAATTCCTACCAGAGACATACATGTTATTTAGGCTAGGAAAACTTTCACTTATCTGCTACTTGTTTTATATTGAGTTTTGTCAAGCTTTGTTGACCCTTATGAGAGATTTGTCATACTTTTAAAATTAAGATCACGTACACTCCACCCAAATATGCACTACTACACTAGGGGTAGGCGCAAAAACATGCCTTCCATTTAGATCCACAAAAAATGTTCTACTCCTACTTGGGGGGTAAACACAAAAATATGCTTGATAGGTTTTTCATCCACCAAATAAATGATCCAAAGTTTTTGTTATTATCTCTCAAAAGTTTTATTATAGAAAAGAGGCATGTGCTATGTAAAAGTTATTCATAAAAAAAAGAAAAAAGAGAGTTGAAAAAATGGACAAGTGTTCGAGATATTAAAAACAATGGGTACTCAGATGCCTGCCTAAAAAATGAAGAGATGAATAAGATAGCCCATGTTTTCTTGCAAAAAATATTTTCCAGTTTCAAGAGAGAGATATGTTTTCAAGGAGTATAGTAGAATTAGGTTAGCCACCATACATATATCCACACACATACACATCTTGCTTTGATTGTATGACTCATCTCTCTTTGGATCCGTTGCTTGACTTTACAATATATGCATTGCAAGTATGCTCTCTAGTTTTATCCCTACCTATAAACTCCTCAAAGGCTCTAGGAAGAAAAGGCAACAATAAGATATGCCTTGGAGAGGATCAAAAAATACCACATATAGAGGGATCTAAGAGTGTCATATAAAGGAATCTCTGAGTTTTATTTGAAAAATTTATAAAACCTCCAGAATAAGATTGAGCAAAGAACATGAGATATAGTGCTTGACTTGATCATTCTGTCTTTCAACTACTCAAGACCCAAGTAAAGGCTAAGAAGCCCCATGGTTGAAGGTAATATGGGTAAATTTGAAAGTCAGATTAGTTTATTCTAATCTGGAGGAGATTTTTTGATTGAACACATGTGTACTTTTGAGGCATGAAAGCATTGTAGCAACTCCTGATATATTGTTCAAGTTTAACTTTGCTTAGGGACTAGCAAAGGGTAAGCTTGGGGGAACTTGTTGATGGTTATTAATGTCAATCATAAACCATCAACATATCCTACATATATACTTAATTCCATCACCAAACATAGGTTTAGGGGTTTAAACTAATGAATTCCATGAGCTTTGGTGAATATGTGAATGCAGGAGGATTTATCCAAAAAACCATCCCTAGGACCACTGTCAAACTCTCCAAACCATCAAACCGACATCAACAAGTGAATCGACTAGGGAAACCTACGGAGAATAACTCAAGATGGGGTCCAGAAGCTTCCACCAGAGGGTGGGGCCCACCTATCACTAGGATAGGCCGACTAGCCCCACCTATAGGCTAGCTAGCCTATGGGGTCCACATGTCACCCTTTTTTTCTACGTCAATTTCCCACCACCTTTGAGAGTCCATCTTTGCCGTTGCTCAAGGTCGGTTCATCCAATGGTGATCGAGGGAGTTGATGCGGATCGATGACATGGCAATGCCTTGCCCACTACTCCATCTCCCCTATATAAGGCACCCCTACCCCCTTCCTGAGGCATTTCTCATTTAGATCAAGATACAACACATATGAGAGAAATCCCCACAAAGCTCTGCATTTCCCGGTAATCTGACAGTCTCGTCCACCCAGTCGCCCTCCCACATGATAATCTAAACAATGTCGTCATTGCAAGTTCCCACACCAGTTCACAGAGGGTATTTAAGAACTCCTACTATAACCCATGCTTGGCCACCTCCCCCGCCTCCTCCTCAATCAACGCAAGTCGATCGTGCCGCTCCGCCTCTCTAGCCCTCTGTCTTGCCACCATCCACACACCGTAGCTCCATCCATGCACATGTCATTGCTCCATCCACGCCGCTACATGAGCCCTTGGTTGGCCTAATTGCACTCCACATCGCGCGACGTCGACGCCAACAATCATGGCGGTGAGGCGGCGCCCCACATCACTATTGCTGGTGCTCCCTGACGAGCTAGCCATTGAGATCGCTAGCCACCTTGCTACGACCTCAGAGCCACCCATGGATGACCTTCATAGCCTATGGGTGACCTGCTTGTCTAGGCACTACATCTGTGGCAACCTCGTCGTCGGTCGGCGCATGGCACTGGACCAGTGTAGACATGAGCTAGGGTGGGATGATCTCAGCAACTACAAAGCCCTCCTTGCTAGCCTAACCCAACTCAGCAACCTAGAGGCTTGCTTCCTCATTAGGGTATCAATCGTATTTGAGGAAAACCACAGGCCCCCACCAAGACTCGATGATCTCACCTATGCCACCAATGGTGGGCACAATCTGGTGGCCTATCTGGTCACCATATTGCTTTATAGGCACAATGGTAATGCCCATAGTGATGACACTACGATGCGGTACATGAGATAGGGCAAGGGCAAGGAAGAATCGTGGGTGGTGGTAGCGGACCAATGAGTAGGTGGCTACGCAATAAGGGTGTGTGCTGTGCGGTGGCAAGGCAGCTACCTAGGTGATCCGCAAAACAAGGTGGGGCAAGTTGTCGCGGCCGCCACTAGCACAGGTGCACAATGATCTTCCGTGCACAGGCGGTGCTAGCGACGATGAAGACAGATGCAAAGGAAGGGCTGTGTATTGCAGCGAGATCTATAGGCTTCGCCACGAATTTGAGTTGTTCGCATGGGAACTTGGAATAAGAAACTAGTAATTTACTCTTTACATGCGAGAGTGAATTACTCCCTCCATCCTAAAATATAGTGTATTCTGGCATTTGAAGTTTGTCCTCAAATAGTGTATTCTACAGTTTTTTGATTTTTGTTGTTTTATTTTAATTTTATTTGTTTCCTTTAGGGATTCAACAAAAGTACTCATATGAAACATGTTTCCTATATAACATGAGATGTGTCCGACCCGATCATATTTATTATGCTCGAACTTTCTTGCGTGTACAGTAAAATTTGAATAGCTATGTGGCTCCTCCTTTAGGCATTAGATCGACGCGAGACTTGATCAGATGAATTCAGTTATGCATGTTTACCATACTACAGATCAAAAAGAGAACTAGAAAGAAACCTGCAGGCAAAACCAACCAACAGGGGCTAGAAACTAGCTACTAAATGATCAAAGGACTTGATCTACACCATGCTCAACAGAGTTTAGCCCACTATTGACGATAGTCAACAACCATTATAAACCATCAATATAACATGTATAAGGGCATAAATATAATCATCAATGAAGGTTTAGTGGTTTAAACTAACAAATTCTAGAAGTTTTGGTTAATCTATATTTTCTACAGGTTTTATCTAGAAAACCATCAAGGTGGACCTACATATCGGAATTAATCACGCTTATCCGTAGTGAAACAGACTCTAGAAGACTCAAGAGGATTCCACAATAAGGCAGAGGGTGAGATGCCACCAGGTGGGTCTAGCCGGCCCCACCTATAAGCCGTTCGACCCCTAGGGCCCACCTGTCAGCCCCTCGTTGTTATGTCAGTTCTCCACTGCCTCCTAGGTTGCATCTACGCTGTCCTTTAAGTTGGTTTGATCCAATGTCTCACATTGGACGCTCTGACCTATATGTATTAGCCCCTTTCCCCCTAAGGAGGCATAAGTCATTTGAGAAGATAGAAACCCTAATCATCCTCAGAGCTCCACCATATTCTAGGGCATAGCTAGTTAGGCTCGTTCTAGAGGGAGCCAAGCAGGCTTTGCTTGGATTTCCGATCTTGTCAAGAGTGTGGTTTGGTATAATCTTTGTACCCCTCTCTCTTTTGTATCTCCATTACTTTTATATGCTAGTTACAATTGTTATGACAATATCATTATTCATCTTATTGATGTTCTTTGTTATAATGTTCATGGTCTACTTTGATTATATGCTTAGTATAGTTGGATTATCATTATGTTCATGCATAAGTTCATATAGTGCTCACTCTAAGGATCCATGGGTGGGTGGTTGACATTATGTATGCGTGGTGCTTATACATTGTTTACCTACAGATACACCCTATATTCTGGGTCATGTGGTAGATTGCGGATGTGACACTCCCGTTGAGTCCTTTGTAGTCCATTCCCCGAATATAGGTGCACATAGGGTTCGGTTACGAAGGAAGAGCAAGCTCTGTTCTTAATCTTACTTAGTAATATCCCATATGTGTAGATATGACGATGATCTTAGCAATGATTACTAGGTATAATTGCACTAATCAATGTATGCTTTGACTTGTAATTAAGAATGACTTAGGAATTATTCCTCTAATATTCTACCTGACCATGCTAATGCCATAGAAAGGAGTAATCTGAGTGATTTATCATTATCATTGATCAATACTCATCCTATATATATATCTTATCCTATGACTTACCCCTGTTATGAGTAGAATATTGGTTATGGTTTACTTCTCCTTCAATAGTATAACTTATTAATACATGTTCATGCTAGACCTTCCCTGTGGTAAAAATATAAATAACAATACCTGGAATACCCTCGGGTAAAATGCTACAATGGTATATTATCTGTGCACTTGCAGATCCTTTTCATTCATATATTTATTTATTCTTTCTAGTCACATAATTAATAAAGAACTACTTAGTATTATTCTAGTAGTAATGCTATATAGTTACAACAAGTATCTCTGATATCATCACTAGGGATGACAACCTAGTAAAATTAGGAGATATAGGTTTATAATAGGTGGCTATTTAAAAACAAGTGACACTCTAATGAATACCAACAAGCATTTTTGGCATTGTTGCTAGGGACTAGATTTAAAACTCTATTCTTAGTAGCGATGCTAAGAAATGTCAACAAGCATTTTTGGCGCCGTTGCCCGGGAAGGTAGCTAGGCAAAGGAAATATTGATAAACCTATACTTATTGATGTGATCGAAATAACCATTGACCTTTGCTCAAATAGGCTTACCCTTGTTTTGTCTACTTGTGTATCTTATGCAGAGTAATGTATGACCTATTTTGACCTTCCGACAAACTACGTTGAAGATCTAGAAGCATTAATCAGAAGGACTAGAGCTAAGCTCAAGAAAGTTCCAGCTTAAAGGTCGGAAGACAACCATATAAGGCAAAGCTTAACACCAGAATTTAAAGCCATGGCTAACAGGACTCTCTGTGATTTCTCTACTGCAACTACGACCAACATCCGTACTGGACCAACATTCA
Organism: Miscanthus floridulus; assembly: GCF_019320115.1. NCBI lineage: Eukaryota > Viridiplantae > Streptophyta > Magnoliopsida > Poales > Poaceae > Miscanthus > Miscanthus floridulus. Next base: position 59,019,156 of record NC_089584.1, read on the forward strand.
ATGTTGGAGACAATGGATTCGAGCTCAAGCTAGCTCTCATCAACATGGTGCAAGCAAACCAGTTTTGTGGAAAGGCACATGAAAATGCGAGTGCACATCTCTCACACTTCCTGGAGATTTGTAGCACTTTCACCATCAAAGGAGTAACCCAGGATGCCATATTACTTTGCCGCTTCCCATTCTCACTCTTGGGGAAGGCAAAGCAATGGTTCTATGCCAACAAAGATAGAAATACTACATGGGATAACTACTCCACTGCCTTTCTAACAAAGTGCTTTCCCACAGGCAAGACCAATGCTCTGTGTGTGAGAATTTCAAGCTTTCAGCAACAACATGATGAATCTATCCCTGAGGCATGGGAACGCTTTCAAGATTACATTGCAGAATGTCCTCATCATGGGATGCAGAATTGGCTACTCATGCAGACTTTCTACCATGGTTTGACCAATAGTACCCGTGAGACTATGGATGCTGCTGCTGGAGGTGCATTCCTGTCACTCACCATACCAGCTGCAATAGCTCTTGTGGAGAAGATGATGAAGACAATGTTGACATGGTGATTTTCTCCCCCTACTTGTGTTTGTGTGCTCAAATGTTTTGGTTTCAAGTTTGCACACATGCATAAATATGAAATTTGTGGGAGTGTTACCACTACAAAGTGATGCTAAGGTGTATAGAATAACCTTTGAAGCATGATACCAATTGGAGTTGCACTTTTAACACCATCCTTAGCATCATGAGTAGCTAGACAACAAAAACACTAGAAACCCCATGAGATCAACATTACAAGCAAGGTTCTAGTACCATGTTTAGAAATGCAAGTCTAGCTACCATCCTATGCATGCTAGTTATCAAATCATCAATCAAGTTCTATAACTAGCATACACCACACAAGCATGCATATCAATCAATTTTAAAACTTATGCAATGCAAGTAAGCACATGAACATGCACATATCAAATGCAATCAATCAAAGTTCATGAGCTTGCTCTCCCTACTTGTGTGCTTCTCTTGTCCAAGAATTTTGATCCTTCTCCATTCCTCAATATTGCTCCCTCTTTTTCCATGTCCAAATCCAACTTCCCATGATATCTTTGTCTCAATCTCCCTGAAAGCTTTCATGTCTTTGTTCAATCTCTCCCCCTTTGTTATCAATTTCCATAAAAGGTGTGCTTCTTATTGATGCAAAGGCTTGCAATGGGGTAGATAGTTGAGGCTTGAATCTTGCATTTTTGATGGACACCGCTTGTATAGCTCTTTAGATACCACATATAGGATCTTTGACCTTGATACCAATTGGTGGGGCACCTCCCCCTATGTCATAGCATGGGTCATCCACTTGATAAATTTGAGCTCTTGTTGGTGAGGAAATTTTCTTTACTTGATGATCACTTAAAGTCGAGGATCACTTGTGGAACCACCATCTTGTATGAATGATACCATGTGTAGAGATATGATACCACGTGTATGATTGATTTGTCAACAAAAATCATTTCTTGAATATTTGCTATCTTTATGAGTACCATTTGTAGGATATCACTTATAAGTTGATCTAGACATCACTTGTGGAGTCTTGATGAAAGATCATTTGAGTCTTGATACTACTTGAAACAACCAAACTAGATATCCATTTGCATTGTTGTCTTGTGCTTGCACTCTTGTCACTTATCATGAGCTTCTAATGTTGACTTGAACTAAATTGATTTACCTAAGCTTCCATGTCTGGTTTGAACCAATGACAAGCTTCTTCACACCTCTTACAAGGGTTATCTTGCCAATGTTGTACTTGTCACTTGTTAGCAATCCAAAATAGATCAAGTACTTGGGTTCACTAGCTCATGAACAAATTCATATACGAACCACTAGATCAATTAATCATTCAAGCAATTGTGGTAGGCTATGAATTTAAAACTTTCATTTGTCATGCATGATCCTAATAAGCATGTGCTATATGCACTAACCTCATACTAGTAAAAATGAAAATGATCATGCACATTACAATGATACCTTTGCTATGTTGGAGTAGAGGATAGTCACATAGATTCCAAATCATTACTCCAATAGCAATGTGAAGTCCAATTTATAGCTTGGTGAAGACCAATCATCAATATTGAAATCTATTCTTCACCCATATGAATTGAGAACCACTAATATAATCAAGTGCACTATCATGATGTAGTTGACTTGCTTCATTCTTTGACCAATGCTTGCATAAGAGAACTATTTGGAAGACCACTTGAATTGCCATGACTAGCTCTCTTTTGGGTGTTGCTTGCTTTTCTTGATCAACCCTTTTGATTGCTTCAACTAAGTATCTCAAATGCTCCTCGGATCACCACTTCTATATTAGCCTTCCAAGTACCACACTTGGTTTACCTACACATAGGCGGCAACCCCCTACACTAGGGAGAAATGACCTCTCTCCGAAGAACCATTCTTGACACTCACTTAAAATATATTGATTGATTGATCCAAGTGAAGGACTTAATTTGATGAGTAACCATGAATCATTCTTTAAGTCCTTTTCTTTTTACTTGTTTAAGTCCTTTCTTTCTACCAAATGATCTCCAATTGTCACTAGAACTTAAACTTCATCTTTATCTTGAGTTTGATCTTCTAACTTGGGTACCAAATATGTGCCAAATATACTTCTTAATCGAATGGCCTTGTACACTTTGTTTGTCATGCTTCTAGCTCATATCAAAACCAAACTTAGGTGCCTCAAACACTGATACACATATTTCTAACTTGAGGACCTTTCAATCAAAGTGGCTCTAGATCAATCCAACACTTATCATTTTTCTCGCAGATTATGTACCCTTAGAAGAGTAATTCATAACTCCCAATGTACAGATCCAATTACCATGAAATTTGGTGTAGATGTGGTTCAATAAGTCTACTTGAAGCTGTAAAATTTTGAGCTTCATATGGCTTCATATGAGCAGCCAGCAATCAATTCTTTCACCACTGCTCTGTGCTGAAAACTGCTGCACGAAGGTTGACAAGATCCACTCAAAAACGAAGTATCTCTTATCCAATCATCATGAAATTTCTAAAGCAGCTAGTACCATAAGTGTAGAGCATTTACACCAAATTTGACGCCAATCCAATAAGATTTGGTCATTAAACCATGGCTAAGATCATAGCTAGCTCAGATTTTGCAATATTGGACAGATTTCAATACTTGAGCTATTTTTCAACAAATGTGAATCAAACTTGAAATCAACTTGTTTGAATACTTTCACAAGACATATATCCATTCAATCATCTTATAGCAAGCAACATTTCATATTTATCCAATTAAATCAACTCATATTCACCCAAATAAATGGTCAACTACAGATATACCTTTCTTAGCTCATGATCATCCATAGCAAGCTTCAACTCAAATATATGCAAGCCATCAAATATTCTAATAAATTATCCACAACTTGAATATGACACTTGTATGTTGTAGCTCTTGGACTTCAATTAACTTGTCATGGTATTGGGATATTGATCATCACTTGTCAATACTTGGCTCAAACATATGATCAACAAAATGAATACTACTTGAACCAAGTCTCCAATGCCGATGGTACCTACATACATTCATCCACTTTTTTATGGTACCCAAACTAGTTTAAGTCCTCTCAAGTTAGGTGCAACATACTTAGGCATAGCCTTAGTATGAGTAGCATGATGTTTTGCAATTGCAACCAATGAGGTACCATTGCCATCCTTCCTAAGCACAATATTATCATTAATTGAAATGGGCTTAGAATTATTACCTAGGGGACATGAATGAGCCATGTGTCCTCTTTCCCGGCATGAGTAGCACTTCCTCTTTGATTGAGCCTTCTCTTCCTTTCTCATGCGGTGCTTCCCATTGCCTTACCTCTCATGAGTTGCTTGGGCCTTCTTCTCAAGCTTGGTAGGACACCTCGAGGCAAAGTATCCCGTATCTCCATACTTGAAGCACTTGATGTGAGCATACACCTTCTTATCATCTTGAGTCTTGCTCATTATCTTGGCATCTTGATCTAGCATTGGATGCCTTGCTTTTCCACCCCTTGTCTTCTTCTTCTTTATCATCAAGTCACCACCATCTTTATGGTTGATCTTGATTTGCTCTTGGGGTGTCTTTTCTGGCTCAACTTGTGGCTTTGGTTGAGGCTCTTCTTGTTGCTTCACCAATTGCTTGGTTGGGCACATTGAGGTGAAATGTCCCCAAGTGTGACACTTGAAGCACTTCACATGCTTGAGCCTCTCTTCTTCCTTCATCTTCTTGAGCTTCTCAATGGTTGGGCAACCATTTGCAAGGTGTCCCGTTTCATGACACCGGTAGCACATAGAGTGAGACAACTTCAATTGAAGTTGCTTCTTCACCTTCTTTGCTCTTTTTCTTTTTCCTTTTGTCATCTTTCTTTTGAAGCCAAGCCCACTCATATCACCAAACTTTCTTTGATTTGTCAACATATGCTCAAAGGTGACTTTTGAGTTGTAGCACCTCTCTATCTTGTTGCTCAATTTCTTCACTTCTCTTTTGAGCTCATTGTTCTCCTTCAAAAGGTTAGTCTCACAAGACAAGGAAGTAGAACAAGCATCTATATGTAAAGAACATGGCATATCTAATAAATCATCACAAGAGGTGGATACACGCTTCTTTCCTACATCACAAGAGTTGGTCACATGTTGCAATTGATCACTTGACTAATGTGATGAGCTCTCATTCTTTTTAATTTTCTTTGTAAATACTTTAATGGGAGAAGCATGTTGTTCTAATAATTCTTCATGAGATGCAAGTAGTGTCTCATGAGTCAATTTTAGCTCATCATGTGAAGATTTATGAACATCAAGTAATTTCTAATGTTCTTCACATGAGCTCTTTAGAAATGAGTTTTCATTTTCTAATTTTAGTGTTTTAGCTTTCTCATTTTCTAAAGACATGGTCATGCTAGCAAGTCTACTAATAAGCTCATCATATGAATCAACATGATCAACCACATTAGCATTTTGTACCTTAGCGTCACCTTGTGACATGAGGCAATGTGGTGATGAAGAGCTTGTCGAAGCATCACTCTCATAGCCCGAGCATGAACCATCATCATCACCATTAAGTGTGCATGGGGTAGCATCATCATTTGCATCACTTGTGGCATCATCATCAATCTTGTCAAGTGATCTAGTGGTATGATCATCATCATCATCACTTGACCATGAGGTGGAGCAATCTTCCACAATCACCAAATTATGGTCATGCTCAACACACTCATGTGCATCTTCCTTAGGCTCATCCTCCTTCTTGAACTTGCCATTAGACCATGTGGAGGAGTCATCGAAGGTGTGCTTGATTAATTCCCACAACTCATGGGCAGTTCCTTTGTGGTTCACCTTGTAAAACAACTAAAAGCTCAAAGCATCCATTAGAAATAAATAAGCATTGGAATCAAGTTCAAAGAGAACCTTTTGAGCTTTGGTTAGATTTTTATGGTCCAAGACATGGGTGAGACCACTTGTGACAACCCACCAAAACCTAGGTCCAATTGCATGAAAATGATCAAGCATATGGTGCTTCCACTGTGTAAAGTGTGTTCCATAAAAAATGTGTGTCACACTCATCTATCCCACTAGACGCCATCCTCTCGGGTCAGTGAAGACCAGAATAGAGAGACCAAGCTCCTATACCATGTGTAGGGTCGAGATGATGGACTAGAGGGGGGAGTGAATAGTCCTTTCTAAATTTAATCGCACCGGCTAACCAAAATGAATGCAGAATTTAAAACTATCGGTCTAGCCAAGACTACACCTCTCTATCAAAGTTCTCAAGCACCTTACAAAGACCCTAAATAGAAAATAAAGGTGCCGGGCTAGCTAGAGCTCACCTAACAATTTTAGCTTGCAAGGTCACACAAAGCTATGCAACTAGTACTTCACACAACCGAGGAAGCTCCTACACAATATAGTAAGCAAAAGCACAAAGCCACCTAAGCTCACTAGCAATGCTCAATAACAAGGTTACACAAGCCAAATTAGAGAGCACAAATTACTTAGCTACACAAACTAAGCAATGTGACTAACAAGGTTACTCAAACCGAATTAGTCACGCAAGGGAGCTACTTCTATGCTACAAAAGCAAGAAGGAAACTAGCAAGCTACACAAGCTATTTAATTACAAGAGCAACTACACAAGCACAATGTATGAAATGTAAGTACAAGCTTGTGTTGCATAGAATACAAACCACAAAGAAGATCATGAAGACAATGTTGACATAGTGATTTTCTCCTAAGGTTCACTTGGTTGCCACCAAGCTACATCCCCATTATGTCGACCGCTCACTTGGTGGTTCGGTGGCTAATTGGCATCACCCGCCAAGCCTGCACGTCGGGCACCGCAAGAACCTACCCCGAAAGTGAGGGTAGCTCAATGAAATGCTCAACTAGAGTTGCTCTTCGTGATACCCATAGGGTGAGCACAATCCCCCTCACAAATCCTCCTCCAGAGCACCACACCATCTTCTCGTGTGCTTCAATGGAGTCACAAGCTACAAAGCCATCTAGGAGGTGGCAAACTCCAAGAGTAACAAGCACCACTGGCTTGCAACTCGATCACCTAGTGCCACTCAATGGAACCTCATGATGTAACGCACTAGAATCACACTCACTTGCAATCGGATCACACTCTTGCAAGCACAAGTGAGTTAGAGGGCTCCTAAGCACATCTACACAAGCCACTAAGGCTGAAGGTTACTCAACAACCTACCCAAGCCCAAGCTCCACCTCTATTTATAGTTCCCAAGCCAAATAGAGCCATTGGAGCAAAGCTGCTGGTTTCTGTGAGGGCATCGGACATGATGGTGCCTGGCACCGAACACAGTGGTGCCCCTCCCAACAGTCAAATTCCAATAGCTAGAAACTAGCCGTTGGTCACCAAATAGGGGTGGTGGTGGCACTGCCCTAGGGGTGGCGGTGACCACCTAGGCCAACCCCACAAAGTCCCCACTCTCTGGAATTTTAGGGCAATGCACCACCATCACCATGGCGGTGACCCCCTCGCTCAACCACCAAAATAGCTAGCCTTGGGTAAAGAGTGGCGGTGCCACCAAACAACCCCTGGCGGTGCACACCGATTAGGGCCGTGACTGCCCTTTCTCTCCTGCTCTGAACCGAGGTTAGATTGGCACCACCCTAGGGGTGGCGGTGCCACCAGACACAACAGGGAGTCCTATGTTCCCTTATTCTCAGAGTCATTAGCAAAGGAGTAAATAAAGTTCCCTTTGATGTTATATCATGTTGCATTTGATGTATCTTCCTTTGTTTGGAGTTGGGACATACATGTTGTTACTCTTTCCTTATGTTGTTACTCTTCCTTTATGTATCTTCCCTTAAATGACATAGTAACAAGCATCATAGGAAAATGAAGAAAAACTATAGAGGATACTATTAGACGTGTCCAATTAGACTGAGGCGAGACTTGCTCCTCGCTACAAGGTTCTTGCAAGTTCAACAAAGATTGACAAAGACACCAAGGCAATAAAAAAACAAACAGAAACCAAATGACCTAAGCTACACCATGCTCAAAAGAGTTTAACCCACCTAATATAAAGTACCACCCCATGACCAACAAGTAATGATACGTTTGTGTGGTTTGGCAGTGTGGCTTCATCGTGTCACATCAATGCGATGGGCTGCGAGGCGACATCCCTACTACAGCATGCTACTGACACCACCCATGCGTACACATCTACGCTAGAATGTAGGAGCATGCAAGCACTCACAATAGTCGAGGGGCAGACTGAAGGCTGAAGACTAACGAGTTACTGACTAAAGACTAAAGCAGTCACAAAAATAAGATGAGTTGGGTTCAACACAAATCAAAGGCATCATGACTACCACTACTACTGAACTAGGGGTCATTTGGTAGCCAGTTTCTAGCCCCTATTAGTTAGTTTTGCCTACAGGTTTCTTTCTGGTTCTCTTTCTGATCTGTAGTGTAATAAACATGCATAACGGAATTCATCTGATCCAGTCTCACGTCGATCTAATGCCTAACAGAGGAGCCACATTGCTATTCAAATTTTAGTGCACACGCAAGAAAGTCTGAGCATTATAAATCTGACCGGGCCAGACACATCTCACATTATACAGGGAATCTTGTTTCGTATTAGTACTTTCATTGAATCCCTAAAGGAAACAAATATAATTGAAACAAAACAACAGAAAAGCAAAAGCAATAGGAAATCAAAAGCTATAGAATACACTATAATTGAGGACAAATTTCAAATGCTAGAATACACTACATTTCAGGATGAGGGAGTAATTCACTCTCGCACATAAAGAGTGAATTACTAGTCTCTTATTCCAAATTGCCATTCAAAAAATGAATTTCTTGACGAAGCCTACAGTCCTCGCTGCAATATAGAGCCCTAAGTTCCCATGCATCTACAATATTGCTGCAGACACCGCCTATGCAACGAAGATCACCGCTGTCACACCCGGTTTTAAGAACAAAACCAGATACACACCATATGTGAGCCTAGGAAGTCAAATCTCACATATAGCTACAAATAAGGGTAATATCATAAGACAATGCTTATTACATAGTGTATTAGTATAAAGAATACAACCTCAGAGTATAGATAGTGGAAAGACAACTTTGATCTTCAGGTGAAGACTCTACTTCCACAGGGACAACTGACTAGTTGATCATAAGCCTAATTCCTCCAAACTCTAGCAATCTGGTACCCATCCAGGATTTTTATCCAAATAATTAAAAAAAATAAAGCAAGCATAAGTACATGTCATACTCAACAAATATAACATGGGGTTCATGAGGCTCAAAAGGCTGACACTGGTTTAACTACGATTAGCTTTTAATGAGTCATGATTTTAGCAATTGAGTAGCATCAAGTTTATCACAAGCCCATGTGAACACATGATCAGGTAAACATGAATAATGAATAGCATAAACAGTAATCATTAGTGAGCATCTTCATCATCAGTATCATCAGTGTTCATCATCTATTCCCTAAGGGTTCCAAGGCCGCTCATGACCGTGAGCACGGCAGATATACCAGTTTTACACTCTACAGAGGCTGTACGCTTTCACCGTGAGTCATGATTTACCCTTTTGCCCGAGGTAGCTAATCTCTTGACCCACTTCAAAGAAAGGTCAGCAGGGTTCACCATGAAGCCTTTCAAAGGTTCATCTAACAAGTTAGGGCTACTAGGTTTCTGTACCCTGTGAATGTAGGGCTCCCCTTTTGATAGGCACAATGATGTGTAGCCTATACACTAACGGACAGAGGCCGCACTATATCCAACCCAAAACACACCCCTCTTGTGCCATAAAGGTAACCTCTAACAAGCTAGAAAAGGTCCTCATACTTAGCTAAAGCCAGAGCTATGTAGCCCTCACAGCTATACTATAAGTCCTGGATGATCACTTACAGATAAGTCCTTAGGGAGAGGAATCTAGAGCACCATAAAATAACCCAATGCTCTAGCCCCCTTGTTCCATGTTGCTAAAAAACATCTTTTAATGTTTATTGCATATACCATTAGTCAAGTTACAAGATCATGGTCTTTAATTGAGCACTAGCATCATACTACCCAATGCAATACCCCATAGGTATCAAGGTACAAGGTAACAAAGTACTAGGAAATCCTTAGTGACAGTTAAGGTAGACACATGCAACATGAATTAAATAATTGAAGGTGTATAGGACAACAAGGAAGATCCCATGCTATACTTGCCTTAAAACTTAGATCCTTCTTCTATTGATTCGTAGCCTCCAAAGAACTTCTTCTGGATCACCAACTTCTTTTATATCACCAACGCAAATCTCACCGATTAGACATGATCATAAAGCACCACACAAGCATCCATGCAATCATACATGAAGCAAATAATAGATCTAAATTAGAGTAGTACACCAATCAATGAAGAAGAATTTGAAATCAAATCTGCACGTTGCTACGATCACATAGACGCGAAGAGCACACTAATCGGAGCTACAGTGAAAAAGATACATCTATCGATAAATTTGCCTTATATGTGGCAAAGAAAACTACAGGCTTCATTTATTTTAACTATATAAATTCATATACATAAGATATTTTATAAATAATATAAATTGTATTAAGTCAAAGTTAGATTTGAATTATAAAACTAAAGTAAAACAAATCATATTTTATTTATAAAATCTAGTTGCATAACTATTATTCAAATTAAAGTTTAAGCCATGAAATTCCAAAAATAGTGACATGATAAACATTGTTACTAACATGTAGATCTCGTTGCAATGAATCTAGCGCAACTTGAACATGTCAAATCAGAGCTAAAACGTAGAAGATATGAATTTAACAAGATTTCCTTTAATAAAATAATAGATTAAATCTAACCTTGAATTTTAAAAGTTGAAAACATACTTAATAGTAGTATGAACATATAGATTATGAAATTACAAATCTAACACAATTTGAATGGGTCAAATCAGAGTGAAAACAGAGAAGTTATGGCCTAAAGAAGGTAGTGGCACTTTGGTAAATAGATGAAACTTAATTTTCAAATTAAAATAAATAAATTCTGAGTTTTAAATCTGGCCGAGGACCTCGGGCAGGATAAAGAAGAAAGACAGGGGCTATTTTTGGAAGAAACTAAGGACGACGGGTTCTATTTTGAAGAAACCAAGGGGCTCTTTAATAAAAATATAGCGAAAGGGTATCTTCTAATCTGGGCCATAGATTTCCAAATGGACGGCCAAGAGTGAAAGGGGGCGATGAGGTCATTGGCGCACTTCTTCTAGGTGGCGGCGCCATGGCTAGGAACAAGTGAGCTCGCTAGAGCTCTTGGAGAAGGGCCTATGGTCCACTATTGGATGAACCGTGGGCACCGAGAGATAGAGGGAACAGAGATCACGACTAGGTAGCTTACCGTGGTATGGAGCAACGGAGGGTGGCGTGGTGCATAGTGAAGCAAGCGGTGATAGCGACGATGCTAGGGTTTGCGTGGCATGACATCTCGGCGAGGTAGCTGTGGCCTAGATCAGGATGGGGAGAGGCAGCTCAGTATTTATGGATGGGAGAACACGTGGGAGGCAAGGCAATGCAAAGGAGGAGGCGGCATAGACACGGATCCACCGGTGGCATGGTGAAGTCCGGGCTGCATACGGCGAAGGTAGGAGAAAGGCCTGACCTACAGGGTCCATGAGTCAGAGAGATAGGGCGCAGGGTCGGTTGGTCAGCGAGATAGAGCAAGGGAGGGAGGAGGCACGGTGCGATGTCGCCTATGCGACGACTAGGCTATGGCCTGGCTAGGCCAATGCGGCTTTGCTGGGCCAGTGGAAATAGGCCGGCGCCACAGTGGGGAAGAGGGGAAAAGAGCGGATGGGCCACCGGGAGCGGGGGTAGGCTGACCTGGCCGCTGGGCTACACGGGAGAGAGGGAGCAGCTAGGTCGGGAGAGGGAGAACAGGTCGGCTGGGTTAGAAACCAAGAAGGAGAGGGGAAGTAAAAGAAATTCCATTTTAATTTCTTAAACCCAATTTTCAAATCCAAATTCAATCCAAATTTGAATCCTTTTTAAGTTTTGATCAAACCCAATCATCACAAAATAAATATGCAGCTGCATGTATGCATAAACATGTTGCTACTCCTTATGATGAATTTTGATATAATGAAAAATATTCCTTTTTCCTATATTTCATGTGCACAAAAATTCCAAATTAAAAATTTTTAGCTCTATTTCCAAAAGTGCAAATTTTAGGGTGTTATAGCCGCGTAGTTGTGCTGGCTGTGGCATCAACAACCATCCCCACGTCGTATTATAGATCACCTTGACGATCGGGTGGCGACACAACACACACCCCATGTTCTTAGCCACCAACTCATTGGTCTACTGCCAGCACCCGCTGCCACTGCCCGTGATTCTTCCTCGCCCTTGACCTGTCTCACATATCGCTTCATAATGTCATCATCGCAGCCACCACCATTGTACCTATAGAGCAATAGGGTAACTTGATAGGCCACTATTGGTATTTATTAATGGCAGAAGCAAAGCTATCCATTCTATTATCTATGTTCTCTAGAATTTTATCATTGGTAGCTATCTTTTGAGCTAATACCTCAATAAGTTTGGCTTGTCCAGCAATTAATTCTCTCAAGGGTGGTTGATTGAAATTATTACCTTGAGGGTTACCTTGGTAGTTTGACCTCTGTTGCTCATTCCGTCCTTGATTCTATTGAGGACGAAAGTAGTTATTGTTGATGAAGTTCACATCCTCATGAGTTTCAGGGTAGCTGTTCTCTGAATGCCCAGTGTTTCCACACTCTTCACATGTCATGCGGGAATCATGAATATGCATGATTTCTTGCTTCTCATTGGCTCGGTCTTCGAGCTTGTTCATTAGCAGGTCCATCTTGGTAGACATCATGTCTACCTCTTTGAGTTGATGCATACCTCCACCTCTCTTGTGGGTCTGAAGATGTTCTTCATTCCAACCTTGGGTGGAGGTCATCTTCTCCCCAAGAGCTGTTGTAGCTGAAATTATGAGTGACAGGAATGCACCTCTAGTAGCAGGATCCATAGTCTCATGGGTACCGTTGGTCAATCTATGGTAGAAAGTCTGCATGAGTAGCCAATTCTCCATCCCATGATGAGGACATTCCACAATGTAATCTTGAAAGCATTCCCATGCCTCAGGGATAGAATCATCATGTTGCTGTTGAAAGCTTGAGATTCTCCCACGTGGAGCATTAGTCTTGCCTGTGGGAAAGAACTTTGCTAGGAAGGCAGTGAAGTAGTGATCCCATGTAGTATTTCTATCTTTGTTAGCATAGAACCATTGCTTTGCCTTTCCCAAGAGTGAGAATGGGAAGAGGCAAAGTAGTATGGCATCTTGGGTCACTCCTTTGATGGTGAAAGTGCTACAGATCTCCAGGAAGCGTTGGAGATGTGCACTCGCATCTTCATGTGCCTTTCCACAAAAGTGGCTTGCTTGCACCATGTTGATGGGGGATGGCTTGAGCTCAAATCCATTGTCTCCAACATTAACTATTGGTCTAATTCGGATATTAGCTGTAGTTGGAGTAGAGAATTCATGGAGAGTCTTGTTAGCCATGGCTTCAAATTCTAGTGTTAAGCTTCACCTTATCTGGTTGTCTTCCAATTCTAAAGCTGGGACTTTCTTGAGTTTAGCTGTAGTCCTTCGGATTAATGCTCCTAGATCTTCAACGTAGTTTGTTGGAAGGTCAAAACCAATCAAACATTTCCCTACATAAGATACACAAGTTGACAAAACAAGGGTAAGCCTGTTTGAGCAGAGGTCAATGGTTATTTCAATCACATCAATAAGTATAAGTTTATCAATACTTCCTTTGCCTAGCTACCTTCCCTAGCAACGACACCAAACATGCTTGTTGGTATTTATTAACGTGTCACTTGTTTTAAGTAGTCACCCTATGTTGTTTACATTCCTTAGCATCTTTTACTAAGTTGTCATCCCTAGTGTTGGTGCCAGAAATGCTTGTTGGTACTACCTAGTGCCACTTCTAGAATCACACTAAGAAGTACTTTAATATTTTATGTGACTAGGAAGAACATATATATACATATATATAGAACTACTACCCTGTAGATGGCTACAAAATAACTTATTCTATAGCCACTTTGAGTTACGATAATTACTATATTAATTTATGAGATTATAGTAACTCCTTACTAAGTGGTTTACTATAACGTTATGGTAAATATCCCCATGTGTTATAGTAACCCAACTATCATAAATATGTATTGACATTATTGTAAATTAGTATATAAAATTATTGTAAATGGAGGGGGCTACAGAATAACTTATTTTGTAGCTAGCTACTGAATATACTCTCTCTCTCTCTATATATATATAAAAGGAATCTACAAGCGCACAAATAATTATACCATTGTAGCACTTTATCCGAGAGTATTCCAGGTATCGTTGTTTATATTTTACCACAGGGAAGGTTTGGCATGGACATGTATTGATAACTTATGCTATTGATGGAGAAGTAAACCATAACCAATATTGTACTCACAACAAGGGTAAGTCATAGGATAAATTATATATGTGATAAGTATGGATTAATGATAAATCACTCAGAGTACTCCTTTCTATGGCATTAGCATGATTACATATAATATTAGAGGAATAATTCCTAAGTCATTTTTAATTACAGGTTGAAGCATACATTGGTTAGTACAATTACACCTAGTAGTCATGGCTAAAGTCATCTTTATATCTACACATAAGGGATATTACTAAGAAAGATTAAGAACAGAGCTTGTCTTCCTTTGTAACTGCATCCTACTTGCAAACCTATATTCGGGAGTAAACTATAAAGGACTCAATGGGAGTGTCACATCCATGATCTACCACATGACCCAGAATATAGGGTGTACCAGCAGGTAAACAACGTATAAGCACCATGCTTCCACAATGTCGACCCCTCACCCTGTGTACTTTAGAGTGAGTGCTATACGAACTTATGCATAAACATAACAATAATCTAGCTATACTAAGTATATAATCAAAGTAGACAATGAACATTATAACAAAGAACATGAATTAGATGAATAATAATGTTGTCATAACAATTGTAGCAAGCATATAAAAGTGATGGAGATACAAAAGAAAGGGAGTACAAAGATTATACCAAACCATGCTCTTGACATGATTGGGAATCCAAGCGGAGCCTACTTGCCTCCCTCTAGACCTAGCCTAACTAGTTATGCCCTAGAATTGGTGGAGCTCTGAGGATGATTAGGGTTTCTATCTTCTCAAATGACTTATGCCTCTAGGGGTGGCAGGGGCTGATATATATAGGTCGGAGCATCCATCGTGAGCCCTTGGATCAAACCGACTTATAGGATGGCATAGCTGCAACCTAGGAGGCAGTGGAGAACCGACATTCTAAGGAGGGGCTGACATGTGGGCCTAGGGGGCTGAGCGGCCTATAGGTGGGGTAGCCACTCAGGCTCTGCCTCGATGTGGAGTCCTCTCAAGTCTTCTAGAGTCTTCTAGTGTCTGTTTCGCTACGGATAAGCACAATTAATTCTGACATGTAGGTCCACCATGACAGTTTTCTAGATAAACCATGCAAAAAATACAAATCCAACAAAACTCATAGAATTTGTTAGTTTAAACCCTAGACCTTTGTTGGTGATTATATTTGTGCCCTTATGCATATTATATTGACGGTTTATAATGGTTGTTAACTACCATCAACAACCACTAGATTGTGGCTGCCATCGGCGGCGTGGGTGAGATCATCGAGGCATGGTCGGGGGTTGTGTTTTTCCTCAAATACGATTTGTATCCTAGTGAGGAAGCAAGCCTCTAGGTTGCCGACTTGGGTCAAGATAGCAAGGAGGGCATAGTAGTCGATGAGGTCACCGTAGATGCGGCGCATGGATGAGCAGGTCATTTGGAGGCTGTAGAGGTCGTCCATAGGTCGATCCGAGGTCACAGTGAGGTCGCCAGCAATCTTAATTTGCACGTCGGTTAGGAGCACCATCAGCAACATGATTGCCCGGGTGGATGGAGCTATGGCATGTGGACAATGGCGAGACGGAGAGCTAGATAGGTAGAGCAGTGTGATCGACTTAATTACTTTGATTGAGGAGGAGGTGGGGGAGGCGACCAAGCAGGGTTGCAGTAGGAGTTCTTAAATGCCCTCTGTGAACTAGCGTGGGAACTCGCAATGACAACACACTTCAGGTTATTGGGTGGGCAGGCGACCGGGTGGACTAAATGTACATGATTTCCAAACCTAGGAGTCAAAATGTGAAATGGGCCGAGGCATGCCAACCAATCGCGAAGCCTGAGCGTCGCATCTAGTGGGAGAGCAACCACTCGTCTCTCCTCTTTAAAATGACTAGTATGCTATAGAGAGCACCACCGACTAAAGTATTCTCTCATACATACTCTACTTAATAGTCCATCACATCACCTCCTCTGATCCCTACTCATAGGCAGTGACTATAGCATAGAGAGAGCAATGGGGGCACTGGTCATCCGACAAGTATTCCACCGACTATGAAGACGAGGACGGTGAGGAGGTGAATCAATCGATGATGAGCCCCGAGCATGAGGAGTATCCATTGCCGGTGGAGCATCCTGCCAATGATGAGGAGGATGAGGCACCACCGATGGTAGAGGAGGAGGAGGAGGCACCAGCAGAGGAGGTGGACAACATCACCGAGACCATTCTGCTAGGGTTCACCCCTATGTCGCGCTTTAAGAAGCGTAGCTCAACCCTCCATCCCCAACATGATTATGGAGGACGAGGATTACTCCTCATCAGAGTAGGACGACGAGGTGGGATGGCAGCAACCGCCATTGTGCCTATAGAGCAATAGGGCGACCAGATAGGCCACTATTGTTTTTTATTAATGGTAGAAGCAAAGCTATCCATTCTATTATTTATGTTCTCTAGAATTTTATCATTGCTAGCTACCTTTTGAGATAATACCTCAATAAGTTTGGATTGTCCAGCAATTAATTCTCTCAAGGGTGGTTGATTGAAATTATTACCTTGAGGGTTAACTTGGTAGTTTGACCTCTATTGTTGATTTTGTCCTTGATTCTATTGAGGATGAAAGTAGTTATTGTTGATGAAGTTCACATCCTCATGAATTTTAGGGCAGCTATTCTCTGAATGCCTAGTGTTTCCACACTCTTCACATGTCATGTGGGAATCATGAATATGCATGATTTCTTACTTCTCATTGGCTCGGTCTTCGAGCTTGTTCATTAGCAGGTCCATCTTGGTGGACAACATGTCTACCTCTTTGAGTTGATGCATACCTCCACCTCTCTTGTGGGTCTGAAGATGTTCTTCATTCCAACCTTGGGTGGAGGTCATCTTCTCCACAAGAGCTGTTGCAGCTGAAATTATAAGTTATAGGAATGCACCTCTAGTAGCAGGATCCATAGTCTCATGGGTACTGTTGGTCAATCTATGGTAGAAAGTCAACATGAGTAGCCAATTCTCCATCCCATGATGAGGACATTCCACAATGTAATCTTGAAAGCATTCCCATGCCTCAGGGATAGAATCATCATGTTGCTGTTGAAAGCTTGAGATTCTCCCATGCGGAGCATTAGTCTTGCCTGTGGGAAAGAACTTTGCTAGGAAGGCAGTGGAGTAGTGATCCCATGTAGTATTTCTATCTTTGTTAGCATAGAACCATTGCTTTGCCTTTCCCAAGAGTGAGAATGGGAAGAGGCAAAGTAGTATGGCATATTGGGTACTCCTTTGATTGTGAAAGTGCTATAGATCTCTAGGAAGTGTTGGAGATGTGCACTCGCATCTTCATGTGCCTTTCCACAAAAGTGGCTTGCTTGCACCATGTTGATGGGGGATGGCTTGAGCTCAAATCCATTGTCTCCAACATTAACTGTTGGTCCGATTCAGATATTAGCTGTAGTTGGAGTAGAGAATTCATGGAGAGTCTAGTTAGCCATGGCTTCAAATTCTGGTGTTCAGCTTCACCTTATCTGGTTGTCTTCCGATTCTAAAGCTGGGACTTTCTTGAGTTTAGCTATAGTCCTTCTGGTTAATGCTCCTGGATCTTCAATGTAGTTTGTCGGAAGGTCAAAACCAATCATACATTTCCCTACATAAGATACACAGGTAGACAAAACAAGGGTAAGCCTATTTGAGCAGAGGTCAATGGTTATTTCAATCACATCAATAAGTATAAGTTTATCAATACTTCCTTTGCCTAGCTACCTTCCCTAGCAACGACACCAAACAAGCTTGTTGGTATTTATTAACGTGTCACTTGTTTTAAGTAGTCACCCTATGTTGTTTACATTCCTTAGCATCTTTTACTAAGTTGCCATCCCTAGTGTTGGTGCCAGAAATGCTTGTTGGTACTACCTAGTGCCACTTCTAGAATGACACTAAGAAGTACTTTAATATATCATGTGACTAGGAAGAACATATATATACATATATATATATATATACATATATATACATATATATACATATATATATATATACATATATATAAATGAAAGGAATATGCAAGCGCACAAATAATTATACCATTGTAGCACTTTACCCGAGAGTATTCCAGGTATCGTTATTTATATTTTACCACAGTGAAGGTTTGGCACGGACATGTATTGATAACTTATGCTATTGATGGAGAAGTAAACCATAACCAATATTCTACTCACAACAAGGGTAAGTCGTAGGATAAATTATGTATATGATAAGAATGGATTAATGATAAATCACTCAGAGTACTCCTTTCTATGGCATTAGCATGATTACGTAGAATATTAGAGGAATAATTCCTAAGTCATTTTTAATTACAGGTTGAAGCATACATTGATTAGTGCAATTACACCTAGTAGTTATGGCTAAAGTCATCTTTATATCTACACATAAGGGATATTACTAAGGAAGATTAAGAATAGAGCTTGTCTTCCTTTGTAACTGCATCCTACTTGCAAACCTATATTTGGGGAGTGAACTATAAAGGACTCAACAGGAGTGTCACATCCGTGATCTACCACATGACCCATAATATAGGGTGTACCAGCAGGTAAACAACATATAAGCACCATGCTTACACAATGTTGACCACTCACCCTGTGTACTTTAGAGTGAGTGCTATACGAACTTATGCATAAACATAACAATAATCTAGCTATACTAAGTATGTAATCAAAGTAGACAATGAACATTATAACAAAGAACATAAATGAGATAAATAATAATGTTGTCATAACAATTGTAGCAAGCATATAAAAGTGATGGAGATACAAAAGAGATGGAGTACAAAGATTATACCAAACCATGCTCTTGACGCGATTGGGAATCCAAGCGGAGCCTGCTTGCCTCCCTCTTGACCTAGCCTAACTAGCTATGCCCTAGAATTGGTGGAGCTCTGAGGATGATTAGGGTTTCTATCTTCTCAAATGACTTATGCCTCTAGGGGTGGCAGGGGCTGATATATATAGGTCGAAGCATCCATCATGAGCCCTTGGATCAAACTGACTTAAAGGACGGCGTAGCTGCAACCTAGGAGGCAGTGGAGAACCGACATTCAAAGGAGGGGCTGACATGTGGGCCTAGGGGGCTAGGCGGCCTATAGGTGGGGCAGCCACTCGGGCTCTGCCCCAGTGTGGAGTCTTCTCAAGTCTTCTAGAGTCTTCTAGTGTCTGTTTCGCTGTGGATAAGCGCAATTAATTCTGACATGTAGGTCCACCTTGATAGTTTTCTGGATAAACCCTGCAAAAAATACAAATTCAACAAAACTCATAGAATTTGTTAGTTTAAACCCTAGACCTTTGTTAGTGATTATATTTATGCCCTTATGCATATTATATTGACGGTTTATAATGGTTGTTAACTACCGTCAATAGCCACTAGATTGTGGCCGCCATCGGCGGCGTGGGCGAGATCATCGAGGCATGGCCGGGGGTTGTGTTTTTCCTTGAATACGATTTGTATCCTAGTGAGGAAGCAAGCCTCTGGGTTGCCAACTTGGGTCAAGATAGCAAGGAGGGCATAGTAGTCAATGAGGTCACCGTAGATGCGGCGCATGGATGAGCAGGTCATTTGTAGGTTGCAAAGGTCATCCATGGGTCGATCCGAGGTCACAGCGAGGTTGCTAGCAATCTCAATTTGCACGTTGGTTGGGAGCACCATCAGCAACATGATTGCCCAGGTGGATGGAGCTATGTCATGTGGACGATAGCGAGATAGAGAGCTAGAGAGGCAGAGCAGTGCGATCGACTTAATTACTTTGATTGAGGAGGAGGTGGGGGAGGCAGCTGAGCAGGGGTTGTAGTAGGAGTTCTTAAATGCAATCTATGAACTAGCATGGGAACTCACAATGATGACACGCTTTAGGTTACTAGGTGGGTAGGCGACCGGGTGGACTGAATGTACACTATTTCCAAACCCAGGAGTCAAAATGTGAAATGGGCCAGGGGATGCCAACCAATCGCAAAGCCTGAGCGTCGCGTCCTATGGGAGACCAACCGCTCGTCTCTCCTCTTTAAAATGACTAGTATGCTATAGAGAGCACCACCGACTAAGGTATGCTCTCATACATACTCTACTTAACAGTCCATCACATCACCTCCTCTGATCCCTACTCATAGGCGGTGACTACAGTGTAGAGAGAGCAATGGGGCACTGGTCATCCAACAAGTATTCCACCGACTATGAAGACGAGGATGGTGAGGAGGTGAATCAATCGATGATGAGCCTCAAGCATGAGGAGTATCCATTGCTGGTGGAGGATCCCACCGACGAGGAGGAGGATGAGGCACCACTTGTGGTAGAGGAGGAGGAGGAAGCACCAGCAGAGGAGGTGGACAACATCACCGAGACCATTCTGCTAGGGTTCACCCCTATGCCATGCTATAAGAAGCATAGCCCAACCCTCCATCCCCAACATGATTGTGGAGGATGAGGATTACTCCTCATCTGAGTAGGACGATAAGGTGGGATGGCGGCAACCGCCATTGTGCCTATAGAGCAATAGGGTGACTAGATAGGCCACTATTGGTTTTTATTAATGGTAGAAGCAAAGCTATCCATTCTATTATTTATGTTCTATAGAATTTTATCATTGGTAGCTACCTTTCGAGATAATACCTCAATAAGTTTGGATTGTCCAGCAATTAATTCTCTTAAGGGTGGTTGATTGAAATTATTACCTTGAGGGTTACCTTGGTAGTTTGATCTCTATTGTTGATTCGGTCCTTGATTCTATTGAGGATGAAAGTAGTTATTGTTCATGAAGTTCACATCCTCATGAATTTTAGGGCAGCTATTCTCTGAATGCCTAGTGTTTCCACACTCTTCACATGTCATGTGGGAATCATGAATATGCATGATTTCTTGCTTCTCATTGGCTCAATCTTCGAGCTTGTTCATTAGCAGGTCCATCTTGGTGGACAACATGTCTACCGCTTTAAGTTGATGCATACCTCCACCTCTCTTGTGGGTTTGAAGATGTTCTTCATTCCAACCTTGGGTGGAGGTCATCTTCTCCACAAGAGCTGTTGCAACTAAAATTATGAGTGACAAGAATGCACCCCTAGTAGTAGGATCCATAGTCTCACAGGTACTATTGGTCAATCTATGGTAGAAAGTCTGTATGAGTAGCCAATTCTCCATCCCATGATGAGGACATTCCGCAATGTAATCTTGAAAGCATTCCCATGCCTCAGGGATAGAATCATCATGTTGCTTTTGAAAGCTTCAGATTCTCCCACGCGGAGCATTAGTCTTGCCTGTGGGAAAGAACTTTGCTAGGAAGGCAGTGGAGTAGTGATCCCATGTAGTATTTCTATCTTTGTTAGCATAGAACCATTGCTTTGCCTTTCCTAAGAGTGAGAATGGGAAGAGGCAAAGTAGTATGGCATCTTGGGTCACTCCTTTGATGGTGAAATTGCTATAGATCTCCAGGAAGTGTTGGAGATGTGCACTCGCATCTTCATGTGCCTTTCCACAAAAGTGGCTTGCTTGCACCATGTTGATGGGGGATGGCTTGAGCTCAAATCCATTGTCTCCAACATTAACTATTGGTCTAATTCGGATATTAGCTGTATTGGAGTAGAGAATTCATGGAGAGTCTAGTTAGCCATGGCTTCAAATTCTGGTGTTAAGCTTCACCTTATCTGGTTGTCTTTCGATTCTAAAGCTGGGACTTTCTTGAGTTTAGCTGTAGTCCTTCCGATTAATGCTCTTGGATCTTCAACATAGTTTGCCAGAAGGTCAAAACCAATCATACATTTCCCTACATAAGATACACAAGTAGACAAAACAAGGGTAAGCCTATTTGAGCAGAGGTCAATGGTTATTTCAATCACATCAATAAGTATAAGTTTATCAATACTTCCTTTGCCTAGCTACCTTCCTTAGCAACGACACCAAACATGCTTGTTGGTATTTATTAATGTGTCACTTGTTTTAAGTAGTCACCCTATGTTGTTTACATTCCTTAGCATCTTTTACTAAGTTGTCATCCCTAGTGTTGGTGCCAGAAATGCTTTTTGGTACAACCTAGTGCCACCTCTAGTATGACACTAAGAAGTACTTTAATAGTTCATGTGACTAGGAAGAACATACATATATATATACATATACATATATATATATATATAAATGAAAGGAATCTGCAAGCGCACAAATAATTATATCATTGTAGCATATTACCCGAGAGTATTCCAGGTATCGTTATTTATATTTTACCATAGGGAAGGTTTGGCACAGAGATGTATTGATAACTGATGCTATTGATGGAGAAGTAAACCATAATCAATATTCTACTAACAACAAGGGTAAGCTGTAGGATAAATTATGTATATGATAAGTATGGATTAATGATAAATCACTTAGAGTACTCCTTTCTATGG
The DNA here is from genome assembly GCF_019320115.1 of Miscanthus floridulus. Classification (NCBI taxonomy): domain Eukaryota; kingdom Viridiplantae; phylum Streptophyta; class Magnoliopsida; order Poales; family Poaceae; genus Miscanthus; species Miscanthus floridulus. The sequence continues at coordinate 59,041,561 of NC_089584.1, forward strand.
CATTAGCATGATTACGTAGAATATTAGAGGAATACTTCCTAAGTCATTTTAATTACAGGTTGAAGCATACATTGATTAGTGCAATTACACCTAGTAGTCATGGCTAAAGTCATCTTTATATCTACACATAAGGGATATTACTAAGGAAGATTAAGAATAGAGCTTGTCTTCCTTTGTAACTGCATCCTACTTGCAAACCTATATTCAGGGAGTGAACTATAAAGGACTCAACGGGAGTGTCACATCCGCGATCTACCACTTGACCCAGAATATAGGGTGTATCAGCAGGTAAACAACGTATAAGCACCCTGCTTACACAATGTTGACCACTCACCCTGTGTACTTTAGAGTGAGTGCTATACGAGCTTATGCATAAACATAACAATAATCTAGCTATACTAAGTATATAATCAAAGTAGACAATGAATATTATAACAAAGAACATGAATGAGATGAATAATAATGTTGTCAAAACAATTGTAGCAAGCATATAAAAGTGATGGAGATACAAAAGAGAGGGAGTACAAAGATTATACCAAACCACGCTCTTGACATGATCGGGAATCCAAGCGGGGCCTGCTTGCCTCCCTCTAGACCTAGCCTAACTAGCTATTCCCTAGAATTGGTGGAGCTCTGAGGATGATTAGGGTTTTTATCTTCTCAAATGACTTATGCCTCTAGGGGTGGCAGGGGCTGATATATATAGGCCAGAGCGTCCATTGTGAGCCCTGCAAAAAATACAAATTCAACAAAACTCATAGAATTTGTTAGTTTAAACCCTAGACCTTTGTTGGTGATTATATTTATGCCCTTATGCATATTATATTGATGGTTTATATTGGTTGTTAACTACCATCAACAGCCACCAGATTGTGCCTGCCATCGGCGGCGCGGGCGAGATCATCGAGGCATGGCCGGGGGTTGTGTTTTTCCTTGAATATGATTTGTATCCTAGTGAGGAAGCAAGCCTTTGGGTTGTGTTTTTCCTTGAATACGATTTGTATCCTGGTGAGGAGGCACTAGCGAGGAGGTGGAGAACATCACCGAGACCATTCTACCAGGGTTCGCCCCTATGCCGCGCTATAAGAAGCGTAGCTCAACCCTCCATCCCCAACATGATCATGGAGGATGAGGATTCTCCTCATCAGAGTAGGACGATGAGGTGGGATGGCGACAACCGCCATTGTGCCTATAGAGCAATAGGGTGACCAGATAGGCCACTATTGATTTTTATTAATGGTAGAAGCAAAGCTATCCATTCTATTATTTATGTTATCTAGAATTTTATCATTGGTAGCTACCTTTCAAGATAATACCTCAATAAGTTTGGATTGTCCAGCAATTAATTCTCTCCTGGGTGGTTGATTGAAATTATTACCTTGAGGGTTACCTTGGTAGTTTGACCTCTGTTGCTAATTCCGTCCTTGATTCTATTGAGGACAAAAGTAGTTATTGTTGATGAAGTTCACATCGTCATGAATTTCAGGGTAGTTGTTCTCTGAATGCCTAGTGTTTCCACACTCTTCACATGTCATGTGGGAATCAAGGATATGCATGATTTCTTACTTCTCATTGGCTCGGTCTTCAAGCTTGTTCATTAGCAGGTCCATCTTGGTAGACAACATGTCTACCTCTTTGAGTTGATGCATACCTCCACCTCTCTTGCAGGTCTAAAGACGTTCTTCATTCCAACCTTGGGTGGAGGTCATCTTCTCCCCAAGAGCTGTTGCAGTTGAAATTATGAGTGACATGAATGCACCTCTAGTAGCAGCATCCATAGTCTCATGGGTACTGTTGGTCAATCTATGGTAGAAAGTCTACATCAATATAATGACAGTTTTAACTATTTTTGAGTGTTTTTATGTATTTTGGAATGTGCTTTATTTTGATGAGGGTGCACAGGTAATGACTTTCTTTAAACAGTGAACACCACTGCAAAGAAATGAACAAACCAACATAAACACTGAACAAACACTAAATAAACAAGCTCACTGGCAATTACAAATTGAGATAGATCATCATTATTGACATCCAGATACATACCACATGTAACTAAGTTCAAACCATTGCCTAACTCATCTTGTTGCCCTTCTGCTTCTGCACCCTTTTGCATGTCCAGCCTGTGGCAAAACAAGGGGTCAGGCTATCCTTTGGTTGTTGATTTTAGATGTCCAAGATAAAATAATTGGTCAGACACCTAATATATGGTCTGGCCTCATCTAATACAACATTTCCAGACTATGCTTTGGTGGCATAAAAGATTAGACACCTATTCCTAGGTCTTGGTTTGTAACGACCTAAGTCTGTTACACCCTAGGCTCTCACTTTTGGATGTCAGAGACACAAACCATCATATTCCATAGACATCCTTAGCAACCCAACCCAAAGAATGTTACGCCTTAGAAACCAACTACATAACGACACACAAGTTAACTGCCGATCAACCAAGTCAACCAAGCGACCATCAAAGGAGGACGCCAATCGAAGAATCTAGCTTAAGGCATTTTTATTCACCAAAGTACCGAGCAAAGCCATTGCAAGCCTCAACATGGACTCAAGGTCAGAGAGATCAGGTTCTTAAGTTTGGGTAGATGAAACCAGAGTCTATCAGACAGTCTGCCATGTTTTCTAGACCATCCATTGGCATTTCTAAGTGCAATCACCAAGTATAGAGATGTAATCCATTCTTGGTAACGGCATTAGAAATGCCTGTTGGTATTTCTTGGCACCATCACTAAGATTTGGATAAATCTTAGTAATGCCACAAAGGAACACCAACACGATAGTTCTTAACGATTACAGAAAATATCCGCAAGCGCACGGATCTATCGTTGTATATTTCACCCAAAAGTATTTAGGGTATCGTTATTTATATTTTCCCAAAGGAGGGCAAGGTATAAGAGTCTAGCATGGATATGAACAAGATCATACTTGTATTAGTGAATCAATAGTTCATGATAGGGGTAAAAGCAGTATTTCAAGGATAGTGGACACACATCTGGGCCAACCTCAAGGCTAAAAGAAAAACAAAGAATAAAAGAATGATCCTAAGTGGATCAGGCATGGTTAAAAATAGCCGTGCAAAGAACAATTAATGATCATACAAGTCATATGATTAGAGATTGAACTAAGTGTAAGATGGACTTGGAGATCTCTGAGCACTGGTCTGCCAGCAAGCGCGAGAGACTTTACGAACTCTTACACAATACCCAAACTTGGGGGATTACAAGGGACGAGTAGGGCTATCACCACCTACCGCCTACCCCTCAATCGGGGCACCATCATATCAGAAGGTTCTTGTGTACCCGAGCACCATGCCCATGTATAAAGAAACTACCCATATCCCCATGGGACTCCGACCCTACGGATCGACAACCATAGGACATGGGCAAACCCGAAGGAACTACAAACCGCCACCTCAACCTAGCTCTACTTCTACTCATACAAGTCATATGAATGGTTAAGCATAAAGTTGAACAAGTGAAGATCATAACATACAAACTATATGTCAAGATTATAATATGAAAACTATAGTCTAGTTCATATGCACTACTATATTGAAGATATGAGAACAAGGCTATGGAAGAACTCTTCATAGTATTCATACCAATGTTGCTCTTCTTCTAAGGAGCCAAGCTCTCCAAGGAAGCCCATGACTAGCTCCAAACTACTACTAAAAACTAAAAGATTACACGTTGAGAGGTGAGGTGTGTAGCTCCCAATGTTGGTGTGTGTGAGAGGTGAGCACTACCCCCTACTTATACATGCTTGAGGTCGGTTTGGCATAGATAAAATAGGAAACCACCAGAAACCTCCTATGAATGCTGCCATGCAACCATTGGAGCAACATGGGCCCGAGAGGCAGTGCTGAGGGTGCGGGCACACCCTGGCTAGCCCCACTGGCCACCGCCTTGCTCCGGTGGGCTGCTGGCTGGGCCTATGTTGCTCCCCCGGTGGTGCCCAACACAGTTTTGGCATGTAGGTGGGCTTTTCCATTTATTTTCCTTGTGCATTTCTGCTTTACGCCTTTCAAGTCGCGCCTTTTGCTTGGTTTTCCACTTGTATTCAAATGTAGTCATGCAAAACATGTCTCTTCTAATACAAGTGGAACTATGTTAATAGTAAAAACATATATGTTGAAAGTTTGTTTATTTCCCCCATTTTGGATACTAATTGGTGGTCAGAATTGATCATTAGTGACCGCCAACAAATCCCCCAAACTTAATCTTTGCTCGTCCTGAGCAAATAGCTAAGTACTTGGTTGTTGATCAGGAGTTGCTACTATGCCAAATATATTTCATAAGTGCCATGCCTATAACAAAGTATTCTTCCACAATTCAAATAAGTTAGTATTTTTATCCACCCTTTTACCTTGATCCCTGTGGGGCGTATAGCTTTTCCAAGTTCTTGGGTGATTGCAAGATAGAACGGTTATAACAAAATAACCAATCATTCATTCTTTGATCGACTATCTATCTAGAGGTTTTATGAGTTTTACAAAAATAAATGTAAGTTCCTCAAATGATTCTCTCGATTGCTCAATGTGTATGAAACCTCACCAAAGGCATTTGAAATTTTGCCTTCTTTTTCATATCCTACCACTGAAGGCTTTTGAGTGGAGTTTTGGGTAGGTATGAAATTGAGGCATACTTGCTTCATATCCTTCTTATTTTCTTTCTTCATGCTCTTTGGCATGCATTTTTTTCTCTCATGCCTTTTGGCATGGATATATTTTTTTCTTTTCTCTTTTCTTTTTTAAGCATAGCCCATACTATTCTTTGGCATATGAAAATTTTGAGAGAGACACATGATACATGAATCAAGTAATTATTTGGTGGATGGAAAAACATGTTTTTGCGTAACTCTCAGTGTAAGAGTCAGCATTTTATTTATGGGTGTATGTGTGTCTTGATCATGGGTGCATGACAAGAATCTCAATAAGGGTCACAATAATTTGATAAAACTCAATGCAATAACAAGTAGCATATGACTAAGGTTTTGCATATATATCATGTCGTATGGCCTAGGTGGGTATTCATAATCATTGAGGAATATTGAATTTTAGTATTTTTAAAATTAAAAACTCCAGATGTCAAGCCTCTCTGAGAACAAAGTCATAGTAAATTTTATTTGTACCATATCATAACTCGCAACACCTTAGAAAAGAAGCATGCATTTGCAACCCACAAGTTTTCAAGTATTTGGATGAGACATTTTTAGCTAACAAACTTAAATCTCAGAGAATACTAAGTTACAGCCTAGGCACAGAAAAATTATAGACAGAGCAACTTTTCATCATTTCAATCATAGAAGAAACTAAACATTCCTTAAAACACATATGAGAGTGGAATTCATATTTTTGGTATTTTTATCATATTTCATTTTTTGGTATTTTTAATTTTTTCAAATATTTTATATGCTAATAAACAGATAAATGCAGAAATTAAATGCAAAAAAATTAAAAATGCGAAAAGATACAAGGTACCTCTGCGGGGGTCCTCCCCAAGCTAGCTCGTGGCCTATGGTCTGGGATTGTATCCCATGGACTGCCAGTAGGCCACCTACATGTCGTGTTGTTGCTTCAGTAGCACGTTCATTTGCGCCATCTGTTGCTGCTGTTGAAGCTACCACTGGGTCATATTCTACATAGGAGTGTTAAGTGTATTTTGAATTTCACCTGTGCGGATCTTTAGTCCTCCAAGGCAGGTGTTGATGCCTTCTAGCTCACGATGATCCAAAGTAGACTATCATGGTTGGACGGGTGGTGGTAGTCCCTCAAAGTCAAAGGAGTGAGCATGTCTCCATGCTGCATCGTTAGCCTCGTGCCATCCCGATCCACCTGTCTCATGTGGTTGCGGGTTGTGCCTCTGGCCAGGCTAGTACCCGGGTGTGAAACTAGGTGTCTGCATGGCTAGGAACCACTTTGCATGGTATGCCTGGGGTACAAGTGGTGTCGGTGTTGGCGGTGGCTGATGAGAGCTGCCTGCTTCATAGCCCTACTCCTTGTTGCCCTACAAGAAATAGAACTCCTGCACACTTCCTCTTGTTTGATAAGAGTGAAGTTGAGTGTCGGGGATTTATACAAAGAGAGTTCTGGGTTAGTGAGCGAAATCTCATTTGTATACCCCATAAAGAAAAACACAAGGTTCCCTGTATCATCATTTTTCAAATGGTGCCCTTACATCAAGTAGTGCTCATCAATATTGATGCGTGGCGTAGAGATGTATGTCACATCTTGTCCATCCAATGCACCAATACTAGAGGCAATACGAGTTACAAGGGACGTACAAGAAATAGCTGTGGAAGCCTTGAATGTTTCTAACCAATGTTTAAACATTTCTTTCACAGGAGAATTTTTAGTCTTTTTAAGCATGGCATAGAGAATTTGCAATTCAGCATGATAAACAAATCTTATATCTTATCTAGCAAACAAAGTTATTGCAATCTAACTATGTATGAACCTCAAAGTAGGATGATGGATATTCATATTTCGAGGTTGAAACTTGCCAACTACATTTTGACTTGAAATCATTCTCCAAAATTCATGGCGATTGAAACCTCAAAGAGCATGATCCAAATCAATTGAGAATTTTGTACTAAAGCCTAAGTGAGAGCTGATATTTCTCCATGTAAGATAGTATTCTTTCTGAAAAGATGGAAAATAGTCCCACCCTCAACTTCTTGCAAAGAGCATAAAAATTGGATCATTAGGAGGCGAGAACCTTGCTCGTCAACGGGAGCAACGTTCTCCCATCTGACGACTTTCCAAATGATGACGAACTCGGAGTCCATACCTATCTGTGCAAGGAGGTCAGGGTGGTATGCCAGTGTGTGGACGAACTCGTGGTTCTTGATGAGGTTGTATGCCTGCATCTCCCATTCTTCCTCCAAATCAAGGTGGGGATCATCATCGCCGTCCTCCATCGGTTGCTCTTGCTCTTGTTCTTCTTCTTCTGTTGGCATCGTTTTTCATCTTCATGCATCGAGCTCTCTTCATGTTCAGTGTAGCGTGTGCTTGAGCTTCTATGGGAGCGACTTGAGCTCCCTCCTATGGCCTTCTTAAACACACTGGAAAGCTCCCTACTGAACTTGCCCATGGTGAAAAGACAACAACACAAACTCGGAAATAGGGTTATGTTAGTGAAAATAAATTAAACAACCCATGAGCTTGGCTTAGTGGTGATGTGTGTAGGATTTTTCTACAGAGTTTCCTTGCACTTGAGCTTTGTGGAAAATAATTTTGCAAGTGGTAGAGCAAAGAGAGTGAGAGGGAGTGAAGAAAATAAGAGTGTGATGGTGAGGAGAGCCTCAACCCAAGCTCTCGGTATTTATAGAAGGGAGCACCAGTTGAGAGGGGGAGGGGGCAATGGCTAGGAGCCGTTGGAGCAGCAGCAGCACTAGAGGCGCTAGGCAGGGTATGGCCACACCCTGGTGCACTTGCACCAGAGGTGGGCCCGCTGCTGCCCCCTTTGGCCGGTTGCTCCCAATGGCTATGTGGATGATGTAGCCGTTGGTGCTTCCCTCAGTTTCAAAATTTTGCTCCCGAAATTGATTTTTCACAAAACTTTTATTATAATTTGATTTTTCATAAATATTTAAAAAATGAGAAATAATAAAAGAAAAATCTATACTATCAGAAAATGATTTTTGTTTTATTTTTCTAAAAAAATTATTTTGAAGTAAAATTTTGAATTTTAAAAATTTGAAAATTTAAAATTGTAAAAGGTAACTACCGATTTACCTTCGGCAAGGGCTCAACATTTATAGTCCATCGGCAAGACTTCTCCTCTATTGCTCTGTAGCTGCATGAATAACTCGGGAGAATTCTCGGATTGCCCTAGGATTTTCCCCGAATGATTGACAGGAATAGCAACAACTATTTGAGCAATTTGAGTTTCTATCATTTTATTAAAACTTAATTTGTTCTTAATAGAGGAGGATAAATTTTCAAGTTTTGAATTTATATTTTCAAACATTTTATCATTATACATAAGCTTTTTAGTGATATTTTCATTAATTTTAGCTTGACCTAAAACTAGGTCCTTCAAGGAGGGTTGATTCGAATTGAAATTTGAGTTAAAGTTCGAATTAACTCCTTGTGGGTGGGACTAGTTGTTCCACCCATTATTGTTACCTTGTCAGAACCCTTTGTTAATGTAGGCTATGTCTTCATGGGTCTCAGGGCAGTCGTTCCCCGAGTGTTCGACTTCACCACAGACTTCGCAAGTCATTTGTGAATCCATGGCCTTGATGGTGCCTTTCATGGCCTCCTTGTCGGTGGCACGTTCGTCAGGTCTCTTTAACAACAAATCCAATTTTGCAGCAAGCATATTCGCCTCCTTCATGGTATGCATGCCTTTTTGTTGTTTTGTTCCTCCCCCTAGCTCTGACTGGCCACCATCTTTTCAAAGAGAGTCATGGCTCCATCAGTGGTTAGGGAAAGGAACGCTCTTCCAGCAGCGGCATCTATGTGCCCCTTTAACATGGGCGTAAGCCCCTCATACAAGTTCTAGACCATGAGCCAGTTCTCCATTTCATGGTGTGGGCAGGCTTGGATATAATCCTACAGCCTCTCCCATGCCTCAGGGATAGATTTCATTGAAGTCTGCTAGAAGTTTGAAATTTTTCCCCTCAGGGAATTAGTTTTGCCCATGGGGAAAAATTTTGCGAGGACACTGTGTAACATTTGTCCCACGTACTGACAACTTCCTTCTCCTTATAGAACCACAGTTTTGCCTTCCCCACTTGGGAGAAGGGAAACAAACGAAGCCTCATGCTAGTTGGTGCAACGTCTTTGATGATGATGGTATCGCAAGCTTAAGGAAGTGTTGCAAGTGTGCACTTGCGTCCGCATTTGGCAAACCACATAATTGATTCACCTACACCATCATGATCAGGCTAGTGCATAGCTCAAAGTTTCTAGCTCCCGTATTGATAGTGGGCCCAATGGGTACGTTGGCAATAGTTGGGGTGGAGTAGTCACAGAGTGTCTTGGCCATAACTGTAGTAGCGGATGGTGTGGGGGTGACTAGCTCAACTGCCGATAGAGTAGCAGAGGAAGAAGCGGTATGAGACCTATTCTTCCTTAGGAACGCCTCCGGATTATTAGTGTAGTTTTTTGGCAAGTTGTAACCAGTCATACACTATCCTATTTTCATCCACAACAGAAAGAAAACAAGCAGAATTAGCCTATACAAACTATGGCTACCATTACATGCATGTGATCATGATCATGTCCTACTAGATTCTTTAAACCTATGCCCTCCATGGCAACGGCGCTAGAAATGCTTGTTGGCGTTTCTTACCGCAATCACCAAGTATGGAGATGGAATTCATTCTTGGTAATGGCACTAGAAATGCCTATTGGTATGTTTTGGCACCATCACTATAATTTGGATAAATCTTAGTAACACCACCAAGGAACACCAACACGATAGTTCTTAATGATTACAGAAAATATCCGCAAGCGCACAGATCTATCGTTGTAGCATTTCACCCAGAAGTATTCAGGGTATTGTTATTTATATTTTCCCAAAGGAGGGCAAGGTATAAGAGTCTAGCATGGATATGAACAAGATTTCATACTTGCTGTTGATAGAATATCATCGATAGTCCACCGAGGGGCATCCTACGATGGTAGATTTGTTGGTGGGGATGCACGTAATCAGGAACCAGATGGTGACACAAGGTGCAGAGATAGCGATTTAGACAGGTTCGGGCCATTTGATCGACATAATACCCTATGTCCTGTGTCTTTGGTGTATTGTATTGAATACATGATGTCAAGTAGAGGACCCCTGCCTCTCCTTATATACTCTAGAGGGGTAGGGTTACAAGTAAAGTAGCCTATTTGGTACTATACAATGTCTTGCGGTGCACGCCGAGTAGTGCCGTGCACACCTTGATCTTGTGGGCTGGGCCACCTCCGATGGTGCAGCCCATGTCTTGGGGGCCATACCCCCATAGCTAGTCCCTGAGCCTGACAGTAGGTGATGTAGTCACGTGGTGCTAGGGTCATAAAGTAGAAAACCGGCCAAGCAGGCAGCTAGTCCTCGGGCATAGCCTCGAGATGAGAACAAGCACATTCACTACAAGGTGAAGTGTGCCCATTTAGTCCCTAAGCCTATTGGAAGATGAAGAATGATTCTTGTAGCAGGGTCAAAGAAGTCTGAAAGCTTGCCAACGTCGTCTAACATGCACGTATCAAGACCCCAGACGTGCTACCCAAGATCAGCACCCTAATCCGAACAGCATGGAGCAGCTTGATAGCACACCGATGAGACATAGCAAGATCCAAGCACCGAGGAGTCCCTGGCGTAGCCGGCGATGTCTGAGCACCGAGGAGCGAGGAGTCCCTGGCGTCGCTGGCGATGACCGAGCACCGAGGAGCAAGGAGTCCCCGGTGTAGGCGGTGATGTCCGAGCATCGAGGAGCGAGGAGTCCTTGGCATAGGCGGTGATGTCCGAGCACCGAGGAGCGAGGAGTCCCCAATGTCGCTGGCAATGACCGAGCATCGAGGGGTGAGGAGTCTCCGGCGTAGGTGGCGATGACCAAGCACCGAGGAGCGAGGAGTCCCCGGCGTCGTTGGCGATGACCGAGCACTAAGGAGCGAGGAGTCCTCGGTGTAGGCGGCAATGCCTGAACACCAAGTGATGACCGAGCACCGAGGAGTGAGGAGTCCCTGACATCACTGGCGATGTCCGAGCACCGAGGAGCGAGAAGTCCCCGACATCGCTGGTGATGACCGAGTACCAAGGAGTCCTCGATGTAGGTAGCGATGTCTGAACACCGAGCGATGACCGAGCATCGAGGAGCGAGAAGTCCTCGGCATCGCTGGTGATGTCCGAGCACCGAGGAGCGAGAAGTCCCCGACGTCCCTGGTGATGACCAAGCACCGAGGAGTCCCTAGCGTAGGCGGCGATGGCCAAGCACTGAGGAGCGAGGAGCGAGGAGTCGCTGGCGACGACCGAGCACCAAGGAGCGAGGAGTCCTCGACGTCGCTGGCGATGACCGTGCACCGAGGAGCAAGGAGTCCCCGACATCGCTGGCGTTGACCGAGCACCGAGGAGCTAGGAGTCCCCAATGTCACTAGTGATGACCGAGCACTGAGGAGCGAGGAGTCCCTGACGTCGCTGGCGATGACCGAGCACCGAGGAGCGAGGAGTCCCCGGTGATGACCGAGCACCGAGGAGCGAGGAGCGAGGAGTCCCCGGCGTAGGTGGCGATGACCGAGCACCAAGGAGCGAGGAGTCCCCAACGTCGTTGGCGATGTCCGAGCACCGAGGAGCGAGGAGTCCCCGGCGATGACCGACCACCGAGGGGTGAGGAGTCCCCGGCATCACTAGTGATGATCGACCACCGTGGAGCAAGAAGTCCTCGACATCACTGGCGATGTCCAAGCACCGAGGAGCGAGAAGTCCTCGGTGTCGCTAGCGATGACCAAGCACTGAGGAGCGAGGAGTCCCTAGCGTCGCTGGCGATGTCCGAGCACCAAGGAGCGAGGAGCCCCCGACGTCGCTGGCGATGACCGAGCATCGAGGAGTGAGAAGTCCTCGGTGTCACTAGCAATGTCCGAGGACCAAGGAACGAGGAGTCCCCGGCATCGTTAGCGATGACTGAGCATCGAGGAGCGAGGAGTCCCCAGCGTCGCTGGCGATGACCGAGCACCGAGGAGCGAGGAGTCCCTAGTGTCGCTGGCGATGACTGAGCGGCGAGGAGCGAGGAGTCCCCAGCATCACTGGCGATGTCTGAGCACCAAGGAGCGAGGAGTCCCTGGTGTTGCTGGCGATGACCGAGCATCGAGGAGCGAGGAGTTCCCAGCGTCGCTAGCGATGTCCGAGCACCGAGGAGCGAGGAGTCCCCGACGTAGGTGGTGAGGTCCAAGCACCGAGGAGTCCTCGGCATAGGTGGCGATGTCTGAGCATCGAGGAGTCCTTGGCATAGGCAACGAGGTCCAAGCACCGAGGAGTGCCCGGTGTAGGCGGCGAGGTCTGAGCACCGACGTAGCTGATGATGTCCGTGTGGTGAAGTGTGCCCACTTAGTCCTCGGGTATGAAGAATCCAAGGGCCGAGGAGTAACCAGCGTCGCTGGCGATGAAGCATGAGCGACGAACAGTCTGGTCGACTAGTCGATGGCGAAGTGAACATTCAGTAGAAACGACTGGCGAACAGTCTGATCAACTAGTCGGCAACGAAGTTCATGAACCAAGCTGTCCGACTAGTTGATCAGTGGAGAAGTCCGAGCACCAGGTGGTCCGATCACCTGGACGATGATCCTGCAATACAAACATGTAGAATGGGTAGTACATGATGTACAAATAAATAAACTCCAGAGAAAAAATCAGCAATGGTGATGAAACGACATTTGCAGTTTGGCGATCAGTTGGCGTGAAAATATATTTATATTTAATATACATCACCCGAACAGTTAGTGTGTAGCTGAGTCTCTTGCCCTAGCTAGCCCATAGCCCATAACGTCGAGCGCAGAGCCCATGCACGTGTAGGAGGAACATGCGTGACCAAGGAGCCGCTGCCGACCACCCATAACGCAGAGCGTGGAGCTCATAGCACGTGTAGGGAGGAGCCGGAGATAGGGCCGACTCTGGAGGCATTCGAGCATCAATAGGACTGTTCAGGGGTTTAGAAAATTGTTTGGAGAGCAAACATGGAGAAAACAGTTCGAAGAAACATCATGGCGATATACGAAGATTGGATAATATTTAGGAAAATATTAAAGCATGACTTAGCATTGGACGGAGCATCTGGTCGGCGACATATGGTGTTATCTAGTCGGTGTTGACGGTGAACACCTAGTGGGCGATGAGTTGTTGGTGAAGGCAACCTCAGAGGTGGTTCCGAGATCGGATCTGCTACTACAGGGGCTGGTGTAGCAGCAAAGAATCATCGTCGTCGACTGGCATGGATCTCCACGAGATTGATGACGAGAACATGATGTTGATTTGAGGTCCATCCGACTTGCCATGGATTGAGCGCACACCCCTACCTGGTGCGCCAACTATCGATAGAATATCGTTGGCAGTCCACTGAGGGGCATCCCGCGATGGTAGATTTGTCAGTGGGGATGCGTGTAATCAGGAACCGGATGGTGACACAAGGCGTAGAGACAACGATTTAGACAGGTTCGGGCCATCTGATCAACGTAATACCCTATGTCCTGTGTCTTTGGTGTATTGTATTGAATACATGATGTCGAGTAGAGGGCCCCTGCCTCTCCTTATATACTCTAGAGGGGTAGGGTTACAAGTAAAGTAGCCTATTTGGTACTATACAATGTCTTGCGGTGCACACCGGGCAGCACCGTGCATGCCTTGATCTTGTGGGCTGGGCCACCTCCGATGGTGCGGCCCATGTCTTTGGGGCCATACCCCCACACCTGCATTAGTGAACCAATAGTTCATGACAGGGGTAAAAATGGTATTTCAAGGATAGTGGACACACATCTAGGCCAACCTCAAGGATAAAAGGAAAACAAAGAATAAAAGAATGATCCTAAGTGGAGTAGTCATGGTCAAAAATAGTCATGCAAAGAATAATTAATGATCATACAAGTTATATCATTAGAGATAGAACTAAGAGTAAGATGGACGGCGAGATCTCCGAGCACTGGTCTGTCAGCAAGTGCGAGAGACTTTACAAACTCCTACACAAATACTCGAACTGGGGGGATTACAAGGGATGGATAGGGTTGTCACCACCTACCTCCTATCCCTCAATCGGGGGCACCGTCATATCCGAAGGTTCTCGTGTACCCGAGCACCCTGCCCGTGTATAAAGAAACTACCCATATCCCCCTGGGACTCTGACCCTACGTATCGACAAGCATAGGACATGGGCAAACCGAAAGGAATGATGAACTGCCACCTCAACCTAGCTCTACTTCTACTCATACAATTCACATGAATGGTTAAGTATAAAGTTGAACATGTTAAGATCATAACATACAAACTATATGCCAAGATTATAACATTAAAACTATAGTCTAGTTCATATGCACTACTACATTGAAGATATGAGAACAAGGCTATGGAAGAACTCTTCTTAGTATTCATACCAAAGTTTCTCTTCTTCCAAGGAGCCAAGCTCTCCAAGGTAGCTCTTGCCATGCTCCAAACTACTACTAAAAACTAAAAGATTACAAGTAGAGAGCTGAGGTGTGTAGCTCCAGATGTTGGTGTGTGTGAGAGGTGAGCACTACCCCCTACTTATACATGCTTGAGGTTAGTTTGGCATAGATAAAATAGGAAACCACCAGAAACCACCTATGCATGCCACCATGCAACCGCTGAAGCAACGTGGGCTTGAGAGGCAGTCCTAGAGGTGCGGGCGCACCCAGGGTGCGGGCACACCCTGGCTAGCTCCGCTAGCCAACGCCTTGCTCCGGTGGGCTGATCGCTAGGCCTGGGTTGTTCCCCTAGTGGTGCTTGGCCTGGTTTTGGCATGTAGGTGGGCTTTTCCATTTATTTTCTTTGTGCATTTCTGCTTTACGCCTTTTGAGTCATGCCTTTTGCTTTATTTTCAACTTGTATTCAAATGTAGTCCTACAAAACATGTTTCTTCCAATACAAGTGGAACTATGTTAATAGTAAAAGCATATGTGTTGAAAGTTTGTTTATTTCTCCTGTTTTGGATATTAATTGGCGGTCAGAATTGATCATTAGTGACCACCACACCATCCGATAATAGTGCAGAGACTACAGATTGGGTAGGAGATGAGCTGTTATCTATTAAGGAGCATGGCGCACAGGTCAGCATGAGTTGGAGATATTTCCCAACACCTGAACCTCAGAACCACTCACTCTCCTCTCATTTCCCTCACACACACTCTCTCTCTAGAAGGAAGAACAAGAGAAGGAAAGGATGCACTAGAGTGAGAAAGTGAAGAAGAAGGAGGAGAAGAGAACTGAGATTGCAAAGGGTAGCAAAATCAAGCACTTGAGCTTCCACAATCTCTCATCTCATGGTTAGCTTAAGAATTCCTTCTTCTCATTATCTACAGATCAATCCTCAAACCCTAACTCAAGTATTCTCTCTTGCATTAATGGATCATGAGGATCTCTTGATGGGAAGCAATCCAAGTAAGAAATCTCTCTCTAGCTTGGAAGCAAGAATGGGAAGTGTGGATCTTCAACCTTGATGATAAGGAACTCATCAAGTGCCTAAGCTAAGGTGTCATGCACAATGTCTCTTTATCTTTAGGATTTGCTCTCAATTTACTAAGTCATTAAGTTGCACTAGTTAACCCAAGCCAAACCATAAGGATCCCAAGCCTAGTTACCCACCTAAGCTACAGTAGGGATGTCATGCACATGCATGAAGTCCTCAACCTAAGATCTAGGCATGAACCCCAAGACTTTCACCAAGAACCCAAGAGCATAGGTTCTGTTGCCCAACTGATAGAGTGCCCATCAATAGGACGGAGTGTCCTCCATTCCCAAACTTTAGTCACCAATAGCTTAAGTTCCTTCTGAGCGACACAGCAGAGCGTTCACCACTCACAGTGGAATGTCCACTGAATTATAGAGGTACACAACTAGGGAACCTGAGAGCACTCATCCCGTACTAGAGCCTCCATCACTGTTGGTGGTCCTTAACTCACACTTTTAATCGCCAACTATCACAGAAAATAAACCAATAGAGACACCAAACTTAGAATTAGGGCTTATAACTAATCAATTCCACAAGTTTTGGTGTTTGATCTTTTCTAGGAGGACATGTTGGAATTACTCAAGAAGGATACTTAAAAGTATATAGAAAATACAACAATATGAATACCCGACAACAGCTAAGGGGAAGGAGGTCCACTATTGATGGTAGTTAACAACCACTATAAACCATCAACATAACTTGAATAAATGCATAAAAAGGATCACCAACAAAGACTTAGGGGTTTAAACTGACAATTTTCATAGGTTTTGGTGAATCTATGTTTTCAACAGGGTTATTCTAGAAAACCGGCAAGGGGGATCAAAACGTCAAATAAAATCGCACTTATCCGCGATGAAAACAACTCTAGAAGGTTCCAGAGGTCACCAGAAGGCATCCTCCTGAGGTAGACCCTGAGGGGATGATAGGTGGGGCTGGCCGGCCCCACCTACAGGGTGCCCGGCCCCCTAAGGCCCACATGTCAGCCCCCATCGCTATGTCGGTTCTCCACCTCCTAGATTGCATCTACGCTGTTTTTTTCAAGTTGGTTTGATCTGAGGGCTCAGGATTCATGTTCTAGCCTATATAACCAGCCCCTGCCCCCCTCCAGAGCATGCTACCACAAGTCAAGATTAGACTAGATATTAGGGTTTCTAGAGAGAAGAGAATAGAGCTCCAATTCTTCAAAGTTCTAGTATAGGCTAGCCAGCAAGGTTCAAGTAGAGTGTGGGCTATTGCCCAGGATTCCGGATCCACTGTCTAGAGACTAGTATAGCCATTGTATCTCTTTGTTTATGACTTTGTGCTACTTCAATATTATGTTGCTATTTATTATGTTCCAAGTTTACTCTAGTTATATACTTGATATAGTTGTGATTGATGATGAGTTTATGCATATGTTCGCAAAGCGCTTAGCCCAAGACACGCGTGGGTTAAGTGGTCGACATTATGTAAGCATGGTGCTTAGATATTGTTTACCTGTGGATGCATTCTGCACTCTAGGTCATGTGGTAGATCGCGGATATGACACTCCTGTTGAGTCCTTTGTAGTCTACTCCCTGTTTGTAGAGCAAGTAGAACATGGTTGCGAAGGGAGACACGCTCTATTCTTGATCTTCCTTAGTAATGTTCCTTATGCATAGATCCAAAGTTAATTATGTTATAGATGAGAGTGTATATACTTGGGTATATAAAAGACTTAGTAAATAAGGATTGACTTAGGAATCTTTTGCTCTTACCGAATCTCCTGCCTAGCCATACTACATTTTATGAGTCTCTATTTCTATTTGTGGAATTATTATCAATGCTTCACACTTATCATTTATTTATCATTTGACTTACCCCTGCCATAGCATGAGAGTGGTTTTATCATAAGTATACATATTTGTCAATATCTCTATGCCAACAATCCCATAGCTCCTCTCTGTGGATAAAATATAAATAATGATACTCTGTATACTCCCATGTGAAATGCTACAATGGTATATTATCTATGCACTTGCGGATACTTTACTTTAACATATATAATTTTCTCTGAATTTACAAGTGTCATTAATAATTACTAACCACACATTTCTAGCATCATGCTAGGGATGACAACTTAGTAAAGACTGATGCTAAGAAATGTCAATAAGCATTTATGGTGCCGTAGTTGGGGAGGGCACATGGCTATGGAGAATTGATCAAATAAATACTTATTGATAATATCATAACAACTCTACTTTAGCAGGCTTGCCCTTGTTGTCATTATTCATATCTTATATAGGGTATTACAGAATTGGTTGTGATTCACTAACAACTTCCAATCAGAATCAACCATATCAAAAAGGAAGCTTAATGGAGACAGGGATTCCGATCTTCTATCAGGTGATGGTAACTATCGTTGTGGCAGAGAATAACACACCGATCTAGCTTTAGATCGAAAGATTGAACCCTGCAATCTTAGCACCATAGCTCCTCTTCAGATCCAGCTTCAGACTGGTCCTTGAGGCCGAGGTAGACTTGAATTCATGTTGGACTAGGCCTTTGGCTTGTGTTGGATGTCCTTGCTGGTCATCATCACCTCCACCACTTCCTCTAAGTCCTTCATGACCCTCTCCAATGTTCCTAAGCAAGATAACATCATTAGGTAGTAGTCTATTCTCAAAAGTATGAAAAGGATCACTTAAGAACGAGCTCACCTCTAAATTGAGTTGACGCATTCGAGCTTGGGTCATTGGACCTTGCATAATGGTTGGAGGATCAGTAGGTGCATCTAAAAGAGTGATGTCCCCATCATCCTCCCCCTCTTGAATTGGAGTTGTCCTCGACTCAAGCTCATCTTCTTCTCCCAAATAAGGTTTTCAAATCTACAATGTTAAATGTGGGACTAACCCCAAACTCGGGTGGCAACTCATGTTTGTATGCATTATCATTTATTTTCTCAATAATCTTATAAGGACCAGCTACTCTTGGCATTAATTTAGACTTACACAGCTCAGGAAATCTATCTTTCTCAAATGTAACCAAACCAAATCACCTGGTTCAAGTTTAATCTCTTTTCTACCTTTACTACCAGCAATTCTATACTTTTCATTCATTCTTTCAATATTTGCTTTAGTTGTTTCGTGCAACTTATGAATAAAATCAGCACGCTCTCTAGCATCACTATGTATTCTCTTAGTGGTAGGTAAAGGCAAAAGATCAATAGGAGCATGGGGGTTAAAACCATACACTACCTGAAAAGGACTTACCTTGGTGGTGGAATGTTCCGCCCTGTTATATGCAAACTCCATATGCGGCAAACACTCTTCCCACATCTTCAAATTACGCTTCAAAATGGCTCTCAACATGGTGGACAATGTTTGATTCACAACCTCAGTTTGCCCATCAGTTTGGGGATGATATGTTGCAGAAAACAGTAGCTTGGTCCCCAATTTATTCCACAACGTGCGCTAAAAATGACTCAAGAATTTTGCATCATGATATGAAACAATAGTAGAAGATATACCATGCAAGTGAATGATTTCTTGAAAGAAAAGGTCAGCAATATGAACAGCATCGTCGCTCTTATGACAAGGAATAAAATGTGCCATCTTAGAAAAACGATCAACCACCACAAAAATACTATCCCTCCCCCTCTTAGTCCTTGGCAATCCTAACACAAAATCCATAGATATATCTACACAAGGAGTAGAAGGAATAGGAAGAGGCATATACAAACCATGTGGGTTCAACCACGACTTAGCTTTTTTACATGTGGCACACCGAGCCACGTACCGCTCTACATCTCGCCTCATCCTTGGCCAAAAGAAGTGTGTGGACAGCACCTCCTTTGTCTTTTTGGCACCAAAATGTCCCATCAATCTACCTCCATGTGCCTCCTACAACAACAAAAGACGAACAGAACTAACTGGAATGCATAGGCGGTTAGCTCTAAACAAAAACCCATCGCTGATCATAAACTTATTCCATGTGCGTCCCTCTCTACAATTAAGCAACACATCCTTAAAATCAGGATCAAGCGCATATTGTTCTTTAATGGATTGAAGACCAAAAATCTGGCAATCAAGTTGGGATAGCAATGTATATCTTCTAGACAAAGCATCAGCAATCACATTATCCTTCCCTTTCTTGTGTTTGATAATATAAGGAAAAGGTTTAATAAATTCTACCCATTTAGCATGCCTACGATTCAGATTATTTTGAGAGTGAAGATACTTAAGCGATTCATGATCAGAATGAATAACAAATTCTTTAGGCCACAAATAATGACACCACGTCTCTTGCATCAAAACACCACCAATACCAACTCCACTAGCATCACATTCTTGCTCAAAAGTCTTACCAAAATTTAGAAGTTGCAGCAATGGTGCATGTGTAAACTTGTCCTTCAAAGTGTCAAAGGACTCCTCTTGTGCCTCTCCCTAATGAAACACCACTCCTTTCTTTGTCAACTCATGCAATGGGGCAGCAATGGTGCTGAAATCTTTGATGAAGCGGCGGTAGAATCCTACAAGACCAAGAAAACTCCTCACCTATGTGATGGTTTGGGGAACCAGCTAGCTCTTTATGGCTTCAATTTTCATCTCATCCACCTCAATTCCCTATGGAGTTACAACATAGCCAAGAAAAGAAACTCGATCCGTGCAAAAAATGCACTTCTCAAGGTTACCAAATAGACGTGCATCACGTGAAGCGTTAAAAACAGCACGTAAGTGACCCATATGTTCATCAAAAGACCTGCTATAAATCAATATATCATCAAAGTAAACTACCACAAAATGTCCAATAAAAGCTCTTAAAACCTCATTCATTAAGCGCATGAAAGTGCTAGGTGCATTTGTCAAACCAAAAGGCATTACTAACCACTCATACAACCCGAATTTGGTTTTAAACGCAGTTTTCCATTCATCTCCAAGTTTCATTCTAATTTGGTGGTAGCCACTTCGCAAGTCAATCTTAGTGAAAATTATAGAACCACACAACTCATCAAGCATGTCATCTAGCCTAGGAATAGGATGATGATACTGAATAGTAATATTATTGATGGCTCTACAATCAACACACATACGCCAAGTTCCATCTTTCTTAGGAACTAAAAGTACTAGAATAGCACAAGGACTAAGGCTTTCACGTACATACCCGCGGTCCAAAAGATCTTGGACTTGCCGCTGAATTTCCTTAGTCTCCTCAGGATTGGTTTGATAGGCAGCTCGGTTGGGCAAGGTCGCTCCCAGAATTAAATCGATTTGATGCTCTATCCCTCTCATAGGTGGCAGCCCCAGGGGTATCTTAGCTGGAAAAATGTCCTCATACTCCTGCAAAAGGTTAGTGACAGTAGGAGGTACCGAACTAACAATATCATCAAGCGAAAACATAGCTCGTTTGCATACCAAAGCATAGCAAATATCATCATCAGAAATTTCAGCAAAGTCACATTTTGTTGCAAGCATAACACCACCCTTCAATTTAATCCCCTCAGCCTTAGAAATAGATGTAGACTTATCCTTTTTAGGTGGGAAAATAGAATTAGCAACTTGCTGATTTTTAGATTGAACATCATTGAAACTAGCAGCGCGTTCTCTATCAGCTTGTATAATTTTAGCAGGGGTCAAAGGTACTAAAGTAATTTTCTTTGCTTTATGCACAAAAGTGTATTTATTACTTCTACCATGGTGTGTAGCATCATTATCATGTTCCCAAGGATGACCCAATAAGAGTGAACAAGCTTGCATAGGTATCACATCACAATCAACAAAATCAGCATAAGAACCAATGGAAAATAAAACTCTGCAAGTTTGTGTTACCTTTGCTTTACCATAATCATTTAGCCACTGAATATGGTATGGACGTGGGTGTGGGCGTGTGGTCAAGCCAAGCTTCTTGACCAAATTAGAACTCACCAAATTGTTGCAGCTACCTCCATCAATAATGACACGTGCTCGACGGTCGTTGATGACGAAGAAAATCTAGAACAAGTTATGGCGTTGTAGCTTCTTAGGTTACTGGACTTGTGAGCTAAGCACCCACTGTACAATGATGCTCCTATAGGCCACCGTGGCCTCGTCACCAAGGACTTCGCCGTCGTCCTCATCTGCATCTTGGTCTTCTTCATCCTCAATGTTAGAGGTGCTGATGTAACTATCTTCTGTAGCAATATATGCCCACTGACTTGGGCAGTCCTTCTGCACATGGCCAATTCCATGGCAGCGGTGGAACTGAATACCCAAAGTGCGTCCCGTTGATGCAACGGATGAGGAACTCTTGGTAGGCACCAGCAAAATTTTTTTACCTGAATCTGAAGGTCATGCGGGAGGTGCCTTAGGTGTAGTGGAAACTCCAGAGGCTACTAGTCACTTGCTCGCTGGTGGAGGTGCCCGAAAAGTGGTTGGCTTGTTCAGCCCTAAAGATGGTGCCGAGCGTGGTGTGTATGTGCTGGTGCTGACCTTGCTCTTGCCCTGCTATTCACACCCCTGCAATTCCTTTTCTACAAGCATAGCAAACTAAAACAACTGGTTGACAGTGTTAAATTCTTTATAATCAACAATGTCCTGAATCTCACGCCTCAAACCTGAATAAAAACGACAAATGGCATCTTCATTTCCCTCCACAACACTATAGCGCATCAATCCCTTTTGGAGCTCATCATAGTAATCTTGTATAGATTTATCTCCTTGTTCTAAATGCATCAATTTCTTACTCAAGTATCTATGATAAGAAGGAGGAACAAAATGATCACACATAGCTACCTTAAGTTCTTCCCACGTACCAGGTAAAGCATTATATGCAGCTAGCCCATTCCACCAAATAATGGCTAAATCCTTAAACTCACTAGTAGCTTGTCTAACTCTATGCTGCTCAGGTACAAGGTGGGCACTAAACTTTTGTTCTACCATCATCTCCCAATCAAGATATCCCTCAGCATCATAATGACCCAAAAAAGATGGTATTGTGAACTTAATTTTAGCATAAGGATCATCGGGCACACGGTGACTATTACCTTGATGGTGGTGGTGGTGGTCACCACCCATACCTGTCATGTTGTGGCGAAGACGTTGTCGTAATCTCTCTTGTTAGAAAGCTGCTCGACCTATGTTCCCATTGGCATCATATACCATGTCTTGACCATCGGTGTTGCTGCCGAAGACGTCGTTGTTGCCCACCACAAAGGTTTCCAACTCAGTAACCTTGTCGGTTAGCGTAGAAATTCGCTTGTCCAATCTCTCCATGCTATTGCCAATGTTGAGTTCAATGAGTGCATTAGTGATGGCCTTCCTGATGGCCTCATTCATCCTTTTTTGGGCATCATCTACAATAGCTTATAGTTGCTCTTGACTGACACACTCATTGAAACCCTTAGGATTGTTATCTCCAGTCTATTCACCTCCTGCCATTGAAAACACAAAAACAGGAACAAACAGTGAAAGTTATCCCTACCAAATGACTACGTGGTTGCAGTGGTGTCACTTTTCACAGCAAGTGGAAGCGTCTTACCAAGATCTTACAAAGTTCTTACCAACACAAGCAGTGGGCGGTACAACCGACGGCTGGTTCGTGATACCTGTGAGGCAGTGGTATCGAGATTGCAAGGCCCTTTGTCTGTACTGATCTAAAGAGTTTGTGGAGCTTGGAAGGCACACAAAGAGTAATATGTATATCTGGCACACAAGTTAGTAACACAAAGTAATGCTGAATTATAGTCCAAAGTACTTGTTCTTGTTGCTGGTCTAAAATATTCCAAGTACTAGGTGTGTGACAAAAGTATGGTGGATAGCAAGGTGACAGGTGTATGAAAAACAAATATGGTGGATGGAAACAACAATACAAACAAGGAACCAGATAGCACACGCTAACACAGCTCACTTTGGTCTTCTCTATGTGCTCCTCTAAATATTGTTCCTCTTTTGCCCCTCTTTTTTTCTATTTTTTGGGCTGTCGTTGTTTTTTGGAAAATTTTGACTTTTTTATTTTAATTTTTTTTTGATATTTTTCCTTTACTTAGGAGCACAAAATAAGTAACCACAAAAAATATGAGCTGAAACAAGTGAAAGACGTGGCCTGTGGAATTTTTAGAAAACTTGCTCAAAATCGACAAAAACCTTGTGACCACGAAAAGAGGATCTTGTGACCACTTTTTGACCAATCTAAAACTTTCGAACCCCAGCAAGGTCAAGGGTGGATGGATCTAAAAAATTTTTCTGATCGATTTTGATATATGGAACATCGAAATCGGAGTTCGTATGTGAAAACTAGACCAGTTTTAAGAATTGGCTCCAAATTAGAGAACAAAACGGGAACAATGTGCACAAAACTAGTCATAACAGCAAAGATTTGATGGAAACGATGGGGGAAAACACACAAACTTGACTCTAACATGACCTAACCAGCAACAAGATCTCGACCAGGACACAAACTCAACACGACGGACTCTGAAACTAAAATATGCAAAGGCTATGGCGTGGAAGGTTCTAGGACAGGAAAAACGAGTATGGCACTGGACTATGGGACGAATGCAAAACACTCAAAACTAGAGAATAAAAGTAAACCTAATGATATACCTTAGCTCTGATTACCACTTAATGGAGACGGGGATCCCGATCTTCCGTCAGGTGATGATAACTATCGTTGTGGCGGAGAATGACACACAGATCCGGCTTCAGATCGAAAGATCGAACCCTGCAATCTTAGCACCATAGCTCCTCTGGTTATCAACCAAGTCATAGACCAGGTTGACCTTGCCAAGAAGGCTAATCCTTGCCTGCGCAACGAAGAACACAAGCAAGAACAAGAAAGAACACAATCAAATTGCAGATGAATGATTATCTCACAAAGTTGGGGTCTCACAAACCGATGAACGGCGAAACTGTTCTTGATAGAATAATCTAAGCAAAACCCTAAAACCTAATGACTATGGTGGCGCATGATTATAAAGGTCTTAGGGTCATCGCCTACCCTGGACGTGCCCCCTAATGGGCCCAAACACGATACACAGTCCAACGGACCAAAAGAAGGTGTCGCAGCACCCTGGCAGATCCTAGATGCTGAGTTGTTTTGACGATTCCTTTTGATTCCGAAGAGGTTTTGATGTGAAACCACTTGGATTGGCTTCCTTATCAAATTAGCTTTCTATCCATATGTGGATCATCGAAAACGGAGTCCGGATGCGTCCTAGGTGACCAGTTTAAGGCAGACTTGAATTCATGTTGGACTGGGCCTCCGGCTTGTGTTGGACGTCCTTGCTAGTCATCATCACCTCCACCACTTCCTCTAAGTCCTTCATGACCCTCTCAAATGTTCCTAAGCAAGATAACATCATTAGGTAGTAGTCTATTCTCAAAAGTATGAAAATGATCGCTTAAGAACGAGCTCACCTCTAAATTGAGTTGACGCATTCGAGCTCGGATCATTGAACCTTGCATAATGGTTGGAGGATCAGTAGGTGCATCTGAAAGAGTGATGTCCTCATCAAAGCTCAACACCAGTTTCTGAGCTATGGCTGACAAAACTCTGCGTTAGTTCTCTGCTCTGAGCATCGAGAACATTTGCATTGGACCAAAACTCAAAACCAACAACCTTGAGTTCAAGCTCAAGCCAAGCCTCATCAACATGGTGCAAGCTACCCCATTTAGTGGAAAGGCACATGAAGATGCTAGTGCTCATCTTTAGAATTTTCTAGAGATCAATAGCACAATCATCGTCAAGGACGTTGCTCAAGACATCATACTACTTCGCTTGTTTCCATTCTCACTAGTGGGAAATGCGAAGCAATGGTTCTACACCAACAAAGACAACATCAATACATGGACAAAGTGTTCAAAGGCCTTCCTAGAAAAGTTCTTCCTAGTAGGCAAGACCAATGCCTTAAGAGGAAAGATTTTCAACTTCCAACAGCAGAAGGGAGAGACCATTCTAGAAGCATGGGAACATTTCCAAGAATATATTTTAGATTATCCTCACCATGGAATGGAAGATTGGTTGCTCATGCAAAGTCTCTACCATGGATTAACTCAGAAAGCTCATGAACAACTTGATGCTACTGCTGGAGGATCATTTATGTCACACCCTTGTAAAAGCTAAAACTCTTATGGAGAAGATAGCCTCTAATCAAGGCCGGTCATCATGCAACATCCAATCATGCAATAAGAGTGAAGAAGTAGTAGAAGAGGTGTATGCATTGTCAACCAAGATGGACGTACTGTTGAATTGGCTCGAATAGTGAGCTAATTACAAGAGAGATCGTCAGGCCATTCAAGATGCTTTCAATGCTCAAAACACATGTAGAGAATATTTGGGGGTTGAATTCCCTGAATATCAAGAGGATGTAAACATCATTGGCAACAATTCTAGTTCACAACAACAGAGACAAGGATGGAATCAACAATGGTCAACTTACCAAGGTAAGTACCCTGGTAACAATTATAATTCTTTTAATCCCAAGCAACTATCCGTAAGAGACTTAATCTTAGAACAAGCTAGGATTAATGAGAATATTTCTAAAAAGCTTGCTTTTAATGATAAGGTCATAGAAAACATAAATATTAAAATGGATAGTTTTTCTTCTACCATAAAAGACCAACTTAGCTATAATAAAAAGATAGAATCTCAATTAGCCTAGTTGGCTATTGTTCTGCCTTTTGCTACTAACCTTGAAAAGGTCAACGCTATAACCACAAGAGGTGGCAAGTCGACTCGTGATCCACCGTATCTGACAAGGACAGGTAAGACACAAGTGGTAATGTAGGAAGAGGAGAAGAGAAACGATGAAGTTGAAGAAGTTGAGCCATAAGAGCAAGAATTACAATGAGATTTTCATGACACTATGTTCCTACGATTTCCACGCAAAAAACGAATGCCAAAATGGATGAGCAGTTTGGTAAGTTTGTGGAGGTAATTCAAAAGTTATATATCAATATTCCTCTACTAGATGCCATACAGGTACCCACCTATGTGAAGTACCTCATAGACATCCTCAACAACAAAAGACCACTGCCCACCGCTGAAGTAATCAAGTTAATGAAGGAGTGTAGTGTGGCCATCCTAAATACATCACCTGTCAAGAAGGGTCCAGGGTGTCCCACTATCGATTGATCAATCGGAAGCCAGAACTTTGAGAATGCGTTATGCTATCTTGGAGCAAGCGTTAGTGTCATGCCCAAGAAGGTCTTCGACAAGCTCAACTACTTAACATTTACACCAACATCGATGTGTTTACAACTAGCCAACCAATCGGTCTGCTACCCTATAGGAATTGCTGAGAATATTCTGGTACAAATACAAAACTTCTTTTTTCCTGTGGATTTTGTAGTACTTGACATGCAGGAGGACATGAAGACACCCCTCATACTTGGGAGACCCTTCCTGAGTACTATAAATGCGCACATTGATGTCGAAGCTGGAGAAATTGAATTCCATATCAATGGCAAGGAAGAATGATTCGCTTTCAAACCAAGACCAGAACAATGCTCTAATTTCGAATGGTGTAAGAAACAAGTTCATCTATCAAGGTCTCCATCTTTAGGACCGAAGGATGCATCCAAAGAATAAACGCGAACAGAGAAATCCGGTTTGGTGGACTTAAAATGCTGAACCCTCGTCGGAAGGTAACTTGGTAGTTATCTATAATCATTTTTTGCATTATATTTTACTTCGACATATTTACTTTTCAACACCTGCATTAGAAAAATAAAATAAAAATACTCATCATGGCATTATAAAAATTCAAGCCCCATGTGAATAATTTTTACAGAGCATAAAAACCCATAAGAAATATTTACCAAGGAGGCATAAAAATTTAAAAATACCATCATTCACCTTCTTATATTTCATAGTATCATAAAATATTTTTATTTTGCATTTATATACATGTGTATACGGTAGAAATATGGGGACACATGGGACCCACTCAACCACTACCCATCACTTCTACCTCCACCATCACCTCCATTTCTACCTCCATCTCCACTCAACCACCACTATCACTTCCATCATCTCTCCACCAGCCATTCTAGTTGTATCTCCACCGAAAGAAGCACCAAAGGAGCATATATTTTCCTTAACCACAAAGTAAGAGATCATCAGGAAAATGGAGAGGCCATTTGGCCATGATGTGGGGCCAGCCGGCCCCACCACTTGGCCGGCCAGCCTACTGCTCTCTCCCATATAAATACCTCCCCTCTTGGCTGCTCAACTCACTCACTCACGCTGCAATCCAGCTTCCTGAGTTCAAATTTCCAATTCCCAATCTCGTAGTTTAAAATTCTCTTGGTAGAAGTAATTTTGGAGTGAGAGAAAACGGTGAGAAAGTTGAGAGTGAAAGTGTTGCTAAAATCTTGAGTAAGAGAGAGAGAGAGGTGCTGCTAAAATTTGAGCAAGAAAGAGAGGGTTTAAGAGCAATAGTGTTGTCTAAATCAAGAGAGAAAACTAAAAAGAATTAGGGTAGAAGTAATGCCAAAATATTGATTAGAAAATTCTTTAGGCAATCTCGGACAACTAACCCTCTGGACGACTGACTTTTGGATGGCTAACCGTTAACATTTTTATTCTCTTAATCCCATTCCACGAGTTGTGTTTTCTTTTGTCTATTTTGTAGGAAAATGAGCAAGATCGTCGGAAAGCTCAAGCGTGTAGTGTCGTTCCGCTCAACGAGAAATTCTTCGTCCTGGGCAAGCATCGACATGGAGGTCAATCCTGCATCTCTCGCCGCCAGAGCATCATCCTGTTCAGCCCCTGCGGAGAGAAACATTCTCTTGCAAGAGAAAAAAGTGTTGGTATAAATTAATGCACAGAGAATAATCCACAAGCGCACGGATATTATACCAATGTAGCACTTCACCGAGAGTACCCAGTTTTATATCGAACTCGAGAAAATGTGTGTGAGATTAACCAAATCTAAGTTATCCCAACTTCACAATCAAGGCTAGATAATAGGAGCGTATAGGAGATTGCTAAGGTCTTCTAGTTCTAACTTCGGTAAACTTTGTCTTCTATTGTTCAAGTCTAGGGATATTACTAGAGAAAACATAGGCAGAGTATGTTTCCTATAGCAATAATGTCCTGCCAGGCCTACAAACAGGAGGTGGACTACAGAGGATTTAATGAGGCTATAATAGTCACCCTCACGAGCTTCCATCGATATAGAGAATAGGGTACATTCATGAGTAAATGAGTCTAGGCACCATGCTTACACTACGAATACTACTTTAACCCAAGAGCTACAAGGATTGAAGTACTGAAAAGAGAGTCACAAACCTGAAGAACAATATGAACAAGATGGTTACTTGAATTATAAGTCGAGTAGTAGAAAAATCTAAGAAGCAAGCTCAAGAAGAACTTGATTTCGCTAGGGTACAAGCCATAGAGAGAGCACCAATAGGCTGGGACTCCTCCAAACTCTTCCCTCTCACTCTATCTGACTATCTCTAATACAAGACTAGATCCTATTGAGGACTAATCTTCTCTTGATTGCTAGCCTTGATCGTAGTGGACATATGAATTAGGGTTTCTAGTTTCTCAGCTCTCAGGATCAAATGAGGCATCTACACTAGGGGTATAGGCTAGTATATATAGGCTGGAGCATCAATCTTGAGCCCTTAGATCAAACCGACTTGAATAAATGGCAGAGATGCAATCCTCAAGGTGGTGGAGAACCGACATAGCAACGGGAGGCTGACATGGGGGACCCATAGGTTGGCTGGCCTATAGGTGGGGCTGGCCAGCCCCACATGTTAGTGACATGTGTCCCACATCAATGGAGAGCCTCCTGGAGTCTTCTCGAGTCTTCCCACGTCGTTTATGCGGTGAAATTCCATAATTTCCTTTGACGAATAGGTCCTCCTTGACGGTTTTCTGATTAAATCCTGCTGAAAACACAGATTCACCAAAACTCATGGAATTTGTTAGTTTAAACCCATAAGTCTACATTGGTGATCCATTTTAGCTATTTATACAGTTATATTGATGGTTTATGATGAATGTTAACTACCGTCAACAAACTCCCCCACAGTTAGGCTTTTACTCGTCCTCAATAAAAGCTAGGATGGATTACTTAAGACATAACCTTAGAAGAAGACATCAACATAAAACCATTCCTAGTCACGTATGCACTACAGGATTCAAAGTGTCTACCATGAAACTTTGGGCGGTTGAAGAATGGAACAGCTTGAAACAAATCACCATCTTCCTTCAGTAAAGTCAATTGGAGAAACATTTTAAGATTTTTGAAAACAAAACATAGCTTACCTTGTTTTTTTGTAGTACTCTTAGATCTCTCATTATATATGGTATTTTTGGATCCTCAACAAGGCATTGATGACTTTGCCTTCTTTTTGGCTACTTCTAAAAGCTTATGTGGAGTTCAGGAAGGGATGAATATGAAAACATACTTGCATTGCATATATTGTAAAGTCAAAATGAGGATCTGAGGAGAAAAATGTCATACTCTTAGATCAAGATGTGCATGTGTGTGGATATGTATATGATGGCTAACCTAATTCTACTATGCTCATTGAAACATATCTCTCTTGATTGAAACTTGAAAAACACTTTTGCAAGAAAACATGGGCTATCTTATTCATCTCTCTTTCTTTCTTTGGGCGGGCATCTGAGTACCCATTGTTTTCAATATCTCGAACACTTGTCCATTTTTTCAATACTTTTTCTTTTCCCTCTTTTTTATGAATAACTTTTGCATAGCCCATGTCTCTCTTTCTGCAATTGAAACCTTTCAAGAGAGACATTTACAGGAACTTGAAGTATTTATCCTATCAAGCATATTTTTGTGTCTATTCCCAATATAAGAGTAGAACATTTTTAGGTGTATGGAAAACATGTTGTTGCATACTCCTAGTGTAGGAGCAGCAAATATATGTGGAGTGTACGTGATCGTGATCTTGAGAGCATGATAAGTTTCTGAACAAGGGTCACAAGGTTTGACCAAACTCAACACAGTGACAAGTAGTATATGTAGAAGGTTTCTCTAGTCTATATTTGGCTCTGGTAGGACATTGCCTACCACAAAAGAGAGGTGTAGCTATTCTTTTTACCTTTTGAAATAAAATTCTCCAATAACAAGACATCAAGAATCAAGTTCTCATTATTCTACTATATCTCATTCCACAACAACATATGTAACATGGGGTCCCTAATAAGTTCCCAACAATAGCATGACTTTTAGGAAAAGTATTATGTGAGTCTATCCTTAAGTCATGATTGAAATAAACTTTCCTCAGATTTTAAAGTTGTTTTATTAAGTGATTTTGAATTCGGTTCAAAACGGAAAGCGAAACATATAAAAATAGAGTGTATTGGGCTAAAACCTGACCGTGGATGAAGCACAAGGTGAGGCGGCGTTGTGATGGGCCAGCCGGCCCATGTAGGAGGCCGAGCGGCCCACTCTCAGGCATGTTTTGGTCCAACTTTTGGCGAGCGTGGTTTTTGTTCTGTTGCTTTCTGAATTTTGTGATTTTCACGATTGTATTCCGTCTTGTTGTCACAGTGTGTCTCCCTATACTTGTTTTCCTATATACCTTTATGAACAACATGTGGAGACAAAACACATATCCAAAAGAAATAGAGAGTAGATAATAATAATAATAAGACTCCATTAATATATAAGGCACTTTTTTACACAAGCACAAACTAAACACAAACTTTTGACTACCTAGCGCAAACTTCAATATTCTAACGATTTGAGCTAAGTGAGTAACCTAAAAATACTATCTTTAAAACACTTGACATAACCACTCATGCCTTATTATTGACTACCTAATTCTCACTTCTTCATCTTAGCAACAAAATGATTCAAAGCATTTAGGTCATGTTGCAGGCTCTTGCGATAGACGTGTTCTTCATCGATCCTTTTCTCTAGGGTATAGATAACATCGGAGAGGTCTTCAATCTTCTTCTCTAAGAGAGCAATAGTCATCCTTGGATGCTTCTCAGCCTCTGGGATAGGTGGTGATGGTGCCTTCCTCTTCTTCTCCTTCAGCGGAACAACCTTGATTTGATCCGTCATAGCGCGAACTCCATCAATGATGGTATGAGGGGTGACCAATTTGTATTTTGCTCATGTAACGTCTCCAAATTTGTTGGTCTTCACTCTGGTTAGCACCTCGTGTCCCTTCAGAGGAAGGAGGTTGATCTCCTTCATCACCTTGATTATCTTCTAGACGTCTAGACAAGGCTCTTGTTGGCGTGGCTTGTCTTCAAGAAGTGGATGTGGTGGTGGGAAAACAAGGATTGGACGACGGATGGCATGGGTGAAGTAAGACTGCCTTGAGCAAATGGGGGTAACTTCTAGAGGTATGACGGTTAGTGCAAGTGCATTGGGCTTCATGATAGGGTCAAAATCATAGGGGACGATCTCTTTGTTGGCCATGGAAACTAGAGAGGAGGAGAGCTTTGCTGCTATTGGAGAGAGAAGGCTTTGAGGGGATGGCTATGGAGGCAGGTAGAGGCTCACTTATATAGGGGGAACAACTTGCAGCGGGGGTCAAGATCTATCCATATGAGGTCTCATAACAAGAAAAAATCCAATGCGTTAAAAAACTATGGGATTTTAACAAGGACGGATCTAGAAGACACGAGTGAGTTGACCGGGCACGAGAGGGACTAACAGTGGGCTAGCTGGCCCCACATGTCATCCTCTCATAGTGATTTTTCTCATGGTGGTTTCTAATCCCTATCTAATCTTGAAAAGTATATTTTCATGTTACGAAACATAAGGAGGATGGCAGTGGTGTAAATCTACAGTAAAATCAGGAAATCTACCTCATCCAAATCCTCAGGTGGTTGTTTAGGTTCTAGAAAGATCTTGAGATGGTGGCCATTTACCTTGAATAACATACCTTCATCATTTTGAAGTGTTACCACTCCATGTGATGAAGTGCTTATCACCTTGAATGGTCCTTCCCATTTGCTCTGAAGTTTTCCATGCTCGAATAATTTAACCCTAATTAAAAAGTAATACTTTATCTTCAGGGGCGAACTCCATCTTCTTGATCCTCTTGTCATGCCATCTTTTCATTCTCTTCTTGGAAATCTTGGCATTGTGATATGCTTTTTCACACCATTCATCAAGTTCAGAGAGTTGCATCTTCCTCTTGGTTCCTGCGGCTTCAAAGTCCATGTTCCATCGCTTGATGGCCTAGTGAGCCTTGAGTTCTAGCTCAACAGGTAGATGATAGGTCTTCCCATAGACCAGTTGACATGGTGACATTTCAAGTTGTGTTTTATAGGCCGTTCTGTAAGCCCATAGTGCATCGGGTAGTCTATCTTTCCATGCAGGTCCCATCTCATTGACCGTCTTTTGCAGAATGTTCTTGATTTGTTTATTTGATACTTCTGCTTGGCCACTTGTCTGAGGGTGATATGGAGTAGCGACATTATGACAGATCCCATGCTTTGACAAGTAAGTATGAAAATTCTTGTCAGTGAAGTGAGTTCCTCCATCACTAATCACCACCCTTGGAACTACAAATCTTGAAAATATTGTTTCTCCAAACATCTTCTTAGAGTTCTTAGCATCAGCTGCTTTGCATGGCATGGCTTCAACCCACTTAGAGACATAATCAACTACCACCAAGATGTATTCACAGTTATTTGATTTTGGAAACGGTCCCTATAATCAATACCCCAGACATCAAAAAGCTCAATCTGGAGGTTGTTGGTGAGTGGCATGGCATCTCTTGAATTGATATTCCCATGCCTCTAACATGCTCCACACCTCCTGATGAAGTCTTTCGTGTCTTCATACATGGTTGGCAAAAAGAATCCACTTTGCCAGATCTTTGAATGAGTGCAGAATGTACCATAATGTCCTCCATATGGTGATGAGTGACATCATTTGATGATCTTGATGCCTTCTTCCACCGGTACACACCTTCTGAGTAGGCCGTCAGAGTACACTCTAAAGAGGTATGGTTCATCCCATATGTGGAGACAACTTTCGTAGATGAGCTTTCTTTTGTTCTCTCCTAGTGGCACACAACCTGCAACCATAAAGTTAACAATATTTGCATACCAGGGGTTGGATTTTGTGACCTTGAAGAGCATGTCATCCCGCAGTGAATCATTGATGGGTAGTTCCTGCAAATTCTCAAACTGCATTCTAGACAAGTAATCGCCAACAGAATTTTCAACTCCCTTTTTATATTTTTATTTCTAAGTCAAATTCTTGGAGTAACAAAATCCATTTTATCAATCTGGGTTTAGCATCTTTCTTAGTGAGTAGATATTTCAAAGCTACATGATCCATATAAACAATCACCTTAGCTCCTACTAAGTAAAATCTAAACTTATCAATAGCAAAAACAATAGCCAGGAGTTCTCTTTTAGTTGTTGCATAATTAAGTTGAGGTCCTTTCAGAGTTTTGCTAGCATAAGCAATTGCATGATGCTTTTTATCTTTAGTTTGTCCCAAAACTGCTCCTACAACATAATCACTAGCATCACACATAATTTCAAAAGGTAGTAACCAATCAGGGGGTTGAATGATTGGTGCAGAGATGAGTGCTTTCTTAAGAATGTTAAAGATTTCAAACATGCATCATCAAATTCAAAGGGAACATCCTTAGCCAAAAGATTTGTAAGTGGCCTTACAATATGTGAAAAAACTTTTATAAAGCGGCAATAAAAACTAGCATGATCAAGGAAACTGCGGATCCCTCTGATATTTATAGGAGGTAACTATTCAATTACTTCAATTTTAGCTCTATCTACCTCAATCCCTCTTTCGGACTGTCAGCATGAAATTTTTTCCCATGCTGAGGGCACACGAGCAAGCCAGAAGGGTCTGCTCGATGGAGCTAGAGATCCGCCTAGCTTTAGCGCAGGGGTTATCGATCCTGCGCACTCCTCTCAAGATGTGCTAGTCAATTTGACCTTGTAATTGATAAGGAGAGAAAGCTAATCAATAATTTAAAGAGGAACATGCCGGTGTTGCCAGATAGTCCCAAATGTGCGGCTCTGAGAGCCAATGTGGAAGGAAATCGACTAAATAGTCGATTCCAGCACACTAATAAGAATAAATTAGTTAAAGCTCATGGGGTTATGAAAGAAAAATTGATTATCATTCAGGATGAATCTCGTTATTTAGACAAATATTAATCAATGGCAATAGGATATCAACAAGAATCAGTTTGCGCTAAGCCAATGACTACCAGTAACCGAATCCCTTTTTGTATAAAAGAAGTAGCTCATCATCATTTAACCATTTAATAGAGATAAATCTAATGAACGTATTAGATCTCATCTACCACTATGACCAGTGGGGCATGGGGCAGAATCATGCAGGCCATAGAAACAGTGATAAATTCGATGACCCTAACTGATTACTAATATCAGTGGGGATGAGGCAGAATCATGCAGGCCATAATACAATAATAAAATCATAGGGCTAACACATCTTTCAACCTATCTTTACTTCAATGGTCTTGTGATGTGAACTGCATATGTGAAAGCACTCGATATCGGCTAAAATAGCCGATTCAGGCATAGCGCACACTTAGAGTCATACCCTATCAGGAACAGATCTACAGAATAACGATCCCCACTCCACGGTGCTAACAGTGGGGTGTGAGGCAGAATCACACAGGCCATGATAACAGGCCATGGAACAGTTCTTGTTAGCCAATAGATCTATTAAAGACCAAACATGCCTTAAACGCACACTATGCATGATCAAGATTGACATAAAACAGCCGATAAAACATAACTCATCATTTGAAGAGTAGATTAGATGAATTTAGATTAATAAACGATGGGTTAAACATGATATAAGGTCGATCTAGATCAATCCCAATCGGGCAAAGTGATATTGCTATAATTAAATAAATAATAAAAGCAATGAGCAATATCGGTAACTTAATGAATCTATCCGAAGGAACGCCACCCTTAGACAGAGCCGATAACTTGACCTTAATCTAGTTCAAGCAGTGGAGGTCAACCGGATCGATGCAGCCATACTTGAACTAAACAAGAGTTGATAACTAGCTTATACCAGAGTCGTAGTGGAGGTCACCGAGATCTACTCTACTCCTACTTCTAAGGGGTGGCTGGAGCCAAAAAAAGTAACTTGTATTGGATTGATTGTGTCCTTTAGAATAGCCGAGGTCCAATATTTATACCCAAAACCTATGCATGAATCCTACTTAAGCACGACTCATCACAATTTTAGTCTAAGAGAAAACATTCCTAATTTAAGATAACTTGGACCCTAATCTTTCCCTTTTTGTAGAGTCCAACATGTTTTTCTCGGCGCTGATCGTATCTTTTGTCGTTATCTGCTGGTGCTATCTGAAGAAAGCCGATTCTAGTGTTGCATTCGAATCAGCTGATACTGACCTTCATGCAATCGATTCCTTGATGACATGATCTTAGGGAGCTTCCGAGTCCCCACGTTTTTCTCTCCAAATTTTGGTGTAAACACATGCCCCCCAATTTTGGGATAAAAGTGATTTTATTCCAAAATTCCTATTTATCTGTTTACCACGCCGCAACCGTTTTGCTCTAAGATATACATGCGACTCCTGACTTCCCAGACCGAGTCTTATATAATGTCCCAATAGTATCCTTTCTGACTCACTCATTCTGTTTGCTTTCCCTTCTTTCTTGAGCAAATCTCAACAGCCGACGCCGCCAACGCCAAAGCTTCAACCCTAGCAAATCTTCCGCCCTGTCAAGCCCTTATTCAAGCAGCCTTCCTCAGATTCAAATCTACTTCGGTTTTAATGGCGACCAACAACCACATCCCTGAGGTATGCTTTCAAATTCCCATTCTCAAAATGTCAGTTGCTACCCTGTATTTCCTTTATCCTTAAATTCATTTTATCCGATTTCTAGGAAATGAGGAATAAAATCTTGATTCCATCAACTGCTGCTTTCAATGTTTATTTTCTTGGGCCTATGGGTGATCCTGATCTATTTGATTTCATCCATCAAGAAACCAACCAAATCCCCTTGAAATAGCCTGCAGTGGATTTGTCCTCTTGGAATACCAAAACTCCCTTTAGAAATTTGCCCAAAATGCCTAAGGGATGGAGAAATTGGTGATGAGGACATCAAC
Organism: Miscanthus floridulus; assembly: GCF_019320115.1. NCBI lineage: Eukaryota > Viridiplantae > Streptophyta > Magnoliopsida > Poales > Poaceae > Miscanthus > Miscanthus floridulus. Next base: position 59,077,766 of record NC_089584.1, read on the forward strand.
ACCAACGATACATCCACGCCGACATGAGTACCAGTTTCTGGTCCTATTACTCGCGCCCGTGCTCATCACATTAATCATCAAGTAAGTTCACTCTTGAGTTCCTGTCCATCATATTTAGACCATGGAGACGCGTGCACTCTTGTTTTGGTTAGGAACCAGGGAGAGGACCGAAAGGGACAAGGATTTATGGAGGCTGAATTCAGACTCCAGGACAGCTCCAACTTATGATGGTCACCACGGTCGCATATGGACTCGGATTGGGGCGTTCAAGTACTTCATGGAATCCTTATGAAGTCTACTTTCATATGGATCTGGAATCAAGTCCATATTTGTTTTGAGGCGGCTGCAATAACTGAATTACGACTGAGAGCTTGTCTGTCCAAAGGTGCTGCATCACCTTAGTTTGGTCCAATGGGCCATGTATCAAGTTGGGTCCATTAGGGACGCGTCCTAGGGTTGGAGAACGACCCAACACCCCCTGGTCGTCCTTCCACCTTCATATACTCCTTAGCCACCACTAAGAATAGGCGGGTTTTGTTTAGATCAAGTTTAACTCTCGCTACTTGCTTGTAAGCGCGCGTGCTGGATCAGCCGCCCATCTTCTTGTCTTCGAAACCCCACCTTAATTGAGATTGAGTTTGAAACTTTCATCTACATCTAGTAATTTAGTACTTGCTATACTTGTTCTTGCTAGTTCTTTGATTGCTTGCAGGACGAGTGCCCTAGTGGCCGGGTGATGCGCTCCACAAGATCGCGGCAGCCATTGGAGGTGGTGTATCAGTTGCTAAGGCGCAGCTTGGAAGGCTGTAGTCGGGCCATGAATGTTGTCTCCACCCATCAATCGAGTTATCCCACACCTCTCATCGAAAGATCGGGAACAAACCCTAGCAGGATCTTATCAGTTGGTAATCAGAGCAAGGTTTATCGGTGAGAGTCTTCCAATCCTTCATTGTTCTAATTTTTCCTATAGTCCAGAAAAGCCAAAAAAAATATAGTAGATTAGTTTTACCCGTGATCCTATAAACCCTTTGAGCCTTTGCTAGCACTGCTTAGTTAGGGCTTGTTGAGTCGTCGACTACATCGGTTGTGTCAAGTTGCTGGTCTTAGTTTTTGTCCTTTAGAGTTTCAAGTTCTTGTCACGTTCTAGTCACAGCCGTGTGCTAACATATAAACCTTCTGTTGGCTGAATCCGAATACATCTTTGTGTTCAAGACCGAGTTGGAATCTGAGTTTGAGACCGAATCCCACGTGGTGTTGAGTTCAAGTTGGAATCGGTTTTTAGTCCGAATTGACAGCTGCCTAGTTGCTATTGTGAGACCGAATCTGAGTACATCTTTGTGCAGCAGTAGTCCAACTCATACTCAAACTCTCCACGACCTACATATATGTTTTGGCTCGATTTTTACTCTAGAGAGAGAGAGAGAGAGTCTTTTTTATCAGAATACCCCTGTCCTTCGAAAAAAGTTTGTGTGGTGTGTGACTCCTATGAAGTCTTTTTGTTTATATAATCAGTTTTGAGAATCCCCAGAAAAAAAGAAAAAAAGAAAAAAAAAGCAGGAAAAAAGAAAAAAAGAAAAAAAGGGGCTAGTGTGTTGTGCTTCTCCGTTGTTTCCGGTGGTGTGTTGTGAACTCCTTTATGCCCAGGCTCGCGTCTCTAGCATGGTCTAGGCTAGGACCAGCACAGTACCACCATTGAACGATTATTCAGCTTGCTTTTGTGACTAATGTGGTGCTAGTACTTCCTTGCTTCAGCCCACCTATAGCTCCACATATTTCGACTACAACTTGACAGGTGTTGTTGTTGCGGCACCGATACACTTCATTCCACGGTTGCAGACTTGTTAGTTGCCGTTCCCTCCTGTTGAGCAAGGTAAAAATTGGTAAGAGCTTTTGTAACAGGTTGAGAGTGATCGCCTTGCAGTAGCTACATCCTAATAGCTACAGGGCTTTTATTTCTTCACCTGTTTTCTTGTTTCCCTTGTCTTTTAAACCATGTTAGGATCAGAGAATGTTAACAAGAGGCCACAATCTCCTCACACCAAGGGCATCATTCAACATTTTACAAGGCAAGTGCAGCTGCATATAGAAGGACTTGATCAAGATTTACAGGTGACCAATGACAAGATTGGACAATTGGAGGCCACCCAACTTGCCTCCACCACCAAGCTTATAGGATTGGAGGCATCTGTTGCCCGTATGGACAGAAGCCTTGCTGCTCTTCTGAAGCGTTTTGATGACTTCCACATGAAAGACAAAGACTAGCATAATGAAGACAACAAGGACAAAGAGCGACTCGAAGATAATTATGATGATGATTATACTGCTGATACTGAACATGATGCTCATGACACTCATGACCGGCGTCACCTACGCCATAATCATAGAGGTATGGGTGGTCACCGCTGATGTGAGGTACCCAATAATAATGATGCTTTCAGTAAGATAAAGTTTAAGATACCTCCTTTTGATGGTAAATATGATCCTGATGCATACATTACTTGGGAAATTGCCGTTGCTCAAAAGTTTGCATGTCATGAATTTCCTGAGAATACACGTGTTAAGGCTGCTACTAGTGAGTTTACTGATTTTGCTACTGTTTGGTGGATAGAACATGGCAAGAAAAATCCTAATAACATACCACGAACTTGGAATGCTTTGAAACAAATCATGAGGGCCAGATTTGTCCCTTCTTACTATGCACGTGATTTGTTAAATAAATTGCAACAACTGAGACAGGGTGCTAAAAGTGTAGAAGAATATTATCAAGAATTGCAAATGGGTATGTTGCGTTGTAATTTAGATGAGGATGAGGAACCTGCTATGGCAAGATTTTTGGGTGGGTTAAATCGTGAAATCCGGGACATCCTTGATTATAAAGAATATACTAACGTAACCCGTTTATTTCATCTTGCTTGTAAAGCTAAAAGGGAAGTGCAGGGGCGACGTGCCAGTGCCAAGAATAATATTTCTATAGGGAAAACTAATTCATGGCAGCCCCGCACGACTACTACTCCAACAACACGTGCTCCTATGCCAACATCCAGCGATAAACCCGTGCTACTTCTGCAAATTCAGTGGCAAAGACGACCCAGAAGCCTGCTGCGAGTGCTTCACCCATGGCATCTATAGGTAGAACAAGAGACATTCAGTGTCACCGGTGCAAGGGATATGGACATGTGATGTGTGACTGTCCAAGCAAGTGTGTTATGGTCGTCAAAGATGATGGTGAGTATTCCTCTGCTAATGATTTTGATGAAGATACACTTGCTTTGCTTGCTGCTGACCATGTAAGAAGTGAGGAACAACCAGAAGAGCAGATTGGAGCAGAGGATGTAGATCATTATGAGAGCCTCATTGTGCAGCGTGTGCTTAGCGCACAAATGGAGAAGGCAGAGCAAAATCAGTGGCATACACTGTTCCAAACAAAGTGTCTCATTAAAGAGCGTTCGTGCCGTTTGATAATTGATGGAGGTAGCTGCAACAACTTAGTTAGCAGCGATATGGTAGAGAAGCTTGCACTTACAACCAAACCGCACCCACATCCATATCACATTTAGTGGCTCAATAATAGTGGTAAGGTTAAAGTAACAAGATTGGTACAAATTCATTTTGCTATTGGATCATATCATGATGTTGTTGAGTGTGATGTTGTGCCTATGGAAGCTTGTCATATTCTGCTAGGTAGACCATGGCAATTTGATACAGATTGTATGCATCATGGTAGATCAAATATGTATTCTCTCATACACCATGATAAGAAAATTGTTTTGCTTCCTATGTCTCCTGAAGCTATTGTGCGTGATGATGTTGCTAAAGCTAAGAAAACTAAATCTGAGATTGATAAAAATGTCAAATCTATTAGTAGTAACAAAGATGAGATAAGATTAAAAAGACATTGCTTGCTTGCTACTAAATCTAATATTAATGAATTGGTTGCTTCCACTTCTATTGCCTATGCTTTGGTATGCAAGGGTGCTTTGATTTCAATTCATGATATGCAGCATTCTTTGCCCCCTGCTGTTGCTAATATTTTGCAGGAGTTTTCGGATGTTTTTCCAAGTGAGATACCAGCGGGGCTGCCACCAATACGAGGGATTGAGCACCAAATTGATCTTATTCCTGGTGCATCTTTGCCAAACCATGCGCCATACATGACTAATCCGGAAGAAACGAAGGAAATTCAACGACAAGTGCAAGAACTACTTGACAAAGGTTGTGTGCGTGAGTCCCTTAGTCATTGTGCTGTTCCTGTCATTTTAGTGCCTAAGAAAGATGGAACATGGCGTATGTGTGTTGATTGTAGAGCTATTAATAATATCACCATTCGATATCGACACCCTATTCCACGATTGGATGATATGCTTAATGAACTGAGTGGTGCTAATGTGTTTTCCAAAGTTGATTTGCGAAGTGGGTACCACCAGATTCGTATGAAATTGGGAGATGAATGGAAAACTGCTTTCAAAACTAAATTTGGTTTATATGAGTGGTTAGTCATGCCTTTTGGGTTAACTAATGCACCTAGTACCTTCATGAGGTTAATGAATGAGGTTCTGTGTGCTTTCATTGGAAAATTTGTTGTAGTCTACTTTGATGATATATTGATTTACAACAAATCTATGGATGAACATCTTGATCACTTACATGCTGTTTTTAATGCTCTACGAGATGCCCGTTTATTTGGTAACCTTGAGAAGTGCACCTTTTACACCGATCGAGTGTCTTTTCTTGGCTATGTTGTGACTCCATAGGGAATTGAGGTTGATCAAGCCAAGGTAGATGCTATACAGGGATGGCCTGTACCAAAGACTATCACACAAGTGTGGAGTTTCCTAGGACTTCCTGGTTTCTATCGCCGATTTGTGAAGGACTTCAGTACCATTGCTGCACCTTTGAATGAGCTTACAAAGAAGGGAGTGCCTTTTAGTTGGGGCAAAGTACAAGAGAACTCCTTCAATATGCTAAAAGATAAGTTGACACATGCACCTCTCCTCCAACTTCCTGATTTTAATTAGACTTTTGAGCTTGAATGTGATGCTAGCAGAATTGGACTGGGTGGTGTTTTGTTACAAGAAGGCAAACCTGTTGTGTATTTTAGTGAAAAATTGAGCGGGCCTATTCTAAATTATTCCACATATGATATGGAATTGTATGCTCTTGTTCACACATTAGAAACATGGCAACATTACTTGTGGCCCAAAGAGTTTGTTATTCATTCTTATCATGAGTCTTTGAAGCATATTCGTAGTTAAGGGAAATTGAACCATAGACATGCTAAGTGGGTTGAATTTATTGAATCTTTTTCTTATGTTATTAAGCACAAGAAAGGGAAAGAGAATATTATTGCTGATGCTTTGTCTAGGAGATATACCTTGCTGAATCAACTTGATTACAAAATCTTTGGATTAGAAACAATTAAGGACCAATACGCTAATGATGCTAATTTTAAAGATGTGTTGCTGCATTGTAAAGATGGGAAAGGTTGAAACAAATTCATCTTTAGTGATGGGTTTGTGTTTAGAGCTAACAAGCTATGCATTCCAGCTAGCTCCGTTCGTTTGTTGTTGCTGCAGGAAGCTTATGGAGGTGGCTTGATGGGGCATTTTGGAGCTAAGAAAACAGAGGACATACTTGTTGGTCATTTCTTTTGGCCAAAGATGAGAAGAGATGTGGAGAGGTTTGTTGCTCGTTGCACGATATGTCAAAAGGCTAAGTCACGGTTAAATCCACACAGTCTGTATTTTCCTCTACCTGTTCCTAGTGCCCCTTAGGAAGATATTTCTATGGATTTTGTGTTGGGTTTGCCAAGGACTAGGAAGGGACTTGATAGTGTGTTTGTGGTTGTTGATAGATTTTCTAAGATGGCACATTTCATACCCTATCATAAAACGGATGATGCTACTCATATTGCTGATTTGTTCTTTCGAGAAATTGTTCGTTTGCATGGTGTGCCCAACACAATTGTTTCTGATCGTGATGCTAAATTTCTTAGTCATTTTTGGAAGACTTTATGGGGAAAACTAGGGACTAAGCTTTTGTTTTCTACTACATGTCATCCCCAAACCGATGGTCAAACTGAAGTTGTCAATAGAACTTTGTCTACTATGTTAAGGGATGTTTTAAAGAAGAACATTAAGATGTGGGAAGATTATTTGCCTCATATTGAATTTGCTTATAATCATTCGCTGCATTCTACTACAAAGATGTGCCCATTTTAGATTATCTATGGTTTCTTGCCTCGTGCTCCTATTGATTTGATGCCTTTGCCATCTTCTGAAAAACTAAATTTTGATGCTACTAAGCATGCTGAATTGATGTTAAAACTGCATGAAACAACTAAAGAAAACATAGAGCGTATGAATGCTAAATATAAGTTTGCTGGTGATAAAGGTAGAAAGGAATTAATATTTGAACCTGGAGATTTAGTTTGGGTGCACTTGAGAAAGGATAGGTTTCCTGATTTTAGAAAGTCTAAATTGATGCCTAGGGCTGATGGACCATTTAAAGTGTTAGAGAAAATTAATGATAATGCATATAAACTCGATCTACCTATAGAATTTGGGGTTAGTCCCACATTTAACAATGAAGATTTGAAGCCATATTTGAGAGAAGAAGACGAGCTTGAGTCGAGGACGCCTCAAATGCAAGAAGGGGAGGATGATGAGGACATCAACACCAACGATACATCAATGTCGACACGAGTACCAGTTTCTGGTCCTATTACTCACACCCATGCTCATCACATTAATCATCAAGTAAGTTCACTCTTGAGTTCCTGTCCATCATATTTAGACCATGGAGATGCGTGCACTCTTGTTTTGGTTAGGAACCAGGGAGAGGACCGAAAGGGACAAGGATTCGCGGAGGCTGAATTCGGACTCTAGGACAGCTCCAACTTGTGATGGTCACCACGGTCGCATACAGACTCGGATTGGGGTGTTCAAGTACTTCATGGAATCCTTATGAAGTCTATTTTCATATGGATCTGGAATCAAGTCCATATCTGTTTTGAGGCGGCCGCAATGACTGAATTACGACTGAGAGCTTGTCTATCCAAAGGTCCTGCGTCACCTTAGTTTGGTCCAATGGGACGTGTATCAAATTGGGTCCATTAGGGATGCGTCCTAGGGTTGGAGAATGACCCCAACACCCCCCTGGTCATCCTTCCACCTTCATATACTCCTTAGCCACCACCAAGAATAGGCGGGTTTTGTTTAGATCAAGTTTAGCTCTCGCTACTTGCTTGTAAGCGCGTGTGCTGGATCAGCCGCCCGTCTTCTTATCTTCGGAACCCCACCTTAATTGAGATTGAGTTTGAAACTTTCATCTACATCTAGTAATTCAGTACTTGCTATACTTGTTCTTGCTAGTTCTTTGATTGCTTGCAGGACGAGTGCCCTAGTGGCCGGGTGACGCTATCCACAAGATCGCGACAGCCATTGGAGGTGGTGTATCGGTTGCTAAGGCGCAGCTTGGAAGGCTATAGTCGGGCCGTGAACATTGTCTCCACCCATCAATCGAGTTATCCCACACCTCTCATCGAAAGATCAGGAACAAACCCTAGCAGGATCTTATCAATTGGTTCCGTAGGGTGTTTGAGAAAAAGGGTGTAGATTGGGAGCTTTATGATCTGAATCAATGCTTGACACTCTTGCTGTCTGGGATGGATAGGAATGATTCACTCTTGATTTCTGCATCTTATTTCTGGTCCAATGCCCTTAATGCCTTTGTATTTGGTCATGGTCCAATGATGATCACTCCGGCCGATGTTTATATGTTGACTGGCCTTAGAATTACTAGATCAATACAGCCTTATGAATACTTGAGTGCCAGATCCAAGAAATTAGCCAAGATATCAGACTGCAAAGGATGGGCTAGTTACATTCTGAACCATAGTGGAGACAAATCAAATGTTAGCGAAAGGGAATATGTAGCCTTTCTGAACATGTGGCTTGAGAGATTCATCTTCTGTGGGTCATCTTGTGGCCCGACTGACAATCATAAACTCATGGCCGAGCATCTAGTAGTAGGCAAGGACATCCATCTTGGAAAGTATCTATTAGGAGCGGCTTATCATTTGATGTACCAAGTAGCTGCCCAATTACTGAAGAATGGACCAGTGCATGCTATCAGTGGCCCCTGGTGGTTGATACAACTGTGGCTTAACCTGTACATGTACAAGATTGTAAGGCTTGATCTTAGAAACCTGTGTTTCCCTTCCTCCAACTTTGATGAGGAATATAGAGGCAAAGAAGGAAGAACTCATCAGTGTACAAGCTATGGTGAGGCTGCATCGGCCATAACAATTGATATTGACATTGGCCATCTCTTCAAAAAGTTTTATAGAGGGTTTGATGCAGATGTCCTAACTCAGCTGCCATACGACGAGGATGAAGCCAATGAGTTGATCTTTCCATTCAAATTTTGATTTGAATTAGGCTGCTCGGATGAGACGGCGGCTGCAATCTTTAATTCCTTTAGCAAGCTCTACGTCCTTCTAGCTGAATTTCGTCATGGTCATGGCAAAATGGCCATAGGTCCCTTCCTCCTAGGCAACCTTCCAACCTATGAATTTTACAACCCCTCTTTTGTGGCTCGTCAGTTCAATTTTGGCCAATTGCCTCCTCAACTTTTCTTCAAGGTTATACTGAGGCCAAGAGAGGATATTAGCGAAGTACTGGAAGTCTCGAGAGTCTTCTAGCTAGGGTCAGATCTTTCTTCCCTCTGCTTGCATAACTAGGTCAAAGTCAGCTTCTCTTCCACTCTCTTTGACTCCTAGTGGCAAGAATGGCACTCTCATCTTTTTTGTGGGTTGGTTCACCCTTTGTGCATAGCTCTAGATGGGGAATTTACTTCTGAGAGAGAGGTAACTTGCCATTTCTTTTCAAGAAAACTACTTGATGAATTCCTCTACCAATTGTTCTATTCCACCTTTTTAGGATGCTGAATTTGATCCTCCAAGCTTAGATAGGAAGGGGAGTCCTATAGATTACCAGTCACCATGCCCAGTTTCAAGAATGGGATTGGCTGCGCCTTCACTGAAGAAATTGATGAAAACTCCTGCTGCCTCCACTATTGTAACATATCATTCTTCAAAGCGCAAGGAGGCTTAAGGGACAACCCAGAAAACCACTGCTGGGAAAAGGCACCACAGAACGAGACCATCGGCTGCTCAAGTAAACACTTCATTTCCCTCTCAAAATGTTGTTCAACTGCTGATCCCATTCCTTCACAGTTATCGAGCATTGTGTCCCAACCTGCTCTAGGTGTAGGACTGCTATCTTAGGCATTTGACTCAGCACCAACTGAACCCCCATCGGCTGATCCTCAAAAGGAGTCAATTTCGATTGAAATAACCGATGCTTCCATAACAGCAGAAAATGTGAGCTTTATCCTTGATGCTTGTTAGAGTATTTTCTTTGACTTTTTGATTTACTTAGTTTCCATCCTTCACCTAGACTCTTACCATGCCAGATACTTCCTAAGAAAACACCCATGCAAGAGCAGGAGCCTGACAGTCCACTTAATGATCCTATCAGCGTCAAAGGTGACCCTGTTACCATCGACACTCAGGCTGTTGATTCCCTAGATCAGCATACAATTGATGGTAAGAAAGTTATATGTCCCTTTATTCTTCTGCAATAATTATGAACTAAAAATTTCCTTGATACTGCAGATGCCAATGTTTTAAAGCTCAGAGCCGATTCAACCAGATGCTATTGGTGCATCATCAGCTATTCCTTCTTTTTAGATAGAGGCTACTATAGAGAAGGTATTGTATCCTCTTTACCATCCATTTGTTATAAACTAATTTAAACCTCTTAATCAAGATTTCCTTATATACAGGCACTCAATCTTTCAGCCCTAAGTTAGTCTTTCAATCTTGAGAAGTATCTTGATGAAGATGAAATCAGTTTGTCAGCCACTTCCTCCAAGGAAACCTTAACAGACGAGACCAAAAATTAGCTAAGAGATGTTCTACCAATGTTTGAGAAGAATATAGCCGATTTAGTCTAAGACACTGATCCAATGCATAGTCTTCTTGGCCATCAAGGGTAATCCATCCCTAGCTCTCTCTAGAGTCTTGTCTCCTTTTTCTATCTTTGAAGATCAGGTCTTGAAGGTGAAACAGGCTCATAGGAATCTGTTTGATCATGAAACTTTATTGGCCAAGGGGAACTCTAATAGGCAAGAGGCTAAAGAACTGTCATAGTCGATTGATCACTTGAAGAACTCCTCCCTTAGTATTGACCTAGAATTGTTTCAACTAGAAGCTAGGCATGTAGAACTTGAGAAGGAGCTAGGAAATGTGAAGACTGCCATTGATTGTCATAAGTCCACCCCGGCTCAAATACCTAATGTCATTCAACAAAAGAAATAGGAACTACTAGCCAAAGTCAAAGAAGGCAGAGCCATCCGAAGTAGCCTCGAGAGCATTCCTGGAGCAACTAAAGAAGATAAACAACAGATCGTAGAAGCTGATGCTATTCAGCTAGAAGTGTTGAAAGCAATCTAGGATGTTCTAGACTTGTAATCCATGTATCAACATATGTCTTTCTGTTGACAACCACACTTTCTGTTGTCTCACTGTGTTTTTCTTTATTCTGGCTAAAGTGCCAATTTTGAAATAGCCAATTCCAGACTCCCGATCTTAATCCCATTTAGGTCTGAAAACACGGCCTTTATTAAGAGAGCCCTTCGATCTTCTGTCCATAGTCACCCGGCGCTGTATTCTCTTCGGTATTAGTGAGGTGGCGCTTCACCTCCTATTAATTGCGGTTGTCTTTTTCATGTCCCGAGGCATCCACCTCTTCACTCTGTGGCTTCAAATACCAGCCAAGGGCTCCAGCCTCGAACACATCCACACTCACAACCGCTCCTATTCCTTTGCACTTCTCTACCCTCACAGAGCTCTGTAGTAGCCTTCCTCCCTTCCTATAGATTTGATCAACTTCATGGCCGGCAAGGAGAACCACAGCAACGTGTGGCGGAGGAGGTCCCGAAGGGGATTATGCTGGTGAACTAGCGCCTCTGATGCATGAGGTGAGATCGACATCTTCTGCTTGTGATGATGAACTATTCTAATTTGTCTATAGATTTGTTTTGAACAATAGTCTCCGTCCCCTTCCCAGGGCCGATGAGCCCTCTGACACTGCATCTTCTATGTTGGCCTCGTCGTTGGATTCCTTCGACTCGTACAATGACAATGATGCCCAACACTTCTTCTGAGAGTGGAGGGCGGCCCAGGATCGGTATGCCGAGGTGACTTAGAAAAATGGCTAGCTTGAGATCCATCTCGGGGTCTTCCAAGTAGCCCTTCATGCGGCCGAGGAGGAGGCCAGTGCTGTTCGAGCGTGGCTGGCTGAGTCTGATGCCATGGTGGCGGGTAAAATGAATTCTAGGAATGCCTCCATTCTGATTTCTACTGCCTTTATCTTGATAGTCTTTCTGTTCCTATGATTGCCAGCCCTAATAGTGTAGTTGGAGTCTCTCCAACTGGTGGCGAACGTGGCTACGGATGCCATCAATGCTTGGGGTTCCCTCATCAACGCTCGCCTCCAAGACATCTCGATCCATGTTTAGGAGATCGCCCTCCACGACGTTCATCATGGCACGTCAGTGGTGCTGATCGTGGAGCAAGTCTAGATTGGGTACAAGCTCCACGCCATGGAGACCGGTTTCCCATTGGGTGATGGCCCTAAGGAACATGAGGACCTGCTCGAAGAATTTGTCATTGCAGCGAAGGCCATTATGGACATCACATCTGCTCAGGATGTGGTGAACAAGGTCTTTGATTAGTTTGTACTTAGGGCGAATCAATGAACAAAGTCTCTTGTTCTTCCATGAACGTATCTCAGTGCGATGCCCCTGTAAGTGTCATGAATGTCTTTGTTTTTATTTTTTGCTCTGGAGGCGATACATATCGTATTGGCTTTTATATATTCGAAGATCTTTTTTCGAACTAGAGGAGATACCTTTCTGGTATCGGCTATTAGAGCCAACAACCAAATGAATCAGCTATCAAGTGTTGATCAAATGCTAGGATAATATCCCTTCAAATATTTTCATCGATCGCTATTGATAAGTTGTACCAGAACTTTTTTAGGCCAAAGGTTAAATGATCGATCGATCCAAGTCAAGCATCTTATTAAATGAAACATAGCTTCCTTTAATAGATCTATCAACTCTGAATTGTGCTTATGATTCGACTTAGCATTCACGTACATCGGCCTAAGCCCATCTCTAGGATCAATGCTTATTCTTCCTTAATCCAATGGCCGATGTGAAGCCATGACTATTTACTAAAACAAACTCTTAGGGCCGATTGCTTGCATCGACTGTTGGCTTTCATTGCTGATCTTAATGAATCCTCCTTCCCATAACTTGCTAGAAAAGTATTCAAAGTCTCCTAGTTCCCAAAAGACTGGATTGGCTGTTGCGATACTTATAGACTCATCAGTGCGAACCAGCTCGACATCATCTCCATGCCATTGAATCAAACACTGATGCATGGTCGATGGTACACAACAGTTTGCATAAATCCAATCATGACCAAGGAGCAAACTGTATGACCCTTTTCCATCAATGACAAAGAATGTGGTGAGCAGAGTCTTACTCCTGATTGTTAATTCGACATTCATTGCCCCCCGGGTCTTAGACGCATTACCCCCAAAGTCCTTAAGCATCATGTTAGTCTCAATCAGATCTCCTAATCCCTTGCTAAGTTTGCAAAAAGTGGTGTAAGTCATGAGATTGATAGAAGCACATTCGTCTACCAACATCTTGTTCATCGGCTTCCCATCAACCAAACCTTTTACATATGAAGCCTTTAAGTGCCAATGCTTGACTGGTTTGTCAAATATAGCCTACTGTATAACCGTCAGCTTGGTAACTATCTCTTCATACTCGGATTCATCAAAATCTGAATAAACTTCTTGATTTGCCGGAGCTCTGAATTCTGATGGCAACAGAAAAGCCATTTGAATATTAGCCGATGGTTGCTTTCTATCGGCTGTTTGCTTAGTACGCCATACTTGAGGTTTACCAGATGCCTAAGCCTGTTCTAACTCTCTATTCCTTAGGCATTGCATCCTTATCTTCTGGCTTCTTATCAAACCTCCTAGACACCATTGGCCTTCGTGCCAAACATATTTTCTCTCGTTACTTTCTTCTTCATAATCAGCCTAGTCTTGATCAACAACTCTTTTTCTAAGCCGATTATGAACATTTCCATTTTTAAATGTCAATCCATGTTATTATGATGATATGCATCTTGAGCATGGATAGACCGACGATTGGCTTGTGATTGCCTAAACTCCCAATATTGATCACTGCACTCTGGACAGTTATTCCTGGTAGACAACTTTAAACCTTCGTTCCAGCAATGTATGAAGAAAGGACAATTCCAATGTGATTTAGCTTGCTTCCTCTCTTTTTCCTGTTGACGCTAGAATTCTTGCTTTTCTAACCAACGCTGATAATCATTTTCCTTCTGCTGCTTCCATTTATTCAATAGAATTTGAGATGTAACACATGGCTTTGTCGCCCATTCTTTTGATGTTTCTCTCTGCTCATATCGGCTCTTTTGCTTGTCGTGACATCTTTTAATTTCCCTGTATTCGTCGACAGATATTTGCCTCTCAGGATCGACTGTTCTAGCTTCTCTTGATTTGGTTGATGTTAGGACCTTAGTCTTTCCTCTGAGCAGCCTAGCATCGACCATGTTTTGATCTCCTAGGAAAGGATTATCATCAACTTTCATTTTTTGAGGTGTATCAAATTTGAGTCTTCCCTACTGAATAGCCCTCTATATATATGCTGTCGGAAAATTCTGCATTCATTAGTGGAATGAGAAGTAGCGTTATGGAACGTGCAGAACTTCTTATTCTTCAACTGATTAGGGGGCAACATAACATGATTATTGGGCAACTTGATCTGTCCCATCTCAAGCAAGAAATCAAAGATCTTGTCTGATTTTGTGATGTCAAAGTCATAGCTCTCCTCGACTCCTCTTCCCTAAGGATTTGGTACCATTACTAACTTTTTGCCCCAATTCCATTCAGCCACGGCAACCTCTATTCTTCATCTTCATAGTTGTCATCGACTGAGTATGGATTATAAGCTTCGGCCACTGTGGTACTCTTCTAGAATCGGGTATCTCTGCGCATACACTGGAATTAGCTATGGAGCATCGCCACTCGTTGAGCCAATTGACTCAAGTTGTCAAATTCTTGTCTCAGTAGTTTTTCTTTCCATGTTGGCAGCATTCCTTGAATGGCCAAAGCAGCTAGCTGATCATCAACCAAGTTTAATGAAAAGCACAAATTTCTAGTCTCTCAAAACCTCTAAAGAAACTCAGTGCCCGATTCATTAGTTTTCTACCTTATAGTTGTCAGATCAGTAATCTTCTTTTCTCCAGTCCTAGTATAGATATATGTATAAAATTTCTTCTCAAGGTCTGCCCAATTGGCAATGGAGTTGACTGGTAGTGATGAGAACCAAGTGAAGGCTGGCCCTGACAGTGACAGGGAGAAGAAACAAACTCGATGTGCCTCCTCAACTGATGCCTCGCCCAATTGTGTAAGATACCAACTGACATGTTCTATTATGCTTGTGCTGTCTTGGCCAGTGAAGTTATCAAACTCTGGGAGCCTATAATTTGTAGGAAGAACGACCAAATTATACCATTCTAGATATGGGTGTTTGTACGAGAAGGTCAACCCTTTTGGCTTCAGACCAAACTGATTCTTCATCATCTCAGTCACCTTCAGCAATAGCTCATCAGCATGTGAATTTGGATTTCTCTACACTTGCTGACCCATCTATCGATTGAAATCCCATATGCCTTGATACCCTAGATTTAGAATCATATGAAGGGTGTTATAATCTGTGCCATAATGATACCTCTGTGGAATCTCTATCTGCTGGGTCCTTTGCTGGTTTGCTGCTTGAAGTCTCTGGTTATAGATATTAGGATCTATATCTCTACAGATCCTCTAAATTGATGGTGCTATTTTTTGAGTCGACGATGGTATGTGGCCTGATGTGCCAAAATTAATCACCTGGTTCTGATCTTGCCCCACTGGCTATTGCACATGCTGCATTGATGATCTAGGATTATACTATATCTAATTTGTAGTAACACCTTGAGCTTATTCAGATAAACCCTGAATTGCCTGAACATCATCATTACTAGCTGGTGCTACTTCTTAATGGCTAGTACCGACTTGATTAGTCCCTTGGGTTGACGGATGTGGAATGTTGTAATAAGCCAGCCCAACTTGACCAACTAGAAACCCATGAAACACCTCTTTCATGGCGTTGTGGAATGTGTCCAAGAAAGCTTCATTATGGCTTGATATAGCATCACGAACATATTTGTTTATAGCTTCCATGAAGAAATGCATGTCTTCGGCTTCATCTGCATCTATCTACCCATGCAATAGAACTCTTAGTAGTGGATATTTCTAAACAATTGTATTGTCACATGTTTTTGTGTAGGACAACAAACATTTGTTCTAAAATTCTTCTATAGCTTTGCCGATGACATCTCTATCTCCATCAAGTAGGTCTTCATAATGTACCATAAGGATGTCGTTGTTGTTGTAAACCGCCATGATGATTGTGGGGTCCCACTAGGCGTGCCAAAATGTGTGTTGGCACAAAATTTTGTCCCATGCCGAGGGCACACGAGCAAGCCAGAAGGGTCTACTCGATGGAGCTAGAGATCCACCTAGCTTCAGCGCAGGGGTTATCGATCCTGCGCACTCCTCCCAAGATGTGCTAGTCAATTTGACCCTGTAATTGATAAGGAGAGAAAGCTAATCAGTAATTTAAGGCAGAACATGTCAGTGTTGCCAGACAGTCCCGAATGTGCGGCTCTGAGAGCCAATGTGGAAGGAAATAGACTAAATAGTTGATTCCAGCATACTCATAAGAATAAATTAGTTAAAGCTTATGGGGTTATGGAAGAAAAATCAGTTATCATTTAGGATGAATCTCGTTATTTAGACAAATATTAATCAATGGCAATAGGATATCAATAAGAATAAGTTTATGCTAAGCCAATGACTACAAGTAATCGAATCCCTTTTTGTATAAAAGAAGCAGCTCATCATCATTTAACCATTTAGTAGAGATAAATATAATGAACGTATTAGATCTCATCTACCACTATGACCAGTGGGGCATACGGCAGAATCATGCAATCCATAGAAATAGTGATAAATTCGACGACCCTAACTTATTACTAATATCAGTGGGGTATCAGGCAGAATCATGTAGGCCGTAATACAATAATAAGATCATGGGGCTAACACATCTTTCAACCTATCTTTACTTCAACGGTCTTGTGACGTGAACTACATATGTTAAAGCACTCGGTATCGGCTAAAACAGCCGATTCAGGCATAGCGCACACTTAGAGTCATGCCCTATCAGGAACAGATCTACCGAATAACGATCCCCACTCCATGGTGCTAATAGTGAGGTGTGAGACAGAATCACATAGGCCGTGATAACGGGCCATGGAATGTTTCTCGTTAGCCAATAGATCTATTCAAGACCAAACATGCCTTGAACTCACACTATGCACGATCAAGATTGACATAAACAATCGATAAAACATAACTCATCGTTTGAAGAGCAGATTAGATGAATTTAGATTAATAAACGATGGGTTAAATAGGATATAAGGCCGATCTAGATCAATCCCAATCAGGTGAAGTGATATTGCTATAATTAAATAAATAATAAAAGCAATGAGCAATATCGGTAACTTAATGATTCTATCCGAAGGAACGCCACCCTTAGATAGAGCCGATAACTTGACCTTAATCTAGTTCGAGCAGTGGAGGTCGACCAGATTGATGCAGCCGTACTTGAACTAAACAAGAGTCGATAACTAGCTTATACCAGAGTCATAGTGGAGGTCGACCAGATCGATGTAGCCGTACAAAAAGAAATATAAGCCATGATGGTACTTACAGACAAGCCAGAGGTCAGCTGGACTGATGTAGCCCTACTCGCTGAAGAACTCGCTGAGATCTACTCTACTCCTACTCCTAAGGGGTGGCCAGAGCCGAAAAAAGTAAGTAACTTGTATTTGATTGATTGTGTCCTTTACAATAGCTAGGGTCCAATATTTATACTCGGAACCTAAGCATGAATCCTACTTAAGCATGGCACATCACAATTTTGGCCTAAGAGAAAACATTCCTAGTTTAAGATAACTTGGACCATAATCTTTCCCTTTTTGTAGAGTCCAACATGTTTTTCTCGGTGCTGTTCGTATCTTTTGTCGTTATCTGCTAGCGCTATCTGAAGAAAGCCGATTCTAGTGTTGCATTAGAAGCAGCTGATACCGACCTTCACATAATCGATTCCTTGATGACATAATATTGGGGAGCTTCTGAGTCCCCGCGTTTTCTCCCTCCAAATTTTGGTGTAAACACGGACACCAAGTGTCCAAGCACTATTCCTTCTCTAACCATGAAATGACATTTTTCCCAATTAAGGATTAAGTGCTTTTCTTTACATCTTTGCAAAACCTTGTCTATATTTTCAAGATAATCATCAAAAGTTTTTCCATAAACAGAAAAGTCATCCATGAAAACTTCCATGATTTCTTCAATCATATCAAAAAATATAGACATCATGCATCTTTGAAAAGAAGCTGGAGCATTACATAATCCAAAAGACATTCTACGTTAAGCATAGGTTCCATATGGACATGTAAAGGTGGTTTTGCTCTGGTCATCTGGATGGATCGGTATCTGGTGATAACCTGAATACCCATCAAGGAAATAGAAGAAAGAGTGATTCACCAGTCGCTCCAACATTTCATCAATGAAGGGCAACAAAAAGTGATCTTTCTTTGTTGCCTTGTTAAGTTTTCGGTAATCAATGCACATCCGCCATCTAGTGATGGTTCTTTGGGGGATTAATTTATTCTTTTCATTTTTAACAATAGTCATGCCTCCCTTTTTAGGCACAACTTGAACATGACAAACCCACTCACTATGCGGCACAGGATAGATAATCTTGTCATGCAAGAGTTTCAAAACCTCTTTCTTAACAACCTCTCTCATCACATTATTAAGCCTACACTATGGCTCCCTAGAAGGTATAGAGTTAGGATAATTAGGGATGTGATGGGTGCAAAGAGCAGGGCTAATTCCCTTAAGGTCTTGGAGCGAGTAGCCAAAAGTAGAACGATGCTTTTCTAAGATAGTTAGCAAACGTAGGGATTCTTCATGAGAAGTTTATCACTTATGATCATAGGAGAATCCTAATCATTATTGAGAAAAGCATATCTTAGACCAAAAGGTAGGGGTTTAAGTTCAATGGTGGGCTTAGGTGGCTCTAGCAATTCATCAAGAGGTTCAGACTCCGTATGATTTTGTTCTTCTTCCTCGATGAAGAACTGAGCATTATTTTCAAGGTTGGGTTCAATCAAATAATCAAGAGATGCAACCTTAACCTCTTCCATTGGGTCTTCCTTGGGAATTGGCTCACTCTTAGTATTTAGAGAATGAGTAATGTGTATAGAAAGCTTAAAGTTTTTCTAAGTCTTATATTCAACTTCCCTGTTTGTCCTTCCTGGATAAGACTTTTAATTGGTTGTCCTATCAACAGGTCGAACTCTATAATATCAAAGATATAGAAGCTCAGATCAACCTTGGTTACTTTTACCTAGATAGGGAGGACATACAAAATTCCCAATCTTGAGAGAATGTGTCCTAAAAGACTTTTCAACAACTTTGTTGTTGGGGGTTAATGGTATGTGTTTCAATAAATCATGAGCAAAAGTTGTAGACATGATATTAACACCCACAACAAGATTGTAAAGAACATCAAAAGGAGCTTTATTAATTTAGCAATGAATGGATATAGAAGGTGAATCTAAATGAATCACATCTGAGGAAAACTCTGATTCTTCTAACCATTCATTGTTTATAATAGATACTAGCTCTTTCATAGTCTTTTTAAGGAAAGCTTCCTTAGAAGGGTCCAAAGGTTCTTCATGCAATGATTTCTTAGACTTCTGGGGTCTCCTCATGGTATGGTAATTCAAGGTATTTCCATATTCATAAAAAAGTTCATCCTTGAATTCTAGCATAAAATCCAAAATTATAGTTTCCTCCTTTTTTGGTGGTTCAGAATTTGGGATAGCTAAAGTTAGTGATGGGTCTGGTAAAGATTCGGGTTCAGCTATCTAGGATTCTTCCTCTAATGTCTTCTCTTCTACTTCTTCGGGGATGTTCTCTAAGATTTTCGTAAGAATACTTCTCCCCGCATTGGCAAATACATGCAAGAATGAGCCTCCTAAGGCCATATTAAGAACCTTTGAGGTTTTCCTATCAAGATCCAAATAGAAGTGTTGAAGAAGAATAGGGTCTTGAATGGCAAGGTCAGGGCCAGTATTAATAAAAGTATTAAAGCATTCCCAAGCCATGCCTAAAGATTCTTTTTCTTTTGTTTAAGAGATAGAACCTTTGAATAAAGTCTGACTACCCTAGAGATGGGAAAGAATTACAAGCAAAATCTAGAACATAGGGCTTTCCAATCTCCTTATCTACTCTATATGGTGAGATTGTATCAACGTTTAGCTTTTCCCACCAAAGAGAAAGGAAAAAGCTTCCATCGTAAGGTTTTATCTGACATGCCTACAATGCGCAAGCATGCACAGGTCTACTCAAACTCATTTAGGTGAGAATAGGGGTTTTTATCATCTTCACCCAAAAAGGGTTGATCATGAACCATGTTGATCAAACGCGGACGCAGTTCATAGCCAGGTGTTAGGATAGGCTTTGAAGACTCTTTTGGCTATAGGCTTGCGCTCGTGGGTGTACCATATTGGTAGATAGGGGTGGATTCTAGATCCATGGTAAAAAGGAAAAGAGAAGTTAAAAGATAAAAGAATAATGATACATGATACAAGGATAAGCTAGGTTCAAAGTTGACTCAGCAACCATTTCCCCAGCAACAGTGCTAGAAATGCTTGTTGGTATAAATTAATGCACACAGAATAATCCACAAGCGCATGGATATTATACCGATGTAGCACTTCACCGGGAGTACCCAGTTTTATATCAAACTCGAGGAAATGTGTGTGAGATTAACCAAATCTAACTTATCCCAACTTCACAATCAAGGCTAGATAATAGGAGCATAGAGGAGACTACTAAGGTCTTCTAGTTCAAACTTCGGTAAGCTTTGTCTTCTATTGTTCAACTCTGGGGATATTACTAGAGAAAACACAGGTAGAGTATGTTTCCTATAGAAATAATGTCCTACTTGGCCTACTAACGGGAGGTGGACTACAGTGGATTCAATGAGGCTATAAGAGTCACCCTCGTGAGCTACCACCGATCTAGAAAATAGGGTACATTCAAGAGTAAAGTACTATGCTTACACTACAAATACTACTTTAAGCCAGGAGCTAGAAGTATTAAAGTACTCAAAAGAGAGTCGCAAACCTGAAGAACAATATGAACAAGATGCTTACTTGAATTAGAAGTCGATTACTAGAGAAATCTTAGAAGCAAGCTCAAGAAGAACTTGATTCCATCAGGGTACAAGCCATAGAGAGAGCACCGATAGGCTGAGACTCCTTCAAACTCTTCCCTCTCACTCTATCTCACTATCTCTAATACAAGACTAGATCCTATTGAGGACTAATCTTCTCTTGATTGCTAGCCTTGATCCTAGTGGACATATGAATTAGGGTTTTTGGCTTCTTAGTTCTCAGGATCAAATAAGGCATCTGCCCTGGGGGGTATAGGCTAGTATATATAGGCCAGAGCATCAATCCTGAGCCCTTAGATCAAACTGACTTGAATAAATGGCGAAGATAAAATCCTTAAGGTGGTGGAGAACTGACATAGCAACGATAGGCTAACATGGGCGCCATAGGTTAGCCATCCTATAGGTGGGGCTGACTAGCCCCACATGTCAGTGACATGTGTCCCGCTTTGGTGGAGATCCTCCTAGAGTCTTCTAGAGTCTTCCCACATCGTTTACGCGGCGAAATTCCATAATTCCTTTGACGAATAGGTCCTCCTTGGCGGTTTTCTGATTAAATCCTACTAAAAACACAGATCACCAAAACTCATGGAATTTGTTAGTTTAAACCCCTAAGTCTACATTGGTGATCCATTTTAGCTATTTATACAAGTTATATTTATGGTTTATGATGAATGTTAACTACCGTCAACAAGAATCTCAAGGTCTAGGATGATATGGAGAAGGACATCTATAAGAAGATGAAAACCTAGAGGTTTGTCCTCACTCCCACTTACGATCTAGCTCTACTGCAAGCCATAGGTATGAACACTGAATTTGAACTCATTTTTAAGGTTTTATGATGGAAGGATGTTTGGGAAATTAATGAGCCAGGGTCTAAGCTTTTGGCTGCTAAATTTTTATGCACCTTGAAACCCACTGATTAGGAAGTGTCATTTAGACTTTTTGGAAAAGATTTTTTCTATCCCATGGACACTGCTATACAAAACTTTGATAGAATGAAATTTTGGAGGGAAATATCTAAAGAACTTACTTGTTATTGTCCACGTACCAATGAAATTCATCACCCTACTTTGCGATTCATGCATAAATGGCTAGGTTTTTCTCTTTTTCTTAGGAATGATTACGAATGATGAACCTAAACTGCTCTATGCCATGGTCAAAAGAAGAAAAGTTTCACTAGTCAAGTTTATGATGAAACAATGGAAAGAAATTCATGATCTTAAGGGAGATGTTGGGTGTACTTCTTTGGTCACCCGCATAGCTAAAAATTTGGGTCATTTGGAAAATGCTTCTGTTACTTACATCGATAACATTCCCCGTTGGCTTATCAATTATGAATATTTTAATCAAGCACACATGTTAAAAAAGGGAAAAACAAGAAGCTTGTCATGATGTATATGGATTATACAAACAAAATCCTGTTACCAGACTAAAACCTTGGTTTGTATGCGGTGCATTCTTTTATCTTTGATTTGCAGAAAAAGGAAGCAGCACCTCGCTAGAGCACTTCTGCGAGATTCACGCGCAACCCGTAGCCCTAGTATCATGGTGATGATCCAATTCCTGAAGGACCTACCTTCACTAGCTATGCAGGCTGTGACTAGCCGGGTTCTTCCTGCATGCACCAGCCCAAGCATGCTAGGTGGGAATGTTTCTACATGCACCAGCCCGAGCATGCTGGTTGGGAGCAGCCTGCTCTTCAGCACACGAAGAGCTCCTAACATCAGGGCTCAAGTGAGCAAAGGTAGAAGGGAAACTTCGACTAATATCACTAGCAGCCATATGAAGAAGTCTCGAGTGGTCATCAAGAAAGATGTATGTCCTTCTCTGCTTATGGCTACCATGACCCGCCCATGGGCTATCATGGGCAGCAGATGGAGTGCCCTTGCCTTGACAATAGGCTCACCACCATCTATGAGAACCAGAATAACATCCAGAACCAACTTCAACAACACACCCAGTGGCAAGCGGAGGCAGGAGAACGCCTCACCATCATTCAGCAGCACTAGGAGTAGGAAAACGAGAATTGGTGATACTTGTTCCAGGGTCTCCACATCGACCAGCATTTCTAAGAGACCGTAGCAACACCTAGCTTGGGGGAGGAGCCCCCGTTTACCAAAGGTAAGTTTTCTCTTCCTAGCATTTTATTATTTTCTTTAGTTTATTTTTCAAGCTAAAAAAAATAGAAAGAGTGTGTATATAGTTTAAGTTTAATTAAGTTTGCTTAAGATATGTTTTAGTTTCCTTTCTTGTTTTTTAAGAGCTAAAAAAGAAGAGAGGAAAAACTTGAAGATGATCTCACATGATGGAAATGATCAATAGTTGCTCTGTTATAATTCCTTTCAAGTATGTAGTTTTCAGCCTTGAATTCTCCCGAGTTTTAGATGAAATTGATTTGACATGAGAATTTACTCTAAACTTGAAACTCATGGGTAGCATATGGTTGATGTAAGCCTAGGTAATTGACAGATATGATATGAGAAGATCTAAGCTGTTATTTATCTTGTTCCAAGAGACACTTGAATTCTGGAGATTTATCTTTTGAAAAATATAAAAATGTAACATGATGAGATCCTATATGACAAAGCTTGAATTCCCACCAGAGCCAAATATGATATTTAGACTAGGAAAACTTCCACTCATATATGCTGTTTGCATTGAGTTTAGTCAAGCTTTGTTGATGCCTTATGAGAGTTTTGTCATGCTCTTAAAATCGAGATCATGTACACACCACCCACATATGCACTACTCCTACACTACGGGTAGGAGCAAAAACATACATTCTATCTAGATCCACCCAAAAATATTTTACTCCTACACTGGAAAAAACACCAAAAACATGCTTGATAGGTTTTCCACCAAATAAATGCTCCAAGTTCTTATTGCTATCTCTCAAAAGTTTTGTTGTAGAAAAGAGGCATGAGCTATGCAAAATTTATTCACAAAAAAAGAGAAGAAAGAAAGAAAAAGAATTGAAAAAATAGACAAGTGTCCATGATATTAAAACAATGGGTACTTAGATGCCCGCTTGAAAAAAAGAAATGAATAAGATAGCCCCTGCTCTCTAGCAAATGTTTCCAAGTTCCAAATGAGAGATATGTTTTCAAGGAGCATAGTAGAATTAGGCTAGCCACCATATTTATATCCACCATATTCCACACACATGCACATCTTGATTTGATTGTATGACTCAACTCTCTTTGGATCCATTGTTTGACTTTACAATATATGTATCACAAGTATGCTCTCTCATACAATTACCACACCTATGAGTTCCATATAAGCCTTAGTTGTAGGAGAAGAAAAGGCATAACATCACTATTGCCATGGTAAGGATCCACAAATACCACATATATGAGAGACTTGAGAGTGTCATACAATAGAATCTCTGAGTTTTATTTTAAAAACTTGCAAAAACTCTAGAATAATGGTTGAACAAAGAACTTGAGACATAGTGCTTGACTTGATTGTTCTGTCTTCAAATTGCTCAAGACCCAAGTGAAAGCTCAAAAGCCCCATGGTTGAAGGTAATATGGGCAAGTTTGAAAGTCAGATCAGTGGATTTTAATCCAGAGGAGAATTCTTTGTTGAGCACATGTGTACTTTTGAGGAGTCAAAACATTGATGTAACTCCTGATCCATTTGGTGAGTTTAGTTTTGCTAAGGGTCTAGCAAAGATTAAGTTTGGGGGAGCTTGTTGATAGTAGTTAACAACCACTATAAACCATCAACATAACTTAAATAAATGCATAAAAAGGATCACAAACAAAGACTTAGGGGTTTAAACTGATAATTTCTATGAGTTTTGGTAAATCTATGTTTTTAGCAGGGTTATTCTAGAAAACCGGCAAGGGGGGTCAAAATGTCAAATAAAATCATGCTTATCCATGATGAAAACAACTCCAGAAGGTTCCAGAGGTCACCAAAAGGCATCCCCTGAGGTAGACCCCAAGGGGATGACAGGTGGGGCCAGCCGGCCCCGCCTATAGGCCGCCTGGCCCCCTAGGGCCCACATGTTAGCTCCGTCGCAACGTCGGTTCTCCACTGCCTCCTAGATTGCATCTACGCTATTTATTCAAGTTGGTTAGATCCAAGGCTCAGGATTGACACTCCAGCCTATATAACCAGCCCCTGCCCCCCTCCAGAGCACGCTGCCATAAGTCAAGATCAGACCAGAAATTAGGGTTTCTAGAGAGAAGAGAATAAAACTCCAATTCTTCAAAGTTCTAGTATAGGCTAGCTAGCAAGGTTCAAGTAGAGTGTGGTCTATTGCTCAGGATTCTGGATTCACCATTTGGAGACTAGTATAGCCATTGCAACTCTTTATTTATGACTTTGTGCTACTTCAATATTATGTTGCTATTTATTATGTTCCAAGTTTGCTATAGTTATATACTTGATATAGTTGTGATTGATGATCAGTTTATGCATATGTTCGCAAAGCACGTAGCCCAAGACGTGCATGGGTTAAGTGGTCGACATTATGCAAGCATGGTGCTTAGATATTGTTTACCTATGGATGCATTCTGCACTCTGGGTAATGTGGTATGTCATGGATGTGACACTCCCATTGAGTCCTTTGTAGTCCACTCCCTATTTGTAGAGCAAGTAGAACATGGTTGTGAAGGGAGACAAGCTCTGTTCTTGATCTTCCTTAGTAATGTTCCTTATTCATAGATCCAAAGTTAATTATGCTATATATGAGAGTGTATATATTTGGGTGTATAAAAGACTTAGTAAATAAGGAATGACTTAGGAATCTTTTGCTCTTACCGAACCTCCTACCTAGACATACTACATTTATGTGTCTCTATTTCTATCTCTAGAATTATTATTAATGCTTCACACTTATCATTTATTTATCATTTGACTTACTCCTACCATAGCATGAGAGTGGTTTTATCATAAGTATACATATTTGTCAATATCTCTATACCAACAATCTCATAGTTCCTCCCTATGGATAAAATATAAATAATGATACTCGGTATACTCTCGGGTGTAATGCTACAATGGTATATTATCTGTATACTTGCAGATACTTTACTTTAACATATACAATTTTCTCTAAGTTTACAAGTGTCATTAATAATTACCAACCACACATTTCTGGCATCATGCTAGGGATGAAAACTTAGAAAAGAGTGATGCTCAGAAATGTCAACACCCACAACCGAGCAAATCAAGGGCCAAAATAAGTGGAGAACAAGTCCAAAATCAACTCAAACAAACTCAACTCTATGCAACACCACCATGGACGACGCCTAGAAGATCATAGGAGGCAGCCCAACGAAGATGGGCCAAATTGGAGTAGGCCATGATGCAGCCACACCCACCCCCACTGGCCCCATTTGGCTCAAGACTTGGTCAGTTCGTGCTTATAGCCTTGCCCAACATCAATGTAGTGGTGTCGTCTAGGAACAATGAACCTATACGTCGATTTGTTGCTTTCCTCGAGGAGCATGAGGATTTGCTTGAGGAGTTTGTCATCGCGGTGGAGGCCATTGTGGACATCACATCTGCTCAAGATATGGTGAACAAGGTCTTCGATTAGCTTGTATCTAGGGCAAACTAATGAATGAAACCTTCTGTTCTTTCATGAATGTGTCTCAGCGCAATGCCCCTGTATGTGTCATGAATGTCTTTGTTTTTGTTTTTGCTCTGGAGGTGATACATATCGTATTGGATTTTATATATTCGAAGATCTTTATTTTTGAACTAGAGGCAATACCTTTCTGGTACCAGCTATTAGAGCCAATGACTAAACAAATTGGCTATCAAGTGTTGATCAAATGCTAGGATAATATCCCTTCAAATATATTTCATCGATCGCTATTGATAGGTTGCACCAAAACTTTTCAGACCAAAGGTTAAACGATCGATCGATCCAGGCCAAGCATCTCATTAAGCAAAATAAAACTTCCTTTAATAGATCCATCAACTCTAAATTGCATTTATGTTTTGACTTAGCGTTCACATACGTTGGCCTAAGCCCATCTCCAGAACCAATGCTTATTCTTCTTTAATTCAATGGACGATGCGAAGCTATGACTATCCACTAAAACAAACTCTCAGAGCTGATTGCTTGAATTGGCTGTTGGCCTTCATTATTAATTCTAATGAAGCCTCCTTCCCATATCTTGCCAGAAAGGCATTTGAAGTCGCCTAGTTCCCAAAAGACTGGATTGGCTGTTGTGATACTCATAGACTCATCAGCATGAACCAGCTCAACATCATCTCCATGCCATTGAATCAAACACTGATGCATGGTCGATGGTACACAACAGTTCACATGAATCCAATCATGACCAAGGAGTAAACTGTATGACCCTTTTCCATCGATGACAAAGAACGTGGTAAGCAGAGCCTTACTCCTGATTGTTAGTTCGATGTTCATTGCCCCTAGGGTCTTAGATGCATTACCCCTAGAGTTCTTAAGCATCATGTCAGTCTCAATCAGATCTCTTGGTCCCTTGCCAAGTTTATGAAAAGTGGTGTAAGGCATAAGATTGACAGAAGCACCTCCATCCACCAACATCTTGTTCATCGACTTCCCATCAACAAAACCTTTTACATATGAAGCCTTTAAGTGTCGATGCTTGACTGGTTTATCAAATATTGCTTGTTGTATAACTGTCAGCTTGGAAACTACCTCCTCATACTCCAATTTATCAAAATCTGAGTAAACTTCTTAATGTGCTGGAGCTCTGAACTCTGATGGCAATAGGAAAGCCATTTGAATATTAGCCGATGGTTGCCTTTTATTAGTTGCTTGCTTAGCACGCCATACTTGAAGTTTACCGGATGCTTGAGCCTGTTCCAACTCTCTATTCCTTAGGCATAGCACCCTTGTCTTCTAGCTTCTTGTCAAACCTCCTGGACACCATTGGCCTTCCTGCCAAACATATTCTTCTTCATTACTTTCTTCTTCATAATCAGCCTAGTTTTGATCAACAACTCTTTTTCCAAGCCAATTATGAATACTTTCATTTTTTAAGCGTCGATCCATGTTATTATGATGATATGCATCTTGAGCATGGATAGACCAGTGGTTGGCTTGAGATTGCCTAAACTCCCAATATTGATCGCTGCACTCTAGACAATTATTCCTGGTAGGCAACTTCAACCCTTCATTCCAGCAATGTCTGAAGAAAGGATAATTCCAATGTGATTTAGCTTGCTTTCTTTCATACCTCTCTTTTTCTTGTTGACGCTGGTATTCTTGCTCTTCCAACCAATGCTAATAATCCTTTTCCTTTTGCCGCTGCCATTTATTCAATAGAATTCGAGACATAACTCATGGCTTTGTCGCCCCACCTTTTGACATTTCTCCCTGCTCATATCGTCTCGTTTGCTTATCGTGACGTCTTCTAATTTCTCTGTATTTGTTAGCCAATATTTGCATTTTGGGATCGACTGTTCCAGCTTCTCTTGATTTGGTTGATGTCAAGACCTTAGTCTTTTCTTTAAGCAGCCTAGCATCAACCATGTTTTGATCTCCTGGGAAAGGATTATCATCAACTTTTATTTTCTGAGGCGTATCAAATTTGAGTCTTCCTTGCTGAATAGCCCTCTGTATATGCTGTCGGAAAATTTTGCATTCATTAGTGGAATGAGAAGTAGCGTTATGGAGCATGTAGAACTTCTTTCTTCAACTAATCAGGGGGTAACATAACATGATTATCGAGCAACTTGATATGTCCCTTCTCAAGCAAGAAATCAAAGAGCTTGTCTGATTTTGTGACGTTAAAGTCATAGCTCTCCTCGATTCCTCTTTCCCAAAGATTTGGTACCATTACTGTCTTTTTACCCTAATTCCATTCAGCCATGGCAACCTCTTCTTCTTCTTCTTCTTCATAGCTGTCATTGACTGAATATGGAATATAAGATTCGGCCATTGCGATACTTTTCTAGAATCGGGTATCTCTACGCATATTCTGGAACTGGCTATTGAGCGCTACCACTCGTTGAGCCAATTGACCCAAGTTGTCAAATTCTTGTCCCAGCAGCTTTTTTCTATGTTGGTAGCATCACTTGAACGGCCAAAGCAGCTAGTTGATCATCAGCCAAGTTTAATGAGAAGCACAAATTTCTAGTCTCTTAGAACCTCTGAAGAAACTCAGTGACCGATTCATTAGTTTTCTGCCTTATAGTTGTCAAATCGGTAATCTTCTTTTCTCCAATCCTAGTATAGAAATATGTATGAAATTTCTTCTCTAGGTCAGCCCAATTGGTAATAGAGTTGACTGGTAGTGATGAAAACCAAGTGAAGGCTGGCCCTGACAGTGACAGGGAGAAGAAACGAACTCGATTGGCCTCCTCAACTGATGCCTCGTCCAATTGTGTAAGATGCCGACTGACATATTCTATTGTGCTTGAGTTGTCTTGGCCAGTGAACTTGGCAAACTCTAGGAGCCTGTAATCTATAGGAAGAGCGACCAAATCATACCATTCTAGATATGGGCATTTGTATGAGAAGGTTAGTCCATTTGGCTTTAGACCGAACTGATTCTTCATCATCTCGGTCATCTTTAGCAACAACTCATCAGCATGTGAATTTGGATTTCTCTGCACTTGCTGACCCATCTGTGGATTGAAATCCCATGTGCCTTGATACCCTGGATTCGGAATCATGTGAAGGGTGTTATAATCTGTGCCATAATGATACCCCTATGGAATCTCTATCTGCTGGGTCCTTTGCTGGTTTGCTGCTTGAAGTCTCTGATTATAGACATGAGGATATATATCTCTATGAATCCTTTGAATTGATGGTGCTATTTTTTGAGCCGACGACGGTATGTGGCCTGATGTGAGAAAATTAATCATCTGGTTCTTACCTTGCCCCACTGGCTATTGCACATGCTGCACTGATGATCTAGGATTATACTATATCTGATTCATAGTACTACCTTGAGCTTGCTCAGATGAACTCTTAACTACCTATACATCATCATTACCAGCTAGTGCTACTTCTTGATGGATGGTACCGGTTTGATTAGTCCCTTGAGTCGATGGATGTGGAATGTTGTAATAAGTCGGTCCAACCTGATCAACTGGAAACCCATGAAACACCTCTTTCATGGTGTTATGGAATATGTTCAAGAAAACTTCATTATGGTTTGATATGGCATCATGAACAAATTTATTTATAGCTTCCATGAAGAAACATCTGTCTTTAGTTTCATATGCATCTATCTATGCATGCAACAGAACTCTTGGTAGTGGATATTTCTGAACAATTGTATTGTCACATGTTTTGGTGTAGGACAACAAACACTTGTTCTGAAATTCTTCTATAGCTTTGCTGATGACATCTTTATCTCCATCAGGAAAGTCTTCATAAGGTACCATAAGGATGTCATTGTTGTTGTGAACCACCATGACAATTGTGGTGTCCCACCAGGCGTGCCAGAACATGTGTCGGCATGAAATTTCGTCCCGTGTTGAGGCACATGAGTAAACCGGAAGGGTCCGCTGGATGGAGCTGGAGATCCGCCAAGCTTCAACATAGGGATTATCGATCCTACACACTCCTCTTGAGATGTGCCAGTCAATTTGACCCTGCAATTGACAATGAGAGAAATCTAATCAATAATTTAAGGTGGAACATGCCGGTTTTGCCAGACAGTCCCGAATGTGCAGCTCTGAGAGCCGATATGGAAGGAGATCGACTAAATAGCCGATTCCAGCATACTCATAAGAATAAATCAACTAAATCTCATGGAATTATGGAAGAAAATCGGTTATCATTCAGGATGAATATCGTTATTTAGATAAATATTAGTCAATGGTAATAGGATGTCAACACTAATCAGTTTATGCTAAGCCAATAACTGCAAGTAACCGAATCCCTTTTTATATGAAAATTTTAGCCCATCATCATTTAACCATTTAATACAAATAAATCTATGAATATATTAGATCTCATCTATCACTATGACCAGTGGGGCATGAGGCAGAATCATGTAGGCTGTAGAAACAGCAAAAAATTCGATGACCCTAACTTATTACTAATATCAATGGGGCATGAGGCAGAATCATGCAGGCCGTAATACAATAATAAGATAATGGGACAAACACATCTTTCAACCTATCTTTACTTCAATGGTCTCATGACGTGAACTGCATATGTGAAAATGCTCGATGTCGGCTAAAACAGCCGATTTAGACATAGCACACAATTAAGGTCATGCCCTATCAGGAATAGATCTACCAAATAATGATCCCCACTCCATGGTGCTAATAGTGGGGTGTGAGGCAGAATCACACAGGCCGTGACAACGGGCCATGGAACAATTTTTGTTAGCTAATAGATCTATTCAAGACTAGACATAACTTAATCGCACACTATGCACAATCAAGATTGACATAAAATAGCCGATAAAACATAACTCATCATTTAAGGTGCAGATTACATCAGTTTAGATTAATAAACGATGGGTTAAACAGGATCTAAGGCCGATCTAGATCAATCCCAATCAGGCAAAGTGATATTGCTGTAATTAAATAAATAATGAAACAATAAGCAATATCGGTAACTTAATGAATCTATCTAAAGGACGCCACACTTAGATAGAGTCGATAACTTGACCTTAATCTTGTTCGAGCAGTGGAGGTCGACCGGATCGATGCAGCCTTACTTGAACTAAACAAGAGTCGATAACTAGCTTATACGAGAGTCACAGTGGAGGTCGTTCGGATCGATGCAGTCGTACAAACAGAAGTATAAGCCATGATGATACTTACAGACAAGCCGAAGGTTGGCTGGACCGATGCAGCCCTACTCGCTGAAGAACTCACCGAGATCTACTCTACTTCTACTCCTAAGGGGTGGCCAGAGCCAAAAAAAGTAAGTAACTTGTATTTGATTGATTGTGTGTCCTTTACAATAGCCGGGGTCCAATATTTATACCTAGATCCTAAACATGAATCCTATTCGAGTATGACTCATTACAATCTTTGGTATAAAAGAGAACATTCCTAATCTTAAGATAACTTGAACCCTAATCTTTCCCTTTTGTAGAGTTTGATCTGCATCTCCCAATGCCAACCATAGCTCATTATTATTACTTGCTGACATCATTCAGAGAGAGCCAATTCTAGTGTTTCCTCTGAATCAGCTGATATCAATCTTCATGCAACCGAGTCCTTGATCGACACAATTTTGGAAACTTCGAGTCCCCATGTTTTCTCTCTCCAAATTTTGGTGTAAACACTATCCCTAGTGATAGTGACAATGATAGTGATCATGAGCTACCTTCTTATGATGAAATTGTGCAAGAAAATCTTAACTTTGCTAAAGTTTGCACTAGTCAACAAAAGAAGATTAAAAAATTTAAAGAAAAACTAGATAGCTCACAATAAGCTTATGCTACTTTGCTTGAACAATATGAAATTTTTGCTAATCTTAATATGGAGCTATCTACTAAAATTGAGCAACCTAAGACTAGTGCAAACACAAATAATTGCACAATCAATGATGAGAAACTTGTAAAGAAAAATGAAAATTAAAGAAAAAGTTAGCTAGCTCACAAGATGCTTATAAACATTTGCTTGCTAAAATGGAAACTATGTGCAAACATTGTGATGAGCTAACTAATAAAGTTGCTAATCTTGAAGCCATTGGTACAACCCCCACCGAGGCACCTAAAAAGTAAGGTTCTATTTTTTACATGCCTAAAAAGGATGCCTCTACTTCTTGTAATGATTTATATTTATACTCACCCTTGTGCAACCAAGTTTGTGTTAAGAAAATTGTTGTAGATACATGTACACAAGATGTTGCAATGGAGAATGAGCAACTCAAGCAAGAAGTGGCTCGCCTTACCAAGGACTTGACTCAAGTAAGAGGCAAAACGGAGCAAGCCCAACTTCATCAAGATAACACCGTCAAGGGAGTGAAGCAGCTTAATAAAGGACAACCCATGGTTTGCTACATGTGCCACAAGGAAGGTCACAAGTCCTATGAGTGCAAGGTGAAGAATGGGGGAGGAACTAAGAAGAAAGAGAAAAACAAAAAGAAAACAAGCAAGTTCTCCAACACCTACACCAACAAGACAAAAAGGCCTCCACACCTCATCTCTTGAAGAAGAAAAATGACAAGGTGGTGGCCATCAAGGTGAACAAGCAAGCCAACAATGGGACCAAATGCATTTGGGTGCCAAAGGAGATCATTTCTAACATGAAGAACATCAAGAATGTTTGGATCCCGAATGGGAAGTGAGAAGTCCGATGGACTTCAGAGAATTTGGAGACTTGGCAAAGTATGGGTGCATTTCATGGGGTGCATCACATTGGATCATGTCAATTGCCAAGTGGGTTAGTGAATACTATGGACCCAAATTTCCCTTCCCATGTTAGGTAACTAGATTTAATTTCTTGCAATTTCAATTAGCATCTAGTTCCTTTTCATGCCTAGGTTTGCATTTGCATGCTTAAATATTTTGTCTTGCATACACTAGGTATATCTTATGGTAGGTTTGCTCATTTTCACTCTTAACCCTTGGAGCAAACCTACATGGTTTAAAATTATTTAGGAGCATGACACATAGCTTGTTTTACAATTGTTCATCTAATATGTGACAAAGTCCAAATTGTAGATAATTTCTCCTGAATATTACTTTTGAAAATAATTCTCACATTCATGTGATGTCATCTTTCAAGTGGGATTTTTTATTCTAAAATCAATGTGCATGTCTCCTACAAGTATTCCATACTTATGTGCACAAATTTAGGGGGAGGTTACTCTACAAGTTGGATGCTTTGAGACTAACACCTTTTCAAGCTTATCATGTGTGTAGTAGTCTCATTGCAAGGAAAATGGCGTCCCTAGAGTTAAGCATCATACTTTCAACTAGTGTCAAATTGGTTTCCACATGTGGTATTTCTAAACCGATATCATCATGTTGAATTCACTTTGGTATTTATATGCTTTCTCCATGCATTATATAGATTAAACTCCCTTGAGCATTAATTTGCTAATTATGTATAAACTACATTCTCTATTATATGTATGCATATGTTTAGGGGGAGCTTAGTCTATATAATGCGAGAGTCAAATTTTATGACCTATTCCACTACACATACAAAGGATCACAAACTTTGATCCTCCCTTGTGCTACTAATGTCTTCCTTTCTGGTGTTTGATTCCAAAGGGGGAGAAGTTGTAGGACCAAAAGCAAGCTCGATCATAATAATTTACAAGTGGTAATGGTCTGAGAAAGGGAGGATAGTGGACTATGGAGTTAAGGGGAGGCTTAAATCCATAATGCCACATGGGGACATTTGCAAGGGCAAGATAAGTTCCCAAAGATGTTTACATGTGGTATCTTTTAGCATCTTACAACCTTGTCCTTTGCATTGCATCCTAGCATGTAAACAATTTTGAAATTCCAAAAAAATATTTTTTGCTTGCTTTGGTCGTGTTGTCATCAATCACCAAAAAGTGGAAGATTGTAAGGAAAATGGACCCTAGGCCCATTTACTTTGGATTTTGGTGTTTGATGACCAACACAACCAAATTGGACTAATGGATTTGCAAGTAATTGTTTTGTAGTCCAATAGGATGCAAAATGTGACTTGGACGAAGGCGACATGATGATCTGATGATCAACACCTCAAGAAAGACATGTGAAGATGCATAGAAGACATACAAGGTCAAGCAAAGTCCAAGCATGAAGATTGGAACCAAGCCGGACGCAAGATCACAAAGAAACGAGCCTGGCAGAAGTGGCTAGATGTGGCCCTATGAGTGACTGGACACTCTGATCAAGTGTCAGGCAACAGAAGGCGTCGGTAGTTGTAACCGGACGCTAAACAGCAGTGACCGGATGCTGAGCGAAGCAGTGACCGAACGCATCGGTGACACTGTTCATCGTCACGACAATGTTTTAAGCTTGACTGAACGTAGCTGACAAGACAACCAGATGCACGAGGTGCAGTGTCCGATCATTTCTAGAGAGGTTCCCGAGCGGCGTAGTTGTGATCAGACATGTCCGGTGGCATGTGATCGAACGCCATCGGTGATCGGACGCCATCAGCGTTCGATCCGTTGATCGCGCCAAAGACCAAGTGACTATTATGAGTGACCAAAAGTGTCCGGTCAGGACATGATCGACGTCTGGTCAGTAGCAGAAAAGTGGGGTTTCATCCCCAACGGCTACTTTCTCAGTGGGGCTTATAAATAGACTCCCCAACTAGCCATTTGAGTAGAGTGGAGCTAAGGAAACATACCAAGGGTGTTGATACACCATTTTAGTGATGTCCACTTGCATAGGGCTTAGTGATTCATTAGATGATTAGAGTAGGTGCTTTATGAAGTGCTTAGGTTAATTAGACCACCACTTATGTGCTTGCTCTAGGTTTAGGCCTAGTGTTTAGTGAGGTTTGCATACCTCTTACCACTCGGTGCTTGCGCGTACCATTGTTGTATATCGAAGGGGCTTGTAGTCTTGCGAGATCACACAAACCGCGTTTGTGGTGTGGCTGTCATCGTGTACTGAAGAGAACAAGGCCCACGTTAGGTCAGCCGGATGCTTGATAGTGAAGACGGTGGGGAGTGGTCTAGGAGAGGCTTGCTAGAAGACACACTAGAGACCCACTTGTGCATGGGGAAGGCCTAGGGCTATCCACGGAGTTGCCCGACTAAGAGCTTGGCCCTTGCAAGAGATTTCCTGTGAAAGGCTCCAACAAGGACTAGGGGGAAGCTTACGCGCTTCTTGATACCTCGGTAAAAATACCAGAGTCATCGACGGGAGTTTGTATATCTCTACCTCACTCTTTAGCTTTTGCATTTACATTGTTTGCATAACTCCTTTTGCGGTAGAGATAGCAACACACTAGCAAAACCATAGTTGCACATTTAGATAATCTATCTTTTGCATAGGTTTTGCTAAGGTTACAAAAGGCCATAGTTTAGAGTTAGACTTTTAAGTTGCCTAATTCAACCCCCCTCTTAGGTGCCATGATCCCCTTTCAAGGCCCACAACATATCAACTAGCGAAAGCCCGAATGACTAAGGCCTAGCTAAACCAACCGAACCAGGTTGGACGCTAAGGCTAGGGTCAGCCACGACCCCTCCTTTGTGCCATAGCCACACGGTGCTTGAAAGGCACACGACCTCTCCCCTATCATGACCCCTGGAAGGAATGGGGAGAGGTCAAGCACCACCAAGCGTGCCTACTCTGACAAGAACAGGCACGCCACACTAACCCCACAAGGATCAAGGGGAAAGAGTCATCTCGGTCTAGTCAAACACCATACCTGTGCCACACCACATAGACAAGACAATACCATCCAAAGTGGTGATGACATTACGATGACCACCAGCTAGATATGGCCTAACAAGATGGGAGTACAATCCTGCCTACTACAGACGGGATCCATACGAGGGCCTTGGCTTAGAGGCCATTCAGGATGATGGGAACCACGACCCCAACTATAGGGATCGTGGCCTCCTGCTCCTCAAGACAACAAGGCGATCAATGACCTAGGGACGGCCACCAACTCCTATATGACGCTCCAGGAAACCAAGAGACGATGACGAAGGTCATGGCGGAGATCATGTCACATAGGATGGCTAGCGAACTATCATCGTGCCTACAGTGCCACCACGGCTGGCATAGCAGCACCACGCCATGCCATGCCATGATGTGGCCACAAGACCATGACGACAGCCATGCTCGGACGTGCTCCACAAAATGACATAGCTTGCAAGCCAATTTAGCTAGGCCCTCTCTTAGGGTCACGACCCTTTAGTCGGGAGAACCTATTGCATTGTATGCGCCTTGGCCCCAAGCTCTATATAAGGGTAGCCAGGGCACCTCTCTTGGGGGATCCGATCCATCCTCTACCATTTCATTCATTCTCCATAGTAGTAGGGCTCAGCTTCCCTCTAGATACCCCACCGCCTAGCTTAGGTTCTTCTACCACTTCCACCATTCTTGCACCCTCTATTGTAAGAACTTTAGAGCATTCAAGCGAGGAACAAGCACCCGATCATCTCTAAGACTGGACGTAGGGCTCTGGCCTGAACTAGTATAAATCCTCATGTCTTTGGATGCTACCATCGTCTTTCTAGAGCAGTGCATCAATCGTATAAATTTACTATTTGGTTTATAAAACACCAACAGCAGCGCTGCTATCAGTCCTAGAGGAACGCGGTCTAAGAGAGTGAAGTCAACAAGACTAGGAGAGTTGATTCTCGGATCTGAGAAGAATAAGCAAAATCGTGCAAAAGTGAAGTACCCCAGGTTACAAGATCTCGCTCCTATATTGTATAGCTGCAATTATTTGTAAGTGATGGTTGTATTTTATTATTACTCTAGCATTTGTATAAACAGAAAGTGATGTGCACTGTTAATGCAATAGTGGCAGGAGCTAATTTGACATCATCATTTAATTTTGAATTTGTGATTTTGGACCAATCAATATGGTACCTGTGCATTATGCTTATGCAATCCATATCTGTAATCTAATGTTTACTGCTTGAATTTCATAATATATAATCCATATCAGTACTTGTGCATTGTGCTTATGTAAACCATATCAATATGAAACCTATGTTACTTGTTTTAAACTAATCTCTTGGGTTTTTAATTAAAGT
Source organism: Miscanthus floridulus (assembly GCF_019320115.1). Lineage (NCBI taxonomy): Eukaryota > Viridiplantae > Streptophyta > Magnoliopsida > Poales > Poaceae > Miscanthus > Miscanthus floridulus. The sequence continues at coordinate 59,114,898 of NC_089584.1, forward strand.
TCTCTTCCACTATCTGTAACCTAATGTTTACTACTTGAATTTCACAGGAAGCTATGAAAACTATACGAGCAGAACCAGTTGCTGATGGGCACGAACCAATGACAAGTGTTGATATTGTTCCCATGGTCCTTTGTCTCTCCCATGGCCAGGTTCACTCCCAGGTTAGCGGCAACACCCCTTTTTAAAGAATGTTGGTATCCTAACAAGCTCCGCCAGAACAGAGACATCGGCAGAGAGAATGCTTCGAGAATAGCTCGTTGCTGAACAGGAAAGTTCCTCTAACCTCATCAAACAAGTGGATGAACTGAAGAAGAAGACAGACAAGACTGAAAGAGAGTTTGAGTTCAAGATACAGCAACAGGAGAAGTACAATAAGCTACGTGAGGATATCATGTGCTTCAGCTCTTCTTCTGGTAACTCTCAGTCATCGACTCTATTGGCTTGATGCAGTGAACATTTGTTGTTTGATGTGTGTACTCATGTGTTGGTTTGATGTGGTGAAACTATCAACGGGTTGTTGCTGATGTGTAAACAATAATTTGTTGTATTTGATTATCATGTTGAATAATTATGTAGACATCATCGAATAATTATGTAGTCAATCTATGCAGTAGTGACGATCTTGATTACTTTTATGATAAATTGATTGTTGGGCACGTGCTAGAATCTAGGTAGTCCACATGATCAAATAAAAATACTATACATGGACGAACTAGTGCATGACACGTGAAATAGCCATGGCATGACACGTGGGCTAATAAAAATCCAACACATAGAAGAAAATCGTCAAGCCATGTAGCCGAATAAAAAACAAAACGTGGACGGACAACACTGTGACATGTGGTCGAATAAGAAATGACCACGTGGACCAATAAAAATATGACACATGATCTAATAATGAAGTAACACGTTATCCAACCGTAACACGACACGTGTGCCAATAGAAAACTGACATGTGGAACAACAGGGACTTGACACGTGGTCCAGTAAGAACCTGAAACGTGCAAGAACCAGAGATGGCCACGTTGTGCAATAAGAAAGTGATACGTACCCGAACCATCTCTAATGCAACTGGTTATAGCATGTACACGTGAAAAACATCTCCAACGGAAGCACCTGCTAGCGTGGCTGCTCCCTACCATGCTTGCCAAAGCAGTTCTATGACGATCTGTTTTTTTTTGTCATAGATCTATCCGCTTCTATGACGAATTTCTAGATTCGTCATAAAAGTTCAAGTACGACGTGACTTATATGACGAACCATTTTTCGTCATAAATTTATTATAAAACTGAAATTATAACGAATTTAGCTCCTTCAGTGACGAAAGTTGATCATCATAGAATTGGATATTCCTAGGACTGTTTATAGATTTTTCAGGCATTTAATTTCATGACTCACGTCTTCTCTATTTTAAAAACATTATTACGTTGTAAAATGTCTATATGGCAGCCGAATGAAAGTCTCGTTAAGGCTGAACCATAAGGCAGCATCGCAGCAGCAATACAGGTACTAGTACTAGCTAGTACTGCTGCAATACAGGTACCAGTACTATAACCAACACTAATTATAATGTACCTTTAAGCTACATTGAAATGGATTCCTCTAACAAGAGCAACAATTTTGAAAGAAAGCAACACATGCATGGGCAAAGGGAAAATTTGTACAAATTTGAAGAAGCAAATAAGAAATATCAGCAAACTACTGAGACCACTGAATCAACAAACCAACCAACTAAATAGGAGAGTAGAGCATATACATAATAAGCAACTGGAAGCACTCAGCCAAGGTTGCTAGCTGTGGTTGAACTGATTATCGATCAATCAGCTGTGGTGCACCTTGACCCTCCTGTAGTTCTTCCTGATCTCACCATTGCCCCTGGTGAGCGGAGAGGTGTTGCCCATCTTGACCATGGATTGCGCGAAGTGTAGGAAGATACCCTAGTTGGCGTTATTTAGCTTGATGAGGTAAGCAGTGGTGGGGCTGCAGATGAGGAGCACCTCGTCGGAGCTTAGGGCACAAGCAATGAAGGCTAACACTCCTAGTGGTTCCAGTATAAATAAAATAGTCCATATAGACTAGAACATATTAAGAGTACTATTTACACGATGCAAACTATCACTACTTATGGTCTCAAAAATGCCTTTTTTTCTTTCATCATGTGTCACTTTCATTTTCTCTCCATCTTCTTTTCTTGTATGGACTACATCCTCTTTCTCTAAGCATATGTAGCTTCTGTAAGTACCTATGACAACTCGAGAGCACCTACTTTTTTATAATATGGCATCAGATCCTACATAGATTTTAAAGCTACTTCTAAATAAGCCACTGCATTGGGGAAGCCCTAACGAGGATGCGGTAGATGAGGATGTTCTTGTAGTACTGGTTGTCGAACTTGAAGGGCCTCTTGGGGTCAAGGAAAAAGAGGTATCGGTTACCCCCGAGCGCGGGTAGCGTGGGCATAGAGGCGCCACGTAGGATGGTAAAGTCCGAGAGGCTGTTGCCTGTCTGGTTGAACAGGTGCTACCGGCCAGAAGCTTGTGCACTAGGTGTCGCCGATGGTGTGGCTAATTACTAGAGTAACTCAGCAGAGTGTTTGTCATGTACTCCTGTAATTAGAGCACAACCATATTGAGGACTAATTTTTTTTCTTTAATTTGCTACTGCTACTAATTACTTTATATTTGGTCCTTTTGCATCATGAATAATATACTAATTCTTCTGCCAACCTGCAAAAACTTTGTGATAATTTAGTCTTACACTCCGTATATGTGCACGACTTAAATCTAGTACTAGGTCTCACAGTTGTGTGCAGTAATTCATATATGAGGAGACTATTTGTCTTCCTCCTAGGTCCTACGGCCTTAAATTTTTATATTAGTGCGGTTGGTGCTACCCCTACTCCTGCACATATGCTTTCTTCATGTAGCTAGGCAAGATTTGGCGTGCCACAGTCAGAATGCTATGCATGAACTATACTGGCTTACTTCGTCCATGTCAACAACGTGGTGATCAAAGACATAAATTTCAGTACTAATCAGTCTTATCGTCATAGCTCATGTCTAGCTTTTTCCATATGCGAGTCCCTCTGCCCAGTGGCACCATTCACCTCGAGCCACCATTGTGGAGCGAGTACTAGTTGATAGTGGGAGAGGCTAGGCTGCTAGCGCAGGCATGATCATCAACTCACCATGGCTAGAGAGACTGACAGTCACTACCTAGATCTTGTTTAGATTGTAAGTTTTTTTACTCTCTTTCCATCATATTAAATCTTTGGACACATACATAGAGTATTAAATATAGATAAAAAAATAATTAATTACACAGTTTGATGGTAAATTACGAGACGAATCTTTTGAACCTAGTTAGGCCATAATTGGATAATAATTGTTAAATACAAACGAAAGTGCTACAGTGTCAAATACTGATTCATAACCTCAATCTAAACGAGGCCCTACATTTGCTATCATGTCTCTGAAGCTTGCTTGTACAACTGTCGAGACTGCGGTCAAGTGTGAATTGTGTGGCCAGTTTAGGCCTTGTTTAGAGTTTTTTCACTCTCTTTCCGTTACATTAAATTTTTGAACACATACATGAAGTATTAAATATAGATAAAAAAATAATTAATTATACAGTTTGATTGTAAATTATGAGACGAATCTTTTGAGCCTAGTTAGACCATGATTAGACAATAATTATCAAATACAAACGAAAGTGTTACAATGCCAAATACTGATTCTCAACCATCATCTAAACAAGGCCTTAGTTTCATCCTTTTACTTTCTTGCATGCGGAGTAGAAAAAACTTTTCTATCACTAATATAGCAAACGTAAAGGAAGATGAATGGATGCATGTCATGTCATGGCCACTCCGCACTATGTGCAAGACCACTCTTGCTAGCTTTGGGCGATGTTCTCGTCCACAGCCATTCCATCCGCTCATCTTGGTCGATGAGAACCAAACAAAGGAGGAAGTCCCATCCTATGGCCTCGTTCGCTGATCTGAAATTTAGCTAAAACTAGCTAAAAAACATTGTTCTGGTTGAATTGTTGTGAGAGAAAATACTGTTCCAGCTAAAAAAAAGAAACCGAACAAGCCATTTTTAAGACAAGCGAACGGAGCCAATAGATGCGCTCGATCGATCATGTTCAACAGGGATCAAATCATCGAGTCATTGGAGTGCATATTAGGAATTTAGGGCAATTTCATTATCAGTTTAATCCAGAAAAATAACATCAGCAGGTCTGTGACGACATATATGTGCATGTGTATTTTTCTTATAAACATTACAACATGCAGAGATGACATACTCATGAATACAGTAAAAACACAAAGTACAGAAATTAGACTGTACCTAGCGGAGGGTCCCATGCCGAGGGCATCGGAGGCTTCATTCGCACTAGTCGACATAGTGCATTACTCGAAGTCACGGACCACAGTCGATGTAGGAAGATGTTCACAGTGCAGTCCCATGAACGAATCACCAGGAAGAAGACGCCTTGACGTTCCGCAAGCAATCACCGAGAAGAATATGTACGTGGACGAATAGTTGTGGATCGCTCCCCAAAAATCTAATCACTGCGCATCCCGTGCAAGGTTCTCTGGCGGACGAGGGTTCTGGAGGCATCTGCTCTCCCGCTACTCCGTGTGCGCAGAGGTACGAGACGGAGAAACCAGAAGGCTGTGGAAGTGTGGTTCTCTCGGGAGTGGTTGCGAAGACAGGGTCTGAACTGACGAAAGACACGGATATATGGATGAGGTCGAGGAAGAAGACGAAGGCAGCGGTGAATCCCAAGAATGAGAAGCGGAAGGAACGGTAACTGACGAAGTCTATTCGTCTCTACCATCAAAGAGTGAAACTCCCGTGATAATGTGGATTTAAATGGCAAAAGACTGGCCACGTCCGCCCGCTCGCTCGCCGCCTGCCTGCCTCGGCATGGCCCACACCCACGCCCACGCCCATGGCCCGGCCCGGCCCGGCCGGCGGCGGCGCGCGCGCGTGTGGCACGCCTTTATCCTTTTCTCAGCTTCTCAATTTTGATGAATAATTTCCAATCATATAAGCTGAGTCAGCGTTCAGTCAAAATCCCGTATGGTATTAAACCATGCAACACTTAATGTTACGTACCATAGAGTTTTATTTAATTTATTAAATATTATATGGGCCAAGCCCATATTATATCCAACAATCCCCACCAAACTCTAGGATTTATAACAAAGTATTCTTAGAACCACATTTCTTTTATATACCAGTGTTTCGATGGAGACTGTTAAGTTGAACATCCATCTAGAACAATAGTTTCACTTAGTTACAACTGAACAATGGACTAAGCCTTAAATTGACAGTTTTGTGTGAGGTCAATGTCACTAAAGTCCTTAGCTGATACTGGGCAGCAAAAGGCATCCCCTCTATTTGAAGCATATAAGTCATACTTTAGTGCCTTTCATGAGTATTTAGAGATCACCCAAATCTCATAGACTGTAACCAGCAGTCTGACTCATATAGGTGTGTTCCTCAAAAGATGTTCTATAGGACAATATCTTTGCTTTGACAAGCCACTTGGAACGCATTAAGGCAAAAGCCAGCCTGCCTTACAGAAAAGAAAGATATGCATCAGAAATAAGTTTTACTAAAGATCTTTCCTCATAATTTACTACTAGCTTGTTTCACCGTTCTATTTCACAGGATCTCCGATCACATAGAACAGGTTACCACTATAGTAAATTTCAAGTGAGTCTATCGGTGCAGGACCCACGGGATCCCCACAAGGAAGAGAGAAGACCTAGTCTAATTAGGATTCTTCTCTCTTGTAATCTTAGTAGTAGTATTACTCTATAATCCTACTAGAAACTCTCATTGTAAACCGACTAGGACTCTGGTCTTCTGACTAAATAAAGGAGGGCAGGGCTCTTTAGATCGGGAGTTCAAGAGAACAATTGTACAATATTTTACGATCAATCCAACGCAAAGGCTAACACCGACTGGACGTAGGGCTGTTACTCGATCCACGATCGAGGGCCTAAACCAGGATAAATCAACTATCTCTTGCGTTAACCATCGAGTTCTGCATACGCTGAAGCCCGAACATACTGCCTCGAGTACCCCTGTGGTAGGCTATCGGTGGTCAAACATCAACAGCTGGCGTGCTAGGTAGGGGCTTTCGGCAACTTTGCATCCGAGAGCTCGATGGACCTCGGCAACATGATCTTTTCGAAGGGATCAAACTTCATCTTCGGTTCATGGACCTGCGAGGCAGGCAACAATGGCAAACTCCAAGGCCGTCTCCTCGAAGATTCAGATCAACATCAGGACTTTTTTATTTCGGTGACAATGACAGATCAGCTAACCGGAAGATTCGCACAGCTCATAATGTCCAACCCAACTCAGATTCCACAACTTCATGCATCCGATTCAAACTTAAGTTCTGCTTCCGAGACAAAGTCTTATCCGAGTTCTTTTGGAAAACTGAGTTCTTTTCTGACAAAGCTCCAGAACATGACGTCAACATATCAACAATACTACTCGGAGTTCACTGAAAGTACTTCAAAGAAGTTGGGTCCTCTTCCGTTCAGATTCCACAACATGGCAACATCTTATCAGACATGGCCCGAAGGATCCACTTATCCCATGCTTAGAATGCCGCTGAAGGGAGCCCAGGAAGGTCTTGTTTTAACCATAACATCTCAAGACTACATCATTCACTGGCCAGGTACCGTTTCTGAGAATGATGGCACCCAACTAGTCGATGATACAACAACAATAATTCTACCCTACCAAGAAGGAGATTCAATCTATGACTTTGAAACCTCTATTGAAGTTATCAACAACTCTGGCAGTATGGAAATCAACAACGATGACAAAACAACTCATGCTAGAGAAGTATTGATGATTCGCCGTCCGCGATCACCATTGATCCCCCCAGAAGCACCCGACGTAAGGTCTTCAGATGAATCCGAATCCAACATATCACCATTTATCCAGGGGCACGATGGTGAGACTGAGAGTCAAAGGCAAGCGAGAGAAAGAAAGAATAAATTGAAACAAGGACGTCAATGTTGTGCTAAGTAGCGAAAGGACACTTGGATCAAATATGAGTCAGATCTAGCCGAGTACAATAGAAGAAAATCAGAGCGAGAAGTCGAAGAAGGACAAATAGCGAATACACCCTATGATAAGATCTGAGAAGCACTAGAAGAACTTAGGGCGACCTCATATCCTAATGAAATGCAAGAACAGCTCCGAGATTTTCTCCGATCGATAGTCTTTAAGACAAACGACGGAAGGGCAACATCTCATGAACAGGAAGATCAAAATCAAAGGAAGTCTGCTTTCGAAAGACTTGGACCAAGTGGAAGTCACAATGGAGAAAGCCGAAGAAATCTCAGTCAAAATAACAGAGTCAAGCAACCAAGAAAGGCCAGAAGCAGAGCAGCTACTCGGATAGCCACATAGAACTACTCTCACCAGGACGACAGTTGGCAAGAAGGGGGCACAGAATCAGAATATACAAAAGCCAGAGCGCATGATAGATTCCCCTGTTTTGCAAACAGACTTGCTTCAATACAACTACCTCACAAGTTCAAGCCATCCAACCACTCCAAGTACTATGGCAAGACCGAACCAAAGCAATGGCTCAAGATTTACTCACAATCGATTGAATTGGCCAGAGGAGACGATGACATCAAAACCTTGTTCTTTTCCATGGCCCTAGAAACCATGCCACTCCAATGGTTTGATAAATTGAATCTAGGATCAATCAGAAATTGGGAAGACTTGCAAAGAGCTTTTTGTGAAAATTTCATGGGTATTATTACACATCCAATCACCCACGCAGAGTTAAAAGGACTCAAGCAGAAAGGAGGTGAAAGTCTCAGAAATTACTATCGGCAATTTGGCGAACTACAAGCTCAAGTACATGACATCACACAACAAGAAGTAATCGAAGCCTTCTCTCATGGAATCATGGCTAGGTGGCAATTTCAAGACTTCTACAAAGAAAACCCAAGAAACAATGAAGAATTTAGAAGAACAGTGGAAAAGATGATTACTGCAGAGGAGAAGACACGAGAAAGATTCCCAGATAAAAACAATAGAGACAACCCAGACAGTAAAATTCCTCGAAATAGCAGACATCAGGAGAGAAAGCGTGGTCCAGTCAACACAGTAGCAATGGCTGACAAATCAAAGAAATTTACCAAGCCTAGAAGATATGACGACATTGAGAACATACGTTGTCCCTTGCACCCCAATGGAAAGCACACCATCGAAAATTGCTACACCTTCAATAAAAGATGCACTAGAAAAGATAGCAAGGGAAATAATAAAGAAGACAATCAGAAAAAAGAAGGAGACAACCATGAAGACAAGGAATTCCAAAAATCTAGAGGGACAGTGGTAGTAATCTTTGCTGGGGTTCCAGACTCCAGAAGCAAACATCAAGAAAAACTAGCATTACGAACCATCATGGCAGCAGAACCTGCTACACAAAGATATCTCAACTGGTCAGAGTATCCAATCCAATTTTCAAGAGAAGACCAATGGACCAGCGTAGGAAATGCAGGCCATTACCCATTGGTTCTAGATCCAACCATTGCCGGTATGACTGTTACGAAAGTACTAATCGATGGAGGAGCTGGACTCAACATCATTTTTTCAGAAACTCTAAGGAAGATGGGACTACAACTCGCCGGGATGATCACACCAACAAGCACGCCTTTTTATAGCATAGTACCTAGCAAGGCAGCAATGCCACTAGGATAAATCACTCTATCGGTTACTTTTGGGACTCCCTTGAACTACCGCAGAGAGTTCATCAAGTTTGAAGTCGCATATTTCGATTCTTCATATCACGCAATCCTCGGGCGCCCAGCACTATCAAAATTCATGGCAATACCGCATTATCCATACCTGTTGCTCAAGATGCCAGGGCCTAACGATGTTCTTTCTCTTCAGAGTGATTTAAAGCGTGCATTTGACTGTGATGTACAGGCAATCCAAATTGCAGCAAAGGCACAGGCAAATGATGGAAGAAAAGAAATAGCCACTATCACCGTAGAAATAAGCCAAGAAGAACTAGAGATACCGGTAAAAAGACCAAGCATCCTAGTACCACCAAAAGAAGCCGACGTCAAGCAAATCAACCTAAGCACCGGTGATCCCTCAAAAACGGCAACCATTAGTGCCCACCTATCAGTAAAATAGGAACTCGCGCTCACCAACTTTCATCAGGACAACAAGGATATCTTCGCTTGGAAGCCGGCCGACATGCCAGGGGTCCCAAGAGAGTTGGCTAAGCACGGAATTGATGTCAATGAAGTCTCCAAGCCTATGAAGCAACGACTACGATGATTCTCTCCCGACAAGAAGGCAGCAATTAAAAAGGAAATTACAAAACTAATGGCAGCTGGATTCATCAGGGAAATTCTCCATCCAGATTGGCTAGCAAATCCAGTTCTAGTACAAAAAAAGAACACGGACGAGTGGCGCATGTGTGTTGACTACACAGGTCTCAACAAACACTGCCCAAAGGATCCATTTGGGCTACCACGCATCAATCAGATAGTTGATTCAACAGCAGGATCTGCCCTATTATCCTTTCTTGATTGCTATTTCGAATATCACTAGATTGCATTAAAAGAACAGGATCAAAGCAAGACATCTTTCATCACTCCGTTCGGCGCCTACTGCTACAAGACCATGTCGTTTGGACTTAAGAATGCTGGAGCCACTTACCAAAGAGCCATCCAAACATGCCTTGGTGATCAGATCGATGAAAACGTAGAAGCATATGTAGATGACATGGTTGTAAAAACAAAGAACCCAGATACACTGATTGAAGACTTAAAATAAACCTTTGAGAATCTAAAAAGGTGGAGGTGGAAATTGAACCCAAACAAGTGTGTATTCGGAGTTCCTTTAGGACAACTACTTGGATTCTTGGTCAGTCATCGCGGAATAGAAGCAAGCGCCAAGCAAATTCGAGCCATAACAGAGATGGGCCCTCCTCGAAGCGTCAAAGATGTACAAAAACTAACAGGCTGCATGGTGGCACTCAACCGTTTCATATCAAGACTTGGCGAAAAAGGGTTACCTTTCTTTAAACTACTAAAGAAGACAGACAAGTTCGAGTGGATGGAAGAAGCCAATGAAGCTTTCAAGAAACTTAAGGCATACCTCACTTCTTTACCAGTCCTCACATCTCCAAAGAAAGACGAAGACATGATGCTATACATTGCAGCAACTTCTACTGTAGTCAGCACGGCGATAGTAGTGGAAAGGGAAGAAGAGGGGCGCGTGTATAAAGTACAATGCCTAGTATACTACATCAGCGAAGTGTTGTCAGAATCAAAAATCCGATACCCATATGTGCAAAAACTACTCTACGCCCTACTGATCACTTCACACAAGCTTCGTCACTATTTTGAAAGCCACAAGATTACTGTGGTGACAGATTTCCCACTAGGAGACATCTTACACAACAAAGACGCAATAGGACGCATATCCAAGTGGGTGGTTGAACTCGGTGCTCTCAACATCGATTTCACCCCACGGAAAGCAATTAAATCTCAAGCCCTTGCTGATTTTGTTGTCGAATGGACAGAAATTCAACAACCCGTGTCAAGTGCCATCCTTGATCATTGGAAGATGTACTTTGATGGATCACTCAAACTAGGCGGAGCCAGCGCAGGCGTCCTCCTAATCTTTCTAGATGAAAAATAACTAAAGTATGTCCTTCAAATATTATGGCAAGCTACCAACAATGAAGCAGAATATGAAGCTCTCATACATGGGCTAAGAGTGGCTATTACCCTCAGAATCAAGCGATTACTCATATACAATGACTCAGCAGTAGTCATCAACCAAGTCAACAAAGATTGGGATTGCACCAAAGAAAACATGGGTGCTTACTGTGCTGAAATCTGAAAACTCGAAAAACATTTCCAAGGATTAGAAATTCTACATGTCCTGCGGGATTCCAACATTATAGCAGATGTCCTCGCCAAGCTTGGATCAGACAGGGCAGAGGTACCACCTGGTGTTTTCATAGAGGAGTTATCAGCCCCCTCTATCAAACAACCCAGAGAAATAACCCCTCAAATCTCAGCAAAAGGCACCCAGATCTTGGTAATCACCACTTCATGGACCTAGGTTTTTATTGATTACATCAAAGAGAATAAGTTGCCAGCGGAAAAACAGGAAGCCACACGAGTCGTTCGCAGAAGCAAGAATTACATTCTAGTAGGAGACAAGCTATACAGAAGAGCTGCATCATCAGGTATACTCCTAAAATGTGTCTCATTTGAAGAAGACAAACAAATCCTAGACGAAATACACTCAGGTTGCTGTGGAAATCATGCCGCTTCAAGAACACTAGTCGGCAAAGCATTTTGCACTGGTTTCTACTGGTCAACCGCCTTGAAAGACGTAGAAGAACTCGTTAGAAGATGCCAAAGTTGTCAGATGTTTGCAAGATAGGCTCATGTGCCAGCCCACAACCTCATCTGCATCCCATCCGCTTGGCCTTTCTCCTACTAGGGTCTGGATCAAGTTGTTGTAACACCTCGGGTGTTAGCCTTGCATAACTTGACTTGCATAACATGAGCATGAGCATCAGGCATTCATAAATCATCATTTACAATTGAAACATTTGATCGAAACATATGAAACATTGCTTGTTATCTCGTGTTTCTTAGAACATATGCATATGATCATGTACAAATGAATGCAAGTGGGTAGTGCTAGTCACTACAACACCTTAGCTACACTTAGGATAACAAAAGGAACCTTGTTCATGAAGGCCACATTTCTTGATCAAGCATTTAAGTGATATTTCATGTGTTGACCTGAATAGCTATATGAGTGACTACTACATGAAATGCTTAAATGACCTTGCAAATTGTTTAAACATGCTTAGGATATCATTAGGAACAACTTTGGTATTTAGTGCTAGGGCTAGTTTGGTCATTTAGCCATGGTTTGTATATGTAGCATGTTTTCAAAGTGACATGTTTGACTGAAGTTGAACTAAGTGTTAGGGACCTTGCATGGAGGAGTTCACTAAAGCAATGTTGTAGTGTTTGACATAAGGAACAACTTTTATTTTTATATCATGGACTGATTTAGCTTCTAACATGTTTGAATTGGACTCACAAAAATCAGCTTTTCACTGTTTTCAACACTTCAAAAATTTTCTAAGTGTTTGCTCACTAACAGCCTGACAGCCGGACTTTGGAACGAAATAACTCGAGTTTGGTTGAGTGTTGGAGCATGATCCTTTAATAACATTTGTAGCTGGTACTTAGGACTACGAAAGTCATTTAGATCATTTACGAGTTGGAGCCACGGATTAGCAGTTAAATCAACGAGAAAACTCGTCGTCAGGCTCGGCCATCGTGTTTCTGACTAACTGAATCGCGACGTCAATGGCCGACCGGCTTCAGACATCGCGCACCACGTGTCCCCAGCGACGGTCGCGCGTCGCCAGCGCTCTGTCCACGCAGGCCACGCCGCGCCCGAGCGCGGCCTTAACGTCGCCAGCGCCCGCCCGAGCCATCCCGCGCTCCCATTTCGCTCCCGGCGCCTTTTCTTCCTCGCAGCAACAGCCGCCGAGCTCTCGGAGCTCCGCCGTCGCCATAGCCGCGCGCAGCCCGCGCCTAGCCACTCCAGCACCACCACCAAAGCTCCACCGTCTTCGCAGCAACCCACTGCTCCCTCCCGTGCTCACTGACCAAGCTTGGTAAGCCATTGCCGCGCGTTTAAGCTCGCCGGAGCTCCGCCGCAAGCCCCGTCACCGTGGCCGGAGCGCCACAGTCCACCTCTCCATGCGTTAGCTAGTGCGTCGAGTGCGTCTTAGGTAGTTTATGCTCGTCCGAGCCTTAGATCGGGCCACCGAGGTCGTCACCGGCGTATTGCCGTGGTCTAGCTCCGCCGTTCCGCCATGGCCGCCGCCGATAGCTCTAGGGTCGGCAATAGGTCCGGTCCTGCGGTTCAGTAGGTTCGCCGAGTCGTGTAGGTCATACCGTGATGACCTCACCGCCGGCGAAGCTCGCCGTCGACGAGCCGTAGCCGCGCAGTGCCTAGCAGCGCCGCTGCTCTGCTCTGTGTCACTGACGCATGGGGTCCCCTGACCAGCGGGTCCCACCTGTCAGCGACAGCAGTAGAGAGGGCTAACTCATTTTGAATCCAGTTTTTGATTTGTTTTGTGAAATTTGTATCTCTGGTTTGCTAGCTCCAAAAATTGTGAAATAAATATGATTGTGTTGCTTAGGAAGTGTAGTATTTAGTAAAAATATGTTCTTGGCTTCAACAGTAGAAATTTCTGGAGATTTAAATAAGGATTTGAAATGTGCTTTTGAATGCATTCAAATTTGTATATTTTATATCTAGAGTTCCTGTGCTCCAAAAATTATGAAATTTTTGTGGTAAGCTAGTCTTAGCATACATGAGCTTGGGTAAAAATTTGAGGACCAGTGCATGTGTAGATCTATAGTTATAGATTTTTCTTTTATAAATAGTTAATCCTTGCATGAATTTTTATAAATTAATTATAAGTCCAAAATTCATGAAATTTATTGGAGGTGATACTAGTACCATATGGATGTTAAGAAAAATAAGAAATCTATTGCTTGACACTTTTCAATAGGATTTTCCATTTATGCTATTTCAAGCCTTGCTTCCTTATCATTTTTGTATAGAATGTTCTACTTAGTAAAATGACATGAAAATTTTATAGTAGTCCTTTGATAGCATTATTAAGGCTCTGTAAATTTTTGAGAATTTATTCAGCACATCTGATATATATTTATTATTTAACCTAGATATCTAAATAAAATAACAAAGGCAATTTAATAAATAGTTTGGGCTTTGCCATTATATTATCTTAACTATATTTGGTATGCTTAAACTGTTGGTAGGTTCTAGGTTGTCAAATTGTGAATGATTACATGAAGTAGAGGTGTTATTACTTTATATTGCATGTTAAGTCATTTCCGGACTGATGCTAGAGTGTGATGAGTTACATGTTGAAAATGATGTAGACTGTAAAAATGGTTAATAACAAAGTTGTAGAGAATTTGATAAGCTTTCCAGAAAGTCTAGGATCACTGCTTTTGGATTTGTAGAACTCTAGTTATGAGTGAAACAAGTAACTACTGTATGGCATAGTCGATGCATTGTATAAATAGTTAAGTAATAATCGAGAAGAGATATGCACCTACTCAAACAACACGATGCACTTGTTAACATTATGCATTCGTAATACTCATACCATACTCATGCATCTAGGATCGGAGGAAGAGATCACGTTGCTGGAATTCGAAGAAGCAGAGGAAGGGAACCCGCAGGAGAATCCGTAAGCCCCAGCTCCCGAAGGCGTGGAGCAGAACCCTGAAGAGCTTCCGGAGTGTCCTGACCATCACCCTACTTCCTTTCTGCGAGGCAAGCCCCGGAGCATTATAAGTCTCCTAGTAATTTACAAATGTTTACTTACGTATTTATGATTGATGCATTAGGTTATAAGAGTTGAATGAAACCACTTGATGCATGTACATTCCTTGTCCAGATATTACACCTTTAACCGGTATAGGTCCAGGATCGAATATATATGCTTAGCCATGCTTAGACCGGTAGAAGTCAGGTGATGTCCTGTCACCTGCGAGATATAGGTGGATACCAGAGCACAGTTGGCTATATCTGCTATCGTGGAACAGAACCCTAAGGTAAAAGTAAATTGAGACTGGACAGGAGGTCGATAGGGAAGCAACAAGGCATGGAGGTCTTGGGTGTGGACTTATCCCCGTCCGTGTCGATTAAGGACCGTACCGTTGTTGGCGCTTCTGACAAGATTGAACGCATGCCTCTCACTTAGCTGGCCGGATAACTCGTTCCGACCGCGAAGCCGAGTAATTCAACTCAGGCCGGGAACCGTTCTGTTGTGCGCTCCTTCCGGGGAACGATCAGACTGAGCCCAAGGGCAGGCTTGGCCTGAGCATCCTGGCATCTGGTGTTCTAGATTGTGCGGCGCGGTACAGACCCGCGAAATGTGTACCTGAGTTGTACCAAAGGTGACCTAAGGCTATCGTGGCTGGTAGACCTGGGTTTGTGTTAGGAATAAATTCCCAGCTGGTTGAAATCGATTCGAATCGCTGTCTCTCCCGGATAGTGAGAAACTTGGCTAGTCCCAACATCATAGCAACTATATTATGAAACTTGATGGTTCAAATGAATATGGAATTACAATACCTGCTATGGTTACTATTGTATGATTCTAAATAATATACCACATGTTTGGCATAGGATAGTTGCTAATCTAGAAATGGATAGTTATAATTAACTTGATAAAAGAATCACAATTGTACAACAGGTAATTGCCTTTTTCGCAAAATGTTGTCAAGTTACGCCCACTTATACAGCCTTGCATAATCCTTGGAGTCATATTATTTCTGGTTCATGACGGGTAAGTCTAGCTGAGTACCTTCTCGTACTTAGGGTTTATTTTCCCATTGTTGCAGATGGCACTGTGTATCATGGTTATTGCAAGAGTTGCTTCTATCCCGCTGTGGATGAGGAGTAAGCCTTGGGCAGGCTTCCTTAGTAATTCCTATCTTTGCTTTTGTGGACCGTGATCTGGCTTGGCACTGTATCAAACTATGTTGGAAACTTTATCTTCGAACTTATTTGCTTCCGCTTTGTTTACCAAACTCAGTTTGTAATAACTTTTTATTCGTACTCTGATGATGAAAAGTATCTGCGAACCGTATGTAATATGTGGCATGTATGTTGAATCCTGTACGATCTTGGTTGTTGTAAATCGTTTATCGAGACCCGTCGTGGTACTCGACGGACTACCGGGTTTATATGGATTCAAGTATGACAGTGCGACCGCTTGCGGATTGCCATTATACTTGTATTCTTATAAATTGGTCGGTTCTGCGACAGTTGTACCTCTCAAGAAAGCAAAGGGTAGTTTCAAGTACATCTTTGTAGAAATTGACAAGTTCACCAAGTGGATCGAATACAAACCACTCACAAAATACAGCGTAGCCAAAGCAGTCAAGTTCATCCAAGACATTATGCACCGCTTTGGCATGCCCAATCGAATCATCACAGACTTGGGTTCTCCCTTCACAGCTATAGAATTCAAAAGTTGGGCACAGGATTGTGGCTTCAGCATTGATTATGCATCAGTCGCACATCCAGAAGCCAATGGATAGGTAGAAAAAGCTAATGGACTCATACTAGCTGGATTGAAACCAAGACTGTATGAAGAACTAGTAGACTATAGATCAAAATGGATTGAAGAATTACCCAAGGTTGTATGGGGATTACGGACTCAAATAAGGAGAGCCACCGGATACTCACCTTTCTTCCTGGTGTATGGATCAGAAGCCGTACTACCCGTAGACTTGATCTGGACGTCACTAAGGATAGAGCAATACGATGAAGGAGAAGCAGAACAAACACAAAGATTAGAACTCGACGGTACAGGAGAAGTTAGAGTAAATGCTACCCTGCAATCAGCAAGATACCTCCAAGGACTAAGGCACCACTACAACAAGAATACCTAGTCTCGATCATTACAAGTCGGAGACCAAGTACTAAGAAGAGTACAAAAAACTGATGGATGCCACAAACTACTCAGTCCATGGGAAGGTCCTTTTATAGTCACAAAAGTCATCGGACAGGCACATACAAGCTCATAACTGAAGATGAAAAAGAAGTCAACAATACATGGCACATCAGTCAGCTATGAAGATTCTACACATAAAAACAACTCAAGGAAAAATATGTATACAAGACAAAAGAGATCACCGTTCATGATCAACAAAGATAGCGCTCATCAAAAACATATGTACCATTGTGACACATCAATATTCATGATCAATCAAGATGATTCTTTCTCGACAAACATATGTCTCATCATGGCTTCCTTCGAGTTGTTTCCTAAATGCAAAATGGCTGAAAATACGCCTGAGCATCCTAGCCGAGAGCAAAATAGCTGAAAAGACGCTTGAGCCCGCCAATGAGGGTAGCTAACAAGCTAACACCCGAAAGAAAATGCAAAATGGCTGAAAATACGCCTGAGCATCCCGGCCGAGAGCAAAATAGCTAAAAAGATGCTTGAGCCCGCCAATGAGGGTAGCTAACAAGCTAACACCCAAAAGAAAATGCAAAATGGCTGAAAAGACGCTTGAGCATCCCGGCCGAGAGCAAAATAGCTGAAAAGACACTTGAGCCCGCCGATGAGGGTAGCTAACAAGCTAACACCCGAAATAAAATGCAAAATGGCTAAAAAGACTCCTGAGCATCCCGGCCGAGAGCAAAATAGCTGAAAAGACGCTTGAGCCCGCCGATAAGGGTAGCTAACAAGCTAACACCCGAAATAAAATGCAAAATGGCTGAAAAGATGCCTAAGCATCTCGGCCGAGAGCAAAATAGCTGAAAAGACACTTGAGCCCGCCGATGAGGGTAGCCAACAAGCTAACACCAAAAATAAAACACAAAATGGCTGAGATGCCTGAGCATCCCGGCTGAGAGCAAAATAGCTAAAAAGACGCTTAAGCCTGCCGATGAGGGTAGCTAACAAGCTAACACCCGAAATAAAAGCTAACAAGCTAACACCCAAAACAAAAAAAGAAAAATGACTGAAACTAAGCCTAGGCATAGACCAGAGCAATTTCAAGACAAGACCCTCTAGCTACTTGTCCCAAATAGCAAGAGGCTTGGGGGCTACACTGGAAATACCCAACAACACAAAGAGCTACATATAACGAGTTGTTTACATGGCACAGAAGAAGGCCAGACAAGCACTCGATAGATCAGGAAAGGTTGTCAACAAAAAGACCTACATATAACTAGTCATTTACATGGCGTGGAAGAAAGGCCATACAAGCACTCGACAGATCAAGAAAGGTTGTCAGCACAAAGATCTATATATATAATGAGTTGTTTACATGGGACAGAAAAAGAACTCGACAAATCAAGAAAGATTGTCAAAATAGCACACAAAGTTGTTTATAAGGCAAAGACAAAAGCAAAACAAAGTACTCGGCGAGTCAAGTAACTCTGACCAATTGGACAAATCATCCAAGGAATAAACAAGGAATCCTGGCAGAGAAGACATCAACAAAAATCTTCATTCAAAAGAAGCATAATGTCATATTACAAGGCACAGGCGTAAAGGTCAAATACATCAAGCCTCATCATCAGGAGGAGAGAGAACAATATTAAGATTATCTACTATTCTACTAGCTAAGTCTTCAACCTCAGGCTCCATCCTCTCAACGGCATCAATGTATTCTTGACTATCAGCTTCCTCTGCTATCTTGGACAAAGGAGCTGCTGGAGAAAGAACCCGGACCTAGGCCAGGACATTCTTGGTACATAGTTGAGCGCACCTCTTCACAAACTCTTGGAAACGAGTCAGAATTCAAGGAATCAACTGAGCCCAAGATTGCCCATCATCCGCTGGAGTTCGAAGAACGTCGGCTACTGAATGAAAGGATTTCCACAAAGCCTTCTAGTTTTTAGTAGCCGTCGCCAACTTGCCAGACAAGTCTTCAATAGTTTTTTGGGCCTGCACAAGATCTCTATCAGCTCCACACCTAATCAACTTAGCAAGTGCGAGTTCCTCCTCAGCATGAGTAATTGCCTCCTTAGCCTTGTTGTGACTTGTACGAACAAGAGTCTTCATTTCTTCAACGCCCTCCAAGAGCTTCTGCTTTTCAACCTAGAGAGCTGGACAAGACAGCAAACAACAAGTTAGCAGAAAGGAGAATTTGAATGCAGAAAGAAACAAAAAGAACCCTCAATACTGTTGCACTCCTTCTTCATGGCCTCTAAGTCCTTCACGGCCTCCAAGTTCTTTTGAGCCTCCTAAAAAGCGACATCCCTCTGCTTCTCGGTCTCAACAACTTGGGCACGAAGAGATTTTTCCTCATCCTGATGCGTTTGACACTTAGCCTCCATCTCAGCCCGGAGGAGGTCAAGATCAGCTTTCAGGGCGCTCACTTCGGAAGACAACTTTTTCTCGTTTTCGGACGAGAAAAAGACGCCGGTATGATCGTGAGAAAAGGACTGAGCAGAAAGAGATAAAGAAAAACAAAGCATAAGGACAGAAGAAAAGCAAACATCCAAAGAAGGAACGGCAGAAAAACTTACCTAGAGCTTTTCTCCAAAAGAAGTCACAAGGGACGATAAGCTTCCCTAGGCAGCAGTTAACTCCGATAGCCGATGTGTAGCATCAAACTGCTGCACCACATCATTGGCAAAAGGCGGACCACCGGAGGCAAGAGAAGGAGAAGGAGAAGCCGACTGAGGCGAAGAAGGCATGACTAGAGCAATCTCCTGGGAAGCCGAGGCCAATCCTTCAGAAGGACCCGCCGCAATGGCCACGGTCACCTCCGGGGCAACCAAGTCAGCAGCGGCATCACCACTAGAAAGCCTTGTCGCCCCCACAACCACTTCACCAGCAGTGTGCTATGAGTCCTAAGGCTCAGTACTCGGTGGCATAATGGAGGGCTAAGAAGAAGTCGATAGGGGGACGAGAGAAGACGAAGGCCTGAAAGTTAATAAAAGAACTCACCAATGAGAACAAGAGAAAAGGAAAACAGAAGCAAAGAGACGAAACCAGAATCCACTCACCCAGCTATCTTCTTCTTTGCAAAACAAAAAGAGGACCTCGAAGGGGGGACCATGGAGGCAAAAACGTCCCTGCCACTTGGCGGCAGCAGCGGGATAGCCGGTACCGGAGCCCCAGAAGAAGCCGGTACCAGAGCCCCGGAAGAAGCCGGTACCGGAGCCCCGGAAGAACTCAGCACCGAAGCTATGAAAGAACTCAGTACCAGAGCTACCGAAGAACTCAACACTGGAGCTACCGAAGAAACCGGCGCAGGAGCCTCAGAAGAACCCATACCCAACATCCGATTACTACAAAAAGATCAAGACTAAAGTCAAAATAAAGAGGTGGAATTCAACAATAGGAGAATATGAAAACAACTCACCGCCGCATGATAAGGGGTACTTCATCATCCTCTTCCTCCTCAGTCTCGACCAAGGCCACTAGGGCACCCACTGAAAGAAGAACAAAAGTACTCGGTTCAAGATAAAAATAAGAAAACAAAGGGATAGAGAGTATTAATATGCTCACCTAAGAGCATGCTAGCTACAACTAGAGTACCTAAACAAGTACTTGGCTTGCGAGACTTCTTGGAAGCAGGCAGACCAGATGAAGAACCATCCATTCGCCCCCTCTTCGAGACACTATGAGGACCTCGAGGGACTGGACGAGGAACATATTCTTCATATACATCAACAAATCTGGAAGAAACTCTAGGAAACACTATGGCGATTGGGAACTTACTAGTTATAGAAGCCCCTGCAAGGTTCCCCCTAGTACTCACCACGGCAGGGGGGACATCAAGAGGGATTAGGTCAACAAAGTTGCGCCTGAATTCCTACAAAAAAGAATAAAACAAGACAAGGAAAAGTTAAGTAAAAATGGATACAGCAAAAATACAGAAAGTACCCGAACGAAGAGAAAATGACTTACAGCTGGAGGCGGGTTGTTGGCAGAGAACTCGGAGACAGTAAGCGGGACAACGCTTGCTCCTTTAAGCATCTTCTAGAGACGCTCGAGTACCTCCTCGTCGGTCAACTCAAGGGCTGGGACCATGCGTGAAGGGTCCTCAGCCCTAGAGTACTCGAAGCCAAGGTGCTCTCGCTCCTTCAGAGGTTGAACTCAGCGACGAAGAAAGCTCGAGACAATACTGAAACTGGTCAAGCCCTGCTGTTTTAGAATACTGATCCTATCAAGAAATGGCTGAATTGCCTAAACCTCAGCAGTCATCAAAGGGTTCTTATCCCATCGGTCATTAACCAAGGGACCAGATCTAGAGTGGACAGTGAGAGAAGGGATCAGATTGGCGGCATAAAACTAGTCGACATGCCAATCCCATACAGAATCAACCAAGTCATAGTCAAAGAACTTGCTCTTAAGACCCTAGCAAAATTGAATCCCGCAACCACCAAGAACACTGGTGTCTTCACGGTGGGGTTGGCATTTCAGGCGAAAGAAGTAAGGAAACAGAGAAAGAGAAGGGGGAATTCCAAGGAAAGTTTCACAAAGATGAACAAAGACAGAAAGGTGAAGGACTGCATTAGGAGCAAGATGATTCAGGCAAATCCCAAAATAGTTGAGAAATTGATGAAGAAAGGCAGAGGCAGGAAGGCAAAGTCCATCACGAATGAAGGAGACAAAAAGAACGATCTCACCAGGACCTGGAGCAGGGACCCAATGCTCACCTGGAATTCTCCATTTAGCGATGCCTTGCTCTAGATCAAGCCATCGCTGATGAGTTCCCGAAGCTGATCCTCGGTCATCGTCAGAGCCGGCCAAGACTACTAGGCAGCCCTCAAAGCCACGAACTCTTGGTTTTTCAATCACGGAGAGTGATGATTCCTCGTCCACGAAGGTTGACTGGGACTTGCTCGCGGCCTTCTTCTTACCCATGTACTAATGGAGGCAAAAAAACAACTAGGGGAAGAGAAAGCTTAGACGGTGACGCTAAGATGGCGACGGCAATGGCGACAGTGGAGGTCTGAGAGCTAGGGTTTCAAGGCAAGAGAAGGGCAGTAAAGAAAAAGAAGATGAAGGGTCTTTAAATAGATTTTACAGTGATAACAATGGCCCACCAGGCCCGTTAAAGCACCGTGTGAAAACGCAACGGTCCATTTACCGACATAGCTAAAATGACGAAGGGCACAAATCCACACAATGGTACAATTCAATAGGCAGATTTTAGACTTATCCATCCAAGCACTACGGCAGAGTTATCAGATTACTGCAAAAAACAACCCGTCAACCATGAAGAAAAGAAGGGCTACCTCACAAAGAACATAAGAAGTCGGTTATTATGGAAAGAACTCGGTAATCTCATGTTCGATAGGGATTACAGCAGAAAAGTAAAGGACAACTCAGAAGACAAGATTCGTTCCATTATAAGCGACTTCAAAAATAGAAGATTACAAATCTGACAAGACCCAACGAACTCGGTACCACGAAAAGCAAAGTAGCAAAGAGGAACACGGACACGGCTAGGCTCTAGAACAACTACATGTCCCAAATTGCTACTCGAAAGGACAAACCGCCATTGGCTACACTATTTTCTTCAAAGGACAGACACAGTGCATCCAAGGTGGAAATCAGCAGCACGGTAGAACAACATGGAGCAGAGAAGGCCGATAGGCATCTGTCTACCCAAGACTGATATGATGCTAGATATGGTGTTGATCTGCACTGGACAGTCTCAGGACAGGCGATGAGGATCAACCCAGAACTGCCAGATGAATGAACAAAGCCCACATCACAAGACTTCCTCCAACTACCGCCACATACATCCTGGTACAATACTGCTATGGGATTAGCCTACCTCTAATCCCTATCATAAGACTTCCTCCAGCTATGACAAGACACACAGGAACTACAAAACACGCCCGGGGGCTGCTCTACTTCACAAACTACCATGCTCATGATCACGAAGGTTTCAACAGAATGTTCAATGGATGAAAACAAGCACTCTAGGAGGGTATTTATAGATCAAAGGAGCAGTGCACATGGACTAGGAGTACCAATGAAATAAGCCTAACAAAGGACACAGTGAAAAGATAGGACTCAATAATGGAAGACATAGGTGAGAGGGAATAGTACTCGAAGATGAGCATATCCGGAAGAATATACCAACACAGTACAACCCATCAACAAAAGGCATTTACACTCAACCATCACACAACTACATCTGACAAACAGCAGACTACCAGAGAATACGCAAAGATTCTGCATCCGAGTTCTTCCTAAACAAAACAACCCGAATATACGCTCAGGGGCTACAAAAGGAAAGGTATATAGTTTTTCTGGACAACTCAGATTCAAGACCCTCCAACTTTTTGTTCCAAATAGCAAGAGGCTCGGGGGCTACACTCAGTGAGTGCACTTTTTTCAAAAAAAGAGCACATCACTTGGAAGACTTCTTCAGGACAGACGACTTCAAGGCCGTAAGATAAAAAGAACTCGGATATAGCTATATCCGAGCTCTTTTCGACAAAAAGAACCCAGACATAGCTAAATCCAAACTCTTCTCAACAAAGAAAACAGGTATATGCTTGGGAACCTTTCGACGAAGAGTCAGAGAGATTTCAATAAAAGACCCTCAAAGCTCCTTGTGCCAAATAGAAGAGGCTCGGGGGCTACATACAAATGGGAGTACTTTTTTCTTCAAAAAGGTGCACACCACGCAAAGATCTCATGAAGCGCTACACGGTTTCATTCAAGAAAGCACTCGAACGACGCTTGTTCCTACTCGTCGAGACTTGAAGGAATAAGACGAGGCTTCCAGAACTCAACCATGAAGTGCTCGGGGGCTTGTCGGTGTGGGACCCATGGGATACCCCACAAGGAAGAGAGAAGACCTAGTCTAATTAGGATTCTTCTCTCTTGTAATCTTAGTAGTAGTATTACTCTGTAATCCTACTAGGAACTCTCATTGTAAACCGACTAGGACTCTGGTCTCCTGACTATATAAAGGAGGGCAGGGCTCTTTAGATCGGGAGTTCAAGAGAACAATTGTACAACATTTTACGATCAATCCAATGCAAAGGCTAACACCGACTAGACGTAGGGCTGTTACTCAATCCATGATCGAGGGCCTGAACCAGGATAAATCGATTGTCTCTTGCGTTAACCGTCGAGTTCTGCATACGCTGAAGCCCAAACATACTGCCCCGGGTACCCCTATGGCAGGCTATCGGTGGTCAAACATCGATAGGGTCTCAAACCCATCTCTCTCGATGCACTTTCTATCACATTGCGTGATAGACCCATAGTGAACTGATCTGCCAGATTGCTAGACGTGTGAACATAGTCCAATGCTATTACTCTGGAGTTTCTCAATTTTCTGACAGACTTTAATCGTCTCTTAACATGCCTTGTGGACTTCATGTTGTCCTTAGAACTGTTAACCTTTATAATCGCAGTCTGGTTATCATAGTTCATAGAAATAGCCGGTATGGGTTTTCCAACAACCGATAAATCCATAAGGAGATCACGAACCCACTCAGCCTCAGATCCAGCAGTGTCTAATGCTGTGAGTTCTGCTTCCATTGTAGACTTCGTTAAGATAGTCTGCTTGCAAGACTTCTAGGAAACAACACCACCTCCAAGCGAAAACACATATCCACTTGTGGCATAAAGCTCATCAGCATCAGAAATCTAGTTGGCATCACAATAGCCTTCCAGCACTTTCGGATGTCCAGTATAACAAATACCATAGCCCATGGTCCCTTTTAGGTAGCGCATTACTCTCTCAAGAGCACGCTAGTGATCATCTCCCGGGTTTGACACAAACTGGCTCAGCTTGCACATAGCAAATGAGATGTCAGGCCTTGTTGCACTAGCAAGATACATGAGCGAACCAATGATCTGAGAATATCTCAACTGATCCCTTGCTATTCTTCGATTTTCCTCAATAGCACGCTAGGGTCATAAGGTGTAGGAGCAGCTGCATAGTCACTGAACCTAAAGCAACTCAGCACCTTTTCCACATAATGTGTTTGTAACAGAGTTACCTCACCATCACCTTCTCTTAGAAGCTTGATATTAAGAATAACATCAGCCTCTCCCAAATCTTTCATCTCAAAACTTTTAGATAGAAATTCCTTCACCTCCTCAATCACTTTGAGGCTAGATCCAAAGATCAGTATGTCATCAACATATAAGCACAAAATGACTTCTTCACCCCTGCCATACCGATAGTACACATATTTGTCAGCTTCATTCACAACAAAGCCAGCAGATGTTAAAGTTTTGTTGAACTTCTCATGCCATTGCTTAGGAGCTTGTTTTAGGCCGTATAATGACTTTAATAATTTACACACCTTGTCTTCTTGACCATTTGCTACAAACCCATCAGGCTGATCCATATAGATCTCCTCCTCCAACTCTCCATTTAGGAAAGATGTCTTAACGTCCATTTAATGAATGATAAGACCATAAGAGGCTACCAGGGAAAGCAAAACTCAAATTGTGGTCAATCAGGCAACCGATGAATAAGTATCAAAGAAATCCTCACCTTCCTTTTGAGTATAACCCTTGGCCACAAGCCTTGCCTTGTACCTCTCAATAGTTCCATCAGGCCAAAGCTTTTTCTTGAACACCCATTTGCAACCTATAGGCTTGCACCCATAGGGACGATCAACTATTTCCCAAGTTCCATTAGACATAACAGAATCCATCTTACTCCGTACTGCTTCCTTCCATAAGTCAGCATCAGGAGAGAAGTATGCCTCTTCAATGGTCGTTAGTGAAACGACCTGATTTCCGCGATGGGAAATCCATAGAGCCGAAGTGTAATAAGACCGTTGTAGATCATATTACCCAAATTTCCAGTCGAATACCACATCCATACAACGATAATATCATAGTACAAATAGTGCGGAATTACATAATTTATTACATCACCGTATTGGCGGAATCAAAAGTAGCATTCATTCAGAACAGCTTGAAGATAAGATCGCCAAACTCAAGCATAGGAACGAACCCCTCAACCATCAAACTCCACGGAGCTATACTCCTCAGCAGAACCTGTGTGCCAAAATTTATCAGTATGATTTGTACTGGACACTCCCACCCAATGAGCATTGCTTTATGGAAATTGGATGCAAGTTGGATATAATCAAATAGATCCTATAAGTCTAGGGTTTCCTATGTATTAGCATATTAAGTATACAATAATAGTTGGTCAAGTTTTAACACCATTCCCACACCCATTCCACCCCATTCCCTTTCTAGAGCCAGGTTTCGATCCTAGGATCGGTATTCCACCATCTCCATACCATAGCTCAGTTGATAGGCCAACTCCCTCTCAGCACTGTCTCAAAGCCCATAGCCCCTGGCTATGACCAACACTCTCTCATGGGGGAAGAAGAGAAGGACTCCTCTCGTTATCTAGTTTAAGCGAAACCCAGGAAAGGTCCATAGCCGACAAGTCAGCATATGTATCGATTGATCAACCATACACTCTACAGAGGTTTTACATAACCACAAGATCCGCCTTCCTCGCTGACCGTCGTCAACTGGGCTGATTTCGGCCACTTGCTAGCCTAGGATAATGCCACTCTACCATTCAGCCCTGGTACACCCCTAGTCTAGTCTGGGGTGGCTAAAACTGTGAGTCATGAGCTAGGTCCACAAGGTCTCCATGATGTCTCGGAAGGGTGTGGGGAAAATCCTCCATGCCCCATACCTCCTTACACTATCCGCTATCAACCTAGTAGTAGTGGCAATATCCTACCAAGTAGTCCAGCCATCCCGCACCATATAGGGCGAGTGGTATGTAAGGCTTCCCAGTGAATCTGAGTACTAGTAAGTCCTTAGGGTTGACCAAGCCAAAATGTCTCCATCAGGGTTTCCATTTATTGTGCCACCACAGCACCTCCATCCCGGGCTCCTCCCATCACAGGTTCACACCTAGGACCACCTCGTATACCTTTTACCCACCACAAGTATCCATTCCCAGGGGTGCCTAGGTAGCACCACATGGCAAGACTTGCCCCAGGCTCATCATATACTCTAACTTGGTCGACACAACCCTCACCCTCCACACACCCAAGTCACACACGTAGCACTTTCCCCATAGTCCAGATAACACCACGCATTAATGTAGTATAAGCGTAGTAGAAGTACAAGTAATGAAATATAGCAGTGAGCGTGTGTCTAGCCTAATAGTAGGGTATGCAGGAGTAAGGTTGTGTCAAGGTAGACGCCATCAAGTAAGCATACTACCATGCAAGTCCTATCATAGAATGATTATAACAGCAAAGTAAAGCAATAGTAGTTCTATATTAGCCATGTGTAATAGGTGCTATGAGGTTGGGTGAGATGTGGCACCTTCAGTGTAGTTGTCTCCATACTCCTCACGGTACTCACGATCCTCGTCCATCTGGTTCTCCTCCGAGTCTGCATCGATCGCATTATAGTCGCGTTAGCGACGTCTATAGGATAGCACAAAGAAGCAATGAAAATTCAAAGGAGCCAAATGCACTCAAACATGAGTTCATTGCGTAGAGCTTGATTTTAGATGAATTTTGGTCTTGGTCCTGTATTTTTCTAAGTTCGTATGAATTAGTTATGAATTTCCGAAGTTTAAATCATTTCTGAAAATGGAAAAGCTGAATTAATCCTGGGCTGACACGTGTCACGTTGTGACTGGTCCACGTGGCATGTTGACATTAGCATGATGCCATTGGCTCGGCTCTGAGCTGACAAGTGGGGGGGGTCCTGCTGACGTCATCATGACATCAGCATGATGTCATCAACGTCATCAGCTACGATAGGTAGGACCAGGGGCTCTTGGGTCACTGACATGTGGGTCCGGTCAAAGTCAACATCAAGTCAACGGGTGAGTCAACAATCAATGGATCAGGGTCACTGACGTGTGGGGCCAGTGCTGCTGACGTCAGCAGCTAACGTCATCATGACGTCAGCATGACGTCACCTTGGCTGTTGATACTAATAGGTGGGACCCGCGTGACGTCGACATGATGTCAGCATGATGTCACTTACCAACATGTGGGTCTCGAGTCTTTATGACACTAACATGTGGGGCTAGGTCAACGGTCAACGTTGACCGGTCAACGGTCAACTCGGACTGGGTCTCAAACAGGCTCTGGTGGGCTCGAGTTGGGCCGGTCTGGGCTGGGCCGACCCAGACACGTGGCATGTTGTGGCGCTGCCACGTCGTTGCCATGGGCCTCCATTGGGCCTCGTCTACCATGCGGCCCGCACTGTGTGGTCCATGGTGAACTCAGGTTCACGGTCCATGGACTGTTGGTAGGTCTACGGTGGACCGAGTCCACCGTCTTTTCCTTTTGGCTTGGCTCACGTGCACCGAGTGCAGGCACGTGTGGCCGATGAGGGAAGGCCTCTGCTTCTGTCCCCAGCACGCTCCTGCCGGTGATGTGCTCGCCGACATGACCCTACGGCGGCGCTGGCATTCAATTAAGGTGGGGGAAAGCTTCCCCAGGCCATGGCGGACACGATGGTGGTGTCTAAGTGGTGGCCAGGGCTCTCCAGGGCATTGGCCACGGCGGTCGGTGGCTCAGTGGTGCTCGCCGATGGTGAGCTCGCGCATGTAGACTCCCTGGTGGCTCGACGGGGCGGATAAGGGCTTCTACGGATCTGTGGGGACACGGCAAGGACATCCAGGGGCTCAAGGCAGGGCTTCGGGTTCCAATGTGGCCGGTAGGGGCTCCTCGGCAGCCACAGCGGCATGGTGGCAATGGCAAGGCATGCAGGAGCACTACGGGGCTCTGGTGGGGCGATCATGGCGTGGTCACGGATGTGCGCGTGAGTGCGTGTGTACCCAGAGGCCAGAGATGGCCTTGGCCTATGCGCTCCCGGTGTGGAGCACCATGGCCAGAGCAGCTTGGTCTGGCGGCGAGCAGGGAGAGACTAGGCTCACCGTTGGTGTCGTGGGAGATAGGATGGCGGTGCAGTGTCGGTTCGAGGCCGTGTAGCTCCAGAAGCAGTACAGCGCTGCTGTAGCCGATCGTGGCATCGTCTCCTGCTCCGGTGGCTTCGGTGGTGCTCCAATGGCGCCTCCTTCTCCCTTCTCCCTATTCTCTCTTAGCTCGGGTGCATAGTGGATGGCCACAAAGTGGCGGCGGGGCGATGGGAGAGCTCTAGGGCACTCGGGGCCAGGGCTTTTATAGCCGAAGCTCGGCCATGGAGCTTGGTGAACGGCGGATGGAGATCAAGGGGCGATCGGAGGCACGTGCACTGCATCCAATGGCCCGCGTGTGGTTGCGTGGGCGCGGCGCCAAGGGGACAAGGCTAGGAGATTCGCGTGACCCCCTGGCCCGCACCTGCCACGCTGGTCGGGGCTTGGTCGGAGGAGTGATCGGCGTGGGGGAGGAAGACGACACTGTGGCTAGGGGTGGCTGACGTGTGGGGCCCGTGTGGCAGCAGTAGCAAGGGGAGCGGGCGAGTGCATGGGCGTGCGCGGCGTGCTGGACCAGCTCATGGGCCGCGTGTGCGTGCACTGGGTGGAAGGCGGGCGCGGTTGGGCTGGCTGGGCCACGAAGCCGAGCAGGCCTGGGTGCTGCGAGGTTTCCCTCTTCCTTTTGTTTTTCTATTTTGTTTTTCTTCTTCTTTGTTTTGAATTCAAATTGATTTGAAATTTGAATTCAAAAATGGTGTACCTTATAGATATGATGCCCATATCATTTATATATATATTAGGAATTTATTTAGCTATTTTGTATAACAAAAATAGGTGTAGTTTTGTTATGCACAAATGGAAATAGTTTTCTTTTTAAAAATTTATTCTTTGGTTTGAGTAATAATTACTTTATGGTGTGTTTCTTTAAAGGAGTTTTTAGGCATTACATAAAACAGATGAAAAATCCAAATCACCATGTGAGTTAACAATGTATGCTATGCTTCATTTGTCAGTATTTAAATAAACATGATTAACAATGGCATGCCATGCTTGTGTGATGACTTAGGTTGGAGTTAGACCTAATGCATCTCTTAGGTTGGGTTTCTATACATGACACTCATCAACACATGGGAGTTTTAAGAAAAATTTTGTAGTTGGTATTTTTAGTGTATGGATTTTTGGGTTGTTACAGTTAGTGTGTCATCCACAAGGTACACAATATAGTCATCACCAAAAGACTTTGCAGTCCTGTGTCTCTTACTTTTTCTGGTGACTATAGTGTCATCCTCCTCAGAATTTTACACATAGGGTTCCTCAATTTGTTCTATCAGAGTAAAATTTTCAGGCTCATGGGGAATTATAAATTCATACCAGTTGTGCTAGGTGCATTTTTCATGGGAAACTCATTCTCAAAAAATGTAGCGTCTCTAGATTCCATGATTGTATCAATAGCCATCTCAGGAACACTAGAGTTTATAATTAAAAATCTATAACCCACGTTGTGAATGGCATAACCAAGAAAGACACCATCAACAGTCTTTGGTCCAAGCTTTCGTTTTATGTTTATTGATACATTCACCATTGCCAAACAACCCCAAGTTCGTAGGTAAGAGAGATTTAATCTCTTCTTCTCCCATTCCTCGAATGGTGTGATTTCTTTGTTCTTTGTGGGCACTCTATTTAGGACATGACATGCTGTCAATATAGCCTCACCCTACCATTCCTTAGATAGTCCCGCAGTCTCCAACATGGCATTAACCAAATCAGTTAGAGTGCGGTTCTTTATCTCTGTAATCCCATTAGACTATGGTGAGTATGGTGGCGTCCTCTCATGAATAATTCCATGCACCGCACAAAATACTAAAAATTCATTTGAGAAATATTCTCCCCCGCGATCGAACCGCAAATGCTTGATTTTCTTCTCAAGTTGATTTTCTATCTCAGCTTTATAGACTTTAAAATAATGCAACGCTTTATCTTTTGTTTTCAATAAATACACGTAGCAAAATCTAGTACAATTGTCTATAAATGTCATGAAGTATCGTGTACCGCCTTTAGTCAATTCGCCATTCATTTCGCATAAATCAGAATGAACGAGTTCTAATGGTGCCAAGTTCCTCGCCTCAGCAGCCTTGTGAGGCTTGCGCGGTTGCTTCGATTGCACACACACCTGGCACTTAGAATCTTTGACTAAGTTAAATTTTGGGATTAAATTCAGATTTGCAAGCCGCGTGAGACAGCCAAAATTAATGTGACAAAGTCATGAATGCCATATATTCGACTCATCCGAAACATTAACATTGTTCACCACTTTATTATACACATCATCAAGCAAAGATAAGTGGAACAAGCCTCCGCAATCATAACCTTTTTCAATAAAAGTTCCATGTCTCAACACAACACATTTATTTGACTCAAGCACAATTTTAAAACCATCGCGACACATCTGAGAAGCACTAACAAGATTCTTCTTGATGGAGGGGACATGTTGCACGTTCTTTAATAGCACCGTCTTTCCTGAAGTAAACTTCAGAACGACTGTACCAGCACCAAGAACACGCGCATGCGAACTGTTTCCCATCAGCAAGGCTCCACTCCTGCTGGCCTGATAGGAAATAAACAAAGAAACATCAGCATACACATGAATATTAGCACCACTATCCATCCACCACTTAGGTGAAAGACAAACTGAAAGAACAAAAGGTAAGGAATTACAATACCCAGATGTTCCTCCTCCAGTCTCGCTAATTACCATGTTTGCTGATTCCTGTTCTTGCTTATATTTGCGGTCTGAGCACGCACTTGCCCAATGCTCATCACTCTCGCAAACAAAGCATCCTCCACCTTTCTTGTTGTTTTTCTTCTTAAACTGTGCAGTCTGCTTAGGCTTTGTATTGTTGTTCTCTTGCATGTTCTTCTTCTTTTTATTACGAGATGCAAATGAGTTTTTCTTCTGCACCATCTTGGCAGCGGAAGACTCAACTCCTTTCCACGGTTGTCTTTTGCTCTCGCCCTCTCCTCAACATCAAGAGATCTAATAAGCTCAGCCACGCTAAACTCTTATCTCTTGTGTTTTAGAGAAGTAGCAAAATCCCCCCAAGAAGGTGGCAACTTAGCGATTATACCGCTGACCACAAATTTGTCGGGCAACAGACATGGGAAATGTTCTAGTTCCTTCGCTAGCGCCTGTATCTCATGAGCCTGTTTGACCACAGAACGGTTTTCAACCATTTTGTAGTCATACAGCTGCTCCATAAGGTACAACTCACTGCCAGCATCAGAAACCCCAAACTTTGCCTCAAGAGCATCCCATAACTCTTTGCCTGATGTGCAAGATATGTAGTTTTTCTCATACTTCGGATGAAGTGCACTAATCACGGCGCCTCGAAATAGGTTATCGGCAGCCAAGAACTTTCGCTCCTTAGGAGTAAACTATTCAGGCTTCCCCTGCGCGGCATGATAGCAATTCATCGCAGTCAACCACAATACCATCTTGGCACGCCATATCATGAAATTCTTGCCATCAAAATTATTTGGCTTCAAAGCAGCAGCAAAACAACTGACAGAAAATTGTCTAACATTAGGTTTTTGGATTGTTAGGAATTTAGGCAATTTCATTATCGGTTTAATCCAGAAAAATAACATCAGCAGGTTTGTGACGATATATATGTGCATGTGTATATTTCTTATGAACATTATAGCATGCAGAGATGACATACTCGTGAATACAGTAAAAACACAAAGTATAGAAATTAGACGGTACCCAGCGGAGGGTCCCATGCCGAGGGCATCGGAGGCTCCATTCACACTAGTCGACATAGTGCGTTGCTCGAAGTCGCGGACCACAGTCGATGCAAGAAGATGTTTGCAGTGTAGTCCCATGAACAGAACACTAGGAAGAAGACGCCTTAACGTTCCACAGGCAATCACCGGGAAGAAGATGTACGTGGACGAGTAGTCGTGGATCGCTCCCCAAAAACCTAATCGACGCGCACCCCGTGCAAGGATGATGCATCCGGCCCAAGTGGGGTTGGCCGAGGCCCAATAAATTAAGGCTGCCCGGACCCCAACAGTTCTCAGGCACACCCACTCGGGGAAAGGCCCAATGTCCCTAAAAGACTAGTCCAATAGGGGAAGGGTGGCTCTCCCTTTTAAGGTGGCTTCCTCCTCCCAAGCTAAGCAAGGTGGGATTATTCAGAGGCTCACACGGTCGCCGCCCGACTACAACTAGGCCACTTGGCCCCTTTGTTGCGTCTTTGCCAGCAGTTAATAGTGGAGGATGTCCTCATCATTCCCACCCCCTTAAACAAGGGCCCAGCTCTGATACCAAATGATGCATCCGGCCCAAGTGGGGTTGGCCGAGGCCTAATAAATTAAGGCTGCCCGGACCCCAACAGTTCTCAGGCACACCCACTCAGGGAAAGACCCAATGTCCCTAAAAGACTAGTCCAATAGGGGAAGGGTGGCTCTCCCTTTTAAGGTGGCTTCCTCCTCCCAAGCTAAGCAAGGTGGGATTATTCAGAGGCTCACACGGTCGCCGCCCGACTACAACTAGGCCACTTGGCCCCTTTGTTGCGTCTTTGCCAGCGGTTAATAGTGGAGAATGTCCTCATCAAAGGATCTTTGGCGGACAAGGGTTCCGGAGGCAACTGCTCTCCCGCTACTCCGTGCGCACAGAGGTACAGGACGGAGAAACCAGAAGGTTGCGGAAGTGTGGTTCTCTCGGGAGTGGTTGCGAAGATAGGGTCTGAACTGACGAAAGACACGGATATATGGCTGCGGTCGGGGAAGAAGACGAAGGCAACGGTGAATCCCAATTGACGAGAAGTGGAAGGGACGGTAACTGGCGCGGTCTATTCGCCTCCACCATCAAAGTGTGAAACTCCCGTGATAATGTGGATTTAAGTGGCAAAAGACTGGCCATGCCCGCTCGCCTCGCCACAGGCGCTCGCTGGCGACGGCGGCACGCACACGCGTGTGGCACGCCTTTATCTTTTTCTCAGCTTCTCAATTTAGATGAATAATTTCTAACCATATAAGCTGAGTCAGCGTTCAGTCAAAATCTCATATGGTATTAACATGCAACACTTAATGTTACGTACCATAGAGTTTTATTTAATTTATTAAATATTATATGGGCCAAGCCCATATTATATCCAACGGTGCAGAGGCAAGTTAGAAAGATCAGCAATTGCGAAGTTTTCTATTAGTGCTGTAGTTCTCCTAATGTTGCTCATCTCAGCATGGAGGACGACGCCGGTGCTGTCCCATTTTTTCCAGCCTAGCAAACCAGCAGCAGGGTCGGATTTTGACTACGGACGCCGGTATGTACTGTGAAATATTCTCATATCAATTCTCATTGCCATGCATGAAGATTGCTCCTGTCTTGAGTGCTATTGGTCTATGCTTCAGATATGATGAAGTAACTAATCTCTTTTTTTCTGTCTCGGGGCTTAATTAGGGTCAAGAATGAGAACAAGGCAAGCACACCAGATGCAGAATTTAGCAAGGCAGCTGGTGAGGCTGCAGTTCTGCTCAGGGCCAAGGAAGAACTGTCAAAGCGCATGGTGCAACACATAGAGACCATCGTCACAAGCTCCGAAATCGTGTTCCATATGAAATTGGTGTTGTTGATTAAGTCGGCGGAATTTATGAGCGCCACGGCCGGAGAGGTCGCGGAGCAGATGGCCGTAGTTGGCCAGCAACACGCTAGTGTTGCTTCCGCTGGCATCGTGCTTGCGCTCAGGCTTCAATAGGAGATTCTTAAGTAGACCACAGAACGTTGCAAGGCTGTCTACCTCGATGCTGCAATGACAGAAAAGGAGAAGTATCGTTAGATAATCTACTGCTATCTTATGTGAACACAGCAAGGGGAAAACGGTGCCGAAAAGGCTTTCTGCTGTGATATTATAGCCGCTGCAGGTGCAGGCGCCGAACTGCTCACCTGCAGCACTGTAGGCACATACAGAGGCTGGCACAGAGTCAGCTTTGTATGTTATCTAGTCAATGTTGCAGCAGGGCAGCTGTATTAGGACTAGATGGATAGAGTTATATAAATAGACATACACGATAACTCGGTAAAGAGAGTTCAGATTTGCCATCTCCTAGACAGGTCTTCGACCAACGCTAGTGTCTTGTACTGTGTGTGTATGTTCTGTTTTCTCTTCTTCTTTAAGCTCTAGCCATAGTGCATGGGAACGGACAACACTTGTTCGTGGTCGGCACGGCTAGTGGGTGCTCGGCAACACTAGCGGATGCTCGACAAGACTGGTGAGTGGTTCACTCACCTGAGCCGGTGATCCTATAGGCCAACAAGTGGTATCAGAGTCGTACAAGTGTCATCGCTAGACTAACCGCTGGCGATGACGAGCGGTTCGGAGATGGGCGATAGTAGTGGCACTGTTGTGGCTGTCCAGCCACGACCGGAGGTCATTGTTCGCACGGTGCGGGAGGTCAGCGACACCAGTTGGCCGACGCTGACTCGCACCAACTATGAAGAGTGGTCGGATACGATAAAGGTCAAGCTCAGAGCCTGACGGCTCTGGAATGCTGTTGATAAAGTCACGACAATGAGGAGGATGACATGTCAGCGTTGGAGGCTATCCTCGCTGCTGTACCGGTGGAGTACAGGGAGCCGTTGGGGGTGAAAAGCTCGGCTAAGGAGGCATGGGAGGCTATTGTGGCGATGCATATCGATTCCGACCGTGCAAAGAAGGCGATGGCCCAGCTTCTAAAGTAGGAGTATGCCAACCTCAAGTTCAAAGATGGTGAAATGGTGGAGGACTTCTCCCTCTGCCTGTAGACGCTCATCAGCAAGCTGAAGAGCCATGTCGTCACCATCGACAAAGAGGAGGCGGTCTCCAAGTACCTCCACTCCATGCTAGCAAAGTACATCCAGATCACTCTCTCCATAGAGACGATGCTGGAGTTATCCACCCTCACTATTGAGGATGTGGTAGGCCATCTGCGGGCGGTGGACGAGCGCCTAGAGCAGGCGACAGCAACAAAGGACAGCGGGAAACTCCTGCTGACGAAAGAGGAGTGGGTTGCTCGGAGAAACTCCAGGAAGGCAGCCTCCTCCAGCCGCAGTGGCGATGGCAAGCGCCGCGACAAGGCTTCTTCAGAGAAGAAGCAGGTCGACCCCAACACCTGTCGGCATTGTGGGAAGATGGGCCATTGGGCATAGGAGTGCCCAAACCGTAAGCAGGAAAAGAAGGCTCTGGCTCATCTAGCATAAGCCGATGATGAGGATGAGGCCACTATCCTGATGGTGACGTTCTGTGCATTGCACGACGTCGAGGCCAAGGAGAGAGAAGAGGCGATGACGGTGGAAGGACCTGGGAAGGCCCTGAAGACCATCAACCTCGACGAACCATGCGCCCAAGTCCACCTCGGACGTGTGGGCACCGACTAGGAGCAGCGGTGGTATCTGGACTCTGGTGCCAGCAACCATATGACAGGCTCCAAGGAATCCTTCTCTGAGCTCGATGACGATATTATCGGTACGATGAAGTTTGGTGACGGCTCACAGGTGGCAATCCAAGGGCGCGGCACCATCATCTTCAGGTGTCAGAACAGGTAGCACCACGCACTAACAGATGTATACTACATCCCGCAGCTGTGTTCCAGCATCATCAACATTGGTCAGCTGGATGAGTATGGTAGGGAGGTACTGATCAAGGACGGAGTCCTTAGGATCAGGGACTGGGAGCAATGACTTCTTGCTAATGTGAAGAGGTCCCTAAACTGGTTGTACCTGCTCGACCTAAAGGTAGAGCAGCCGATGTGCTTGGCGGCAAGGCACTCTGAGGAACTGTGGATGTGGCATGCCCAGTTCGGACATCTCAGCTTTGACGTGCTTGGTCGGCTAGAAAAGATGGTCCGAGGGCTACCCCACATCAAGCACGGAGGCGAGTTGTGTGACAGCTGCCTAGCCAGGAAGCAGAGGAGGCTACCATTCCCAAAGGTGGCCCAAGTTTCACACAAAGGATGCTCTCGAGCTCATCCATAGTGACCTCTGTAGGCCGATCACGCCTGCTACAAACGATGGTCGGTGGTACTTCCTCCTGCTCGTGGATGATTGCAATCACTACATGTGGCTACAACTCCTGATGAGCAAGGACGAAGCGGCAGCGGCGATCAAGAAGTTCAAGATGCGCGTGGAGGCCGAGAGTGGCAAGAAGCTCTGAGTGCAGAGGACTGGTCGTAGTGGCAAATTCACTTTGGTGGAGTTTGTTGTGTACTACGCAGATCAGGGTGTGGGGCAACACCACACCACATCGTACTTGCCACAATAGAATGGCATGGTGGAGAGGCAGAACCAAACGATGGTCAGCATTGCCCGATCCATGATGAAGGCCAAAGGCATGCTGGCAAGGTTATGGGGAGAGGCGGTGACTATGGCAGTGTTCATCCTCAACCACTCTCCGACCAAGGCCCTGACGGGCAAGACGCCATTTGAAGCTTGGTATGGGTGCAAGCCTAGCGTGTCCTTCCTCCGGACATTCGACTACATCGGCCATGTCAGGAAGATGAAGCCGAACCTCACCAAGCTAGAGGATAAGAGCACACCCATGGTGTTCCTGGACTACGCAGAGGGTACCAAGGCATACCGGCTCTACAACCCACATGAAGACAAGGTGCTTGTCTCGCACAATGTCGTGTTCGATGAGGAGGTGGCTTGGGGCTAGAGCAGTCCGAGCATGGGGGAAGCTGGCGACTTCACCAACACCTTCGTCGTCGAGCACCTAGTCATCCATGGTGGTGGAGACACTGGGGAAGAGGTACCGAGCACTCTAGGAGGAGTGTCGAGCACTCCGGCGGTAGAGCCAAGCACTCCTAGAGTAGTGCCAAGCACTTCGGGAGGGATGCCGAGCACTCTGGTAGGAGTGCCGAGCACTCCTAGAGGGATGTCGAGCATGCTAGGAGTGGTGCCAGGAGATTTTGCAGTGGTGATGACCACTCTAGGATAGGTGCCGAGCACTCCCATGGCAGAGCCAAGACGTCTTGTAGTGGTGCCAACCACTCCAAGACTGAGGCTAGGCACCCTACAGTGTGGCCGAACACTGCAGAAGTTATGACGAGCTATCTAGAAGTAGTGCCGAGCACTACACCTGGGGTGCCGAGCACTTCAGGTACTGTGTCAAGCACTCAGGAGGAACAGGGAACTCCATCAACGCTAATCAAGTTCACCTCACCTCCAAGTGACATCACTGAGTTTGAGGACGCCTACCATAAAGGTGAGGAGGTGCGGTTCCGCAGGCTGGACGACATCGTTGGTGGCACAAGACCCTTAGGACTGGCTAGTCGGCTGCACAATGATGTAGAGCTACTGCTCGTTAGTGCAGAGGAACCACCCATGTTCGCGCTGGCCGAGTGGGATGAAAACTGGCAACGGACGATGCTGGAGGAGATGAAGGTGATCGAGGAAAATGAGACTTCGCAGCTCGTCGATCCACCTCCAGGATGTTGTCCGATCAGCCTGAAGTGGGTGTACAAGGTCAAAAGGGACGAGCTTGGTGCCATTGTCAAGCACAAGGCGCGCCTCATCGCCCGAGGCTTTATACAGCACAAGGGCATAGACTTTAAGGAAGTCTTTGCACCAGTAGCGCGCATAGAGTTGGTTCGTTTGCTACTAGCCTTGGCAGCAGCAAAGGACTGGCACATCCATCACTTGGACATTAAATTGGCCTTCCTCAATGGCAAACTAGCGAAGATGGTCTTTGTCAGGCAACCTCCAGGTTTCGCCATCAAGGGAGAGGAGCATAGGGTGCTCTGACTGTGCAAGGCGCTCTATGGGCTGTAGTAGGCCCCATGAGCATGGAACGCCAAGCTTGACGCCACGCTAGGCGAGCTTGGGTTTCAGAGGTGCGCAACTGAGCATGCGCTCTACATGCGGTGACGGGGCAAGGAGGAGCTTATCATCAGCATGTATGTGGATGACTTAATCGTCACCGGCGTGCGCACGAAGGACATCAACAGCTTCAAGTGCGAGATGGCGGCTCGTTTTCGAATGAGCGATCTCAGCGCACTCTCCTACTACCTCAGCATAGAGGTGAGACAGGGGAAGGAGGAACTCACACTCGGTTAGAGCTCGTATGCCTCCAAGCTGTTGGAGAGGAGCGGCATGGCTGAGTGCAAGACATGCGTGACTCCAATGGAGGAGCGGCTGAAGCTGATGAAGGCTAGCACCGCGGCGAAGGTGGATGCAACACTCTACTAGAGCATCATCGATGGTCTACGCTACCTAGTCCACACGAGGCCGGACATTGCGTTCACCATGGGCTACGTCAGTCGCTTCATGGAGGATCCCAGAGAGGATCATTGGGCTGCGGTGAAGCGGCTACTATGCTATGTCAAAGGGATGGTGGATCAGGGGATCATCTTTCCCAAGACTGGTGGGAGTAGGCTGTAGCTCACTATGTTCAGCGATGTAGACATGGTGGGGGACATCAACAGACGATGGAGCACCTCTGGCATGCTCGTCTTCCTCGGGTTGGCTCCAATTTCATGGCTGTCGTTGAAACAAAAGGTGGTGGCGCTATCTACATGCGAGGCAGAGTACGTAGCGGCAGCCATAGTAGCGTGCCAAGTTGTGTGGCTACATCGGCTGCTGGGTGAGCTAACCGGTGTGGAAGCTCACCCACCAGCACTAATGGTGGACAATCAGCCCACCATCGCCCTCGCAAAGAATCTGGTTCTGCACGACTGGAGTAAATGCATCGACATGAAGTTCCACTTCCTTAGGGACTATGTTGATGGAGGGCAGATCATCATTGAGTTTGTCGAAACTAGTCGGCAACTCACGGACATCCTCACCAAGTCGCTCGGACGTCTTTGACTCACGGAGCTAAAGGAGATGATTAGCATGGAGGGGTACAAGGGTTAGCAATAGGATTAGGGGAAGATTGTTAGATAATCTACTGCTACCTTGTGTCAACACAGCAAGGGGAAGGCGGCGCCGAAAAGACCCCCTGCTATGATACTATAGCTACTGCAGGTGCAGGCACTGAACTACTCACCAGCAGCACTGTTGGCACATGCAGAGGCCGGTGCAGAGTCAGCCCTATATGTTATCTAGTCACTGTTGCAGTAGGGCAGCTGTACTAGGACTACATAGATAGAGTTGTATAAATAGACATACGTGGCAACTCAGTAAAGAGAGTTCAGATTTGCCATCTCCCAGACAGGGCTTCGGCCAACGCTGGTGTCTTGTACTGTGTGTATGCTCTGTTCTCCCTTCTTTTTCAAGCTCTAGCCATAGTGCGTGGGGATGGACAATGCTTGTTCGTGGTCGGCACGGCTAGTGGGTGCTCGGCAACACTAGCGGGTGCTCAGCAAGACTGGTGAGTGGTTCACTCACCTGAGCCGGTGATCCTGTGGGCCAACAAGTGGTATTAGAGCCGTTGCTAGGGTTGGAGCTAGTGCTGGAACTAGAGAAGCTAAAGCAAGTAAGAGCAACAGTTTTAGCGCAAGTGGCGATGTTGGAGGATATGCAGGTGGCAAAATTGATGCGGATGCAACTACTTCTAGTGGCAATAAGGCAGGGGGTAGCGACAAAGCAGATGTCGATGCTAGTGCCGAAGCTAGAGGAGAAGCTCAAGCAAGTAAGAGCAGCAGTTCCAGTGCAAGTGGCGATGCTGTAGGATATGAAGGTGGCAAAATTGATGCACAAAGCAGATGTAGATGCTAGTGTCAGAGCTAGAGAAGAAGCTGAGGCAAGTAAGAGCAGCAGTTCCAGTGCAAGTGGCGATGCTAGAGGATATGAAGGTGGTAAAACTAATGCAGATGCAACTACTTCTGGTGGCAGTAAGGCAGGGGGTAGCGGCAAAGCAGATGTCAATGCTAGTTGAAAGGATCAAGATGCCCAAGAGAGGGTGAATTGGACTAATTCTAAATTTCTTTCAATAATTAAGCCCTATACTTAGCCCATTTTACCCCCTTTGTGCATAGAAATGTTTCTATTGTTCTACCGCATAAAAGATTTTACACCCTAGGTTCCAATCCTACTCTAGCATGACAATTCTAAGAATGTAAAGGCATGAATTGAATTGCTCAAAGTAAAGAGAAGGAGAGGAATGCGGTGATGTTTTTTCGAGGTATTGGAGAGTCGTCACTCCCCACTGGTCCTTGTTGGAGCACCCGCGTAAGGGTGTAGCTCCCCCTTGATCCGCGCAAGGATCAAGTGCTCTCTATGGGCTGATTCTTTGACACTCTATCACGGTGAATCGCCCACAACCACTCACACCATAACTTTAGTCATCCACAAGCTCCACCAGATGGTCACCAAGTTTCCTATCACCACCAAGCCATCTAGGTGATGGCGATCACCAAGAGTAACAAGCACAAACTTTCACTTGATCAAGACAAGCCTAATGAGAAAGGTAGATGCACACTTGCTACTCCCTATGTACTAATGAGGTCCTTAATCTTGAATTATCAAATCTCAATTACCCCACTAGGCTCTTGCTCTCCCTTGCACTCCAAAGGTGTTTCTTAGCTGAACAAATGGGCAAGAGAGCTGAGTTAGACGAGTAGAAGTATATATACTCCCCACTTTAAAACATAACCGTTATTGTCCAACTCAGCAATTTTCGGGGTGACCAGACGCACTGGTCGAAGTGACTGGACACGTCCGGTCAATAGCCAATGGATACGTGGCGTCAGCCTGTTAGAGAAGGTTGTAGGGTGACCTAATGCTAGCTAGCATCCGGTCAACATCTATCCAGTCAGGAATTTTGGTCTTTGGACCCTCTCTGATGTTGATCTGACGCTGCAAACTCAGTGTCCGGTCATTTACTGTTCAGCGTCCGGTCCTCCCTGATAGCAAGGCCCTATTGCTACATATACGACTAGAGGCGCATCTGGTTCCAATCACTGTGCAGAGCCCGATCGTTCCTCGGCTTCTGTTGTGCGCACTGATCACTGACCGGATGCAGCACCTGTGAGTCCGGTCACACTAAAATAGCGTCCAGTTAACATTTGACCCTACATTCATTTCCAATTCAGAATCCTTTGTGAATGAGGTTGACTCCAATTAATCTTTGGGCTATTCCTGAGCTACCAGTGCTAAGTTTGACAAGTGTGCACCACACCTAACCCATTAGACTCACCTAGGTCAAGCTACTAGTTCATACCCCCATTAATAGTACGGCCAAAAGAAAAAAATAAAGTCATAAATACTCTAAGTATCTCTCCAACACCAAACGACACTTAGAACTAGTCCGTCCTTAACCTTGTTGTCCATCCTTTGAAAACCAAAACGATTTCCATCGATAGGGGCATGACAACCATAATTGCCCAAACAATCATCATTACCATGACCTAACTCAAGTTGCCTCTGCAAAACACATGTTAGTCACAATAATCTTGTGTCGGCATTAATCACCGAAACCCAACTAAGGGCCTAGATGCTTTCACTAGTGCTGGAGCTAGAGGGGAAGCTGAGTCAAGTAAGAGCAACAGTTCCAGCCCAAGTGGTGATGCTGGAGGATATGAAGGTGGCAAAACTGATGCGGATGCAACTACTTCTAGTGGCGGTAAGGCAGGGGGTAGCGGCAAAGCAGATGTCGATGCCAGTGCTAGAGGTGGTGGCTTTAACTATTAACTATAACTATACTTACTGACCATAACAGAAGTATGCCTCTGGGCTTCTTCTCTTTGCCTAGGACTGGCCCACCAGGAAACTTTGGTGCCGCTCACTCGAAAGCTCCATTGCACCTCTCCATTGCTCCTTTGAGGGTACTGGTGGATAGGCACACGTGTCGACATAAAAGAGTTCATAAGGCCGGGTGAAATCACAATGTTTGTTTTTCAAATAATACGAATAGTTCTATGGATGTTGTACGGCAGATATTTTGTTACAAAGTTATGCGGAAAGTTATCGAGTATGTCCTTTAAATGTACTCCTATTGATGTTTGAGTGCATTCACATTGAAACCAGCTAATTTATTTAGTACATGCACTAATAAATGAAACAACTAAAATAAAGTTATTTCAATTAAAATTAAAATTGGTGTCAATGAACCATTTAAATTGGAGCAGAAGAATCAGTACATTTTACAATAAATCTAGCACTGCTTCTAAAGTAAAGTACATGATACATGAGTTGTTTATAAAGAAAATATCTTTGTGTTATAACTTATTGTAGCATTTTGGTAAAAAAAAAGGCACCACAACATTTTTTTTTGAAGTAAACTCACCACAACATCAACCTTTAATCTGGCAACTTATAGTTGCCTTGAGTTTATAAAAGATTACGGAATATCAAATCTCTATGCAGATGGGCATGTGGCCCAGTGGAGAAGGCTCCAAGGGAGGAGCCGGACGGCGAGGGTTTGATCCCCATCCCGCACCTGCCTCCTGAAAGGCTGCACCAAATGGTGCTTCTAAAAAAACAAAAAAAAATCATCAAGTCTCTATTGTATCCTTTATATTTGCAACATAAATATATAGCTGGGCAAAAAATCTCTTCGTTCATTCAGCAATTTAATACACAAATATCCATGTTATAATAGAAAAAAAGAGGCAGTGCATGCTTAAAAAAATTGATAGAAAAACACGGCACAAGTTGGAGAAGTATGTGATATTGCTGACCATTGAGAGCTTAGCATGCTCATTAAGCTGCAGCAACAATGGGAATAGCCTACCGTTGCTAAGCAGTGGATCACACACACTTTTGGGAGTCACCTACCTAAAGTCCGTACAGCCTGCAAAACCAACAAAAAGGA
This sequence comes from Miscanthus floridulus, assembly GCF_019320115.1. Lineage (NCBI taxonomy): Eukaryota > Viridiplantae > Streptophyta > Magnoliopsida > Poales > Poaceae > Miscanthus > Miscanthus floridulus. Next base: position 59,158,116 of record NC_089584.1, read on the forward strand.
AAAGAAGAATGGAAGCATCATTCTCTATAATACAAGTCCTCCTGTACAAAAAGGAGTCTCATATAGAAACAAATAACTCTGTACAAGTCCTCGCTGCAGGAGTTCAGGAGCTTGAAAAAAAGCACAGCACCACTCTCGAATCCTTACAAGTTACAGTCACAGATATCACTATACCACACTTTTTACAGCGACTACTGAAGAGTCGCTATAAGTCGTTATAGCGACCGATCATCGGTCAGTATAGCCCTTTACCAACCGACGTCATTAGACGGTGTAAGTGGCGTTGGTATAAAGTTATACCGACCGACATATTTATAGCGACCGATAGTTGGATGCTCTTAGTTATACCGACACTTGATCTGTTACAATCTTTACCGACCAATGGTTTGATGGTATATATCTTTTTACCGACCAACAATCCATCGTTGTGAACTGACATGATTATATATAATTAATTTACATTTACCATATAATTTCAAGCCTATTCAACATCCACACCAATCCACATTACTCATTAACCGCATAATAATCCATAGCAATTCACGTTACTCATCAATCGCATGGTTAGATAAACATATCTCAAGTTTTCATTGAAGCCAACATTTGCACTTGTACAGTTGTACATCTTTACAAAAGAAAAAGTACATAGGCAACCTAGCTAGCTTGGTCAAATGGCAGCCACAAGTCATATGTTGGCTTGCACAATCTAATTAGTTCACTACAAAATGCCTCAACTCCAATAACTCAAATAAAATATCATCGGTGAGTATTTCGATTGATCTTGCTGTTGACATTATCCAACATCTCACAACCTCTAGGTCCTCCTAGCTGAACAAAGTCAAGGTGACATTTGTTAATGGAACAGAATTACATAAAGCTACAATACATCTCTGCATCGACTAAATCTAAGTCAAAAACGAATATGAAAATCATCTAGATTTCTGTAGTCTCTATTGCAAGAAATGATAAAACATATTTGACATTTGTTCCTAGAACATGTCATGACCATATTTGAAAATCATGTTGTAACAGGAGACAAGAGGGTTCTTGTTGCCAAACGACAACTAAACATTTCCCATTCACTTATCTGACATAAGTTAACACAGGTTAAGATAAACCATTCTACTATATCTGTTTCATAAATGGTGAAAAAATACATGTAGAGGGAAGATTGATCTTATTCATTTGATCTTCTGAGTAGAAGGGAGTTTAGCCTCCAGTTTCTTTTCATGGACACTATTTGTTTTCTGAGGCCTTAGTGATTGGGAGTGAAGTTTGAAAATGCATCTTGAAGGAGAAAATAGTTTGAGGAGCATGATAATGTGGGATATTGACTTTTATGGTGTTTTCCTAGAATATGAAGTGGAACACCACTTGCAAGATTAGTAGCTTCTTGTCAGCCTTTGCATGTAGTAAATTATTGGCAATGTTCAGATGAATATGAGATGATAGGTTAATTCTATAAGGTGACCCTGAAGTGGAGCACCACTTGCGAGATTAGTAGCTTCTTGTCAGCCTTTGCATGTAGTAAATTATTGGCAATGTTTACATGAATATGAGATGCTAGGTTAATTCTATAAGGTGACCCTGAAGGCCTGAACATTTACTATCCCCTGTTTTGGTTGACTAACCACACAGACCATATTTGGCCTCCTAGCTGGTGTTTTGCAAGTATATGCTACTGGAATAATATTTGTACTACTCAACTAGAATTCTGCTTTCCAATATTTACCAAATTTAATTCTGATTTTACTACTTCTAAAAATAGACATATATAATGGATTAATAGCTAGATCTTATAGGAAACTACTTAGATTTCAGTGCTTTTAATCTACTGTCAACACTCTATAGTTTGGAAATCAGCTAAAATAAACTTAAGTCACTTAGAGGAGAAACATACCTGAAGTACCATGATTGGTTATTGATGCCTTGCTAACCTTCATCTATCACAAATATCAACAGTTAGAAGTCTGGTCACTAATCACATATGAGACAACAGAAAACAATGACTAGGACAGTTTATTACTCTATTGTATGGCCATGCAATTGGCAACTTAAGAGCGTCAGCCATCTTCTCCACACCAGTATAAGGGCGAGGCAGAATTGCATCCCTTTTGATCACAACATTCACAACAACTTCACAATAATGCTTTCCAAGAGCTACACCTCCAAGAGTGGTTTTAGGATTTACTGAAATAATTATTCCCCTAGCCACAGTTGTATCAGATCTGACTACTTCATATAATATCACATCCCTTCCAATCTGAATCAAGTAATGCATCTATGAGAATTGAATTAATGATAAAGCAAATAATGCAATTATGATAAGAAACTTTGTAGCATGGATGAGAGCATTACATGTTCTTCATGTGAATGAGAGTGAGGGGCATTTACATTCATCGCATGTGCCGGTTTGACTGCCTAGGGCTATGTTGGTTTGGCTACCTTAGTTTGTGTTGGTTTGGCTGCCTAGGGTTGTGTTGGTTTGGCTGCTTGAGGCTGTGATGGCTGGGCTGCATGGGGTTGCATTGTAGGGGCTGCATTGGTGAGGCTACACTAACGAGACTAGACTTGTGAGGCTACATTGGGCTGCATTGCTGGGAATAGATTGGTAGGGCTGCATTGAGAGGATGGGGTTGCATGGGGCTGCATTACAAGGGTGGCATTCGAAGGGCTTTAAATAGTTGGGGCTGCAGTACGTCTATCCACAACCAAGTTTTCACCCACATCAATGGCATCCTTGCTCTCATTATCTTCATAAGCTTCATCTTCTTGAAAATGAGCATCATGATATGCCTCATGAACATGTTCTGCAGATCTTGGGCTCTACAAACAAAATGGAAGAGATAATGAGATAAATCTACACAAGGTATTAAGAGGCCAAACAACTAGCTGATGTATTGTTATAGTAGTATATACCACACATTGTGAATTAGAACCATTCTGTGACATTACTTCTATATTGTGCCTTTCCTATGCAAACCTTTTCTCCATCATTTGCATTTGCGCTTCCATTTGTATTAGGCGTTGTTCTAGAGCTACACTCCTACTTTCAGCCTTTTTACGGTCCAAAACTTCCATTTGAAATCTTGTAGGTGTGTAACACTTTAGTCCTGCTATACCAACATCTTGAGGAGTAGGTCCTAGACCTAAAGCTCACACACGGCCTCCTAGCTCCTTTGAACCCAAAGCAGTAGAAAATACGTCACCTTGTTGAATTGTTCTTTCTGTCAACTCTGGACGGGCCTCAATAGTTGCTTTAAGTTTGCTCTACATAAATGAAATGTCAATATTTACACTCCATAAAGATTACATACTGTAATTCAGCAATCATACACGAATAACTTACAATTATTGGTTCTGCATTCCTTATTGCAACACCATTTTTTCTTGTATGAGTTTTGATATAGAGTTCATCCCTTCGAGGAGGTCATCCAAGTTCATCAACCTACAAGTGTTTTAGCTTTCAGCATAAAAATCTACACAAAGCACCTATATAAGACACAATGGGAAATAAGTAATTATAGTTCTATGTAGTATGTACCATTTCATGTCCAGAACAAGCAAAACTCTTAGTGCCTGTTGTATGATGTATCTCCAACTTAGCAGGGTTCGCTTTGGCAATTTACGTCCAAACCTAAGATAGAAATTGTTACATTATGCAAAGATATTGAACAATACAAGTTACGTATGTATATAATAAGATTAACCATACATCACATTCAGGAGACTTTCAATAATTTACGAGAAACTTCCAATCCTCATTATTAACTCTATCACCATGTCTTTTCTTCAATTCCTCATCTGTTAAGTTCTCATCAAAATACTGCTCATTTAGGGTTGCCTTAAATTCCTTCCACTTCCTTGCAGCCGTGATTAAAAACCAATTCTTACCAGCATCATCTATATCATAGAATTTCTGTTTTTTCATGGACAAGTACAAAATCAGTTTTACACAAGAAAACAACATACTGTTCTAGCAGATAAATAGTGACATATTGTTCTAGTAGATAACCATACCACATGTTCTATAATATAATCTAGATGATTGTTGTGTAAAAACATCATACTGTTCTAGCATAAATAAACTGACATTTGATTGAGTTATTTTTTTTTGCATTAATAAAAAATAGAATACTATTCTAGCATAAATTTACATGTACTTCATCCCAAACTGCATCCTTTTCTTCAGCATCAATAAGCCTCCAATTAGAACAACGAACTGATAATTTCTTCCTCACCAGGCAACTAATAACATTGGAAAGTTGCCTATAATTCTTCCCTACAGGCTGACCATATTCATTAAGGGTAATTATGATTTTTGGCATGTCAGGTGTCCTTGCAAATACAGCCTCCATTCTAGTGATACTCCTCCCATTCCTTTTCTTGTGTGGACTAGCATGACATCTGTTACAAGCAATTTTAATCATGAGAAACAGCTCAAATGATAGGATATGATATTGTTGCAATAAACCAAGATAGAAGACATGGTATAATACCTTCGTTGTCACATAAAAAGTTTCCAATTGATTCACGATCCAGTTATTCATCAATCCGCTCATTTATTGCACTCTCAACATAATTTCTTTCTGGCCTTGGGCACAAATTATGGTGTTCAGTTGCAGCAGCACTTGTGTGATGAGTTCTCTACAAGTAACATGATAGCATAAGTACTTGTCATTTAATATTCAAACACTAGTAACAATCTTTCTATAGAACCTTTGTTCTTTTCTTAGCTTGACCATGCTACACTTCTGGCCTAGGAGGGATCAGGCTCTCTAGCATCTCTTTGTTTCTTGCAATGTTTGCATTCCTTTCCAGTTCCATCTTGGTGAGGGGAGCATCCTCATTATTTCTTCTAGCGCTTGCCATTTTTTCTCCTGAAAAATGAAAAACAAATCAGCAACCTATTATGGTCAAATAAAGCACCACATTATTTAAACAAGACTTACTTTTTGGACCCCTTTTTAGAGTTTTGTCAACAATTATACCATCTATGTCCCTTCTAATAGAAGGGACAACCCCATTAATAATATCCACAGTCACACGTTTAGATCAGGAAATGACATAATTAATCCATTATCACCATCAGTGTGTTCATTATCCAAATTATCCAAGTCATACACATCAATAGCTTTTGACTGAACAACAGCAGCCCAGTTACTATTACCGACTTGATCAGGAACATAGTAAACTTGAAGGGCTTGTGAGGCTAGAATGAAAGGCTCATCTGATATCTTTTCACCTATATTGAATAAATGCTTAAAGTTGACACTTGTGATCCCAAATTGATTAGTTTGTACCCATTTGTCCTGCACCCGGTTATCAACCCAATAACACATGAATAGCACCAGATTTCCTTTTTGATGATAGTATAGTTCAAGAATTTCCTTTAGAATACCATATTAGACATTTTTCCTATTATAGTGTTATCAGTATTGCCCCTCTCAAATGTTGTTGACTCTGCAACTACAGCAACCCCACTATTTTGAACAACTCTACCCTCATCATAGGATCTAATGTGAAAATTAAATTCATTAATGTTAAAGCTACTATACTTATGTGCAATCATCGTTGGCCCCTTTGCCAAAATTTTAATCTCATCTGTTGCTTCCTCACCCATTTCTTCCACCTGTATTCATGAAAATCTGCTATTAACCTAAATGTGAAATCCATGTAAAGTTACATTTACTGAGAATTCTTCTTACTTACATGCAACCTGAACCACTCATGAAAGGATGAATGATGCATGCGGTTGATGTCTCGTTTATTTTGAACACCAATTGAGGATAGATATTTAGCATGCTTGCTGTGAATGTGTTATTTTATCAGTTTAGCAGGCGATGGAAATTGATCAAATGAAATGTTAAATAATTGAGATGTCTTACTCCAAGTAAGGTCCTATATCAGCATAGTTGAATAGAACATATCTATGAGCTTGTAGCCATGTCTTGTGATCTATACTCACTTCACACTTTCCAGCCAATCCTCGACCAATGTTACAGAAGAAAGGAGTTGTGCTACAATCTTCATGATTTATAATTTGATGGTTCAATTGATTTGCACCATGTAGATAGCGAGAACAAAGTGTAAGGCACTCAATAAACATAGACCACTCCATAATTGATCCCTCAGGGTGACTTTTTGTATGAACAAAACCCTTTAATCGCATTAGATATCTATATAAAAACAACAGGCACATTAACAGTGTAATAAAAATAGTAGGCACTTAAACCTTCAACTATGTTACAATATTTAGATGTCTAAAAAGATTACCTCTCTACAGGCCACATGCTGCGAAAATGGACTAGACCAGCTATTCTTGCTTAGGTAGGAAGATGTACCATCAAGTGTACCATAATATCGAAAAAGGAAGGAAGAAATATAGTCTCAAGAAGGCTTAAGGTTTTAGCTATATTAGCCTCTAGACTTTCCATATCACTTATTCGAATGATAGGTGAGCTAAGTTTTTTGAAAAAATTACTTATACGAATGACTGCAACACTGACCATTTCAAGCAATATCCTTCTCACAGCAAGTGGAATCAAGTGTTGTAGAATAATATGGCTCTCATGACTCTTTAGTCCAAATATCTTTTTCTCATTAACATGTATATTATGTCGTATATCAGATGCATAACCATCAGGAAACTTGACCCCTTTTAGTATTTGACAAAATAATTTTTTTCTCATCCGAACACATTGAGTATGGTGCTGCTGGTAAATACATTTGGTCATCCACGTCAACAGGGTGAAGATCAATTCTAATACCTAGAGCTTGAAGGTCGAGGTGAGAATTCATATTATCCTTAGACTTCCCATCTATGCCCATGAATGTATTAAGTAAGCTTTCACTCACATTTTTTCCTATGTGAATGAAATCAAAATTATGATGCAACATCAAATCTTTCCAATATGGAAGTAAGAACCAAATAGATCTCCTTTTGTAAATTACTAAGGGCTCCCCTTCATTACATCTCTTCCTAGTTGGTTTCTTTCCAGATGGATCCTTGCCAAAACAATTACTAAGATCTTTAGTGCACTCCAAAATTTCCTCTCCAGAAATTGATTTAGGTGCTGGCCTAAACTCAGTTGTACCACCAAATTTATTGGCATCAAACCTAAATGGGTGATTTTCATGCAAGAATCTTCTATGACCCATATAGCAAGTCTTCCTAACATTACCAAGTCTAAGTGAATCTGTAAAGAAGTGACAATCTGGACATGCAGCTTCACCAGATGTGATAGATCTGTACACCTATCCTAGACTAGGGAAATCAGTAATAGTCCACAATACTGTTGCCCGCAACTGAAAGTACTCGCCCCTTGAAGCATCATAAGTTCTAACACCATGTTCAAACATATCTAACAAGTCATAAATAAGTGGCTGACAATAGAGATCCATATCACTACCAGGAGCATTTCTACCATGAATCAGATAAGATACGATGAAATTTGATTGCTTCATGCACATTGAAGGTGGAAAAGTTGAAGGGAATACAAATACCAAGCCAAACACTATAGCTAACATTCATGGTTCTAAATGGATTAAAACCATCAGTGGCGAATGCTAGACGTATGTTTTGGCTATCTACAGCAAACTGTGGATGCTTTTTATCAAAGGCCTCCCATAGAGGTGAATCTACAGGATGCCTTAGTAGACCATCCTTTTTCCGGTCTTCATCGTGCCATCTTGTTAGCCTTGTTGGTTTTTAGAACAAAAATAACCTTTTGAGTTGTTTCTTTATAGGAAAGTAACGAAGAACCTTCCTAGGAACCTTATGAACATGTTTCCCATCTAAAGTCTTCCTTTCTGATTTCCATCGTGAAACCTTACATTTTGGACATGAATTCAGATCCACATTCCCCTTCCAATAGAGAATGCAATCATTTTCACATGCATGAATACTATTGTAACCAATTCCAATGGATTGCACCAATTTCTTAGCTTCATGAAATGTTCTAGGTAGTGTTGAACCCTTAGGAAGTGCATCATTAAGTAGATCTAAAAGCAGATTAATAGATCTATCAGACCATCCTCCAAGGAGTTTGATATGGAGCAATCTAATTAGGAACCTTAGTTGTGTATATTTCTTGCAATTTGGGTACAACTGCTTGTTATTTTCTGCTACCAACTTCTCAAGGGCAACTAGTTCAGGACAAGGCTCTAGAGTAGAACCGTTGTCCTCAAAATCTCCTCTATCATCCAAACCAGCAGCTAAGTCTCTAAGAAAATCAGATATATCATCATCCTCACTAGAATCCTCTATAAACTCAGAATCATCATAATTCCCATCATCATGATTCACATGATTCATTGAAGAGCTACCTTCTCCATGTAAGGTCCATGTTCTATACCCTTTTAGAAACCCATCACATATCAAGTGCTCACAGACTTCACTTGCCTCTTTCCAAAATGAGTTAACACACTTTCTACAAGGACATAATATCTTGCTGCCTACCGCTGAATTCCTAAATGCAAAAGCTAAGAAACTATTCACCCCTTGTAAATATGTCTTGGTGTGCCTATATGAAAATTTTAGGTTAAATTCCATTTTACCTAAAAATAGCACTCTCAGTAGTTGTGAAGTTATTATCTTTTACCTAGCATTATCATCAATCCATGTTTTATCCATCATCAACCTTTATGCAAGAGATCCAGTAGCTTACAGTATTAAATAAAAAAACACATCACAAGCATTGAAATAGTTGCATACTTTGACAATACTAAAAAAAGATGAATAGCTAGCGAAAGGTAGGACCCTACCGATGGAAACAAGGAGAGCTGCTGCCACAATATCGTTTGAACGTCTTCTCAAGGTGTGCAAGTAGAACTACCTGTTGTCTAGCAGCAGCAACACCATGCTCAACACCTGCGCCCACACAATGAGAGTTGTTGAACAAGATAAAATCATAGAACATAGGAACTGAATATATATATATATATATATATATATATATATATATATATATATATATATATATATATATATATATACCCTAACGCAGTAGTTTAGTTCTAGACTTATGACCTGAAATTGCTGAAGGCTTGGTCCACAGCACGTTTCCGCAGCAAGCAAGCAACACCACAGCACAAGCAGACTAGCAAAGTGAGTTCCGGCCAATGGAGAAGCTGCCCTTGCATGTCGCCAAGCAATGTCCAAGAAAGAAAAAAGATTAACGACATTTAGCTAAAACTAATTCATTCAAAACCAAAAATGAATCTTCAAGACTGCTGAGACTAAAGTCTAAAGAAAATCACCGCTTGGAGTGACCGACTGCTGAGACTAAAGCTCGGCACCACACGCTAGGAGACTGCGGCTCCCAGCTGGGCGTGGCCCTCCTGCGCGGCGTGGCCTTGCTGCTAGGCATGGTGGTGCGGCCCCCTGCTCGGCGCAGAACCTGGGAGTAGCGGTGGCATAGACCCCTGGGAGCAGCGTGGACCCCTGCAGCAGCGGCGGCGCGGACCCCTATAGCAGCGGTGGCGCAGACCCCTAGGAGCGGCGTGGCACCCTGCAGCAGCGACGGCGTGGACCCCTAGGAGCGGCGCGCAACCCTGCAGCAGTAGTAGCAGTGCGGCCCCCTGGGAGTGGCGCGGCCACCTGTAGTGGCGTGGCCCCTGGGCGCGGCCCCTGCCTGCAGCAGCGGTGCGGTAGCACTGCAGCAGCTGCTGGGATCCCCTGGACCGTGTGTGGCGGCGATTTGGGACGGAAGGAAGGGTTGTAGTATTTTTTTCACGGAAGGAAGGGGATAAGGTCATAAGGGGAGCGCGAGCTAGAAAAAAAAGTGGTGGACGTGAATTTTTTTTACGCGCGTACTAGGGTTTCAGAGATTCGGTTGGCAAATTTTTGGCGTGAATCGGTAGCCGCAGCGTGCTAGATTTTATCTCTATATATATACCGACCGACTGTCCGATGTTATTACTGACCTATATGGACCGACAGTTAAACTCTATCTATAGCGACCGATGTATAGCCGTTGAAGGCACCTTTACCGACCGATGGTTCGTTGGAATTCTTTACTGACCAATGTTACATCGCTAAATAACTAGTTTTAGCGATCGATGTCTGACGCTAATTCTGGTGTGTGGTATAGTTATATTCCATTGATACAAAGAAATTTCTACAGTTCTATGTGCGAACTATCAAGTTACGGTTTAAGGGGAGGACATAGCAAAAGAATTAGATGCTCAGCATCCATAATTATTTATGTGTGTACAACACTAATTGCCAAAACAATACTAGTAAACCAATGTGATCCTACATTGGAAGGACATATTTTAGATGGTAGATGCCAGTGTAGCTACTGTTTTATTGGAAGGAGTGCCCGTAGTCATGCCCTAAGGATGTAGGCACAACATGGAACCTCGTTAAAAAAGGACATCGTGCATCGGTGTTGTTCTTGTTTGTGTATTTTCTCCTATGGTGGTTATGTCTCCGTATTCATCGCTTAGTAGATCCGTTTGGATATAGATCTAACCGTGCACTCTAACAGCACACAATCAGTACCTTACAAATACTTAGCAACGCCTTGTAACTTGAGCACGCGAGATAAAGAGATCTACTCTAAACTAGACATAGGGTACCACGTTCGGTTCGTCGGCAGCTCGATAGTGCATCATTGGAAAAGTCATAACTCATCCATCCGGAGTGTGATTGAGGTCATTGAGAACTTGATAGAAAGCTTGTTTGATAAGGTTTTAAATGGATCAAGTCCCACATCAATATCTTGTCGGCTAGGCCTTTAAATTATCATGATAAGCTATTGTTGTTTCTGCCGGGTACTACGATGTCGTCATGAGTTTGTTATTCACCCTTGGGACCCTGGTCCAAGTTGGAGTACACTCCAACCATGTGGGAGAACACCTCAAAGATTCCCAATGATGTCCTCCTCCTTGCCCACCACCTTAGGAGGCAAGCAAGGCCATCCAGGCCAACTTGGAGGTCCAATCCACGTCAAGTTTGAGTTCATACCGAACTCTTGGAGTAGCCTATAGTAAAACAGACGCCCAGAACGCATACCAAGTTTGTCTTTGACGATCTACCTATGGGTGGATGTATAATTTCATAAGCTAACCAATGACAATGGTCCCATGTAAAAATTTGATCGGGGTCAATGGAAATCATCGAAATAATTCTATATCCAGAATATGTTAGGGTGTTGCACTGCCGTCTTTTGGGTCCTTTGGGCCTTTGTAATGTGTAGAGACTCCTTAGGGATGCGAATAGGGGTCCTTGATGCCCCTTAGACTATATAATCATTAGTCGCCCATGTTATTGTCTGGGTTTTGCTTTAGATGAATCTATCTTTGAACCGTCGTTGTTCGTCGGTTTATGAAACCCCACATTCGAGAGTTTAATCATATATACACAATTGTCACTTTGCTTGAGTTGCATTTTTTCTTGTTCTAGCTTGTATTCTTCGATTTGCAGTAGGGATTATTAGCCTTCTCAGTGGGGTCAACCAAATTGTGATATGATTGATAACTAGAGGAGATATGGTGCTAAGGTTGCACGGTTCGGGTCTATCAATCTGAAGCCAGATCGCCGTGTCGCATCTCCACTAAATCAATAGTTATATGGCAAAATATTCAGTGTAAACTACATCTTCGGTGCAATCGTGAAAACCCTTTGCAAAACCATACTTAGGATTTTTCAAAAAAAAAGTTGAAACTATGCACACCAATAGTGCATCTATAGGTTTGCATTGTCACAAAACTTGAGATTTAAACTCGTTTTGCAAAAATTCATATGAAAATAACAAATTTCATTTGTATATGCACTAGAGGACAGAATTCACCTCAGGGTAGATAGGAAACCCCGTCCCCATCAATTAGTTCACTCGTTGTCATTCAATTACGGAGACCAAACTTGGGGTTTGTAGAAACTTAGGTCTTATTAGACACTTCAAAGTACTGGCAAAAAATTCTAGTTTATTCAACAAATTTTCTTGACTGGAAACTGATACATAACAAACATTAATTATGATGTACCTCCAATCCAAGGTACAATCAAAATGGATTCCTCTAACAAGAGCAACAATTTTGAAATAAAACAACACATGAACAAGGAAAATTCATACAGTGTGAAGGAAACAAATAATAAATCTCAGCAAGGCGAGGTCACTGAATGAACAAACCAAGCAGCCAAACAGGAGAGCAGAGACATGCATAATAAGCAATTGGAAGCAGTCGGCCAATGTTGTCACTTGTTATTGAGCCGATCGATCCATCAGCTGTGGTTGACCCTCCTGCAGTTCTTCCTGATCTCGCCATTGGCGACGGTGAGCGGCGAGATGTTGCCCATCTTGACCATGGACTGCGCGAAGTGCTGGAAGAAGATATCCTGGTTGGCAGCATAGAGTTTGACAAGGTCGGCAGTGGCGGGGCTGCCGGTGAGGAGCACCTCATCGGAGCTGAGGAGGCTGCGGTAGGCGAGGATGTTCTTGTAGTATTGGTTGTCAAACTTGAAGGGCGTGACGGGGTCGAGGAAGAAGAGGTTCTGGTCACCTCCCGAGCGCGGGCAGCGCGAGCGTAGCATCGCCGCGTAGGACGCGTCTAGGGTGAAGTCTGGGAGGCCGTTGCCCGTCTGGTTGTACAGGCGCTGCCGGAAGCTTGTGCACCGGGAGTCGCCGATGGTGTGGCTACCTGCAGCCAGTGTAAAAAATTCAGTAGAGTATTTGTCATGTACTTGTACACGTCCATACTGAGGATTTAATGCTTAATTTGCTGCTGCTACTACTACTAACTATTATATAGTATATGATCCTTTTGCATCAACATGAATACGCTAAATGCTTGTGCAAAATCATGCAGACTAATTAACCGGACCGGGCTTGTTTGGTAACTTTGCGATAACAAATCATATGTATATGCACCATCATGCACGACCCGGATCGAGGTGTTTAGGTCTTACTACAGTTTTGTGCAATAATTGGTGTATGATGAGACTAGTTGTCTTCCTCCTATATCAGTGTGGTTGGTGATATAGGGGCTGTTTGGTAGGCGGCCGCAGCCTGCCACCGCAGCGGAGCCCGCGACACACTTTGTGGCGAGCGTCTTGGCAACCACACCCGCCACGAAACAGTACACGATAGAAACTGTGGCGGCCGCATCACGAAGCGAGCAACCAGGCAGCACCATTTGTCTGTGGCTGCCTAACTTCAGCTGTGGCGAGCGGCGGCCGGGAAGCAAACACGCCCAAATACCTGCTCATGCATGTATACGCTTTCTTCATATAGCTAGGCAAGATTTGACGTTACTACAGTCAGAACACTATTCACGAACTATACTGGCTCACATCGTCCAACTTCAACAACATGGCGTTCGAATTGAAGACATACATTTCAGTACCAGTTAGCCTAGTATTATCGTCATAGCTGATCACGTACGTCTGGCTTTCGATCATCAGTTGGCGGGAAGTAGATGGCTAGGTACGGTAGAGCTAGCTACATGTAGAATCGTGAGAAGACTAGCTAGCTAGGCACGTACCGAGGAGTGCGACGAGGTCGACGATGTCGAGGCCCTGGAGCTTGAACTTGGTGATGATGGTGGGCAGAGTGTTGTTGGGAGCCGGGATGTCGTTGTTGGAGCCCTGCACGCTGGCGCCACGGGAGTCCCTCCGCCCCAGCGGCACGATCCAACCAGGGCCGCCGGTCTGCATCAATGCCACGGGACAACAACAATTCGTGCACCAGATTATTAAAATGCATGGTCATGTTAGTTTCATGCATGGTGAAAAAAATTGGTGGTTTGGTTTCAATTCATTCACACACAAGTAAGTCGATCAGGGACAAGCGTTGTAGGAAGCCATGAAAAACAACCTCCTCGTCGTATCGATCACCTACACTGTTTCAATTTACTTGTACCACACCCAGAGCCAGTTAGCTTTCATGTGAACCCAGCTACCACATATATATTGGCTACTAGCTGCAGTGTGTTGGAGTCTAAAATGTAGAGATGGTGCACAGACCGTACCCTTTCAATTTTACCACTCTACATTGTTAATTTGACCGCCTTTATCCCATGACATTAGATGCCATTACTTTGAAACAGCTAGCACATTGGCGCCGCTTTACCGAGCACCGTGCCTCTCATCACCTCACATGAACTTTGTCTCTCGTCTTTTTACACGCACGTTGGCACAAAGCATCATCAGCTAGCATTCAGCAGTGCCGATTGGGACATTGGGTATATAGTATAGGGGTAAAGTCCAATTTCCAACTGGCGAGAGTGAAGAACGGAGGACACATCATATCAGCGCACGGCCCCCAGCAGAGCAATAGGGTATATAGCTACTACTCCTGCATAGCAAATTTAAGAGCAAGTATTATAAGCGGCGAAGAGCTGGCGAAATCCAACGTGGGAGAGAGAGAAAGCAGGAGAGAGAAGAAAGCGGGCGACTCACGAGACGCCGGCAAAAAGCGGGCGAAATGCACTATGGCTGCCGCTCCCCCACTCCAGTTCTTCCACGTCGCAGCGAAGTATTAAAGATTGGTGGGGTCCGCCACCACTACTCGACAGCTCAGGTGAGCTGGAGCTTCTTGCAGCCGGCGAGCGGGCGTATCCATTAGCCTTGCTCTAAAGGGTTTTTGCATGTTCCTTGTGGTACAGATAAGATGCGATGCCATGCCATGACATGGAAATCGGACTCCTTGCATAAAGCCCATATATATGTAATATGTTCCTTCTTTTCATGCGCGTGCAGTGTATGCTCACCGACAGTCCGACACTACTGTAAGGGAAATGTGAGGCGGAGGGAGAGAAATCCTGGACTAGACGATTTTGTTCATGTAGCTAGCTAGCCAAGTGATGGACAGGTAACAACGACTCTTGATGACTATATAGTAAAAAAAAAACAAAGACACATTAAAGAATCTAATGCTCTAGAACTAGAAGAAGTTGATATACGAAAGATTGATGTGACGTATGTTATGTATGTAGCATAATCCTACCATGACGGTGGAGTCGCGGGCAGCTAGCGCGAGGATGTCGGCGCAGGAGACGGTGCCGGGGCAGGCAGCCTCGAGGGCGGCCTTGATCTCGTCGATGACCTCGAAGCCCCTGGCGGAGTCCTTGTTGGGGTTGGACCGCTTCTCGCTCACGATGGACCCGCTGCTGTCCAGCAGCAGCGACGCGTCGCAGCCCTGCGCGCACATGTTACAGTTAAGTACAGCATGGAACATCGTCGACGGCGACGTCACCAACAGCAACAGCAGGAGAAGAAGAAGATGCATGGCATGCACGGCAGCCCGGTCGACGTCGGTACCTTGACGAAGCAGTCGTGGAAGTGGAGGCGGAGGAGGGAGGCGGCCATGCGCGGGTCCTGGTAGTGCGCCTTCCCTACGATTGACGCCACGATGTGCTGCGCGTGAGGGCACGACTCGTCGTAGAAGTGCGGGTCCAGCTTCCCCAACTGCACGGGGCCGCCGCTGCCGCGGGATGCCATTGCCAACGACGACGAAAAGGAGAAGAGGAGCGCAACAACCAGAGGGGCCAACAAGGCCATTGCGCCCTTCTTCAGCTCGATCGACCGACCTCACACACCTAGATAGCTAGCAAGCTGCTGAGCAAGCTGTGTATCAAGCACTGCACCTATTCGGCTTGCTTGCTTTGTGTTTCGGTTCACTGCTTGCAGCAATGACGGTGGTGAGGATGTATGCGCTAGGCCAGGAGGGGCTGGGTTTATATAAGCCAGGCGGCCAGGGAAAGATGTCTATAACTCCAGACCCATTCTCCCGGCAGCTTTCAGGGGCGTGGTTTCTGTTCTTGCCATCCAGCTCTGCCGGCCTGAACAACATGTGAGCTTATTCCTGGGAAAAAGTAGTAATATTTGTGGGACAAGTATGGTATATCTATGGTGGTGGCCATCTCCTTGAAGCTTCTTTACCTTTTTCGACTTTTCATCAGGGGAGGGTGAGCATATGCAGGTGTAGACACGGAACTGACCTGCTGCTACGCAAGTCTAGTGCTAAAGCACTTGTATCTTATTTCTTCTATACTTTTTATTTTCTTTGGCTTGGTGTTACAATTACGCTCAGCATCCACTTTAGTGGTTGGAATATGTTGTACCAAGTGGGAGTCCCCTTTACCTATAAAGGACAAGGGAGTGTCATTGTAAAAATAAGTCATTGCATTTTCCATTCAATCCAAGCGGGCCAACAATCTGGTATCGGAGCCGAGAGGGTTCTTGAGTGAGCGAGCGCCATGTCCACCATCAGCCATATCGTGAGAGTGCGTGCCGCTACGGGTGCCAGAGCCGACGATCGCGCGACGCGCCTTGCTGCCAAAGAGGCAGCGGCGGAGGCGGCGGCCGAGACGGCCAGGCAGGCGGCAGCTACGTCCTAGGCTACGGTAGCCGCGGCCACAGCACTGCGCGCCGAGATGGAGCGGGAGTCGAAGCCAGCTGGAGGATCGCGTAGCCCGATCGGGCGCCGCCGCCAGTCACCGTCACCAGAGCGGCGGCGTGGTCGGCGTGGCCTCTCCCCGGTGCTGCAGACGATCTACCGTGACTCCAGAGCGAGAACGCCCTAGTCGATGCTCATCAAGTCAAACTACCACGAGTGGAGCCTACTGATGAAGGTCAAGTTGCAGACTCGGCGACAGTGGGAGGCGGTTCACGTCGGCGACGGCGACTACGACGACGATCGTCGGGCGCTGGAGGCGTTGTGCGCCGCCATCCCCACCGAGCTCGGCGCCTCCCTCGCCAACAAGGCTACAGCAAAGCTAGCGTGAGAATCGATCGCTGCGGCACGCATCGGCGGAGCTCATGTGCGTGGGGCGACATTGCAGCGCCTCCGAGGAGAGTGGGAAGGCCTAGCTTTTTAGCCTAGTGAGCAAGTCGAGGACTTTGCCCTTCGTCCTACCAATTTGATGGAGCAGATGGCGCGCAACGGCGACACCGTCCTCACGGAGGAGCGCGTGGTGGAGAAATTCCTCCGCTGCATGGCGAGGAAGTACGCGCAGATCATCGTGTCGATCGAGATGCTCCTCGACTTCGAGCAGCTCACCGTCGAGGACGTGACCGGGAGGCTCAAAACGGTGCAGGACCGCGAGGGGCCTCACACCGAGCCGAGCGCCACCGGAGGCAAGCTGCTATACACGATGGAGCATTGGCGCGCCTTCGACAAGAAGAAGGAGGAAGGATCTGGTTCGTCCGGTTCCAAGGAGCGTCGCTAGCGTCCATGCAGCGGCAAGGAGGAGAAGGGACCCTGGGGCTAGGTCGGCGCTGATGGCGGTGCCGCCGGCGAGCACAAGGTGACCCGGGATGACACCTGCAATAACTGTGGCAGGACTGACCACTGGGCCAAGGACTGTCGCCTTCCTCCACACCACGGTGGGCAGGCTCACATCACACAAGCAGAAGAGCAGGATGCCACCCTGTTCCTAGCGCATGGGTGCATTGAGCTACAGCAAGACATAGGGGAGGGGGTGAAAGGTCCAAGCTTTCCCCTTTCCGTGTTGGTTGGCTTCGCCGAGCTCCACCTCTATGAACCGCACGCCCACGCCTTCCTCGGCAAAGGTGCCGCCGATGACAAGATCGATGGCTAGTACCTCAACACTAGTGCGACGCACCACATGACTGGTCGCCATGAGTTCTTCTCCGACCTGGACTTCGGCATGAAGGGCTCCGTCAAGTTTGGTAACGCCTCCGCCGTCGAGATCAAGGGTGTCGGCTCGGTCATCTTCAAGGCCAAGACGGGGGAGCACTGTCTTCTCATCGGGGTGTACTACATCCTGGCCTTGAAGAACTCCATCATCAGTGTTGGGCAGCTGGACAAGAACAGCTCGCGGGTGGAGATTGAGGACGGCGTGCTGCGCATATGGGATAAAGGCCGCCGTCTTGTCACCAATGTGAATCGAGGAAGCAACCACCTTTATGTGCTCTATGTACAAGTGGCGCACCCCCTCTGTCTTGCTGCGCGCTGGGATGATGAGGCATGGCGCTGGCACGAGCGTTTCGGGCACCTTCACTTCAAAGCCCTGAAGCAGCTCGGCAAGAAGAAGATGGTTCGCGACATGCTCTGAGTCGACCACGTCGATCAGCTATGCGACACCTGTGTGGTGACCAGGCTGAAGCGCCGGCCCTTCCCACGTTAAGCCTTCTACCGCGCCACCGAGCAGCTCAAGCTGGTGCATGGCGACCTCTACGTTCCAGTGTCACTGGCCACTCCTGGAGGTCAGCGCTACTTCCTACTGCTCGTCGATGATGCCACCCACTGTATGTGGGTTGTGCTGCTCGATTCCAAGGCAGCAGCTGCGGACGCCATCAAGCGCCACCAGGCAGCCATGGAGAAGGAGTACGACCGCAAGCTCCGGGTGCTTCGCACAGACAATGACGGTGAATTCACGGTAGCTGAGTTCGTGGCGTACTGCGCCGACGAGGAGATTCAGCGCCACTACTCTGCTCCCTACTCACCGCAGCAGAACGGCATGGTCGAGCGCCGCAATCAGACGGTGGTGGCAGCGGCGCGTGCGCTCCCCAAACAGCGCGGCATGCCAGCGGTCAGCTATCTACGCATCTTTGGCTGCCTCGCCTTCATCAAGGAGCTGAACCACATAGGCAAGCTCGATGATCGTAGCTCGCTGGGGGGTCTTTATCGGCTACACAAAAGGGGCTAAGGCCTAGCGACACGACGATGTCGTGTTCGATGAAGCACGCAGTTGGGCATGGTATAGGGTGGTGGATGACGGGTCGGTGACCGCGCTTCATAACTTCACTGTCGAGTATGCGTGGGCTGGAGGTGCTGAGGAAGCACAAGGTGCATCTTCATCGACGTATGGGTCTTCATCACCAACGCCGACCTCTTCACCAACTCCGTCTCGTTCGCCATCACCAAATCCAGGGGAGCTCGGCAGCCCATCGGTTGTGCTCGGCATCCCATCAACGGTGGTCGGCAGTCCATCAGTAGTAGCTCCGACCTCTCCAGCACAGCAACCGACCTCTCCGACCTCTACATCATCTCAGCCGATCTCTCCAGCGTACCAGCCGACCTACTTGGCGTCTTCTACCTCACCTGCTGCGACACCAGCGCACGCAGGGCAGCCGAAGGTTGAGTACGCCACGCCGCTGGAGGACGATGAAGACCGCCTGGATGCCTACTACGATGATGAGCCTCTGCGATACCGCACGGTGGCAAGCATCCCGGCGACCAGTCTTCACCAGACCAGCCCGAGAGGCTCTTCACCCAGCTTCATCTGACTCACGCTGGTGAGCCAACCACTTACGCTGAGGCACAGGGTGATCCGGCGTGGCGTGCCGCCCACGCCGGTCGCGATGGAGCAGGAGCTCAAGTCCGTTGAGCAGAACCACACCTGAGAGCTGGTGCCACTGCCTGACGGCCACCGCCCTATCACCCTAAAGTGGGTGTTCAAGCTCAAGAAGGACAAGCTGGACGCGGTGATCAAACGCAAGGCGCGCCTGGTGGTGCGCGGCTTCGTTCAGCAGGAGGGGATCGACTACGACGATGCCTTCGCCCCCGTGGCAGCTATAGTAAAAATCAATCACTATTGGCTCTATCATAACCGGCAGTCCGGCAGAGTGATTTCATGTTCTGGCATAGTGATAGCTCATGCTTGGAGGCCTGGAGATGGACCTAACTACTGCCGTCTAACTAGTACCGTTGACTATGAGCAACTGCGAGAGATTAGCTAAAAATAAATTCTAAAATCCATAATTTAGCCATTGTCTAAAATAGAATCCCTTAAATAAAACTAGTGCACTCCAACGGTCTTTGTATTTCTCTTTCGCTGTATTTAAAACTAAAACTTTATCGCTCTTTTTTTTCGATCCTTCTTTATTTTTAAAACTGAAGCCGTCACTGGGCCTATAACCGGCCAGCAGACAAGGTAGTCATCCGCCGTGCGCATGCTTCTGACGTGATGCTGGCGTGAATCAAGCAACGCGTAGGCCATTGTTAGGACCCACGAGCTGCAGCAAGCTCACAGCGTGGCCAGCATGGGTGGACTTTGAGGAGCGAACTCCGATGTCCTCGTCTCACGTCGTCTCCAAGAAGACATGGAGGTAAGAGATGGACGACGAGAAGATGGGAGCATCTTACTATTGTCCTGGCGCGGTCAAATATATGTGCCGCGCCGACGAATGCCCGTCTTTATTTATCATTAACAGAGTTGAGCATCTTAAGATGAGATTTTTTTTAATTTTAATACTTTTTTAAATCTAATTTTAAATCTAACACTGTCGGGTTTTTTTAAACTAACACTTTTTGCCGCGCCTATTGCTCTGGCGCGGCCAAATGCTTGTGTCGCGCCATGCATGGTGACGCGGCAGCGGGCTGACGTGGCGACGATCGGAATCGCGATTGGTGACGTGGCTGGGCTCTGCCACGCCACCGATCTTGGCGCGGCAGTGCCGCGCCCTGATCCGTGGCGCGGCAGAGCCGAATAAAACACCCACCGCCTGATCCATCCCGCTGCCCCAGCAGCAAGGCCGCCTGGCCACCGCGCCCGCGTCTGCCTGCGCCAGCCCGCCGCCGAGCACGTCGGCCGCCGCGCCATGAACGCTGGCAGCCCCCCCCCCCTCCCCCCGCCCGGCCCTCCGTTGCCGTCTCCCTCCCTTCCCTTCCATTCCCCGGTCGCCTCCCTCCCTCCTCGTCCTCGTTCAAGGTAATAACGTATATTTTTATTTTCGTTTGAATGGTGGATAGGATATTATGAATGGGAGTTAAGGTTAGCAGGAAAATTATATTTGAAAACTATGGGCTACAGTTTGAAGGAAGATATTAGTTTGATTTTGTCAATGTTAAGGTTAATTATTTAATTAGAAGTATGTTTGTCATGTATATTTTTGTTGCTATAAGTGTTGGTTATAATATTTTAGTTGCATTGCAAATGATTATATTTTACATTAATTTGCGTTGTTTTGATTGATGTTTAATTTAAACCGTTTTATTAGATGGAAGACATGTTTCGGGAGTAGTTATGGCGAAAACGGGGTCATCCTAGAGAATTGTAGCCCGACGAGTCTAGCAAAGATGCCCCCGTCCCCCTGAACTCCATGTCCCTAACTGTGACTGTGGTCGTCCGACCGACGCGTTTTAAACGAGACATCCGGACATAACGGCTCGTTGCTTCTACACGTGCAGTCGTTTTAATGTAAGTAATTGTTTCCGTATATTTTTCTTCTTCATTTGTATTACTAGGTTACTAATGTTTTGTTGAATTTTTATTGTGCAGGCCCATGAGAGGTGCTTTTTCTTTCGGTGGATCGACGGTGCATACAAGTTTGACCCCAGGTACCTCCTTTTCGACAATTGGTGGAGAGGGCGACATCCACAAGAGCACTTCGAGCGGTGGGTTCCACCTCCCCTTAACCCCCCTCCAATGACGGCTAAGGAGAAGCACTTAGCCACAGTTATACGACTCGAGGAACCTCCTTTATGCCATTGTGGAGACCGAGCCATGATAAACCCTGACAATATGTTGGAGTTTGTGTGTCCAAACAAGCATGAAGTAAGTGCAAAGTGTATGTGTTAAAATGTTGAGCTATATGTGTCATATACTAATGTCACGTTATTTAGGTGTATTCAATGGCGAAGTGTCATTTCAAGGAGTGGTTGTATAGTCCTAAGAACAAATGGCCCGAAGAACCTCCAAAGACAAAGCAAAAGAAGAAAGAAAGGTTAATTTACAAAGCATCGCCAGTCAAGTGCGAATGTGGTGTTAAATTAAACTACGGTCTAGTCCCTTCAGAGCTTGGAATAGGTCATTATTACAGCCATTTGATTGACTATGATGAGGTTGATTTTTTTTGTGGTAACCATGAAATCGTATTTTGTTTCTTTTGCTAAGACATATATGATATAATTTTTCGTTTGAACAGAGCACTAGGAAATGCAAGTGGAAATGTTATGATGGTCAAGCTAAGTTCTTGGATGAACTGAAGGGGAAGCAAGTAATTGCACGGAAGAGGGGATACGGACCTGACTACGTCAACCTTTTCGTTAAGCATCACAAAGACAAGATGCGTGAGTTTGCTAGACAGCATGGTATTTGTAACTTGATTGATGTTGGGCTTAACAAATGTGGATTGGAGAGACGGATGCCATTAGAGGAGGAGAGGGCAAGGAAGGAGGCAAGGGAGGAGACAAGAGTACAGATGCAGGTCATGAATGAGCATGTTGTTGCATTATGTGCCAGTGAGTGCTCGAAACCCTTTTTCTGTTGCCTGATTTTAAATGTAATATAATCACATTGCTAACTGATTGCATTTTATACATGAAGGACTTAGATGCAGCGAGGAACATGCTACAGAGGTGGCTCATGCAAGGTACGAGGAAAAGAAGTTAGATGAGCACAGAAAGTGAGCTGGTCGCACCGTTGAATCACCGATTGTGTTGTCTGATGAGGGAGATGAGAATGAGGACGACACTACCAGACTCAGCGAGCTCATCGCTCTAGCAGAGGCGGGCTTGCAGACGAAGGAGGCTAAAGACGACACTGTTAGACTAAGCAAGCTCGTCGCTCTAGCAGAGGCGGGCTTGTAGGCGAACGAGGCTGAGGATGACACTACTAGACTGAGTGAGCTCATCGCTCTAGCAAAGGCGGGCTTGCAGGCAGAGGATGATGACGACGCGTTCTTCACTCAGGCCGCAGAGGCCGCAGATGAAGTGGAGGCCGCTTACTACAGGCGAAAGGTAGATCAGGGCAATGTTGGTGAGCCTAGCCATAGCAACAGGGTTGTGGTTGAGGATTGGTACTCGGACAACGAGTTGCTTACTCAGTATGTTTCTGACTGAGGGTTTTTGATTGCGCCGTCTGTTAGTTCCATGCTTTATTAATGATCAATGTAGCTATGTAGTAGAAATTCCATTGTGTTGTCTTATATTCCATTTGAACTACTGATGTATTGTACACATGTATCATGTACTCAGATCACCCATGATCGATCTTAAGTGATCACATCTGTTTGTATCATGCATTGAGAATTTCTAAAATGAACATAATCGCGTTAAATTATCTCGAATACAGCATTGTAGCCCACTGGTTCAGCTGCGCCATAGCCTAGGCTCTGTCACGCTATAGTCCATGGTGCGTCAGTGTTGCGCCATATACCACAGCGCGGTAGTGACGCGGCCAGACAACGGCCAGCCTCAATTGAGTTGTTGTCGGTGCTGTAATAAACTTCAAGTGTTGTCTTCACTGTGCGCAAGTTGAAATGAATATAAAGCAAATAAATGGCCGATAAGTTGCCACATAACATTTTCATTGGTTTATGAGTCTGCAAGTTTTCGACGATAATATTCGTTCGACATAAGTTCGACGTAATGAACTAAGTCCCATGAATGTAAGGATCCCTCGAACACCTCTTGAAAACCTCATCGTCCGGTGGAAGAAGGGGGTCGTCGTACTCCACCTCAAGAAGGGGGTACAGCTGGTGCGACGTGGGAGGGGCCATCCTCTTACAAATTGATAAACAAAGGGTTAGAGTATTCAAATTAACAATATTCAGATTAACATTATGTAGCATTGCAAAATTTCAACTACTTGTTATGCAATACAAACACAATATGAAATCACCTACTGCCCTCGTCTTCTATGTCTGCTAGCCTTGTGACCAGATTATTTGCAAACGGAGCAAAAATTCCTACCACTGGTCTCATTGAAGTCTCCCCACTGTACATGTCTTCGCCATACCCTCTCATAGCATCCATGTCCTCCTTGAGTCACTTTTTCTTCCTCCTACCCTTCCCTACCTTCATTAGATCCGGATGCGACATGTAGTCGTAACCATTATAAGGTGGCCACTGTGTCGGGTCAAGGTATGGCTCGAAGCTCATCTTCCAAATACTAACGGTGTTCAAATGGAGATAGAAGGGTGACATATATGGCAGATCCTCATAGTTGTACCCGCAAACCCTATAGGCCATGATAATATGAGAGCAAGGGGCATGCATTATCTGAGGGACGTTGCAACTGCACTCTATCTTTTCAAGATCAACTCAGTAGTTTCGTCCACCATAACATTTGCCGTCCAAGCTTGTGCCACCCTTGCCCTGTACACTAAAGATATGGCGGCAGGGTCCATACGGCTCGACGGTGTGCTGCTTGGCCAATTCCTTGGCCTCCTTCAAATGTTTAGCTCTGGCCATTCCAAAATGCCACTGCTCAGCTATATTCCTCTACGCAAGTTCCCACCTCTTCACAAAATATTCGTTGCACTTATGAAAAGAGAACTCAACAATTCTAGACATAGGTAACGATCGAACTCTGATGAATACATGGTTGAAAGACTCCGAGGAGTTAGTGGTCATGATGCCATACCTGAAACCCCCCTCGTCATATGCTAACACCCACTGAACCTTCTGTTCCATTTGCACCTCTAACCAGGCCTTTCTAGCTGCATTTTACCATCTTGTCTAGTTCTCTCTTTGTCTCTTTGAACTGGTGCTCTATATGTACACAACATAGAGCCTTTACCTTGTCACATACCTCCTGCTTCCGCTGACGTCGCCAGAAATTAGCGGCAAAGTGTCTCATGCACCATCTATGTACTAGAGGCAGGAACCCATCTATATGCTCAGCTGCAGCATTAAGAAGCCCTGCATGATGGTTCGAGATCAAACATATAGTGCGAGTTAGGCCAAGCACTTGCACACGTAGAAGCCACATGAACCATGACCATGATTTATTGTTCTCTCCCTCTGCCAAAGCAAAAGCCATGGGTACTATCTGGTCCTCAGGATCAACAGCAGCAGCCATCATCAATGTGCCCCTATACTTTCCTATCAGGAAAGTGCCATCAACAAGTACGACTGGCCGATAAAACTAGAATACATGTTCCGTTTGCGCGAACGACCAGAACACATGATAGAGGACATGCCTCAATGGGTCCCGAAAACACATCCCTCCGGTGTCCACAAACCATTTCAAGCTAGGGTTGTAGTAATGCATTGCACATAAGATGCGGGGCACCCTGTTGTACTCTTCCTCCCAACTAGCCCATCGAATCGCTAGAGCAATTTGCTTAGCACGCCAAGCCTTTCCGTATGTCACATCATACTTAATGAATCCAGATATGGATTGTTGTAAAGAAGACTCCGAGATGTCGTTATTGTCATCAACGAGCTCCAATATATGACGGGCAAGGTAACGTACAATGAGCTGCTGATGATTTTCCTTCCCCCTATTGTCTAGGCAAGTGTGGGGTTTGACAACTTTAGTTATCCTTCACTTGCCATCACTCTGTCTCTTTCGTGCATTTAACCTCCACATACAACCATTTTTGCATATCATGTGGTACCTCAACTCCTGGTCCGAATGAGTGACGGTGTACGGCCTATGGTGGTACGCAGCATAGTCCTGAAGGAAGAGTTTTATCTCTATCATTGTGTTGAATATCATCCCCTTCCTAAGGGTTTCTTTCTCATGGTCATATAATGAATTCATACACATCTAGAGACCGGTGTCACAAACTGCCATATCCGTCATGCTGACATCCCTATAGTTCAGAACGCCCCTGAAAGGTACGTTCTTGGACCTTAGTTGCTCAAGCTCAGTCGCTGTGTAAGATGATTGTGGAACATACTGCTGTGCTTCGCTAATTCTGGCCCATGAATCAAAGGGGGTATCATCTGCAGCCAAATCTGTGACTAGTCTACCCTGAGCTTAGACACCATGCAAAACCTCAGTTGGTACTGGTAATGGCATAGAATGAACCGGTACTAGCATGGCATCAGTTGGTGTTGGCATAGCATCTGTACCTCCTTAGTCATCATCAGAATCGTTTGAATCACTGCTAACTACATCACCGATCCTATCCTCCTCCTCTTTTCGTTCAAACTCATTCACATCAAAGTCATTGCTTATACAGCCTACTGCAGTTGAATGAAACTGCTCCTGCGTCAACTGACCGTCCAAATCCATGTTATCCTGAGTTGCTTCCCCTTCGACCCCTAATTCTTGTTCATTGCCTCCAAAACTATCAATGGATGGGCCGTCCTGAACACCGTGCATCCTGTACCCATTCTCCACCACCACCTCAGCCATGGGCACATTGGGACCTTGGAGAACCCTAGTGTAGCGGGACCAGTGAGCAGGGTCGCGCAATGGCATGAGGACATAGTGTGTCCTAGTCTTCCTAGTATCAAACCTCCCCTTCAGTATGAAATTATCGCCAAACTTTGCATTCAAACGGACACAGAGGTCGTTGAAGCTAGGAGGTTCATCAAACCATTCCAATTCTTCTTCCATATCCTCAAACATACCATCTTCTCTCCTAACACTTCTTCCGTACAAAACTCTAACACAACAATCCATCTGCAAAAGCATTTCAACAAACTTCATCAAGTCGTCGAAATCGTCTAACTATAACTATAGGTAGTAATATTAATACATATTCTAACTATAACTATACTAACTAATCTAATATTAACATCTATACAAGGCTAACTACAACAACTAATTAGACTAAATCCAATGTATAACTAGACTCAATAATTGTACTAACTAAACTACCTAACTTTACTACCTATACTAACTTACTATATTACCTATACTAACTAAACTAACTAACTATACTAACTATACTAACTATACTAACTATACTTTAATAATTTTACTAACTTTATTAACTATACTAACTACATTAGGGGAGTACCTCGTTGCAGCGTGCTAGACCGGGCCGGGAGGCGCGGGTGCAGGCCTCGGCGGGCAGCCGCCGTGCATGGCCGAAGGGGGTGGCGCGCCGGCGTGCGGGCGCGGCGGCCGTGCCATGCTTGGCAGCGGGTTGGCTGGCGCGGGCGGACGAGGGCGCGGCAGCTGCTCGGGCACTGGCGGACGCGGGCCGCGGCGAGGGTTTTATTCGGCTCTGCCACGCCACGGATCAGGATGCGGTAGTGCCGCGCCAAGATCGGTGACGCGGTAGAGCAATGCCACGCCACCGGTCACGATTCCAGTCGTCGCCACGTCAGCCCGCTGCCGCGCCACCCTTATTGCGCGGCATAGGCATTTGGCCGCGCCAGGGCAATAGGCACGGCCAAAAGTGTTAGTTTAAAAAAACCGACAGTATTAGATTTAAAATTAATTTTAAAAAAAGTATTAAAATTAAAAAAAAATCTAAGATGATCGCCTCTATTAATTATCGATTTACAGAGACGGACGTCTTAGGACACCCATCTTTGAAAATTGATTTCTAGGGAAGGATCTGAAAATCGTTAGTAACAGAGGTGGTCATTCTAAGGAAATGTTTCTAAAAATCGATTAACATAGCATGTATCTGAAGAGGCCCGTTCCTAAACATAGTTCCATCAAAAAATAATTTATATTTTTTTCATATGAAGTGAGATGAAGATAAACTTTATATCAAAATTATAGTACTCTACCTAGTCTACAACTCTGCAGTTTAGAAGTTTTTTTTTAAAACTATTTAGAGTCTCAAAATATTATTTCAAGTTCACAGATTTTGAAATAAAAAATTTAAAATTTTCAAACAACCTTGGATGATGACGTCTATACCAAAAGTTCCCAATACAATATGCATTTTTATAGTTGAAAAGTTTTTGATTTGAAGTTATTTAGAGTCCCAAATATATGTTTTAAGTTTTTAGATTTTAAATTTCAAAATTTAGAATTTTCAAAAAAACCTTAAATGTTCACATGGTTAATACCAACCTGACCTACAAGTTTGTTGTTACTAAATTTTTTATTTGAAGTTGTTTCGAGTCTCAAATATTTATTTTTAATTCATATATTCTGATATTCATATTTTTAAAATTTTCAAACAATCTCGAATGGTGATGCACGATTTATCAAAATTATAGACCTTAATGAAACTTTGTAGTTGAAACTTTTTTCAATTGAAATCATTTAGAGGCTAAAATATTTAATACAAGGTTATAAAATATTGATAACAATATCTGTCTATATATATTGACAAAAGAGTGTATATAGTCCAGTGGTAGAGAAGGGTTATATATGCTGAAAAAATCGTGTTAGAATCCATCTCTCTTAATCGATCGGAGATAGGATCTGCAACTGTCTTTCGAAATGACCGATTAATAACAGTGACTATTTACCAAATCCTTTCTGAAGGTTGGGGCTAGGGGACACTTTAGAACCATATCCACGTCGAAAAACTCCACACGAGACCTACTCCTCCATAAAAAAAAGTGTATTTTTACCTGCGATGCTAAATCAAACTATTTTGCTGGAATTCTTTTTTACCAAAAATACACGTGTTGGGTCCTTGCATACAGGATAGTATGAACACATGGCTTTGGCCACCCGAGCCGCGTGGTTATACATGTGGTTACCATTCTACCTGCGGAGTACAAGTAGTTTGAATATTCTGAAAAGCGTGATGCATGGCATGAATCTTTTAAAACTAGTATACGAGTATTCTAGACAACCAAAAGAGAAAAGGAATTCCAAGTTTTGTAGCATAATTAAGCTTTTTCACTTTGCAAATATTCCAAAAGATACACTTCAATTCGATGGTGAGCACCGGAACTGCTTTTGCATATTTTTTTCACTAGCTATAGTTGTTTTGCGTGTGAACACTTAATTGGCCCTACCACTCCACCACGACCTTTAAACAGCTAAGGATTTAGAGTTGCTGAAAGGTACTAGACAGTCGGTTGCTAAAGGTTATAGCGACGGACTCTTGCACGTGCTAATGAAGTCGTCGTTATATGTATACAGCGACGGACATCATCTTTAACGACGGTCCTACTTTTAGCAACCGACAACATGTTAGAGCTTTTAGCGACCAATAGATCATTACAATAGCTTTTAGAAACTAACAATCCATCGAGCTCAATTAAACAAGATAAAAAAATAAAACCTTGTATATCTAAAACTCGTATACATTGGATCAAACATTCAAGACCAATACACACTGTCATACACAAATGATCACATTAACCACACTCATTCAATTATCAAACTCGAGTACATATTTAATCATGTCACTTAACACCAAGCTAAACTTGTCTCAACATATATATAACTAACTAGTGAACAAAAACAAACAAACATGTGTTGTCCATGAAAACCATCAAACATTTGGTTAAAGCTAAAAAAAACATCTTTACTTTAGTTGGCTTCATGTCCACAACTTTGCTACAAGCTTGCGGCTTAGCATCTCAGAGAAGATCCTAACATCTTGAGAGGTGGTGGCGTCAAGCGTCTGGCCCGTGCGCCAAGTTGGAGGCAGCCAACTTCCGGTCGGCAGGCGGCGGGGTTGCGAGGGCGGACAAGGCGGCGGATGGGGGCGGCGGCGGGATGTGGAGCGCGTGTGGAGGTGGGACTCTGTGTATGTCATTTTGGTAGGCTGACTTAGGGTTTACACGGGACTTTTTGGCCAAAATTCTGCATGAGTGGGCCGAAAACATTGCGCCAATAGACGGTTGTATTTAGCGATTGACGGTTCGACTAAGTTTGTGTTATATAGCGACCCACGATCCAACGCAAAAGCAAAATATTTATAGCGACGGACCATCCATCGTAGTATTCAATATTATCAACTAACGGTTCGAGGAAAATCTTTAGTGACTCATCGTTCAACAGTAATGTCAACTTTCAGCAATAGATGTCAGATGCTATTGTAGTGTTGTGGTGTAGTGTACGTCTGTTTTATTTAGCCCGTTAAACACTACTCAATTTGGTCTTTGTAAGGAATTTCTAATTCATCAACCGTCAAACTTTAAAATCTTTGATCAATAATTGGTCAACAAATTATAACTATTGTAATACAAATTTGATGCTATTAAATTTATAATTAAATGTATAAACACTTAATTAATCAAATTAACATGCCTTTAAACAAGTGGTTATGGAAGTTAAATTACCACTTAAAATCAAGGTATTTATTTGGTTCTTGATAAAAGGGGTAATTTTAACCAAACACAACTTTAAAAAATGAAAATGGAAAGGAGATCCAGCATTTGTTCTTTGATTGCCATGTGGCTAGATTTGTTTGGAAAATCTACCAAGTGGCTTTTAATCTCGAACCACAAAAAGATGTAATCGACTTATTTAGGTTGTGGGATGTACAAATAGACCAACACTTGCACTCATTGATTTTGTATGGGGGCAAGTGTAATCTTTTATTTGGTCTATTTTGGCTATTTAGAAGCCATGGGATTTTTATAAAAAAAACTGAATATACTCTTATTTGCAGGTTGTTTTCAGGGCAGCAAATTAGAGCCGTTTCTGGAAGAAGAAGAAGAGCGAAATGCCTTTTTTGAAGTGGGCATGTCGTATAATGGAGGCTATGGCTATCGAAATATTCGCCAAGCATGGATGGTTCATCATTGAACAGGCTTAGCGTATAGTCAATCATCTCTTTGTTTGGTTTCGCTTCTTGAGAGCTAAAAAACAGCAAGATGCTGAAATTGTAATAAGAATTGGTTATGTGCTAAATTCTTGCAGAGACCGAGATAAATTTCCTTTTTTCTAAAAAAATACTCAAAAGTTTATAATCATAAATAATGTAATATAAAACAATAAATGGTTAAAATATAATTTAGAAGATCGTGCCATGTTAGATTTACGTTGAATAGACTAGGACCAGAGGGAGTATAATATCAGCCCGATTTACCCAATTTTCAAAAACATAATATATTTCATCTCACAGGTTTCTAGTAACCATTTTGTTTAGAACAAAGTGAAAGTTGTGGAGTGGAAATTAATGTCAAAATAAGAGTTTAAGAAGATTGTATTTAATCTTTCAAGAGGCAAAGTAAAACACATCCAGAGTTAGGCAAACTAGAATTAATGCTAGATGAGATAAGAAATTTTGTTAAGCCCCAGGGCTTGCACTATACTTTCTAGGCAATAAACATTTTTAATTTGAATAGACTTCTACATCCAGAAAAAAAGAGTACTTATTACCCAGCAGCATGAGGTCAGTTTTTCCTTATGAAATGACAAGATAGTATTACTTGGGTTACAGTTCTTCTTCACCCACCCATACCTAACGGTATGGGCATTATACAAATTAAATATATATTCGTGGGTTGGGTTTCACTTCTCGGCCAAAGTATTCATATATATATATATATATATATATATGTCATCGATCGTGCAGTTCTTTCCTTGCACCAAAAGCCCGGTGATATACTATTCCACCACCTAAAGTCTATCACATATTTGACACATATACAGAGTATTAAATATAGACTAAAAAATAACTAATTACACAGATTACGACTAATTTATAAGACTAATTTTTTAAATCTAATTAGTTCATGATTTGACAATGTTGTGCTACAGTAAGCATATGCTAATGACGGATTAATTAGGCTTAATAAATTCGTCTCACGGATTCCCAATGACTTCTGTAATTTATTTTATTATTACTATCCAAACACTCGATGTGACACCTCTATGTGATACCCAATATAACACCTATAAACTTTAGCCTCTGGATTTAATCAAGGCGATAGTACAAGCTAGAGCAAGCTAAGCTGAACCTTATCTTCTCGAGATCGAGCATGTAGCTAGCTGGTATCCTAAAAGAAGAATTGCTTTCAACTGAGGCAAGACGCCTAGTCGTAATTAATCTGTAAGCCTCTCTTGGGCAGGAGTCTTGGATTGTGTACGGTTAATCGGAAGAAAAATGAACAGAAAATGATTCCTATGCCTCATGATTCCAGCGTACTCCATGAAGCAAAGCTCTAACATATCCTCGTCCTTTTTTTTATCGAAAGGATGCCCATACACGTAACGAATTACTGGCTGGCGCGGCGTGGCGCGGTATAAATGAAAAACTCTGACGACTGTTCCTTGAATTACAATGTAACCAGTTCCACTAATTAATTATATTATGGTGAAGATCTGAATATATGATGTCTTGCTTCCAGTCTTTCATAGAAGCCATGAGTTGTTGTCTAATTACTAGTCAAACAATGAGGTAGCACTACTCTTTTAACTTAGCTCGTGTAGGAAACCAGGAATTGATGAACTAGGAACACATGAAAGTGTGTTCTAACCTTCATTAGAATTAGACAAATGCATGGAAAAAAAGTAGTTGGAGAAAATAGCCCTGTTCATTTAGACTTGTTTGGCTTATAAGCCATGGTTAAAAGTACTATTAACTGTTTTGACGTGAGAGAAAAATATTGTTCGTTAGCCGATAACCCATGACTTATACCGAGCCAACGAGCTGAATATTCATACCCACGTCGTAGTTCAGATCTCCCCTGGGCTTGCTTTTGGTTTAGGTGACTGGATTCTTCTTCAAATTAATTACGAATAGTAGGATGTTCTCACGAGGCTTCTCTTCTCATGTCAAGATACAACATCTAACTACCGCATGTCTGAGACGCGTCGAAATCAAGGTCTGCCACACGGAAAGGGAGGCAGTGACAAACTAAAACTGACATAATGGTTTGCACTTTTGAGTTTTCATATAGACTCTCGAGAACATGACATGTATACATATAGCTCATGTTTGCTTCTCTTATAATTCGTACTTTTCAGCTTATTCTTTCAATTGAAACAGTGTTTTTCTCTCGCAACAAATCAGTCAGAACAATGTTTCAACTTGTTTTTTTGACGAGAGGTCATAGTCAATGACAATTTAGCGGCAATCTACGAGCTCCTAGGCTCTTCTATTCTAAAATGACTACCGTCGTTTTTGACTGGTCTTCTCTGTCTCACGGTTCTGTTTGTTTGTTATTACAGGTAGCCGCCGCGCCCTGTCTTTGGATGGTGCATTTTATTCTGAAATGTGTGAAGCCGATTTTTACAAACTCTATTGTAATTGGATGCTTTCATTATATTCACACCGCAAGTACATGCGTTGTAGAACAGACAGTTTAGTGAGAACATTCCTCTGAAAAAAACATTATATTATATATCAATGCTTCTTCTCCTTTTTGCTGTCATTTTCATTAGAATTATTCAAAAAGGACGTTATGCCTTTGAATCAATAATTAGTGCACATATATATCTGCAAACTAAAGGGATGCATGATGGGTTAAAAAATAAAGTAACAGGTATACGTGTTTTCTGCTCTTGTCTTTCACGATCTTTGGTGAAGGAACATGAGTTGCACATTAGTGCTGTCATGGTTTGATATATATACAGAGAATTGTAGTGTCGGCTACTCGATCGGCTACAACATTAATGTAATGTAGTTGAAACAAGCCCTACCTGCTCCTGTCATACATATTATCATGCAACGTAATGTAATGTAGTTGAAACAAGCCCTACCTGCTCCTGTCAAGGTGGACAAGTGCTTTATTTAATTTCAAGCTGTAATGACATGTCAAACCCAAGCTGATGCCACCAGGTTTGTTCGATTGGTATGAATCGATCAATCTTTTCTGCTCTGCCATTATTTTTACTAAATCTCGATGGATCTGTTGTTAATTAATTATCGGTACGTAGAACCGTTCGTTCGTTCGTGACCGACAATGCAATCAGATTGTGCTCGACACTAGGCGCGTGTCCTACTGGACACCAGAATATCTGATGGACAAAAGCCACAAAGGTCTGGTTGTTGATTGGAAAATACACTTGTAGTATACTAGAACAAAAGAAGAGTAAACCAGATGGCCTGCTTTAAGACGCCACCACGGCAACTGCCCGATTGCTTCGGATCCGATCCTCTTTTCCGCTCTTTTCGAGCTTGGTGCAATATCATAATTCTGGACATCAACTATGGCGAGTGGACGGTGACCATAAAAGTCAAGCTCAGAGCCCGATGGCTCTGGAATGCCATTGACAAGGGCACCGACAATGAAAAATACGACATGTCAGTGTTGGAGGCTATCCTCGCTGTTGTGCCTGTAGAGTACAGACAGCCGTTGGGGGCGAAGAACTCTGCTAAGGAGGCGTGGGAGGCCATTGCAGCGATGCGCGTCGGCTCCGACCGTGCAAAGAAGGCGACGACCTAGTTGCTGAAGTAGGAGTACGCCAACCTCAAGTTCAAGGATGGTGAGTTGGTGGAGGACTTCTCCCTCCGCCTGCAGTCGCTCATCAGCAAGCTGAGGAGCCATGGCGTCACCATCGATGAAGAAGAGACGGTCTCCAAGTACCTCCACTCCGTGTCGGTGAAGTACACCTAGATCGCTCTCTCCATAGAGACGATGCTAGACTTGTCCACCCTCACTATTGAGGATGTGACAGGCTGTCTGTGGGCGGTGGACGAGCGCATGGAGCAGGCCACAACAACGACGGACAGCGACAAGCTGCTGCTGACAAAGGAGTAGTGGGCCTCCCAGATGAAGAAGTTCGGGGAAGCCTCCTCCAACCACGGTGGCGATGGCAAGCGTCGCGGCAAGGCTTCTTCGGAGAAGAAGAAGAAGTCGACTCCAACACCTGCCGGCACTGCGGGAAGACGGGCCAATGGACAAAGGAGTGCCCAAATCGCAAGCAGAAGAAAAAGGCTGAGGCTCATTTTGCGCAGGTTGATGAGGATGAGGATGCCACTCTCCTGATGGCGACATCGCATGCAGGCGAGCTGTGTGACAGCTGCCTGCCCAGGAAGCAGAGGAGGCTGTCGTTCCCAAAGGTGGCCCAGTATCGCGCAACGGACGCTCTCGAGCTCGTCCATGTCGATCTCTACGGGCCAATCATGACAGCCACAAACGGTGGTCGACGGTATTTCCTCCTGCACGTGGATGATTGCAGTCGTTATATGTGGCTGCAACTCCTAGCGAGCAAGGATGAGGCGACGGAGGCGATCAAGAAGTTCAAGGCACGTGCGGAGGCGGATAGCGGCAAGAAGTTGCGCATGCTGCGTACTGATCGCGAAGGCGAATTCACTTCGGTGGAGTTCGCTGCGTACTGCGTGGATCAGGGTGTATTGCGACACCACACCGCGTCGTACTCGCCATAGCAGAATGGCGTGTTGGAGCGGCGAAACCAGACGGTGGTTGACATGGCTCGATCCATGATGAAGGCCAAGAGTATGTCGACAAGGTTCTAGGGTGAGGCGGTGACCACGGCGGTGTTCATCCTCAACCGCACGCCCACAAAGGCCCTGAAGGGCATGACGCCGTTCAAAGCTTGGTATGGACGCAAACCGAGCATGTCTTTCCTTCGGACATTCAGCTGCATCGGCCATGTCCGAAAGACGAAGCCGGTCCTCACCAAGCTGGAGGACAGGAGCACACCGATGGTGCTCCTAGGCTACGTGGAAGGTACCAAGGCGTACCGGCTCTATGACCCACGCGGAGGCAAGGTGGTTGTCTCGCGTGACGTCGTGTTCGATAAGAAGGCGGCCTGGGATTAGGACAGTCTGGGTGCGGGGGAAGCTAGCGGCTTCATCAGCACCTTTGTCGTCGAGCACTTGGTCATCCACGGTGGTGGAGATGCTAGAGAGGAGGTGCTGACCACTCCAGCAATATAGCCGAGCTCTCCTAGGGCGGTGCTGAGCGGTCCTGCAGTGATGCCGACCACTCTAAGACGGGTACCGAAAGCTCCCATAGCGGAGCCGAGAGGTTTTGTAGTGGTGCCGACCACTACAAGACTGGTGCCAAGCACTCCTGCAGTGGTGCCAACCACTCCAGGAGTGGTGACGAGCGGTCCAGGAGTAGTGCCGAGCACTGCAGCCGGGGTGCCGAGCAGTCTAGGTGCTGTGCCGACCACTCCGGCGGAACAGGGGACTCCATCGACGCCGATCGAGTTCGCCTCACCTCCAAGCGACATCACAGAGTTCGTGGATGCTTTCTACGATGGTGAGGAGGTGTGGTTCCGCAGGCTGGACGACATCGTTGGCGGCACAGGGTCCTCAGGCCTAACGGGTTGGCTGCTCAATGATTCAGAGCTGCTTCTCGTCAGTGCAGAGGAACCACCCACGTTCGCGCTGGTTGAGCGCGATGCAAATTGATGATGGACGATGCTGGAGGAGATGAAGGCGATCGAGGAAAACGAGACTTGGAAGCTCGTCGATCCACCTCCAGGATACCGCTTGATCGGCCTGAAGTGGGTGTACAAGGTCAAGCGGGACGTGCGCGGTGCCATTGTCAAGCACAAGGCGCGCCTCGTCGCTCGAGGCTTTGTCCAACATGAGGGCATCGACTTCGAGAAAGTCTTTGCACTGGTAGCGCACATGGAGTCTATCCGACTGCTACTGGCTTTGGTAGCAGCAAAGGATTGGCGCGTCCATCACCTGGACGTAAAATCGGCTTTCCTCAACGGCGAGTTGGCGGAGACGGTCTTCGTCAGGCAACCTTCGGGTTTCGCCATCAAGGGAGCAGAGCACAAGGTGCTCTGACTGCGCAAGGCGCTCTACAGGCTGTGGTAGGCCCCACGAGCGTGGAACGCTAAGCTTGACGCCACACTGGGCGAGCTTGGGTTCACGCGGTGAGCAACCGAGCACGCGCTCTATATGCGGCAACGGGTGAAGGAGGAGCTCGTCATCGGCTTGTGTGTGGACGACTTGATCGTCACCGGCACGCGTGCGGAAGACATCGATAGCTTCAAACGCGAGATGACGGCTCGTTTTTTAATGAGCGATCTCAGCGTTCTCTCCTACTACCTTGGCATCGAGGTGAGACAGGGGAAAGAGGCGCTCACGCTTGGTCCTGAGTGTGTACGCCTCGAAGCTGTTGGACTGGAATGGCATGGCTGAGTGCAAGCCGTGCGTGAATCTGATGGAGGAGCGGTCGAAACTGATGAAGGCCAGTACCACGGCGAAGGTAGATGCAACACTCTACCGGAGCATCGTCGACGGTCTGCGCTACCTAGTCCACATGAGGCCAGACATTGCGTTCGTTGTGGACTACGTCAGCCGCTTCATGGAGGATCCTCGAGAGGATCACTGGGCCGCGGTGAAGCGGCTACTGCGCTACGTCAAGGGGACGGTGAATCAGGGGATCGTCTTCCCCAAGACTGGCGGAAGTGGGTTGTAGCTCACTGTGTTCAACGATGCAGACATGGCGGGGACATCGACGGATGGCGGAGCACCTCTAGCGTGGTCATCTTCCTCGGGTCGGCTCCAATCTCATGGTTGTCGCTGAAACAGAAGGTGGTGGCGCTGTTCACGTGCGAGGCAGAGTACGTGGCGGCAGCCTCAGCGGCGTGCCAAGCTGTGTGGCTGCGCCGGCTGCTGGGCGAGCTGACCGGCGTGGAAACTCACCCACCAGCACTGATGGTGGACAACTAGCCTGCCATCGCCCTCGCGAAGAATCCGGTTCTCCACGGCCAGAGCAAGCACATCGACATCAAGTTCCACTTCCTCAGGGACTGTGTCGATGGAGAGCAGATCGTCATGGAGTTCGTCAAAACTGGTCGACAACTCGTGGACGTCCTCACCAAGTCGCTTGGTCGTCTTCGGTTCACAGAGCTGAAGAAGATGATCGGCATGGTGTAGGTTCTAGGGTTAGGAGTAGGATTAGGGGAAGAATTGTAAAGTAATCTGCTGCTCTCCTCCTGTCTGAACGCGCGGTAGGGGCAGGCATCGAAAGGGCTCCCTATTGCTGCACTGTAGCCGTGGCAGGGGCAGGTGCCAAAAGGCTCTCCTGCCACACTGTAGCCACAGCAGGGGCAGGCACCAAAGTCAGCCCTACTGTCACATCCAGTCATTGTATCAGCATGGCAGCCTGGCATGTCTGTGTATTAGGATTAGATGGGTAAAGTTGTATATATAGCTTCCCACTGCAACTCAGTAAAGAGAGCGAATTCAGTTTTGCCATCTTCTCTGCAGAGCTCTGGCCAACGCTGGTGCTTGTGCTGTGTGTGTGCGCGCTGTTCTCACTCTCTTCTTCTACCTCTAGCCATAGTGTGTGGTCGGCAACGTCGGTGAGTGGTCGGCTCACCCGTGCGGGAGATCCAGGGGCCAACACTGGACCCAAGAACCACAGTCCCTACCAAAAGAAGACTCCACGAACATGGAGACTACAAAAAGGGCATGATAAGCTCAACCAGTATGGGGAGTAAAGGGCATCGAGAGCACATCGGCCATATCTTCTGAAGGTAGAACCGAACATAAGATCCGACCCCGCTAGCATCACCACCAGCAATCGGAAGGGCAGATCCGCTGCCACCAGTAGCATCACCGGTGGCCGGAAAGACGATCCCGTAGAAGGGAAAAAATAGATCCAATCCCTCCTCAACAAGGACTATGCCAACGTACCTCGATCTCTCTAGGAAGAGCATGCCATCACTGAAGACAACGACACATCCACCAGCGATCCGGTATGAAACAGAAAGACGGATCGAAAACATCGAAACGCCCAACCAAAACCTAGCCCAAATTATTATGGAGAATAGGAAAATAAAAGGAGAAAAACTAAGAAAAACAGTAGATCTGCTAAAAGGACGGACCTCCGCTCCTCACCACCGGCAGGGAGGCCGGAGGCGAGGGGAACGGGGGCTGAAGGCGGCGGCGGCGGCGGTGGAGTCGCCTTGGGGGGAGGGGGTGGACGGGGCCGAAACGGTCTTTTGGCTAGTCGTACAAGCTGTGGGAAAGTTGAAAAGCTCACTTTGGGCGCATATGCCATTTAGAGGTCTGGACCTTCATGTGAGATGTGCAGCCCATATTCTGAACTTAATTGTCCAAGATGGTATGAAAACTATTCGGGGTGCCATTGAGCCAATTCGGAATGTCATAAAGCATCTTTCCTCATCTAGCACCCGCCTGCAGTTTTTTAACACCCTTCCACAACAATTTGGGCTTCCACGTAAGAGGGGATTCATTCTAGATGTTTCGACTAGATGGAACTCCACATATGACATGCTGGAGGAAGCTATTAAGTACAAAGATGTATTGGCACGCTATGCTGATTTGCAAAGGATTCCAGGGCCTAACTTGGAACAATGGGACTTGGCTGTTAGAGTTTGTAAGTTCTTGCAAAACTTTGCTGATGCAACAAGAGAATTCTCTGTGCATAAGTATCCAACTGCGCATATATATCTTGAAGAGATTTGGGGGATAAGAGAACTACTCCTTGATGAGAGCAACCAAAGTGATGACTTTTTGAAGGCTATATGTAATGAGATGAAGTTAAAGTTTGATAAATACTGGGATGAGCCTAATAAAGTTCTTTTGATTGCATCGCTGCTAGACCCACGATACAAAGTACATTTCATGAAATATTACCTCACAAAAGCATATGGAGGGGAGGTAGCTTCTAACAAGACAAATGATGCTATGATCTGGTTTAAAGCATACTATACTCATTATGACAGCATGCTGCAGAGTAGTTCACAGAGCAATGTTTCTTCCTCGCCTGATGTGATTGGACCAACAAGCATGCTCTCTCGGTCATCTGGAAGACGTAAGTTAGGGATGGAATTTGTTTTGTACAAACAACAAAGTCGATCTCATCGCTCAAGAAGATGTGAAATTGATACTTACTTGGAGGATTCATTGGTTTCTGGAAGGGAGGGTGAAGATTTTGATATTTTGAAGTGGTGGAAAACAAAATCTGATCAATACCCTGTGCTAGGTAGGATGGCTCGTGACTTTCTAGCAATACCTTTGTCATCAGTAGCCTCTGAATCCACTTTTAGTACTGCTGGTATGATAATTGACAAATACAGAAGTTCTTTAAGTCCTAAAACAGTAGAGAAACTTATATGTACAAAAGATTGGCTCAAGGATTGCAATTCAGATGATGAAGTGGATGATGACAACA
Organism: Miscanthus floridulus; assembly: GCF_019320115.1. NCBI lineage: Eukaryota > Viridiplantae > Streptophyta > Magnoliopsida > Poales > Poaceae > Miscanthus > Miscanthus floridulus. Next base: position 59,197,664 of record NC_089584.1, read on the forward strand.
GCGATGATGATTAGTGTTAAGAAATGAATTCAGGTATGCAATTTCTGGATTGTTAAATTCAGTATACAGTAGCCTTAGCTCTTTTAGTCCTCATAGCGTTAGCTCTTTTATAATCTGGAGTGCTTTTTCTTAGCCCCATGTACTCTGTTCCTCTGTTAATTCCGTTTTACTATTGGTGTTATGAGTGAACATTAAACTGTGAGCGTAAACTGGTTTCCCCAGTTGTAAAACTCTAATATGCTTTCTTAAAAGCAGAGGTGAAGGAATTGCACAGAACACTTCTGGATGTATACTTGAGCAGTCACCTGCATTCATGGAGAAAGAAAACGCATATATCGTTGCATATGCATTTGAATTTCAGGTTTTAGTAAAGATATAGCTTAGCAGTGATCCCTATGCGCCGCCACCATCAGTGGTTAGATAAAATATGCATCCTGCCAATTTTTGTTTTGAATTAATTGCACATGCATGCCTGTGTAGTGATCTTTTCGAGAGGAAATTTTTATGTTCAGTTCTCAAGTTCAATTGATTGTTTCTGGCTTGACAATTATCAGGAGAGCATGAACAGACATGTGCTTTCTTGGGGGCATGAGTTCTGGCTTATGTTTCCTGCGATTTCTTTTGTTCAGAACGATATCTGTGGAGAGTAAAGATCAGAACTCTGTTAATTCCTTTTTGTTTCTTTCTTTTAGGAAATTGTATCAAGTATCAAGGGGAAGGTTTCCTATCAAGTATCTTCTAGGGCATTCTGGATCAGTCCTTGGAGAGGTTCTTAAAGGATTTTTTACGTCGTTTCTGTCTACGCATTCTTGTAACTGAACGAGGGTAGTGTGCTGGTGCATGTCGTCTGATGGTCTGGATTCTTAAAAGATTCATTCGTTGTTTCAGGCATATCGAACAAGCTGCGTTCCTGCTCATTTGTTCAGATCTGTGTTCAGCAGTAACAAACTGAATTTCTGGATACCAAGAAACAATGATTTGTTAGTTCTTGGATCAGTTATAACTTTCTGATGGAACAGATAGATCCTCGGTTCATTGCTTTGGTTCTATGTTTAATTTTAGTACCATGCCCGTGCGTTGCTACAGTATAGTTAACATTTTGTACTAAAAACACACGGATCATATGATAAAATAATAGTACTATAAAAATTAAATACTATCATTAAAGTGACATTTAATTCAAAAGGTAAAGTTTGTGAAATTAACACATTTATGGAGAGCGTGATGTCGCAGGCTCACGAACTCTAATGTATAGATATTTCTGTGATGCGGCTAAGATAATGTTTTATATCGGTAAGAGGAAATCTTTGATATCCATTTCTTTCGTACGCCAATAAATCTACGAATAAGTTTCGCCGCATCTTCGTACCATCCTGTAAACATGTTTGAGTATATATATATAAATATTAGTGCCTGTCACATGGGTAATACTACGTGTCTTGAAAAATCTCCCACAAAATCTTAAACACAAAGTATGTTATACTCATCTTATAAATATGTGTGGCTTTAGGTCTAATCCACGCAGACATATACTGTAGAATAAGGTATCCACTTGAGTGTCTGTGGCAAGATTCACCATCAGCAATATATAGAAATAGTTAAATCATAGGTATTATTATTGCAAGCGACGGTGACTCTGAGTTAGTTACCAATCTATATCATCTGCAATGTTTTTTTTTACGGATGAATTTCTATTTGAAGATATCCTTGTTCCATCTAGGAATATGTATATTCATTGCGGTCGTGTACTGCAAGTTAAATCCAAGAGTTTTTCGGCAGACAGGAGCTATACCAGACGACGTCAGGGGTTGGGTCGTCGTAGTAGAAGGTGGAGGGCGTGTCGGACGCAACGTGGTTGTCGTCGTCCGTGTGCTGCTGCTAGATAGCTCGTGCTAACACAACGGTAGTATTTTAGGGATACACGTAAAAACAACGAAGGAGAGTCCATATATAGGGCCCACCCCTCATCGTCCTGCGTGTTTAGGATGTCGAGGGTCTATGATTTGCCGGAGATTGCCGCGGAGTGGATACATGATATATGCATGGGTGGGTGGTCTTAGCTTGGTCCACCACCCTCTATGTAACTAGAAGATCGTTCTCTCCAGCTTTGAAATATTTTTATTGAAAATTAAAATAGAACATCTAAACAAGCACCTTTTCATTGTGGACAAAAAGCAAGCAGCACTGTTATAGTATATAATTAAAGAAGAGATAGGTCACCTAGCTTTTGAATCCATGGACCGGCCCATGCGCATATGAGTAGAGCATATATACAGGTTCAAAGTTTGTTTTAAGATGTGATCGAGCATTGGCGGCAGGAGAGAGGGCACAAAGTGGAGCTGCTAGTCCATGATTCTGTTCCCTCGCTCGCGCTCCCTCATCATCGCTGAATCCCGACGATGGGAATTTTGTTTCTGCACAAGCTAGCTCACTCATCATTTCGTTACGGAACAGGCGATAGGGGTACATGTGTTGGGCCACTTGGACCTTTTGAGAACCGAGATGCTCTGGAGATCGAATCACCACCCGTCCTGGTGATTTCCGGCCACAAAGCGGGAACATATGCGTATTCGATTAGCAGCACAACATAGAGCAACGTTGGGTGTCCGTGTGGGCCGGCGGGGTCAAATAGGGTCCTCCAAAGCCTGTCAACGAAATGCAATCGGAAACGATCTCACAACCCATCGATGGAAGTAGCGGAACCCCAAGCATACAGCCACTACTTACTATAGGTCGGTGTTTTTTTCCCCCGTTTTGCTAGCATCAATACTGCAAGGTCCTTGTCTCAGATCAACTCCAAAGATTAGCCCTCCACTACACCAGAAGATAACTGCCGGTTGAAACGACGAACCGGCAACGATAGTCCAGCATATTTTATTTTATTTATCTATTTTATAAAATAACCACAAAAAAATTAGACTCATCTAACAACTACTCCTATAAAAATTGTCATTCTCCGTACTGAAGCTTGCCACATCATCAGCACTTTTTTTGGATCCATCGCATCGCCTAGGGCTTTCTTTGCTGCCAGGCATTAGGTTGCACTCCAGACCACATTCTGACTTAGCATCGCAACCATCTATTGTCTGCGGTGGCTAGCCATGCGCAAGACCTGGAGGTTGCCCATGCAGTCGTGCATGGAAAATCGGTAATGAAAACCTGAGACACACACCTTGACAACACTGCTCGCGCATTACACACTATTGAGAGTACAACAACAACCATGCACATCTCAGAGCACAACTGAGAGCAATTAAAAGCAAATTTCCTATACCCATGATACTGTCTCCTCAACATATGCAATGTAACAGTAATATCAACTTATATTCAATTCAGGTCCTTCAGGACATGAAGAATTCAGCCATCCACTACATTATATACCCAAAATCATCCATTCATCGGAAGAGAATCGGAGTAATGGCTTCCTTCCATCAGAACTACGAACTGGGGGCAACAAACTAGAAAACCGGATTTTTTTGTTTCTTTAGCTATTGAAACCAATTTTTGTTCCTCTTTGGGGTGGTTTTTAAGGTAGTTTAGTTTGAAATGGCACTACATTGGATGTCCAATGTGGCGCAACATTAGCCAAACGGAAGATAAGTCGGACTATGTTATTACTTTTAGGTAGGTAAAATAGACTTTCCCAAAAAAAAAATACTGAAATAAATCTTAAAAATCACCCAGATATCTTTTTTAAAAAAAAATTGTGGAATTTAAAATTCCAAAAGCTAGTTTAATCTCAGAAAATTCATAGGAAATTTGTTTTAGCTCAAACAAACGTGAAAGCCAATTTCAGATTTTTTTTTCAAATCGTGGTATATGTTATGGTGCATAGATTAGAATACTTTTAATCTTATATGGTCTCATTTTGATGATTATTTACTACTATATGCTCTTGTTTTCTGTTATAATTAGTCTACAATGACTTATAGTACTACATGGAAGTTCAAGTGTGTAACCACCTTATATACTTGATCCTATTTAGTATGAGCACATGTAACAATTTGGCCTAGAAGACAGATATGGCTGCAGCCTTTTCTAGTTTGGGCACGAAATGAACAATCTAGCAACCTGATTTGTAGGTCCTACTAGTTAGACACCACCACATCGCAAGGAAACATCATTTTTACACATAATGTTTTGTTGTTTAGAAACATGCATATGAATTCTGCTTGGTCAGATTTGAATTATTAGCACTTAACTTGGCACATGAGAATGATGTTGAAATCAGTAAGCAAAATATTGCAAATCAGTCTTGTTCCTTTTGGTTGAGGTTGCTCAGCTAGAGTTTAACTATGAAGTGGTTTAATGATACTACTTGTGTTGTCATTGAAGTCATTCGAACTTCTACGTACAACACATACTAATTACAATAGATAAAAGAGATCTATTAGTAAAAAAATTAAATAAAGAGACCATATAAGATCCAATAAGTCCAATCAATGCACCATAATAAAACAGAGCATGATTTAGAAAATATCTAAGACTAGATTCTTACTTTTCCTAAGCTAAAATAAATTTTCTAAGATTAAATCAAATTTTGGGATTTGAATTTTCATATTTTTTTATTTATTTCTATTGATAAAGTCTATTTGACATCCTGAACTATTAACATAGTCTAATTCTAATCTTTGAAAAGTTTGTTTATATATATCTAGATCTAAACATTGAAAAGTTGTGAAATGTCAGATTCTAAGCCAAAAGTCTAGTCTAGAAAGGATCTAACGAGCCCTTACAGGAATAGATGGTATTTGGGCTGTCATTTGTTGGCCTACTCAGCCCACTACACGTGTCTACTTACCCTAGGCCCATCTGAGGTCGCTCATCGATTCATATCGCAGGCAGCCGCCGCCACTGTCTCTGATCGTCCACCTCGCAGAGTTCCCCAGCGGCGCAGCCTAAGATCCCTCCCTCCGGCCATCAAATCATGTGAAGAACTTGCAAAATTGGTCACCCATGTCCTCTTCATCGGTCAGGTACTGGCAATTTTTTGTAGAAACCTTCTCTGGAGATCCGACTGCACTGTGATCATGTGACTGTCATGGTGCTGTTCCATTCCCGTCTCCGATGCCGGCCGGCAGCGCCCCAACCAGGCAACCATTCTCCATCTCTGATGACTAGGTCGTCAGTTCAGATCTGATAGGTACATCTGGCGTGATCCCCACGCGGCACGGAAGCCCTACTAATCCGTCCCGTTCCGTCGATTGAGTCATATGGAAGAAGGCGGCGGCCATGGCGCGGGCGACCGCATCAGCAGCCTCCCCGACGACATCCTGTTCTCCATCCTCCTCCGCATCGGATCGACTCGCGCCGCCGCGCGCACCAGCGTGCTCTCCCGCCGCTGGCGCCACGTCTGGGCCCGCCTGCCCGAGCTTCGCCTCGGCACCTGCGACGAGCAGCCGGGGGCGACGCTCCTGGACTCCGTGGACGCCGCCCTCGACGCGTGCTCCGCCCCGGCCGTCCAGCGCCTCGAGGTGGCCATGTACTGCCATGGCCTCCGAGTCCATGCGCGCCGCGTCGCCCTGTGGCTACGCTTCGCCTCGCAGCGCCGGGTGGGAGACCTCTATATCGAAGTGCCATCCCAGATGAAATTCTTCTTGTCTACCAAGCCCAGGAAAGAGGAGCTCGAGCTTCCTGTGTGCGATGGAGCGGCGAGAATCACTCTGTCGCTCGAACGACAATGGAGGCTCTGCCTCTGTCCGGCGGGCTCGTTCATGTTGCTGACCGACCTGCACATAAGCTGCGCCACCATGGAAGGCAGCGAGCTTGGCGCCCTGGTGTCCAAGCAGTGCCCGCGCCTGAGGAATCTCTACCTTTTCGTCAGGCTGGCTGCTGCCTCCAACGTGTCCATACGCTCCGACTCGCTTGACTCCCTGTCATTCGACGTCGAAAACACCGAGAAACTAGAAGTCATCGCCGCTAAGCTTGAGGTGCTGACAGTATGTGATGCCACTAAGGCAGATATCTCTGCCCCAAAGCTGGCCGAGATAAGTTGGGACGGTGACACTGGCTATGATCCTCAGTGCCACCGCTTTGGCAATGCTGGCCGTCACCTCCGGCTGCTAGACTTGGGCTCAAAGTGTGTGGTCGCTTCCCTGATGCATCGTTTCGACAAAGTTGATGTGCTGAAACTGAACCTGAACCTCTGCAATTTTAAGGTGTGTTGGTAGCAGTCATATTTTTCCTGAAAAATAACTGTTTTGCCTTCTGATCTTGTGATCACATTATTTCTCATCCTGGCAGGGAACAGAGGCATACACAAATTTCTTGAATGAAACGATTGCACTACCCAAGTGTGAGAAACTGAAGTTACGAGTATCATTAAGGGATTATGACCACAGCTTCGCGTCAAGCATGTTTCATCTCTTGAGGAGCTGCAACAGTACAAGGAAGGTTTCAATAAAGATCGATTCTGGCCACTTGACGGTAATCTCCATGCTTCTGCAAATGTGTCCTTTTATTGATGGCTTGGTTCAAGGCAACTTTAGTCCTTTCTGATTTCCTTGAGGTGGGGGGCTGGTGGCAGACCATAATGGTTATTCAACAAACTGATCATACGCCACAGGCAACCTTCAGTCTAACTACCTACTCCTAAGTGAAGATTTCTGATAGCCAAAGTTTTGTTCTTCTTTTGTGCTGGATTATGGCTCACCTTTGTGTAGCTACAAGCGGAGTGTGATTACATACTGTAGGTCGGACTGAGACCATGGGGTAACTTCAATGTTGAGTGGCAAAAGTTAGTATGGGCCCAGCAGACACTGATCGACAAGAAAATCATCACAGTTTGGTGTGCAGTGACTTCCGCTGTGCTAAGAGTGGTGTGATCATGAAACAATGGGTAGTGTGTTGAACAGTTAGGGAAAAGCGTGCCATTGGATCTTCTATTGGTTGGCAGAGAAAAGTGATGACTACTTGTGCTTGGAAATGTCATGACTGTGGGGAAGTGACCAGATAGGGCAGGAGTGGGAAGTCATCGTCCGTTCGGCCACCGGTTTCCTACCCGTGGTGGCTGGTGTGGGGAACAACAGGGAGATGAGAGAACAGAGAAAGTAGATGAGAATAGGAATTGGGTTGTAATTGCCTGTTTATTCCTTGATCACCACTGCATATAAAGGAGATTACAGCTTCACTCTCTCCTATACTCTTGCCTCTCCATAATTCAAGCCTTCCTGATTTGATCCCTCCTTTCCAGCCTAATTACCCCTATGGTGGCGCTTATATTTATTACCGACCATAACATCTCTCTCCCTCCTTCGGAAAGGGCTCGTCTTTGAGCTCGAACAATGGGCACTGCTGCTTGAATGCAGGCGGGCTGGCCCTCCTAGCGAACAAGAATGTGCCACCGTCCACGGGCTAAATGGCTATGCAACACCGCAGATGGCATCAGAATGACTTGACCATGGAGCATCGACAGTAGAGGAAAATCTGCTGCTGGAGGTGTGCCGCAGAAGGCCTTGGAAGACATTGTGAATCTTGGTGCCATTTGGAAGCCGCATGCGGCCGGTGACGTTGCCAATTCGTTCTAGGATCTGGTATGGCCCATAGAAGCGGGACGCAAGCTTCCCCTTGGATGCGGCTGGGAGTGAAGCAGAGGGCTGATGCAGGAGCTTGACCCAGACCCAATCATGGACGGCGAATGTCAGCAGAGTGTGCTTGGCGTCGTAGTGCTACTTGGCTTGCTCCTAAGCTTGGAGCAGTCATTCCCGAGCGGCGAGTAGGAACATATCTTGATCTTGGAGGAGCTGATTAACTGCTAGGGCACGAGCATCGCTAGCTTCATAGGTCTTCATAGTTAGCGGATGCGGCCATAGACCAGCTTGAAGGGAGTGGTGCTCAGGGACGAGTGGAAGGCGGTGTTGAAGCAGTACTTGGCCATGGTAGCCAGTGCAACCACTGCTTGGGCCGATCACCAGTCAGGCAGCATAGGTACATGGTGATGACCTTGTTCACCGTCTCAAACTATCCATCCAATTGTGGGTGGAAGGCGGAGCTCATCTGGAGCTTGGTCCCGGAGAGGCTGAAGAGCTCACGCTATAGGTTGTTGGCGAAGAATGGGTCGCGGTCACTGATGATGGACGCAGGTAGGCCATAGAGACGAGCGATCTCGTTGAAGAAGGCACGGGTGACTGAGACAACCGTGTAGGGGTGGCCAAGGGGGATGAAGTGTGCCACCTTTGAGAGACGGTCCACCACGATCAGGATGACTGTCTTGTTGATGCACTAGAAGCCCTCGACGAAGTCCATCGTGACATCGCTCCAAATCAAGGCCGGCACCGATAGGGGCTGAAGGAGTCCCACAGGTTGCAAGAGACTGGTTTTGTTCTATTGACAGACGGCGCAGTTGCCAACGAAGGCCTGCACCAGCGCCTTGTCACCGGGGATGTGGAAATCAGCGCAAAGGCGGTGAAGAGTGCGCTAGATACCTTCATGGCCTATGTTGTTAATGTGCTCCAGCACGCGGTGAAGCAGAGCCGACGATGTAGGAATGAAGACCCGACGGCGCATAGTGATGAGCCCGTCCACGACGGACCAGTCGGGCCCCTTCCGTCCCATGGCCTCCTGGGCGATGAGCTCCTGTAGATCATGGACAGGGGCGTGGAGATGGCGACCACCTATAGGGGTTCTAAATCACGCCTGGAGAGGGCGTCCACGACGATGTTGGCGCTGCCAGAATGGTGGAGAGGCGCTGATCCAACGGGTATTTGAGGTTGAAATGATCGGTCTTGACGATGAAGCGGTGGCCTAGAGGTATGGGTGCTAGTGCTAGATCGCCTGGGCGTGCACGATGAGCTTGCGTTCGTATGCCTAGGCGTGCATGATGAGCTCGCGTTCGTATGCCGCCAAGTTGGAGTGGCGCGAAGCCATGGCATGGCTAAAGAACGCCACTAGCCCGTGGCCCTGATGTAGGACAGCGCCCATGCCAAAGCCTAATGCGTCGCACTCAACCAAGAAGGGCCCGTTGAAGTCTGGCAACTAGACCACCGGGGTTGTGGAGAGGGTGCGCTTGGGGGCGTTGAATGCAGCTGTCACATCCTTTGTCTAGGAAAACTCCTCCTTGGTTAGTAGCTTGGTGAAGGGCATATCTGTCGCACCATAGCCGCAAATGAAGCGGCGGTAGTAGCTCGCCAGCTCGAACAAGCCGCGAAGGGTGCGCGGGGACTACGAAATGGGCCAAACATCGACAACGTGGACCTTTTGATGATCCATGGCCATGTCGGCCACGGACACAACATGGCCCAGGTAGGACACAGTGGGCACGGCGAAGGTGCACTTTGGCGTGCTTGAGGACGAGCTGGTACTACTGGAGGACTTCAAGCACCAAGCGAACATTGCGAAGGTGACCTTCCCAACTCTTGTTGTAGATTAGTATGTCATCAAAGAAGACATGGACGAAGCGGCAAAGGTACCGGCCTAGGATGTCATTTATCAGAGCTTGGAATGTAGCTGGTACGTTGGTGAGGCCAAACGAGTCATGGTGAGTCCGGAAGGCCATCTTGGGAACATCGGCGAGGTTCATGTGAACCTGGTGGTACCTGGAGCGAAGGTCTAGCTTGGAGAAGACGTAGGCGCCACAGAGCTCATCCAAGAGCTTTTCCACAACTGGGATGGGGAACTTGTACTTGATCGTGATGGCATTGAGCGTGCGGTAGTCCATGTATAACTACCAGGATACCAGAAGCACCGGCAAGGAGAATTCCAAGTTGCTCAGGAGAATGATGCCTTGGCACAAAAACTCAACACAGTGGTGCTCCAATTTGTCCTTCTGGAGTTGAGGGTAGCAGTAGGGCCACACTGCCACCGGCTGCGCCCCCTCCATGAGATGGATGTGGTGGTCGTGGGCATGGCTGGTGGTAGTTGAGTCGGCTTGGTGAAGAGGGAGTTGAACTCCTCGAGGAGGCTATCGAGGAGAGCCTCGGGCTATAGGGCGCGATAGGCTGGTGGAGAGCGCGTCGGCACAGCTTGCTAAGTCACACGGTGGCCACGGACCACACACGAGATCGTGAGGCTAGCGAAGTCCCACAAGACCGGGCCCAATGTACGGAGCCAATCAGTACTGAGGATGAGGTCGTAGCCACCAAGCGCGATGGTGAAGCAGTTCAGGCAGAAGGGTCCGCCGCCCACCTCCACCAGTAAGGCGCAGCTAACGTCGGTGCAGTGGAACCAGTTGCCATTCACGACTAGAACATTGAGGCCGGTATGGACTGGCTAGAGATGCATGCGGAGGCAGTGGGCGACGTCCGCCTTGATGAAGTTGTTCGTGGATCCAGAATCCACCATGGCAAGGAGCTTGTGGCCAATGACGCACACCCATAGGCGCACGGTGTCCGCATTCGATACCCCAGCCCACGCGTAGAGGGAGACCTGGGGTTCCATCGGTTTGTCGTTCTAAAGCGGAGTGGTGGTGTCGTCTGGGTCCGCATCCTCATGGTCGATGAAGAAGAGGCAAGCGTAGCTCCGCCATCTCGATGGGTGAGAGCCAGTGGATGGCGCGGGGTGGAGTGTCGGTTGTTCGACGTCGGTAGGGGAGCAGGTAGGGCCAGCGGCGTGGCACGGTGCTACGCAAACGCCTGCCCATGGTCGCCGTGGTAGGAAAATGGCGTGCGGGCAAACGCACGGGCGAGGCTAATGTCGTGCTCCACATCGCGGGGCTTGTGCATCTTGATGTTGGAGCAAGGCTCGTCGAGGAGGCCAGAGCTGAACATCTACTGCTCTTGCTTGCCTGTCAGTGGATCGGTCCGGCTGATGAGCGCCAAGAAGTAGCTCTAGTACTCGTTGATGGAGCTAGTCTGCCAGAGATGGTGTAGTTCACCAGGGCATTGCTGTGGATGGGGGGCCCAAAGCGCACACTGCAGAGCTCACGAAATACAGGCCATGATCATGTACCGTGGCCATGTACCAATGGTATGTGTCGCTGTTCAGATGGAAACAGGCCAGCCATACCTTGTGGTGCTCCCCTGTTTGTTGTGCGGTGAAGAACTGCTCGCAATGATCGAGCCACGACAGTGGATCATCCTTATCGTTTTAGTGTGGAAAATCCATCTTGAAGTAGTGGGGAACGAGGCCCTCCATCTCCCCGCATGGATGATCCCCATCAGAATCGTTCACTAGGATGAATCACGTCTCCGAGCGGGGGCACGGTGGGGAGCACCGTTGCCGGTGGAGCCGCTGTTGCCGAGGAGGCCCTTGCTGCCTAACAGAGGCGCCGTCAGGGTGGGTGTTGGTGGTAGAGGCCGCGGTGGGTGACGTAGCCGGCAGGCGAAACTGTCGACTACGACGATGCTGGTGGTGCCGGACTGGCCATCCAGCTTGGCCAGATGCGCTAGGATGTTCAAGACCTTGTCCGGTGACATCAGTCAAGACGGTCTGGAATCCCTTAACGACCAAGGTAAGCTCACTGACGGTCTCCTCCTGAGCCGCCAGGAGCTGCTTGATCTCGTCGATGTTGCCGTAACCCATGATAGGATTACTGGAGGCTGATACCAAATTGTCATGACCGTGGGGAAGTGACCGAATAGGATAGGAGTGGGAAGTCGCCGTCCGTTCGACTGCCGGTTTCCTACCCGTGGTGGCTGGTGTGGGGAACAAGAAGATGAGAGAACACAGAAAGGAGATGAGAATAAGAATTGGGTTGTAATTGCCTGTTTATTCCTTGACCACCACTGCTTAAAAAAGGAGATTACAACTTCATTCTCTCCTAAACTCTTGTCTCTCCCAAATTCAAGCCTTCCTGATTTGATTCCTTGACCCTTTCCTGCCTAATTAGCCCCGACAATGGCGCCTATAGTTATTACCGACCATAACAGGAAAACTAGTAGCATGATAAGCAGAGATTCTTTGAAGCCAGCCTCACACCATTCCTGCCACTTCAGGTTTAGGGAGGTCCAAACTTTTGCCTAGACCCCACCTACCACTACCAACTTGGGACGGTCAGGCCAGCAAAGGCACACCACGGACCTTGGCCTAGAAGTCATTGCTAAGCATCCATATCACCTTAATGCCCCCACTCGGGTGACAAGCTCTCGCTACTAAGCTCTTGCAAAGATTATTCGAATGAAAGATAGAACTACACATAATTCGAGCGGACATAACGTCACATCATATCCATTGTTCACTAATAGATTCATATTGTTTTTTTTTCTTATCTTAATTCCAGGGGTATCCTTGCCCATTCTCTTGCTATTGTCGCTGGCCGGAGAGTTGCAAGGCTGATGGCATTACTCTTGAGTCCCTTGAAGAGGTGAAAATTACTTTCATTAGGAACTCCTATGGACAAGTGCAGTTCGTGGAGGAGCTCGCCAGAGGCCATGCACCAAGCCTGAAAAAGTTGGTCATCAACTGTGATCTATGGAGCGACGGTTCAACCCAAGAGCTACAAGAGAAGGTCGGCAGAATGTTTGATCCAGATGTCATTGTCGAATGCAATGTTATTTAGCGCGCACCAGGGGTGTTTATGTTTTGATGGAAAGCTTAGAGCCTGTCAAAAATACAGTGCAATGGTCTTGGATTGTTTTTGCACTCCTAGGAGGGGACTATTTGAGAAGCTTTTGGGAATTGGGATAGGGTTTCAGTTCATATTTAGACTTCCGGCATTTATCCATATTATTATTATTACATTCCAAGAAGACAATTAGCTTGCGTCATGCCCATGTGATGACTGGAGATAACTTTCGTGCGTTGAACTTGATCATGCATACTCCTATAGGAAATCAGCACGAGTTCCATTGCTTGTTCCTTGTACCTGTAGAGCAGAGCTCCCTGTCCCAGGCGAATGGCGATAAGCATGGACGAGGTGACCGACCTCTTGCTTTGGTCCGCGGGAACTTGACGGCATCTCTCACAAAGTACTATAGGCGTGGCTAGCGTCCGGACTTCTAGACGTACGTGCGTGTCCAGACGTCTGTGCAGCCCGTCCGTCTTGCTCTGACTCGCTCGTGCACCCCATCCTCGACGCTGCACCCGCTGCTCCTTGCTTCCGAATGGAGGGCCGCGCAGCTCGTCCCCGTCTCCCATGCACACCCTGCCCCCGCTGCTCCCCGCTCCTTCCCTTGACCACATCCTCTCTCTCCGCGTGTGCGGGACCTAGGAGCCAACCCCTAGCTCGCTGCGCCCCTATCTGTCGGTCCCCAGCTCTGTCGCGCCCCATCCCCCGGTGCCGGGGCTGTGCACCCATTACTCACCGTGCCCCCTGAAACACTTGGATGCAACATACGTCGGACATAGATGAAACTTCTGAAACATACTATTACAACATATGTATGAAACATATGCAACATCCAGATAAAACAATACAACGTGTGTGTGAATCATATGCAACATCCAGATAAAACACTTGCAATATGTGTGTGAAACCTATGCAACATCCAAATAAAAAACATTCGCTACAACATGCGTCTGAAACAGATGAAATATTTTTTTTTTCAAAATGCTTGCAACATACCACTAAAAACACTGAAAAAATATGCAACATGTGCAGCACCCCGATCTGCTTTTGCAACATACATATATAACAATTACAACATACCCCTGAAACATTCAAAACAATTAAAATATATATTTGAAACATAGGGGAGGGGACGCCCGGGGCCGGTCAATTTCGGCCGTCGGGGTGGGATCCGGCGGTGAGCGGCGGCACGTGAGCACCACCAGCACTGGCTATGCTCATGGGTGCCCTTGGCTCGGCCGGGAAAGACCTGAGGCGTCATGGCACGTGTGCCCCAGTGGCCATGGCGGGGTCAGCGGCATGCCCGACAGCGGTGGGCAACGGACGAATGACGAGGGCACGAGCGACGTAGGTGAGACGCAGGTGAGCGGCGCAGGGAGCGAGGGCGCGCGACGCGTCCAGCGATAGGGAAGGGCATGGTGCGGCGCAGCCTGACGAGTGTGGTGTCGGAGAAGGGGGCGGAAGGTCCGAGCGGCCACACGCTGCTTCGGGTCGGACGGATAAGTATGAAGTGATGATTTTTTTTATGAGAGATGAACCTTGCTCGTGTGGAGCCACCTCCGGACGAGAGTCACGGACGGACAGACGCCCGTTCTGGATCATTATGGCCAGTACTATGCTCCTACTTTACTTTGGTAGGAACAGTTGACAGTGATGAGTTGGATATGTATCCTCCCTCCGGATCCGTTGCAAACAAATTAGCCCGTGTGGTTGCCTGACGGTTCCGAAGCCCCCTCTCTGAATGAAGCCCAAATCAGTGATCACTTTCTTCGAAAATGTAAATAATCACACACCCCAAACAAAGCAACTAGCGGTGTTTGGTTCGACTTTTGCTGATCACGAGGGTTCGTAGGCCAGCTGCGGTGCGTAAAATCAGACTCAATATTCAATCTCACGGCTTTTGCTGACCACGCGGTGGGGTAGGCCAGCTGCGGTGCGTAAATTCAGACTCAATATATTCAATAAAACACACGTTTGTTTTAGAAAAAAAAAACACATGAATTTTTTTATATCTCTCCCTCTCTCTTTCTCACCGGTGACCACCGGTGCCGGCGACGGCGCCCGCACCCGGCGCGCCTCCCCGCGCCCGCGCCGGCCGTGATAGTGGCGGTGGCGGCGGCGCCCACGCCCATGCCCGGCGCGCCTCCCCGCGCCTGCACCGGCCATGGCAGTGGCGGCGGCGGCGGATCTGTGATTTGTCCTTCCATAGAAAAAAAATTGTGATATGTGATCTGTGGAGGCTGGAGGCTGAAGGTAGAAGAAGGATGCAAGCTGTTGGATCTTAATCTTATGGTGTAAAAAAAATTCATGTATTAAAACTGTATAAAACATATGATTGTGTTCAATCTCACGGTGGATCAATATCAATCTTTGGTGGTGTTGGATGTGAAGGCAAGTTGGGTCCGAGTTGCTAAATCTCGTCTAGTGCAGTGCAGACGGGAATCAGCGCAAAGGATGTGGCGGTAGCATAGCATATACTATCCTAGTAGCATCGTAGAGTAAAGCAACAGCGCTGCCAGAGTGACGATTGTGCGCCAGAGGAAAGGAAATCCAGACTAGATTTTGTTCCCAGTTGCCGTTTGGTTCTTGCCTGCCACCATTCTAACTCACCGGCCTTCTGGATGCCGCCGGCATGTTGCTGTCTTTCATTCAGAAAACTGGTCAAGAGAAAAGTTAGGATACGTTTGGATGCACAGCGATCTTTGCCTGTGTCTCGCCTTGCTTAGCCAGGTGAGGCTAACCTATCCCGACAAGACAATTTAGCTTTTCTAGACCAGCGAAGAAGAGCTCGCTCGTGCAGCAATCGAGGCAGCAGGTCAAGGGATCCAAATACGTTTTTGTCCTTCATTTCTCGCTGGGCGAGGTGAGGCAAGTGATGGAAACGAGGCGTCCGATCTTGTGGTCTTGTGGAGGCTTGACACTCATGGTTCAGTTTCAGTTACAAAGACTTAAACTCTACAATCACGGCACCACATCTTCTCTTGTTATGAACTATGCACTATCTGGTTGACCTCGGGACCAAGTTTAATCTTTGCAGGTAAATAAAAAACACAAGTAAGAACAAAGAAAATACAATCTGAAACATTACAGATGTAAGATTAAGGCCATGAGTTGCAGTTTCACAAGCCGATGAACATTGATTATTCAACGACAAATTAACCTATGCAAAACCAAACCCCAATTTGGGTAGTGACTACTGAATATACAGTCTGAGGGGTGGCTAAGACCAGTTGGAGACGTCCCTAATGGACTCCGTTCGCGTGCCCTTAAACCTGGCTTGATCCGCTTATTTTTTCATCCAGAACAGTGTTTTTCTCTCACAAATTCCTCCAGATGGGGCCTGTTCACAAATTCCTCCGGCGAACGGGTTGCAAGTGGAGAACACCTAAGTGTATCCTCCTCCTTGGCAACATCCTTAGAAGGCTAGTGTAAGCTTCCAAGCGAAGTTGGAGGCCCAATCTGTATAAAGTTTGAGTTGATCTCAGACTTTAGAGTAGCCTGCACGTGTCATTATTCAGGATGTATTATATTTTGTTTTTTTCTACATATGCATAAAAGGCTAAGGAGATAATATTTCCAATGGCACTGGTCTCAGGTCCAAATTCCTTAGAGTCAATGATAATCGTCAAAACAAGTGGATGTATGTAATCTGACATAGTGGCGTTAATGCCTTTTGGACCATGCCTTTAAACCCGGCTTGATCCGCTTCTTTTTTCATCCGGAACAGTATTTTTCTCTCACAAATTCCTCTAGCATTTCTCCGAACCATCCAAATTTCTCCAGAATTCCTCCAAACGAACAGACCCTTGATTGGGACATGCTCTAACTTATGCTAGATTCCTAAGGGTGAGGCTCAAGGCGATGCCACAACACCAGGCATAAACAACAACATAATGTCGTGATCATTTGGAGGCCTTGGACTATCTCCAACAATGAAACCCAAAATACAAGACCCATATCACGTTTGGGTAGTGCTACAAGCAAATGTTTCAATACCCATTTTTGGTCTTATCCAACAACAAGATCTAAAAGAGAATCCTTTATACAAATGGGTCTTGAGGAGAGAGGATACTCAAATTTAGGCTGTGTCTCTCCTGGCACCCCAAATACGTCTTCTGTATAGGTACTCTGTTGGAGGCCGATACAGTACTGTCGAAGACCCATTTTGCGTTTGGGTGCCCTTATGGGTCACTTGTTGGAGACAACCTTACCCACATGGTATTGAGGTGGGAATATATCTATTTTAAAGCTTATCAAATAATCCTTTCATCAAATACTCATGGACTTCAATCACGTTCTGGATAAAAGAAATATGATGTCACGACCCGATCTTGACACCCTTGTGAGCATCAACATCATGAGCATCATTGCAATTGTAATAAAAAACTATAAACCAAACTGTAATTCTTTCTATATTAAAACTGCTCACTGTTGAATTGACGGACGGTCCATTAGCAGCCCGAACCATCCGCCCATTCATCTGCACGACCTGACAGAGTCTAGACCCTATCAGTCAGTTCACCGACACCACCGGACAATCTGCCGCCACAACGGAGCGTCCGATAGAGTCAGCCTATGAAGAGTTGTGAAGTGTCACTTCGAGATATCACTTGGTCCCACTTGACAGCCCACCTGTCCAGCTCGTGGAATGGTTAAGGCAGAGCACCCACCAACTCACTCATTCACTCTCTCCCTCTCTCTCTAGTTCATCTCTCTCTACACTCTCTCACACTCAAGCAAAAGAGGAGAAGGAAAGGAGATGGGATTGAAGCAAGGATACAGCAAGAGATGGCCATGGAGACCACCTAAAAGCCTTCAACCACAAGAGGTAGGGGTTAGAAGAGGGAAGAGCCCTCTCACCCTTGCCATAAGGAGCTAGGAGGTGGAGGAGGAAGCAAGCAGAAGGAGATTTTGAGTTATCAAGAGGGAGAGATCTAGCTGCTCCATCTTCTTGAAGAGCTTTGCATCTTGTCATTGCAACCCTTGGTAAGGATCTAACCAAGCCAAACCTAGGATTTCACCTTTTAGGAGCCACAACCAAGGAAATGTCAATTTGTGGCCTAGGTTTAGTTTGCACCCAAAGTATCTAGGACCAACTAGCTAGATATGCTCCATAGAACCCTAGTAACCTACCCTAGAGATGGTTTGCACTTGCAAGTGCCACAGATGAAGATTTGGATTTCGAGTTGCTAAGAAGTGTTCACTGTCAGTAATGACAGAGGGTCCGATATCACTAGCAGGATGTCTATCAGTATTGAGTAGCTGTCTGTTCACTTACATAGCACACATTATAATTCACTAGAGTCTCCGCCACTACACCGGAGTGTCCGTCGAATTTTAAGTTAGAGACAGAGGAGTTCCAGAGAACCTAGTCCACAGCTTTTGGTACAGCGGAGCGTCTATCGATATTCTGAAGTGTCCGCTGAATTATAAAGCCTGAACCCGAGAGTACCTAGTTCACACTGGATGATCCATAACACACATGGAGTGTCCGATACAGCTTGAGCACTTAGCAGTTAGCAGAACCCTATAGACCTAATCTGACGGATGGTCCGATACCTCGATGGAGCGATCCGTTGAATTATAAATCGAACACAGAGACTCCCAAGAGTACTAACTTCATACTAGAGAGTCTGATCCTATATCGGAGAGTCTAATGATCCTAGAGTGCCAAATTCCCACTAAGTCCTAGAATCACCAGAGCATCCGACATCTACGCTGGACTATCCGAGAGTCATCAGTCAGTAGACCTTAGTGTACACCTGCACACTCACTCTTGTAACACTAAAGCTCAAACAACTAAATAACATTGCATGATATCCTGCAATTTGAAGTATTATACTTTATGCAAATCGCTCATCAAGCATCATGCATATAGGTGACACGATCTCTGAAGATCCCATGCTTGAGGAGGAGCCTCAAGAGGAAGAAGCCGCTGAGCCTAGCAACGACGTTCAAGGCAGGCCCCTATGCATCCCTGAAAGCATCTAGGCCCCCAGTTGGGTTTCGGTGATTAATGACAATACGTGATTACTGTGACTAACGTGTGTTTTGCAGAGGTAATTAAGTTAGGTCACGGTAATGGAGATCGATTGGGCAATCATGGTGGTCATGCCCCTACGATGGAAATCGTTTCGGTTTTCAAAGGATGGACGTCAAGGTTAAGGATGGACTAGTTCTAAGTATCGTTTGGTGTTGAATAGACACTTAGAGTAGTTTAGGACTTTGTTTTTCCTTTGGCCGTACTATTAAGGGGGGTATGGACGGGTAGCTTGACCTAGGTGAGTCTAGTGAGTTAAGTGTGGTGCACACTTGCTAAATCTAGCACTAGGTAGCTCCAAAATAGCCCTTAGATCCATTGGAGCAAACTTCATTCATGTATGATCGAAAGTTGGAAGTGAATGGAGGGTCAAATGCTGACCGGACGCTGACTTCGGTATGACCGGACGCTGGCGCAGAGTCCAGTCAGTTCATTTGATCAAGGTGAAATCATCTGGAAGTGACCGGATGCTGAGAGGTGAAGTGACCAGACGCTGAGTCCTAGCGTCCGGTCAACTACAGTAAGGTTCTAGAGAGGGAGAATCACAACAGGATGCGTCCGGTCAGTGTTGACCGGACGCTGAGTCCCAGCGTCCGGTCGACTCCAGTAAGGTTCCAGAGAGGGAAATTCACGACCGAACGCTGTCTAGCGTTCAGTCACCATTTGATCACTGGAATTCGAGTGAACTAACTAGAGCGTCCGGTCACCCCACAGAGGCACATAACGGTTTATTTTTCAGCCATGCTTATAAATACTTTTGCTCATTTCAACAACTGAGAAACACCTTTGTGAGTGCCAAGAAGAGCAAGGTCCTAGTGAGGTGATTGAGATTTGAGAATCCCAAAGAGTGCCCTCATTAGTGAGATCAAGAGTAGCAAAGTGTGCATCCACCCTTCTCATTAGGCTTGTCGTGGTCAAGTGAGAGTTCATGCTTGTTACTCTTGGTGATCGCCATCACCTAGATGGCTTGGTGTTGATTGGGAGCTTGGTGATCTTCCGACGGTGCTTGTGGATGACCCAACTCAAGTTGTGAGCGGTTGTGGGTGATTCACCGCAATGGATTATCAAAGAATCAACCCGTAGAGAGCACTTGATTCTTGCGCGTATCAAGGGGGAGCTACACCCTTGTGCGGGTGCTCCAAGGAGGACTAGTGGGGAGTGGCGACTCTCCGATACCTTGGCAAAACATCACCACGTTCCTCCTTCTCTCTCTTGATTTTGAGCATTTACTTTGAGCATTTACTTTGAGCAATTCAATACTTGTCTTTACATTCATAGAATTGCCATGCTAGAGTAGGATTGGAACTTAGGTTGCAAGATTTTTTGTGCGGTAGAACATTAGAAACATTTTCTAGGCACAAGGGGTTAATTGGGCTAACCGTAGGACTTAATTATTGCAAAGAATTTAGAATTAGCCCAATTCATCCCCCTCTTGGGCATCTTGATCCTTTCAATTTGTATCGGAGCCTCATGCTCATGTATTTAGGCTTAACCGCCTAGAGAAAGATGTCTCACAGGGATGGACCTCCTCCTATCTTTGAGGGGGATAATTTTCCATATTGGAAAATTCGTATGGAGGCGTACTTAGAAGCTCTAGATGTTGGAATACTTGTGGTAGAACCTCCTAAATTATAGGACCCACATGCACTTGTCACTGTCCAACGACCTTTGACAACTATGCATATGTTCCTGGTAACTTAAGAAGTCTGTCGGGTGTCCTCGGGGAACCCCGAATCATCCATGATTTCCGAGCAGGATCACATTACAGAGTCATTGCAGTATTACAACATTTATTCAAATATATACATCAGAGTAAAATAGCGGAAGTCTTACGATAACTTAATTTACAAACTAGATGTTTCAAACCTTACAAACTAAGTTCGATAATTATTACAAACCATAGTAGTAGTGGAGTGGCATAATTAACATAAACATAACACACAAAATAAGCATCCTGCCCAAGGATCACACATTCACTTATCGTCATTGACAGGAACAACAGTCATGCAGCAAGGTCCAAAACAGACCTGCTCATGAGGCTCACCTGCAACAAGGGTTAACGAACCCTGAGTACAAAAGTACTCAACAAGACTTAACCAAAATAAAAACTGAGAAGACTCAGGAATGTAGGCTCAGGGATTCAAGGTATGGATTTAGTAATAATCAAAGTTCTTTTTGCATAAAAGCATCTTTAATAAAATTCTTTACTTCAACATATAAAACTTTATAAGAATCACATATGAATCTGCCATGATCCATAATGAGATCATGAACTTCATATCAAACTCTTTCTTAAACCTTACTCAAGTTTTAGTTATTAACTACGATGATGAACAGAGAGTTGAGTCTCCATAACCGAGAAGCAACGACGATTCGAACCGATTGTAAACCCAGCTGGGGATTCCAGACCACATGACATATGTAGGTTCCCGACTTACATATATCAACCTACTCTCGGATCTTCTAAAACAAGAACGGGTCCACACCACCCGAGAATATAGTACTCCACCAATCCAGCCCAAAGCCATGTGGGTACACGCTACTCTCACCATCTCTCGACTCCCAGTGCACGAGTAGCCATTCTCGTAATAGAATAGCCAAGTTAAGGCTTACCGTAGTATGTGGTTAGTACTACAAAGTCTCATCTCACACAGTTCAACAACGGATGGACCTTAATCGACACAGGCGGAAAGAAACCGCTCACAAGACCTTCATGTCTTGCGGCTCTCACACACCGAGTCCGTCCGGTCTAGATTTATTACTTCCCATGCTCATATCTCATGATAACATAAGTAGCCAAACATCCATTTAAAACTCTCAGGTGACAGGGAATCACCCGGCTAAGCAGGACTAAGCATAACTAGTCATTTACGAATTAAAACTGGTAACAAGGTAGATGTGGAAAAACAAGGTTGGTAATGCACCAATTAGGTTTCCACTTGACTCTTAATCACTTAATGCAGTATATAAAAGCAAAAGCGATAAAATTTGTAAAACACAAGGTAGGGTTAAATGCATCCGGGGCTTGCCTTCGTTGACGGAAAAGTTAGGTTCCTACGACGTCCCATAATTATCCGATCCGACCTCAACAGACGGATTAACCTCCTCCACAACTTGATTAACTACCACGTGTTCACCTTCGTTCACTACATGTAGTAACAATGCTATGTTTAACATGATGCGGGATACAAAACATGATGCTTGATGATGGATGCAAATTTAACAATTCAAATACAACTTTCCTTCGCGGTACAGTTGCAAGTCAAATAAACTAAACCTTTTTCGTAACACATACATTAATTGCCAAGGATCATTAGCAACTAATGATCCAAGGTCATCACTCAATCCAAAATTTCAAACAAAACCTAAATCATTAAAGGTTACTATTTGCTTTTATGAATTAATTATTTAATTCAAAATTATGAAATAAATCAACTTATTCTAATTGAGCTCAAAATTTTTGTAAATGTTCATCACATGATAACTAAGTGCAAAACAATTTTCATAAGTTTTGGATAAAGAATTAAGCCTAGAAAAATCATGAAAACTCATTTATTAATTAATTGAGCAATTTTTATCACATTCAAAAAGTACTGAAAAACAACATTTCATATTTTTATTAAATAATATACATCACAGAGAGGTCACACAAAAATTTTCATAATTTTTGGAACTCTAAATAATTCTACACAAAAATAACAATAACTATTACTATTCATTCAAATCTGCAAAATAGAAAAATCCATTTTTAACGCTGAGTCACTGACAATGGACCCCACATGTCATCTTCAACCTTCGACGTTTGACTACAGCGACGACGGCGCTGACCGACGCCTCCTCGCCGATGGTGAGACCAACAGCGATGGCGAAGATACCAACACGTTCACCATGACTAGGCGCATTGATTTGTCGCACTACGGAGATTAATTGCGACACGATACAAGCCTGACGCCGGCCATGGCGGATGCGGTGGCTCGATGACACTATGCCAGCGATAGGAGCCTAGTAGCAATTAAATACATGGCATAGGAAGGTCTAGCAGCTCACCTCGAACACGATGGAGCAAAGAGCGAGGTCGGAGGATCAACGGAGATGTTGGTCGACGTCCACGATGATCACAGCGGTGAAAACAATGACGACGGCGGTGAACTGGTGACTGTGATGGACAAATTGACCAAGCAATGAGGTATTAAGCACCACGGCATCAAGACAAAGCTGTAGGTACACTGAGCAAGAGCCAAGACTCACCGGAGAGCGCTGGTCGTGGTGAAACAGGATCACCGGTGACTCTGCCGGCCGCAAGGAAGAAAGGCGCGCGCAGCGGGTTCCCGGCGGAATTAGGCGACAATGGCTGGAGGACTAGGTTCGCAAGGAGAATATGAAGCTAGGACAGGCTTGGCTGTGACGGTGGAGCACTATGGCGACGGCAAACACACGACGGAGCAGCGGCGGTGGCGTCGGGAAAACAAAGGAAGAGGAAGGAAGAACGGTGACGACGTCTGAGCTTTATAGGACGGCGAGGAAGCAAGAGAAAGACACGTCGTGGCCTTCTCTACACCAGCGCGAAGCCATGGGCAGCCACAGGCACATCTAGAACCGAGCAGAAGGACGCCGGCGGTGGGCTTAAGCGGCGAGCACTGTTCCACTTATTTACAAAATTGCCATTTATTTTAAAAGCCAAATTACTCCCAAATTTGTATAACAACTCAAAAATCTCCAAAAATAAAAGTTGCTCAAAATTCAAAGTTCTACAACTTTGCTTTTATAACCACCCCCTAGTTCGGTCTACATTTTGAAATGAAATTTTGAATTCAAATAGGGGACATTTAAAGAATTTTGCCTTTTCAAATTACTTCAAATTTTTCATAACAACTTTGAAAACTTCAAAAACAAACTTTGTATAACTTGACAAGCTCTACACTTTTGCTTTTAGGTTCAACCCCAAAATATGCTTAGATTTTGAAATGAGTTTTCAAGGTAGGATTTAAATACTGAAAATCAGGGTTTTCTTGAAAATTCAAATCCAAACCAAATTTTGAACTTGATTCAAACAATACAATTCAACACATACCACATAAAGGTAAACTTGTTTTAGTGTATGCATATCAAAATTTTCGCTAAATACCAAATGCTTTGCAACACATATGATGACATGGCAGGTTTTAGTATTTAAACACCCGAGGTGTTACAATACTTAGAGCCGCCTCACAAAGCTTCCCAAAACCTTGGGATGCTACACACCTACAAGGCGATGAGGTGAATTACGAGAAATGGAAAGCAAAGGCTCAAAACACCATCTTTAGAGGTCTTTGCAAAGATGTGTTCAATCGAGTGAGGAACCACAAAGACGCTCATGCACTATGGTCGGACGTTTGTGCGCTCCATGAGGGAACAAAGAGTGAGCGTGAGGAACACTATCATCTTGTCATGAAAAAGCTTAACTCTTTTGAGATGCTTCCTAAAGAATGTGCTAATGAGATGTACTCACATTTGAATATTCTTGTAGAGGAAGTTAATGGGCTTGGACTCACTCAAATGCAACCATCCGATGTTGTAAGAAAGATTTTGAGTGTCCTCCCCATTGACAAATATGGGCATATTGTGACCGTGCTTCATCAAGATGGTCTCTCCACCGCTACACCGATAGAAATCTTAAGAAAGATCAATGCTCATGAGATATATATGCACATCACGCCATAAGATGGCTCATCCTCTACCAAGAAGAAAGACAAGGACTTAGCATTCAAAGCTAGCCAAGAGAAGGGCAAAGCAAGACTTGAGTATGAGAGCTCAAGTGATGATGAAGTTGATGATGCAAGTCTTGCTCTCATGGTGAGAAAAACTACCAAGATGCTAAAGAAGCTCAACAAGAGTGGCATCAAGTTCAATGGCAAGAAGAAGAAGTTCCTCACTAGCTCTAGAAGGAAGCCAATCTTCGAGATGGATTGCTATAATTGTGGAGAACTTGGTCATCTGGCACACCAATGCACCAAGCCCAAGAAAGACAAGTTCAAGAATAAGTACAAGGGCAAGAAAGATGACTCAAGTAATGAAGAAGAAGATGAGAAGAAGAAAAACAAGCCATACAAGAAGAGAGATGGCAAAAAGGAGTTCCACAAGAAGAAGAGTGGAAAGGCATACATCATTGGTGATTGTCTCATGGAAATTGATTTATCTAGTGGCTCATCCGATGATGATAGTGACAACAAGAAGGTGGCCGCCATTGTTATTGACTTTCATCATCTTCACCGCCACCACCTCCATCATCCTCTACGCACCTATGCCTTATGGCCAAGGGTGAACGCAAGGTATCAAATGATGATGATAGTAGTGGTGATGAACATGCTAGTAATGATGATAGCGATAGTGATGATGATGAATATGAATCACCTTCTTATGATGATCTTGCTAGATTGCTAAAACAATACACTAAGTTCATTATAAAGACTAGAGCTAAGAATGAAAAGCTAGAAGCTAAGAATGGTTAACTTTTAGCAAAATGTGATATAGCGGAAAAGGCTAGTGTTGAGCTTAGAGAAGCAAATGATGCTATATCATCCAAACTCAAGGTGCTCAAATCTTCTAAGAAATAGCTTAAAGATAAACATGATAAACTTAAGAGGACACATAACGAGCTCATCACTAGCCACAACAAGCTAAAAGAAGAATACACTACTCTTAAGATTAATCATGATAATCCTTTTATTGCTCAAGAATTCTTATCCAATGAGCCACATGATGCTACTAATGATGTTGTTAAGATTGATATAGCTACATCATGTGATGATTTGACCATTGAGAGCATTGAGCAAAGTTCTAGTAGCAAGGGCAAGCAAGTGGTTGAGGCCGATGATTATGATGAGTTTGTCAAGCTCAAGAATGATAATGAAAAGCTCAAGAAAGATCTTGAAGAAATCAAAAGCCACAACACTATTGTGCTAGAAACTCTTGATCATGATGGTGATTTGATCCTTGAGAATGAGAAGCTCAAAGAAGAGAACAAGAAGCTCAAGGAAGAGAAAAACAATGATGCTCTCAAGGAAGAAAACAAGAAGCTCAAATTGGAGAAAGAGCATCTCAAGATTGGATTGAGCAAGTTCCCAAGAGGCAAGCATCTACAAAGTGAGCTACTTATGAACACTGTCATGAAGATGGATAGAAGTGGCATTGAGTATTTAGCAAACCAAGAGAAGAAGGCTCAAGCTCAACAACAACACAAGTCAAAGCCAAAGCCAAAGAGATGTTTTGAGTGTGGACAAGAAGGTCACTTTGCCCATGAGTGCCAAACTCCACCACCACAACCCTTGCCCAAGCATGCTAGACCTTTTTGCCTTCAATGCTCACTACATGCTTAGAAAGGATTCTAGTGGGAAAATAAAAGTCATGTTCTTAGGACCTTCCAACAAGAATAGGCCTAAGAAAATTTGGGTTGTAAAGTCACTTGTTGAGAAGGTGAAGGGCCCTCAACAAGTTTGAGTTCCTAAAGCTTGATCTCTTGTGTGTAGGTGAACTACAAGATCGGTGGAAGTCATTGGGTTATTGATAGTGGTTGCACACAACATATGACCGGTGATCCTTGTATGTTCACCTCACTAGATGAAGAAGTAGATGGACAAGAAAGAATCACATTTGGAGATAATTCAAAGGGCAAGGTTAAAGGATTGGGCAAAGTGGCAATATCAAATGATCATTCTATCTCAAATGTGCTACATGTTGCTTTATTGAGCTTCAACTTGCTATCCATTGGACAATTGTGTGATCTTGGCTTCCAATGCTTGTTCACCAATAAGGAAGTTGTTGTATCTAAGAAGGATGATGATCAAGTGATATTTAAAGGATTTAGATACAACAACCTATATCTAGTGGATTTCACCTCTGAAGATGCAAATTTAAAGACTTGTCTATTCACCAAAACAACACTTGGGTGGCTATGGCATAGAAGACTTGCTAATGTTGGGATGAGCTCACTCAAGAAGCTAATGAAGAATGATTTGATGAGAGGGTTGAAGGATGTGAAGTTTGAGAAGGACAAGCTTTGTAGTGCATGTCAAGCCGGCAAGCAAGTTGCAAATACTCATCCAACCAAAGCTTTCATGTCAACCACAAGAGTGCTAGAACTCCTTTACATGGACTTATTTGGACCAACAACATACAAGAGTTTGAGAGGAAATCTCTATTGTCTTGTGATTGTTGATGACTATTCAAGATACACATGGGTATTCTTCCTTCATGACAAATCCAAAGTTGCATCTTGCTTCAAGAAGTTTGCCAAGAGAGCACAAAATGAATTTGAAGTGAAGCTCAAGAAGATTAGAAGTGACAATGGGAAGGAATTTGACAACACAAACATTGAAGCCTATTGTGATGAAGTTAGGATCAAGCATGAGGTCTCCAGAACATATACTCCTCAACAAAATGGTGTAGTTGAGAGAAAAAACCGGACATTGATCACTATTGCAAGAACAATGCTAGATGAGTACAACACCCCCAAAGCTCTATGGGCGAAAGCTATCAGCACCGCATGCTATGCATCCAACCGCCTATTCCTTCAAAAGTTCCTTGGCAAGACACCTTATGAGTTGCTCAATGGGAAGAAGCCGGACGTCTCCTTCTTTAGGGTGTTTGGTTGTAAATGCTACATCTACAAGAAGCGGCAACACCTAGGGAAGTTCCAAAGACATTGTGATATTGGTTTCCTTGTTGGTTACTAATCAAAGTCCAAAGCATATAGAGTATTTAATTATGCCACTGGCTTGGTTGAAGAAACATATGATGTGGAATTAGATGAATCTAATGGCTCCCAAGGAGCACATGAGAATCTTGATGATGTAGGTGATGAACCATTGAGGGAGGCTATGAAGAACATTCTGATTGGAGACATCAAGCCTAAAGATGATGAAGATGATGTACAAGTGATTGATCCACCTTCTTCATCAAGTGTGCCACAAGATGGTGATAAAGATAGGAGAGTAGAAAATGAAGATACTCATGTCTCCCATGATCAAATGGTGGTACAAGCACAAGATGTTGATGCTCCACAGCCTCCTCCTTAAGTGGTCAATAGAAGAAACACACCTCTACTACAAGATCATCCACAAGATCTCATCATAGGGAGTCCATTAAAGGGTGTAATGACTCGCTCACAAAAACTTGCTTCATTTATTGCTCATCACTCTTTTTTCTCTTGCTATGAGCCTACTAAGATAGAAGAAGCTCTTCATGATCTGGATTGTATAAATGCCATGCATGAAGAGTTGACCAACTTCACCCGTAATGAAGTTTGGACTCTTGAAGAGCGGCCAAAAGGTGCAAGAGTCATTGGAACAAAGTGGGTGTTCCGCAACAAGCAAGATGATCAAGGTGTAGTTGTGGGGAACAAGGCAAGACTAGTTGCAAAGGGGTTCTCTCAAGTTGAAGGTTTGGATTTTGGAGAGACCTTTGCACCGGTTGCAAGACTAGAAGCCATTCGTATCCTCCTTGCATATGCCTCACATCATGACATGAAACTATATCAAATGGATGTGAAAAGTGCATTTTTAAATGGCTTTATTAATGAACTAGTCTATGTTGATCAACCTCCTGGGTTTGAAGACCCTAGATATCCTAATCATGTTTATAGGTTGTCTAAGGCATTATATGGGCTTAAGCAAGCCCCAAGAGCTTGGTATGAGCGCCTTCGAGACTTCCTCATTGAGAAGGGCTTCACCATTGGGAAGGTCGACACCATACTATTCACCAAGAAGCTTGATGGGCATATCTTCATTTGTCAAGTGTATGTTGATGATATCATCTTTGGATCATCAAATGAAGATTCTTGCAAAGAGTTTGGTGAATTGATGTCAAAGGAGTTCGAGATGTCAATGATTGGTGAGCTTACATTCTTGGTTTTCAAGTCAAGCAAATGAGAGAAGGGATTTTCATCTCTCAAGAGAACTATACAAATGATCTTCTCAAGAGATTCAAGATGGATGAATGTAAGCCAATCAAGACACCAATGCCAACTAATGGACATCTTGACCTAGATGAGGGAGGTAACACGGTTGATCAAACTCTCTACCACTCTATGATTGGTAGCTTGTTATATTTAACCGCATCTAGGCCCGACATCATGTTTAGTGTGTATGTGTGCTAGATTTCAAGCTAATCCTAAGGAAACCCATTTGATTGCCATAAAAAGAATCCTTAGGTATCTTAAGCACACACTAAGCATTGGCCTTTGGTATCCCAAAGGAGCTAGATTTGAATTAATTGGCTATTCCGATTCGTATTATGCCGGTTGCAAAGTTGATAGAAAAAGCATATCCGGAGGGTGCCATTTGCTTGGTAGATCACTTGTGCCTTGGTCCTCCAAGAAACAAAATAGTATGGCTTTGTCCACCGCTAAAGCAGAATACATTGCCACGGGTGCTTGTTGTGCACAAATTCTTTACATGAAACAAATTTTACTAGACTATGGTGTAGTTCTAGAAAAAGTACCTCTTTTGTGCGACAATGAAAGTGCGGTAAAACTTGCAAATAATCCGGTTCAATACTCTCACACCAAGCACATAGATATCCATCATCACTTTCTTAGAGATCATGTTGCAAAGAATGATATTTCACTAGAAGGTGTAAGGACCAAGGATCAATTGGCGGATATCTTCACTAAACCGCTAGATGAGGCGACTTTTTGTCGATTGCGGAATGAGCTCAATGTTCTTGATCTTAGTAACTTCACTAAAAAATAACTTTTTGTTGTCCCTTGCATTGCATTGTAATATACAACATGTTTACTCTTTATGATAATGCATATAGGGCTTGTCTAACATGGTTAAGATAACCGCCGAAAAGCATATGAAGAAGCTTAACCTTGGATCAAACTTGACAAGCAACTAGATTTACTTTCAAGAATTGCATTGCATATGCATGAATGTTGCTTTGTCGTTTATCTTCAATTGCCCTCTTATTGCCTATTTTCTTAAAAAGAATTATAGCCTAAGGCAAAATATTTTGAAATTTTTGAGGGTTTGAGAGATGTCACTCACATCAGTCCCAATTGGTGTTTATTTGGATCTTATTGGAGTTGGGACTTGATTGGGAATAGGCAGCACGAAGGACTTTGAAGATTTGCTGGAAAAAGAGTGACTGGATGCTGCACTGGACTCTGGAGTCCAGTGTTTAGTCAATTCACAGGAGGTGTACTGCTGTCAAGAAGGAGTGACTGGACGCTAAAACATTTTTTCCCAGCGTCCGGTCAGATGGCGATCCAGTGTTCGGTCAGATGGCGATCCAGTGTCTGGTCGATCGAAGATGATGAAGGCAGCTTGCACCGGACTCTGGCTGTGTCCGGTTGGAGTTCACCGGACGCGTCCGATCGCGATTCTAGGGGTTTTGGACCTCTCTGGAATTGACCGAATGCTAGGTGGCAGTGTCCGATCACTGCCACCGGAGCGTCCGGTCAGTAGAAAACGTGCGGGAATCAAACTCTTTTCTCCATTTCCTTTTCTACTCCATGGGGGCCACTATAAATCTCCGCGCGCGTTGATCTAATTCGCCGTCTCTAGCTCCACCACGCCATCCTCTACAGCTCGCCGCGCACTACCACGCCCGCCGCCCTGCCTACGCCGTCGCCAGCACCTCTACTCTGCACGCCTCCCCACGTCAACGCCGTTGTGCCATGCCAACGCCGCCATGCTTCTCTGTGCTACCGGTGTCCGTGCCTGCCCACAGCCATGCCACCGCTGCAGCGCCTCGAGTGCTCCCAGCACCATCGCCACACCACGCCCTGCCAGCGTAGCCACCGTGCCGCCATGCTCGCCATGCTCTCGTGCCTCTATGCCTCGCCCTGCCAGCACCACCACCGCGCCGTCTTCTCCCGCGTCGTCGCTCATGCCTCCCTTGCCCGACCATGCTACCGTGCCCTATGTCACCACGACCGTGCCTCTGCTCCCCGCATTTGAGCCGCAATGCTCACTGTCAGTGCCGCCAGCTTCATCCAGTGTCGAGTTGCGACATTCGAACCCTAATTGCCATCCCGGTGGTTCCCCGATTCGTTCCTATTCTTGTCGTTTTGCCGGTTCATCAGGTAGCAAGCCCTCGTTTCCAATTTCGTTCCTAATTGCTTACTTCCTAGGATTTCATATCTTTAGATATATTGTATTTATTTGTATATCCTATCTATTCTATCGTGCAGCGAGTTGGTGCCTGTTGTGGTCCTATTTGCAATTGTCAGTCAACTTGAGGCCAAGCTCATGAGTACAGATCGAGGCCAAGCCTCGGAAGTGACAGTTGGTAGTTGATCTTCGTTAGTGGTAGTTGTTCTTTTTAGATCCATTAGATGGCTCATGTCAAGAATGTTGGAGGTGGTCCTGGTGATGAGGATCTAAGTCCCCTGCCTCGCCAGCCTATAGATACAAAAGGCAAGGCAACGAAGAATCTTGCAACAAAGAAGCGGAAGTATCCAGATGCATATACAACTAGAGCAGCCGTAGTTGCAGCAGCAGCAGAGCGTGTAGAGGCAGGAGGTGCTAGGAGTGGAGTCTAGATCACAGATCAGCTCTCTCCATCTATGAGGGCTACACTAGAGCAGGTTGAGCGCCGTCATGGTGGTCTAGCTGGGACTGTCATGGTTGCGGGATGGTGAGTTGTCTTGGATGAGAGTCAGCCTTAGGGGGAGTCACAGCAAGAGCCATAGCCAGCAGAGCAGACTCAAGAGGGAGAGTAGGCCGAGGAGACAGAGCAGGCACCTCAGCCACAGCTTCATCGCTCTAGTCATACCCGTGCTCCAGTCACTCTGAGGTCAGAGACACGGCGAAGGGGTTCACGTCCACCGCCTAGACCACAGGGTCCGCCTCCAGTGACCCACTTGGATGTGAGGGCCACCATGGCCAAGCAGGTTCAATAGCTCAGATTTGTGGACTTTGAGCAGTGGTTTCCACCGAGGCGGGATGAGCATGCTTCAGAGGGTTTCTACACACCTCTATAGGAAGATTTTTATAATGCATATCTTAATAGTGGGGCAGTATTCAGATCTCAGAGGGTGTGTAACATTGAGACCATTGTAGCAACAGCTAGAGAGCATATTTGCCCCTACCTATCATATCTACCAGAGCTGACAGATTTACTTGGACGGACAGGCTCATATGTTCTATGTTGGGTCCATCAGTTCTATGCTTCACTCTGGATTGACCCACAGCACATATTTATACACTTTGCATTCAAAGACAGAGATTACAGGCTGATGAGCACTAGGGTCAGAGAGATTCTCAGGCTTCAAGAGGAGCCCATCTGGCTACATGAGGTTTGCTATGGATAGACAATGCCTCCCAGACACCCTCACGGCAGTCTTGTGCCCCCTATAGATCTAGTCCACCAGTGCTTCACAGAGCCTTTCGGCGAGGGATCGAGCAGGACACCCAGTGATCTCACTCCTACTGCTTGAGTACTTGATGCTATTATGAGGAGGACACTGCTTTCGAGGATAGGGTATCGTGAGGGCTTGACTCACATACAACTATGGCTTCTAAACTCTCTAATGCAGCAGACTATGTTTGATATTTGGGATCTCCTTCTATCAGAGATAGAGGATACTATTGCTGAGGGGTTCAGAGGTCACCATTAGTTGCCCTATGTTCACTGGATCACATTTCTTATTCATAGGCAGTTATAGTGAGGCGGCCTAAGATGCTAGCTGAGTATAGTGGTGCTACTATAGAGTTCCCTACATACAACCTAACTCAGATGATCCACCATAGTACACTGAGTGCACCTAGCTAGCCACGCTGTCGTCTAGAGGTGCCAGAGACTACAGCCTAGCAGGATGATATTATTAGGGGCATAGCAGCTATAGAGGAGGAGCAACTTAATGCCTAGTAGGAGGGGATGGTTGAGAGCGACCCCAGCGACAGCTCAGATGAGGACTACCATGAGATCCCTCAGATGCCTCCTAGACGACATGACCATGAGGCCGGTAGCTCTAGTTTAGCTCCATCTGCGCCGCAGACAGACCCTGCTCTACTTGCAATACTTGAGTGGATGAGGCAGGATCAGGCTTGCCAGGCTCAGGAGACCGCCGCTACTTTTGCATAGTTTCAGACTCGGCAGGATGAGTTTTAGCGGCAGCAGCAGGCCATGCGTCAGTAGCAGCTTCTCATGCAGCAACAGCTACTTGGGTTTATGCAGCATGTTGTGACAGCTATTAGGGTTCCACCGCCACAGCCTTCACCCTAGCTTGGTCAGACTACCACCACTTCTATGACTCCAGCTTTACAGCCTAGTGGCCTTTGGAGTTAGGGACAACCTCCATCATAGTTTGCTTCACCTATAGAGCAGGTGTCCCAATGGTTTGCCTCGCCGGTGTTAGCCCTGTAGTTCACACCTCTTCAGACGGGCTTCACACCGACTCAAACTTCCTCGCTGATAGTGCTAGATACCTCAGTCTCCAGGAGTCTTGGAGCGACTTTTAGTGAGTTGACAGGACAGCCTACTCTACCATATTTGCATGTCCCAGGTCCTTCTATAGTTGCACCTATTACCAGGACTACAGAGATGCTCCCTTCTTCTGTTGCATCATCAGAGCCGCCTGCTTCAGTGATACCTACACAGTCTATGATCGCTCCAGTCCCTGATTCGACCTAGACCGCTTCAGCATCGCTTCTAGCTCCAAAGGGTTAGACAACTCAGAGCTCAAGGTCAGATGATGATGGCACACAACTTGAGTTTTGGTGTTTGACGTTAAAGGGGGAGATGGATTGAGTATGCCAGTCTTAGGGGGAGCTTAGTTTATCTATTAGATTATCTATTACATTTGGAGTTTTATGTGTGATACACTATTATACATCCGTACACTATTATGCATTCGTGTGTTTACTTTTATGCATCAAACTATATTTATGTGATAGTGATATCTACGTGATCATGATATATGACATGTGTGCTCTCTACTTTGAATTATTTATATGTCATATCACTTGTGCTATGCTCATTTGCTTTGCTTCCGCATTTTACTCTAATGCAAATGAGCTTTATTACTTGTACTCATGCTTATTTCATATCTTTTGAGTACATTATGTTGGCTTGGGTCATATAAGCTTGCCTAACTCTTTTGTTCTTATTGTCTAAAGCTTATATGAACCAAGCATGTTAAAAATCTAAACTCTTTCACATACTCGAGGTGGTATTGTCATCAATCACCAAAAAGGGGGAGATTGAAAGAATCTAGGCCCCTAGTTGGGTTTCGGTGATTAATGACAATATATGATTACTGTGACTGACGTGTGTTTTGCAAAGGCAATTAAGTTAGGTCACAGTAATGGAGATTGATTGGGCAATCATGGTGGTCATGCCCCTACGATGGAAATCGTTTTGGTTTTCAAAGGATGGATGACAAGGTTAATGATGGACTAGTTCTAAGTGTCGTTTGGTGTTGAAGAGACACTTAGAGTAGTTTAGGACTTTGTTTTTCCTTTGGCTATACTATTAAGGGGGGTATGGATGGGTAGCTTGACCTAGGTAAGTCTAGTGAGTCAGGTGTGATGCACACTTGCTAAATCTAGCACTAGGTAGCTCTAAAATAGCCCTTAGATCCATTGGAGCAAACTTCATTCATGTATGATCGAAAGTTGGAAGTGAATGGAGGGTCAAATGCTGACTAGATGCTGGCTTCGGTGTGACTGGACGCTGGCGTAGAGTCCGGTCAGTTCATTTGATCAAGGTGAAATCATCTGGTAGTGACCGGATGCTGAGAGGTGAAGTGATCGAACGCTGAGTCCTAGCGTCCGGTCGACTCCAGTAAGGTTCTAGAGAGGGAAATTCATTGTCCAGCGTCCGATCACCATTTGATCACTGGAATTCAGGGTGAACTGGCTGGAGCGTCTGGTCAACGTGACCGGAGCGTTCGGTCACCCCGTAGAGGCATATAACGGTTTGTTTTTTAGCCATGCTTATAAATACTTCCTCCATTCATGTGTGGGGATACTTTTGCTCATTTCAACAGATGAGAAACACCTTTATGAGTGCCAAGAAGAGCAAGGTCCTAGTGAGGTGATTGAGATTTGAGAATCCCAAAGAGAGCCCTCATTAGTGAGATCAAGAGTAGCAAAGTGTGCATCCACCCTTCTCATTAGGCTTGTCGTGGTCAAGTGAGAGTTCGTGCTTGTTACTCTTGGTGATCGGCATCACCTAGATGGCTTGGTGGTGATTGGGAGCTTGGTGATCATCCGACAGTGCTTGTGGATGACCCAACTCAAGTTGTGAGCGGTTGTGGGTGATTCACCGTGATGGAGTTTCAAAGAATCAACCCGTAGAGAGCACTTGATCCTTGCGCGGATCAAGGGGAGCTACACCCTTGCGCAGGTGCTCTATCGAGGACTAGTGGGGAGTGGCGACTCTCTGATACCTCGGCAAAACATCACCGCGTTCCTCCTTCTCTCTCTTTACTTTGAGCATTTACTTTGAGCAATTCAATACTTGTCATTACATTCATAGATTGCCATGCTAGAGTAGGATTGGAACTTAGGTTGCAATACTTTTTGTGTGGTAGAACATTAGAAACACTTTCTAGGTACAAGGGGTTAATTGGGCTAACCGCAGGACTTAATTATTGCAAAGAATTTAGAATGAGCCCAATTCACCTCCCTCTTGGGCATCTTGATCCTTTCAATCCCTATGCTTTTTAAATGTAGAATGAACTATGGTTATTTATTGCATCGCTATGTTACTAAATGACTAGTGAATAGGAAGGGATTCACCTATGCCAAGCCATAACCACATAATGCCACACCAAGCATCCCTTATGTACCAACCGGTCTTATGGTGATATCCCTTGTTTCAAGTGGGGTTAATTTGTACCCCTTTGCAGAGTTTACTTTTGAAAGCAATAAGTTCTAACTTCTAGATACGGACTAGAGTTGGGTTCAGAAATCTGGACTCGTGGAAGATCGAGTTCCAATTGGCTAAAAGTTTACACCGATCACCTAAGCTACGCTCTGCTATTGCTACGTCATATATCATCTTTACTTTTGGTATAAATGCTTTTATGCAAATGATACGCATTCCTTGCTACTACCCAAATTGAATAATCCTTGTTTATTAGATTGGGTAAGACCCGCAGAGTACATTTGAGTACTCACCCTGTTGGATCTTAAGTTTTGTAGGTACCATAGCTCCCGTCCATGGATTCTTCTATGCTCCAGACCCTTCATCGGATCAGGAGTGGTGAATGATTCCGTGTTCCACTGATACATGGATGTGGCACACCCGTGTATCAGTTATCATGAAACTATGTTGTTTTGAAAGACTTCCGCTAGACTTTGATGTAGTTGATGTGATCAGGTTATGAACTAAGTGTGTGAACCAAAGCTTGTAAACCTTAATGCTTTGAACTATGATGTAACTTAAGCATGGTTGTGATGTATTCTTTC
The DNA here is from genome assembly GCF_019320115.1 of Miscanthus floridulus. NCBI lineage: Eukaryota > Viridiplantae > Streptophyta > Magnoliopsida > Poales > Poaceae > Miscanthus > Miscanthus floridulus. The sequence goes on from NC_089584.1 coordinate 59,233,545, forward strand.
TCTTGAACTGGTCCTAGATGAGGCTGGCCCGAGTACATCTAATGGGGGTGTACTAGGGTGACCTGTTAAGGGATGTGTCCAACTTAATAATCTCTGGTGGATTATCATCTTGGGTACTCACTTTAGAGGGCGTAGATCCTGACAGTAGGGGGCATGCCGATCGGGGTATCGGAGCACAGTTCGAGATGATCAAGAATCATTATAACTTTGTCTTGGGTTGGGGATCATAGACAACAAAAATTTGCCTCATTAACCAAGAAATTTTTGGAACAAAACCCAAACTTGAGTGCTAAGGTTGTCACTTATTATAGTTATATAATCCTTGTCTATCTTAGAGCTAAACCTATTCCTTTCTACACTGAGTTGAGTTTTACAATCAAAATGTTCTAACTTGCCTTATCATACATCGCTAGATGGAGTTGGGATGTTTGGTGATGGCTACCTATGGGGAGAACACTGAAGGTTTTCTAGCCTTGCTCAATGAAGCGATGTGGAGGGCCAACTACTCGTATCGCCTGGAGTATGCTGTATACGCCCTAGGAGTTGGCCATGGAGTGATTGTCTACAGCTACAAGGTCCACATACCAAGTCACCTTGTGACCCAGGAGAAGAGATTGATCGCATTGCTTGGGGAAAGGGTACTTCGATCGATATGGCAATTCAAGTTGCGACTTATCATGCCATTGCGATGTTGAGAGAGGCACTCGTTACCCTAAGTGAACCACCGTTTTAGCATTTCCCAAAAAAGACAGAGATGAATGGAGTTTTCAAGTTCTCTATGTAGTATGCACCCAACACTCTATATGAGAAGAGGATGACAGAGTTGGTGATGTGCTAGGCACACATGATCCATTGTATGGAAGCTGAGCTATGGACTACTCAGTCAAGGTTTACCAATTTGCAGTATCGAGTGGAACCATATGTGAGGATGACTACAATGCCCTACACCATTCTCTATTATCCTCAAGGGGACGATACTACGGTACATGAAGTGATGGAATATCCTTACCGCTACCCGGAGGCTCAAGGAGTTAGAGTCCCTCAAAGTGTGGTACATCCCCAAAGGATGTCAGCGGGACTGCTGGTTAGGCACATGGCCTGTACCACCTGCACACCAATAGATTTGCTTGGAGATACAACAGTGCATCTTCTTCACCCCAAAGCCCCTGGATGTGATGGTGACCTATCATTGTACCTACTAGCGAACAACCATTTCCTAGTGGACTTCAGGAGGCCACCGTATGACTCGCCTACTCCAACACTGAACTTGTCTCCTTCTGAGGACATGAGCGGAGTGTAATCACTATGATGTTATGTAATTGCAAGATCCGCTTGCCCTACTTTTAAAAACTCTTTTGAAGTGTTAGCTTGTTATATCGTTGTGAGACTTGAGAGTGTGCTTTTGTAAGAACTTAAAACATGTGCTTTGATTGCTTGCCTAATGTACGCGTAGAAGCATATGCAACTGCACTCTTAACATGTATCCTTGTAGTATTGTTGTAAGTCGAGACCTGGATGGTGATCTTAAGTTGGTGTTTATATATGGCCTATGTCACTCCTTGTCATGATGCATTATGTGTGGAATACGATGATCCATTTTAAGAATGTTGATATTTCGACCTTCTATGAATGCATTATCCTGATCCCTTTTGTCTCATTTTGTCTAAAACATATCTAATGGGAGATGTATCTTGGATAGGATGGTTGACACCTGAGGTTCGTCTTCTCGGGGAGGCATAGGGGGAAATCATAACCCACCACCACCACCGCCACCACCTCCGCATGGTGTTGTACCAACATTGGCCAAGATTCTTTAGAGGGATGAAGCTCATTGCAAGGCTTAGAATGACATGATGGGTCACATGGTGCAAGTGATGGAGACCATGCAAGCTAACCCACATGGAGCACAACTGCCTCAGCCCCGAGGATACCCTAGTTTTGTGAGAACCAATCTACCTATCTTCGCCGGAGGAAAGGATCTGATGGCAGCTGATCATTGGCTGAGGACCATGGAGCAGAAGTTCACCCTACTACAATGCACGGAGTAGGAGAAGGTGAATTATGCAGCACATCAACTGCAAGAGGCAACTAGTCATTAGTGGCATGACTATCATGCCTACTTGCAGCCCAATGCGCAACTCACTTGGCAGTAGTTTAGAGAGGCCTTTTGCGGATTCTTTATACCCATAGGGTCTATGCTCATTAAGGCTATTGAGTTTCGCAACTTGGTCCAAGGAAAGATGTCGATGGTTGAGTACACCCACAAGTTCAATGAGCTTGCCCAATATGCTCCAAATGAAGTTGCTACTGATGAGGGTAAGAAAGTGAGGTATGAGCACGGCCTCACTCCTATCATGCAAGAGAAATTATGCAACATGCCAACCCCCACTTTCAATGAGATGGTGAGCGCTGCTATCAAGGCTAAGACCAAGAAGAATGCAGTAGACAATGATAGCCGCAAGAGGGAACCTTACAACCCAGGCTATGGATAGGGTTTGTCCTCTAGGTAGAGAATTGCACGAACTCCGCCAAGGATTCTATGCTACGCCGCACTGCTTCCAATGTGGATCCAGCCACATGCACCTCCATAGCATCAGCAGATGTAGAAGGAGAAAGACCATCAGGCAGTAGTAGCTACCGGGCGTGTTTTGAGTGTGGTGGTTTTGGCCACTTATCTCATGAATGCCCAGCTAGACTACAGAAGCAGCAAGCCACCGCACCAAGGACAATAGCTCCCAAACGCACCAGCAATGTGCCCAAGAAGAACACGCAACTGCACTTTGTGACCGCTAAAGAAGCTCAAGTGGATGATGGAGTGATAATTGGTAAGTTATCCATCAACTCCATTTTAGCAAGAATGTTGTTTGATTCTAGAGCATCTCATTCATTTATTCATGAGGGTTATGTCCAGGACAATAAGTTTCCAACTATGGAGTTTGGGAGGGGATTTTAGATTATTGCCCCTGGAGTTACACACGAGTCTAACCACATAGTTAGCCAAGCTCGGATTGAGATAGCGGGTTTGGAATTTTTAGCCAACCTGATCATTCTCCAGTTGGGGAATGATGTGGATGTTATTTTGGGGATGAAGTGGATGGTTAAGCATCAATATGTCATTAGGTGTGTACCTAGATCTATAGAAATTCAGCACCCCTCAGGGAAGTTGGTTACTCTTTATGCTTCCCAAAGTCAGCAAATTGCCTTGAATAGTTTGAGAACCAAGTCCAATGTATTGACGGGTGTTGAACTAGTCCCAGTTGTGTATGAATTTCCCAATGTTTTCCTAGAAGAGTTAACTGGAATGCCCCCAAAGAGAGACGTAGAGTTCCTAATCTAATTAGAACCTAGAACTGCGCCTGTGTCAAAACCTCCATATAAGATGGCACCACCTGAGTTGGAAGAGATGAAGAAACAACTAACAAGTTTGTTGGAGAAGGGTTACATTAGACCTAGTTGGGATGTCCAGCTTTGTTCGTGACTAAGAAGGATCACAACCTAAGGATGGTAGTAGATTATCGGCCACTCAATGCAAGGACCATCAAAAACAAGTATCTGCTCCCAAGGATTGATATTTTATTTGATCAACTCAATGGGGCCAAATTCTTCTCTAATATCAATTTGAGATTGGGGTATCATCAAATTCAAATCCGAGAAGGGGATATACCAAAGACTGCATTTTCTACGCGATATGGTTCTTATGAGTACACAATTATGTCCTTTGGATTGACTAACGCTCTAGCTTACTTCATGTATCTCATGAATTCAATCTTCTTTGAAGAGTTGGATGTGTTTGTGATTATCTTCATCGATGATATCTTAATATATTCAAAGACCGAAGAAGATCACATGAAACACTTGAGAATTGTGTTATAGAAGCTAAGGGACCATAAACTATATGCTAAGTTTAGCAAGTGTGAGTTTTGGCTCACCGAGGTTTCCTTTTTGGGACATATCTTATCTCATAATGGAATCTCCATGGACCCAAGCAAGATTAAGGATGTAGTGGAATGGGTTACTCCCACTATGATGAAGGAAGTTCAAGGCTTTCTCGGATTGGCGGGTTATTACCGTCGATTTGTGCCCGACTTCTCCAAGATTGCCAAGCCATTGACTAAGCTCACTAAGAAGCATGAAGCTTATGTTTGGACTGAGGCAAGGGAAGAAGCCTTTCAAATCTTAAAGCAAAGGCTAGTTACTGCTCCTATGCTAGTCCAACCTGATATCACTAGACCCTTCGAAGTTTATTATGATGCATCCAATGTTGGATTGGGTTGTGTACTTATGCAAGACGGACATGTCATAACTTATGCCTCTAGACAGTTGAAGAATTCTAAGGTGAACTATCCTACTCATGATCTTGAGTTGGCAGCGGTAGTTCATGCCTTGAAATTTGGAGGCACTGTTTGTTCTATCAGCCGTGCACAATTTTCACTAACCATAAGAGCTTGAGGTATTTCTTCACCCAATCAGAGCTCAATATGAGGCAACGAAGGTGGTTGGAATTAATTAAGGATTATGATTTGAACATCCAATACCACTCGAGAAAGGCAAATGTGGTAGCTGATGCCTTGAGTAGGAAGGCCAGTTGTAGTTGCACCAAGGTAAAGAGAAATGTTGATTTGTTATGTCAAGATATGCAAAAATTGAGTGTATCCTAGGTAACAAAAAGTTCCTTGTCTATGTTGCAAGTGACTTCTCACTTATTACGAGACATTAAGGCAGGACAACACTTGGACGAAGATCTTGTTACCATTAAAGAGAGGATAAAAGATCCAAAGTATAAGAGTTTCCATTTGGATCACTTGAATACCTTGTGGTTTGGGAAAGGCTTGTAGTACCTAACCAAGTGGATCTGAAGAAGCAAATCCTAAATGAGGCCCATGAATCACTTTTTTTCTATCCACCCTAGAAGCAACAAGATGTTTAGGGATGTGAGGAAAAGGTTTTGGTGGAAAGGCCTAAAATAGGATATTGCAAGGTTTGTAGCAGAATGCGATGTTTGTTGTAGAGTAAATGCCAAACATCTTAAACCGGTCTGGACTCTCCAACCATTACCTATACCAGCATGGAAATGGGAAGATACACTATGGATTTCATAATCGGTTTGCCAAAGACATCTAGTGGATATGATTCCATTTGGGTCATTGTTGACTGACTCACAAAGTCTGCACACTTTTTACCAGTCAAGGTCACTTATCCTATTTCCAAATATGTAGAGATATATCTTACTCAGATTGTTTGTTTGCATGGGATTCCCAAGACAATAGTTTTGGATAGAGGTCCGCAATTCATGTCTGATTTTTGGAATGAGCTACACATGGCAATGGGAACAACATTGTTGTTTAGCACCGCTTATCACCCACAGACTGGAGGTCAAACTGAGAGAGTTAGTAAGATTTTGGAAGATATGTTGAGAGCTTGTGCTCTAATATATAGTTCTAGTTGGGACACTTGTTTGCCATTTGCTCAATTTGCCTACAACAATAGTTATCAAGCTTGTATCAACATGAGTCCTTATGAGGCCTTGTATGGCAAAGATTGTAGGACTCCACTCAACTGGTTGGAAGTTGGAGAAAGAAGGCTATATGGCAATAAGAAAGTCAATGAAGCCAAAGAAAAAGTTAAGTAGATAAAGATTGCTTTAGAAGCCACACAAGATAGGTATAAGGCTTATGCCAATGAACATAGAAGGAATGTGGAGTATAAGGTTGGAGAATATGTGTATTTGAAGGTCACACCATTCAAAGGCACCTAGAGGTTCCAAGAGAAAGGAAAACTTGCTCCAAGATACATTGGTCCATTTTGGATATATGATAAAAGGGGAAAGGTTGCTTATGCACTAGCCTTGCCCAACTCACATTTAGGAGTACACAATGTCTTCCATGTATCTCAACTAAAGAGATGTTTGAGAACCCCCGAAGAAGAGGTCAATCTACAAGATATTGAGGTCGACAGAAATTTGAGTTACAAAGGGCATCCAATTGCTATCCTTGACTTTTTGGAAAGGAAAACTAGAACAAAGACCATCAAGATGGTGAGGGTGTAATGGAGCCGCCATTCGACTGAAGAAACAACTTGGGAGGTTGAGGATAAGATGAGAATGGAATACCCTCACCTTTTCAAACAAAGGTATCAGTCTTAGGAGGATTTTCAGTTTGGGCTGAGTTTCAATGTTCTTAGTGTTGGTCGAAGGGATTTAAAATGTATTTTCCTTGAATTTTCTCCCTTGATTGCATAAAACCTACTTTTGAGGAATCTTGGGACATGATTCTTCTAAGGGGGGAGAGTTGTCATGACCCAGTCTTAACACCCTTGTGAGCATCACTACAATTGTAATAAAAAACTAAAAACCAAACTGTACTTCTTTCTGTATTTAACTGCTCACTATTGAATTGACAGACGGTCCGTTAGCACCCTAGACCATCCACCGATTCATCTACATTACCTGACAGAGTCCAGACCCCATCAGTCAGTTCACCAACACCACCGGACAATCCGCCGCCACGACGGAGCGTCCGATAGAGTCAACCCATGCAGAGTTGTGAAGTGTCACTTCGAGAGATCACTTGGTCTCACTTGACAGCCCACCTGTGCAGCTCATGGAATGGTCAAGGCAGAGCACCCATCAGCTCACTCATTCACTCTTGCACTCCCTCTCTCTCTAGTTCATCTCTCTCTCTACTCTCTCACACTCAAGCAAAAGAGGAAAAGAAAAGGAGAAGGGATTGAAGCAAGGATGCAGTAAGAGATGGCCATGGAGACCACCTAGAAGCCTTCAGCCACAAGAGGTAGGGATTGGAAGAGGGAGGAGCCCTTTCACCTTTGCCATAAGGAGCTAGGAAGAGGAGGAAGCAAGAAGAAGGAGATTTTGAGTTATCAAGGGGGAGAGATCCAGTTGCTCCATCGTCTTGAAGAGCTTTGCATCTTCTCATTGCAACCCTTAGTAAGGATCTAACCAAGCCAAACCTAGGATTTTACCTTTTAGGAGCCATAACCTAGGAATGCCAATTTGTGGCCTAGGTTTAGTTTGCACCCAAAGTAGCTAGAACCAACTAGCTAGATATGCTCCATAGAACCCCAGTAACCTACCCTAGAGATGGTTTGCACATGCAAGTGCCATAGATGAAGATTTGGATTTTGAGTTGCTAAGAAGTGTTCACTATCAGTAATGACGGAGGGTCCAACATCACTAGTGGAGTGTCCGTCAGTACTGAGTAGCTCTTTGTTCACTTACACAGCACACACTATAATTCACCGGAGTCTCCGCCACTACACCAGAGTGTCCATCAAATTATAAGTCAGAGACAGAGGAGTTCTGGAGAACCCAGTCCACAACTTTTGGTATAGCGGAGCGTCCGTCAATATTCCGTAGTGTCTGCTGAATTATAAAGCTTGAACCCGAGAGTACCTAGTTCACACCGGATTGTCCGTAACACACACACGGAGTGTCTGATCGCACTTAGCAGTCAGCAAAACCCTATAGACCTAATCTGACAGATGGTTCGTTACCTCGACGGAATGATCCGTTGAATTATAAATCAAACATAGATACTTCCGAGAGCACTAACTTCGTACCGGAGAGTCCGATCCTATATTGGAGAGTCCGATGATCCCAGAGTGCCAAATTCCCACTAAGTCCTAGAATCACTGGGGCGCCCGACATCTACGCTGGACTATCCGATAGACATCAGTCAGTAGACCTTAGTGTACACCTGCACACTCACTCTTGTAACACTAAAGCTCAAACAACTAAATATCATTGCATGGTATCCTACAACTTGTAGTATTGTACTTTATGCAAATCGCTCGTCAAGCATCATGCATATAGATCCCGTGCTTGAGGAGGAGCCTTAGGAGGAAGAAGCCGCCGAGCCTAGCAACGACGTTTAAGGCAGGCCCCTATGCATCCCTATGCTTTTTAAATGCATAATGAACTATGGTTATTTATTGCATCGCTATGTTACTAAATTACTAGTGAACCAGAAGGGATTCACCTATGCCAAGCCATAACTATATAACGCCACACCAAGCATCATGTATGTCTTTATTAATTACCCTGCTTAGTATGCTTAGATCTTAGAGTCGAGCTAATGATGGGTTTCTTATTACTCGTGCGATGATAGGTTGTCCACCCACCAAGCAATACCTTTGGGAAGGGATCAACACTTGTTCCACATGGGAATGGGAAGGGTAATGGTCAGCAAGGGGTATGGTCATGGCAAGAAGGGGGATTCTTGGATGACATAGCTTGCTTACTGGTTAAGGACCGTGTGTCCGTTGTAGTGAGTAAGAACATAAAATTGTACAGACTACTTGTCGCCAATGGAGGTGACAAGCCAAGTAACTAATTGGGACCATTTTGTTCATGAAACTGGGAAGGGGGTTGCGCCAGTCGGGAATATCCGAGTCTGTGACAATGACCGGGCACTAAGCCGAACCTTTTGTCAGACACCTTGGTTGGGTTAGGGAAAGGTTAAAACATCGAGGTATCCCTTATGTACCGACGGGTCTTATGGGCGATATCCCTTGTTTCGAGTGGGGTTAACTTGTACCCCGCTGTAGAGTTTACTTTTGAAAGCAATAAGTTCTAACTTCTAGATGCGCACTAGAGTTGGGTTCAGAAATTAGGACTCATGAAAGATCGAGTTCGAATTAGCTAAAAGCTTACACCGATCACCTATGCTACGCTCTGCTATTGCTACGTCATAGATCACCTTTACTTTTGGTATAAATGATTTTATGCAAATGATACGCATTCCTTGCTACTACCCAAATTGCATAATCCTTGTTTATTATATTAGGTAAGACCAACGGAGTACATTCGAGTACTCACCCTGTTGGATCTTAAGTTTTGCAGGTACCATAGCTCCCGTCCATGGATTCTTCTATGCTTATAAACCGTAATACTTTGAACTATGATGTAACTTAAGCATGGTTGTGATATATTCTCTCTCTTGAACTGATCATGGATGAGGCCGTCCCGAGTACATCTAATGGGGGGTGTACTAGGATGATCTGTTAAGGGATGTGTCCAACTTAATAATCCCTGGTGGATTATCATCTTGGGTACTCACTTAAGAGGGCGTTGATCCTGACATATGACCTTACCAATAAAATATTGTCACTCTGTCGACAAACCTAATGTTAGGCTTTAATGAGTTTACACTTTAAAATTGGCTTTTTGTTTGTACACCCCCATTTTGTTGGTGTCTTTCCTCAATTTACATTAGCATCGTCGTGATTCCTAAACACATTAAATAATGACACTAGGTAGTAGCAAATTTTTAATTATGTCATTATATGCAACATGTTGTTGATAATTTTTATGGTCGCATCCAAAGGCTTCATATCCTCATCACAAGGTTCACTAGAAAAATTATACGCTCCTTAATCCCTCCTTGTATTTAAAAATGGGAACACTTCACTATCGGTAATGTTGTGCTAAGGACGTCCGTCCGTTCGGACGTTCCAATGGTGGGCCACAACACCAGCCCAATAGCCTGACACTTCACTTCCGTAATGCTCGTCCACTCGCCTCCAACCACATCCCAGCCCATCATCTGTTCCTCTTCATTCACCGCACCTTTGCGTCAGCACTGCTGTGACATGCTCTAGCACGACCACACAGCCACGGCACTCTCCACTGCGCCCAACCAGCCGCCGTCCTCTCTCTCCACCGCTCTCTAGCGCCGCTGTCCACCATCCTTCCTCTCCACCGGGACATCCGCTCGCCGCAGCTTTCTCCACCGCGCTAGCCGCCTTCTCTACCGGAGCGGCGCTCCAATCCACAACATCGAGCTCCGTGTCGAGGAGCCTCCATCCGTCCAAGGCAGCAAGTAGATGTTACGCTGAAAACACATATTGCAAGCATGTGTTTAAAGTGTTTCAGATGTTTCATTGGTATGTTGTCAGTGTTTTCGTATGGATGTTGTAAAAGTAGATCGGGATGTTGTATGTGTTGTAATGGTTGTACACATATGTTGCAAATGTCTATTTCTAATGTTTTGCCTGTTTTTCAGATATATGTTGCAAGTGTGTTTATCTGGATGTTGTATATGTTTCACACACGTTGCAAGTGATTTATCTTGATGTTGTGTATGTTTGCAATGGTTTTCAAGTGTTTTTGCGAGTGTTTCAGATGTATGTTTTAAGTGTTTCATCTGTCTTCAGACATATGTTGTAAGTGTTGCATATGGATGTTTCAAAATAGATCGGGTCTTGCACATGTTGTAATGTGACCCGCCTGTTGCGGCTGCTGGAGGAGGCGCAAGGGGTTGGGAGACGCCGTGTGGGGTCAGGTGGGCGCAAGCGCCACATGAGATCAGACGGTACGCGGGGGAATGTGGTGCAGGCGCGGGTGTCCAAATGCGGGCGTCCATCTAGACGTTTGGACGCTAGCACCGCCGCTTGCTCTGCTATATATATTAGACTAATAATTAGTGGCACTTGCTGGGTGTAATGGACTCTTATCTCATCATTATTTCTTGGAGTAATTAGGTTGATTTTTCTTTCACCTTTTACCACGTAACACATCATAATCCACGAGTAGAAAAGCTGCGCACTTGCTTCTTGGCTGTCGTATCATGGTAAAGATTGTTGGGTCCATCATTACCTCAAGGCCTAAAAGACGATGTCTGCTAGTAACCACTGAAACCCAGCATATTCCATTCGCTCGGAACAAAATTGTAAGTTGATGCCATAGGAACTTCGTCGATCAGGATTCGATCATACGTTTCGTAAACATTTTGTTGAAGTGTATAATAATGTTGCACTACTTACTGTGACATCAACAGTGAATTAGCTTAATATTTTTCATATGCGGAGATGCAGAATCCAAATAGTGGATATATTTCCACAGTATTATATATGTATCCTGGTACAACTTATCTTTTTTTAAATAAATCAGGCAGGAGAGCCGCCGATTATATTAAAAAGAAAATAAGCTTAGACTGGACAACAACAAACAACAACAAAACTCAACGAAAAGGGAAAAACAACTTTGGTCGGTCAGATTGGGACAACGCGAACCGCACAAAGCCGAAGGTCAACTCAAGATAAAAAAGAAAAAAAAAACGTTGTCACCATCTCCAAACCACCGGTCGGTCATCACACTGCACCGCCAACCCCCGAACGACAAAGATGTCAGGGCGAAAACGCCGTCCTCACCGCACACGCTGTCATTACCGACGATGACCCACACCGAGGTAGACTGCTGCCAAGCAGGAATAGCCACTCAAGATGATGTGCCACACCGGGCTAGCCACCGTCATGCAGGGCTAACCGTCATAGTCCGCCGCAAACTGTCAAACCAAAGCATGAGCTACCTCTGGCGCTCACAAAGCCGATCCCGTTCACCGAGATCCAGACGCGCACATAGTTGTGTCCAGCAACCAAGCTGCCTCATCGAAGGTAGAAGTGTCACATGGGTCCTCCATCTGTCAGTTAGAAAACATCGTTGCGTCGGAACGACCATCGCTGAGTAGGACCACCCACGGCCAAACCACACGCTGGTCACCTCGGCACCACAATCTGCTAGTCATCACCTCCCACGTCGGCCCCCTTGCCAACTTCATGGGTGCTGCCCACACCGACGTCCTCACCATATTCGTGGGTGCAACTAGCGCATGGTCCCCACCATCGCCCTCCACCAAGCAGATGCCAAGCCCTCCAATCGCTGCGTGAAAACGCCCTTTTCCTAGGCACCTTCTGTTGGCATGGACACTGGACCCCGAATCCTCAACTAGGTTCCACCTTGTCGGCAACCGCCACGGCTAGCATAGCACGAGCTTCAAAGTGACGCCTTCAACGAGGGGAGCAATGCCACAAGCACCGTCGTCACCTAACCCGGAGGCTAAGGTTTTACACAAAAAAAAGTGCCATGCAAGGGGAGAGGGCTAATCGATAGACGCTTCCAAGGAAGTAAATGGCGCCCAGAGGCGTCACCGTCATCGACCCGAAGAAGGGCAAGGCTTTCGCCAAGGTCCCCAACACCTTGCACGGACGTCGTTACTACCGTTGCCAAGTGTGGGTTGTCGCCCGTCTTTGCCATCACCAGAGCACAGGGTTGCACATGGCCGAAGACGCAAACTAGGCCCCAGGCCATCGGAGCCTAGGGCAGCAAGGCAGCATCGTGCGCCAATGTCCAACTCTGCTGCCGACCGTCATCACTGCTTGTCGTCACGCGCCATTGCCGCCACGCCGTCGCCGTCGCCGAGAGACCATACGAACCGTCAGACCACTACCATCGAAGAGACCGCTAGCCACCCCTAGTTGAGAGGGGACTGGATCCGGACACCGGAGGACTGCATTCGCCACCCTCGAGCCCCAATCACCGAAGCCACGCCTGAGTCCTTGATGCAGCCAAAGCAGTCGCCTGCTACCCATCGCGCCTTCACCGCCGCCATTGCCCACCACCTGATGAAGCACCGTGTGGATCCGGCCTTGGAGACACCGGATCCATCCACCACCAAGGCACCAGTGTCCCCACCAACCTCCATCGCCATTGTTGCCAAGGATAGCGGCAGCGCCCTGAGCCTACTGCAGGGACTGTGCCGCTGCCTTCCTTGTGCCTGCACTGGCCTCCCCATGGAGCACTCCAGCAGCAGCGAGGTGGAGGAGGGGAGGGGGGGTGATGGCATGGAGATTAGGGCACCGCGCCTTTGCTGCCACTTGGGGACGACGTGGGGGCATGGCCAAACCTAAAGCTGACGAATATTGTTGTTTCAACTATAGTACTCCCTCCGTCCTGAAAAGAATGCAATTATGAGATCCGTGCCAGTCAAAGTAACTCAAGTTTGACAAAGTTTATAGTTAATACTATTAGCATTTATGTCTCCAAACAAAATTTATTATGTAAATATATTCTATAACTAACCTAACGGTAATTATTTTCTATCACGAATGGTAGTAGTTTTTAATATAAATTTAATCAAAATTCAAACAGCTTGACTTCTCGAAAAACGAGAATTGTATTTTTTTTCCTAGACGGAGGGAGTACACATTAGAATGTTTCTAAGTTCTCAACATTGGCCTTCAAGAAACCAACTTTGTATGGGTGGCAAAAAACAAAACATTGAACCTTCCACTGCAGCAAGTACTCTCGTCCTGGCGGGGGTTCAAATCGGATAACTACTGACCAATTATCTTTCTTAGTTCTTCTGTTGGCAAGCACAACCAGCATTATTTTTCTTCAGTAATAAAAAGCAGATGTGAACATCAATAAAGGTGTACCTATATAGCAGTTGCACATACATATGTTATGGAATTTGACATCAGGTTTTAGGTATCATGCATGAACTTTAGTCACAGTCATAATAAAGGTGTGTGCCTGCTAAGTTGCCCAATCATAGCAAAATATATCAGAGTCGCACCAGAAGGTGTAGTCATTTTATCTGTTAGCCACATTTTACCTAATTAGGAACCATCTCTTGTAAATTACAAGACGTACGTGCTTGCGTCAAATGAGTTCATCATTGAGTCATTTAACTTTACCCCCTGTTCCAAAGCAACCATTCGTAAAGATGGAGGACGGAGCCATTTCAGTTGTACTCGCTGCTGTCATGTTCACGGTAATGGTGGTGCATCATGTATATAGTATTTTAAACAAGGCTAGTGAACACAACTAATGGGGGATGGGGTTTGGTTTCCTATCTTCCGTGAGATTGAAGACAACTAACGATATAGGAGTGACACATCGAACTGACTTTAGATCAAGATTCGAACCCTGCAACCACGTCTCCTTTGGTTATCGAGGTGAGCCTCATCCAGAATATGTCAGGGTGTTGCGTTGTCGTCTTTTTAGCCGTTTGGGTCTTGTAATGTGTTGGGGCTCCTTAGGGACATGAATAGGGGTCTTCGGCCACCCCTTAGACTATGTAATCAGTGTCGTCCAATTAGGGTTTGAGTTTTTCTTTAGATCAATTTGTCATTATATAGTCACCGTTCATCGGTTTGTAAAACCACAACTTATGGGCTTTATCTATATTTGCAATTGTCACTTTACTTGAGTTGCGTTTATCTTGTTTTTACTTGTGTTTTTCGATTCGCAACAGGGATTAGCATTCTTAGTGGACTAACAAAGCTAGTCGCAAGAATTTTAAACTAAGAAACCTTTTGAATTCACTGTTGCTACTATACACATTGCCACACAACACATGATTTTCCATTTAACGTAGGTACAAATGGGTATGTCACATCTAGAATTCCCGGTGCTTGTTGTTTCCCTAGTCGGGTTATTTGGTAAGAAGCACGCTTAGAAAATGAATATGTCCGCCTCCAATATGTCAGCTGCGGTACCTGCGTGCAGAGTCTTCAGCGATGAAAACATCCAGATGAAACTGGTTGCTAGCAGGAAGAATAATGGTATTAAAGAACGATTGGTGGATGTTGTTATCATGTGCTGTTTTATAGGTCCATGTTGCCAGCACCATGTTAAATTGATTGGTATTGTTCTCCGGATATGCTGGGATTCTATCAGGGTGCTTCTAGTTTTTAAGCTTTTTAGAACAAAGGGAAAGTATAGCAATCTTGGAGGATTATAATTCTAGAGGAATACTTCTTATATTTTTTTTGGATCAAAGGATTAAACCCTATGAAATTTCTTTAGATTACTATTGGATATATGAAACCATGCATAGGAATTTTGGAGCAAAACTAGAATACGTTGGACCTCATGGTAACTTTTCTTTGTGTCTATCTCTTTCTTAATTTCCTATATTTTTCCTCTACTGCATCTAATTAAAGGCGATTGAAACCTTCTTACGCTTTAAATTCATATGTAGAACTGTAAGTTCCATATAACTTAAATTCTGTTTTTTTTCAGTACTATATTTCAAGATCCTGCATTAAAAATAGGCCCTACATGTGAATCTAGCAGCACTACTAAAATGGTGGAATTCTCCTCATGTTTTTAAGTAGTAATAAAACACTATCACTAGTCTTGCACATGAGAATCCTCACTAGGAGACATTTAGTAAGAAAAGTTTATACTAAAAATTAAATAGTAAAACACTAAGAAACCCACCTCACTAGCAGAAGTCTAAAATTCTAGTTGTGTCTATGCATGCATGACATCCATCTGCGCACACATGACAAGTGCTGATTCTAGATTTCTTATTAGCAAATTGTTTACTAAAATAACGATAATGCTCTAGGGTGTATGTCCGTTCGCACACTCCTCGGCCCAACAGGCTTGTTCTCCTCCACCTTCAGTCCTTGACGATTTCTTAAAAAAAAACAGTGACATTTCCGTTCCCCACCGCCGCACGCATCCGACAACCGCGGGCGCCTCCACCGTGCCACTTGCGCCTGCGCCCGCCCGCCGCTCGCCTTCTCCAGCGCGAGGGCCGCTCACCACGGGCAGTGCACCCACTCGCCGCGGTCATCGCGAGCGCAGCGGCGGTGCACCCGGCCCCATCCAGTGCTGCTGCGCGGCCCGCGCCACGTCTCCATCCACCGTGCCACCACCACCCCAGCTGGCGCCACCCGAAGGAGGTCGCCATCGGTCCGGACATCATCTTCCGCAGCCGGTCGAAGACACCGCGATAGGAAGTGGAGGCCTGCGCCTGTGCCTGGGTGTACGCTGGGTCATTGCTCTCAACTTCCCAATGACCCGAGCTTGCTGGATACCACAGTTCCCCACTAGGTAGGCCATGGTTAGCGGCGACGTCATGTTTCAAGTGTTTCAGACGTTTCAGACTTATGTTTTGTGTTTCATATGGATATTGCAGAATTAGATCTGGGACGTTGCATATATTGCAATGACAATATACACATGTTTCAAGCCTATGTTTCAATTATTTCATGTGTTTCAGACGTATGTTTTAAGTGTTTGATCCGGATGTTGCATATGTTGTTATGACTATACACATATTTTAAGCGTATGTTTCAAGTATTTCAGGTATTTCAGACTTATGCTGCAAATGTTTTATCTGGATGCAAAAGTGGATCTAGATATTGCATATGTTGCATACACGCATGTTTTCAACGTATGTTTCAAGTGTTTCATCTATTTTTCATATGATGCTGCAAATATATTCATTTGGATGTTTCAAAAGTAGATCTGGTGTTACACATGTTGCATGGCGCCGGTGGCTAGCAGACAGCGGCCCTACCGCAGCCGCCTGCTGCTGCCGTTGTGGCGCCGCCGTGGGTCACCATGCCAACGCAGGATGGGCGTGCTACACATATGTTGCCTGAGGCTGGCAGACGCCTTTGTGGCGCGCATCTGCAGGCGGGTCAGGTGACTTGGGATCCACATGGGTTTCTCGTGCCAACGCAGGATGGGCGTGGGTGCTGCGTCTGGATAGGGGAGCTGGCGCTGGATGGGATGCAGACGTGGGGCTTGGGATGGGATGCAAGCAGGGGCGAGAAGCTACGTCCGGACGTCCAGACGCTAGCCCTTCTGTTAATGTAAGGGCAAATCTCATGTTACTTATGATCAAAACATTTTACAAGCCGTTTGATATCTAGATATTTCACAAACACATGTGGCTCCCATTTTTTGGGCCTTTGGTGCTGTAAAAGCACAAAAATTATTACAGCAATGATGTGTGAAGAATTGAGGAATATATAATTCATTTATAGAACACTACTACGATAAACTTAATAAAGGCGGGCAAAAAAGATTTCTCAAGGCGGGCAACCCGTTCGCCTCGGTCAAAAGGTCACATTAAATAAAACTTTATCGAGGCGGTTTAAATGCCCGTCTTGGTTAATCAAATAAAAAAATAAAAAAATAAAACCCATGGACAAGCCCAGTGAGCCCATCCACGGGCCGCTGGATCTCACCTGCCGGGATCTGCCACCGCTGGATCCACGCTGCTCGACTCCTCAACTAGATCCAGGCACCGGGAGTGCCATTGGGGAGGAGGGGGTGGATCCGCCACCGAGGAGTAGGAGGAGGATACCAGATCCGCCGCTGGAGACGAGGAGGGGCTGGATAAGTCACCAGGGACGAGGAGGGGGCCGGATCCGCCACCAGGGGACGAGGTGGGAGGTAGACGGAGGAGGGGTGCCACTGTGGTGAGAGGGAGAGGGAGGAGGGGCGCCGCCGTGGTTGGAGGGAGAAGGCGCGTCGCCATGGTTTGAGCGAGGAGGGGTGCTAGCGTGGTGGGAGAGAGAGGCAGGAGGGGCCAATGTGTGTGAGAGAGAGGAGGGGCTCGGTCGGTTTGTGAGAGAGAGAGAGGAGGGGTGTGGCTGACGGGCTGAGAGAGGGAGTAGAGGATGAGAGTGAGAATGAGTGAGTGAAACCCTAGAGTCCCATATATATACTCTGAGCGATAAAGCGGTCCAAGATGGGCTTTTCTAAATCGGAGTGGGCTTGGCCATATTAACCAAGACGGGCTTATAAGAGGCCCACCTCCGAAATTGGTACCGAAAATGGTAAGGCCCGCTTCGGTTAGTAGATTTTAGGCGGTGGTTATTTTTAACCGCCTCCGTAAATCAATTTTGCGAGGCGGTTGATTGTGACCGCCCCGGTTAAGAAAAATGCCTACCTAGGTTAAACCCAGGCATTAACCGAGGCGGTTCAGATGCATGCCCACCTCCGAGCAACTTTGCCAAACGTCTCAATGAAGTTTTTCTGTAGTAGTGGCCAACAAAGGTTGAGTATGCACTCATCAATGTTCAGGCAGCACAAATGTGCTTTTCACTAACCGACAATCTAACACTACGAAGGCGGCACTGCAGATTGAAGCCGGAGCGTCCTGCGAAGGAGACGAGAGGAGCTAGCGGAGGGAGTTGGTGGCGGAGCTATGCTAGGGACCCGGAAGAGCCACAAGATTGCTAGTGGATAGAAGGGGTGATGATAGAGATCTGCTGGGGGAGAGGGGAGATAGGAAGGTAGAGCCCATAGAAGGAGAGAGGAGAGGCAGGCAATGTGGGGGAGGTGGAGGTCTGCGGTGGGGACAGAGGTTGGGGAGGTGAGAAGCCCGGTGCATGAAAAAAAATTTCCCAACTTCTTTGGTTTGTGTTGCATGGATAGAATTAAAGTGCTTATGAGAAAAGCTACTTAGAACATCTCCAACAATAGTCCATATCCCTTTCCCATCTATGTTTTTTCAAGAAAAAAAGAGAAAAACTCATCTCAAGAGTTCTCCATGTTCCTTCTCCATCTTTTAGCAATCAGCAAACCGGCCTCCTCCCCGATTTTTCCCGGGTGGCTCTCGTAGTGCGCGTGCTGTTGGAGTCGGGCGTCAGGCCTAGGTCGCCGATGAGTCCCAGACGCAGCTGCACGTACGGACCCGGCTCCGGCGGCGTCGTGAACCAGAACGTCCGCACCGTGCCGCCCAACCCCGTAGTAGTACTTGGTGCCGTGGTCGAGGTTGCTGTCTTTCTGATCGAGCGTGCCCTCGGACGTGTAGTTGTAGTATGTGTAGCGCGTGACGGTGCCCTCGGCGGCGAGGTCGAGCGTCTTGTCCGTGGCGCAGCCGTACAGGACGGTGCTGTTGCCCTCGGCCTCCACGGTGACCCAGGACACCCCCCCGCCGTCTGCTGGGCCGCGGCCGCGAGGAGCACTATGGCCGACCAGCAGCGCGACGGCGCCATGGCGTCGCCGCCGGATGCCACTGCCAGCCACCACCGTGTGCATGGTGGCCACCACAGGACACTAGTTGAGATCAGAGGACACGTGCGTATGTACGTTCAGGCTGCCGGCTCGGAAATCGCGGCGGCGGCCAGGGAGGCGCCGGCGTCGAAGGGTTCACGCGACCCTGCAATGTCGTGCGAAAAAAAAGATTGCGGCAAAAAAAAGGCTTGTGGGCCCAATATTTGATTTATTGGAAGTGATTTATAGGATACTCTAAGATGGATTTCTTTTTTCTTCCAATACTTTTTGGGAGTTGGAAAACATGGATTTTTTGGGAGGAAAATTTATGATACTTTTAGAGATGCTCTTATAAGCTATGCGTTTGGATTTGCTTCAGATTTTTTCCAGTAAAAAGTTGGCAAATAAGAAAGTCGTACTAGGCTTTTTCTAATTCAAAACATGTCTAACCAAATTTATAGTGTATCAACATTTATAACACCAGATAGGCATAGCATGCAAATGTTTCATACTACGGGAAACACGTGATTTGCCGAGTGCAAAAATCTTTGCCGAGTGCCAAATTTCGGGCACTCGGTAAAGATCTGCTTTGCCGAGCGCCGCACTCGGCAAAATATTTGTCGAGTGCCTGGCACTTGACAAAGACCTGCACTCGGCAAAGGCTATCTTTGCCGAGTGTCGGCACTGGCAAAGGCAGACACTCGGCAAAGATTGGTAGATGTCCTGGTTTGTGAGCATCGTACGTGACAACGTGCTCGAAACTTTTTCAAATTTTTTCCACGGCATACGCATACGATACGGCGACAACTCGACAAGTTTCATGATTTTCGGAATTCGTTCGCATTTTATACAATTAAAAAACCACTCCCACGCAGGTTAGCGGCATTGCCCCTGAGCACGTTGATCGAAATTTCGAGACAGTTCCTGGATTTAGCCTAAATTTACACTAAGAAACAAGGATAACATTTTTTGAACGAATGTAATCCATTATTCGATGCACCTACAGTTCAAACTTACATTTTCTGGAAAAAATCAACAAAACAAAATAAACTATAGAAATATGCCAAAAGGCAATAAAATGTCCAAATTTAAACATGTTGTTTGTGGTAGTGTACTAAAGCTTCAAAAAAATTGGTGGCAAAAAACAAAAAAATTTTTTTTGGCGAGTGCCTAGGGTTGGCACTCGGCAAAGTAAATTCTTTGTCGAGTGCCGCCCAGCTGGCACTCGGCAAAGAGCTGCTGAAATTTTATTAAAACTTCGCCGAGTGCTAGATCACGACACTCGGCGAAGAAAATTGACTTTGCCGAGTGCCGCCGATCTGGCACTCGGCAAAGCCGCCATTTCCTTCAACCGCGCCCGGCCGATGCGCTCTCTGTCTCGCTCTCTCATTCCTCTCTCCCTCTCACCCTCTCTCTCCCTCACCGCCCCGCCGCCACCGCCGGC